>NC_056436.1:40723822-41381798 GCF_018296145.1 Oncorhynchus tshawytscha | reverse complement strand
TGAAGCTGGGCTTGTGGGACAGCTATCCTTGCCGTAAGGTGATCGTTCTCCTGTATATTATGAGTACAGCGACTGCAATTAGAAGGCATCATGTTAATGTTACTACTTAGCTTCGGCTGTTGGAGGTCCTGACGAACCGTGTCCAGATAAAGCGTCCGGAGTAAAAAAGTTGAATGAAAAAAAAATTTGAGGGAAAAACCAAAAATATAAACAGTAAGTAAAAACTGTGAAGTTGTCAGGTAGCAAAGTAAGGTTGGCAACAAAACGCACAGCAACACATAAACAAGTCTGCAAGTTGTGACCGGAAATGGCGTTAGAATCACCACTGCAAAACGCCTATGTAGATATTCCATAGATATTCAATTAAAAATCAGCTGTTTCCAGCTACAATAGTAATTTACAACAGTTTAATTTTTTTATTTAACTAGGCAAGTCAGTTAAGAACAAACTCTTATTTTCAATGACAGCCTAGGAAGATTGGGTTAACTGCCTTGTTCAGGGGCAGAAAGACCGATTTGCACCTTGTCAACTTGGGGATTTTATCTTGCAACCTTTCGGTTACAAGTCCAAAGCTCTAACCACTAGGCTACCTGCCTCCCCATTAACAATGTCTACACTGTATTTCTGATCAATTTGATGTTATTTTAATGGACAAAAAAAATGTGCTTTTCTTTCAAAACAAGGGCATTACTAAGTGGAAACCAAACTTTTGAACGGTAGTGTATATACACATTTATTTTTTGCAAAAAATGTGGGGCTCAAAACAGGTGGGGCTCTGTGGGGCTCAAATGTGACCACCATTTGCCTCATGCAGCGCAACACATCTACTTCGCATAGAGTTGAGCAGGCTGTTAATTGTGGCCTGTGGAATGTTGTCTCACTCCTCTTCAATGGCCGTATGAAGTTGCTGGATATTGGCGGGAACTGGAACATACTGTCATACATGTTGATCCAGAGCATCCCAAACATGCTCAATGGATTACATGTCTTGTGAGTATGCAAGCCATGGAAGAACTGGGACATTTTCAGCTTCCAGGAATTGTGTACAGATGCTAGCGAAAAGGCACCATTCATATTCAAATTGACATGGATAAAATGCAATTGTGTTTGTCCGTAGCTTATGCCTGCCCATATCATATCTTCACCTCTACCTTGAAGCACTCCGTTCACAACGTTGACATCAGCAAACCATTCGCCCACACGATGCCATCTGCCCGGTACAGTTTAAACCGGGAATCATCCGTGAACGGAGTGCTTCAAGGTAGTGTGAACAGAGTGCTTCTCCAGCGTGCCAGTGGCCATCGAAGGTGAGCATTTGCCCACTGAGGACAACGAGTGAGGATGACGAGCACGCAGATGAGCTTCCCTGAGATGGCTGTGTGCAGTTTGTGCTGAAATTCTTCGGTTGTGCAAACCCACAGTTTCATCAGCTGTCCGGGTGGCAGGTCTCTGTAACGGTTGTCTTGGGTGGAAGAAGGATCAGACCAAAGCGCAGTGTGGTTAAATCAAATCAAATCAAATTTTATTTGTCACATACACATGGTTAGCAGATGTTAATGCGAGTGTAGCGAAATGCTTGTGCTTCTAGTTCCGACAATGCAGTAATAACCAACAAGTAATCTAACTAACAATTCCAAAACTACTGTCTTATACACAGTGTAAGGGGATAAAGAATATGTACATAAGGATATATGAATGAGTGATGGTACAGAGCAGCATAGGCAAGATACAGTAGCTGTGTTCATCTTTTTAATAAGAAACTGAACACTTCAAAAATACAAAACAACAAAGTGACAACCGAAACAGTTCTATCTGGTGCAGACACACAAAGACTGAAAATAACCACCCACAAAACACAAAGGAAAACAGGCTACCTAAATATGGTTCTCAAACAGGGACAACGATAGACAGCTGCCTCTGATTGAGAACCATATCAGGCCAAACACAGAAATAGAAAATATAGAAAAACTAACATAGACTGCCCAACTCAACTCATGCCCTGACCATACTAAATAAAGTCAAAACAAAGGAATAAAGGTCAGAACGTGACAGTCTCAGTTGTGAGGCCGTTTGGATGTACTGCCAAATTCTTTAAAACCACATTGGAGGTGGCTTATGGTAGAGAAATGAAGATTAAACTCTCAACACCTCTGGTGGACATTCCTGCAGTTAGCATGCCAATTGCACACTCCCTCAAAACGGCACATCACAAAATGGCACATTTTGGCCTTTTATTGTCCCCAGTACAAGGTGCACCTGTGTAATGATGCTGTTTAATCAGCTTCTTGATATGCTACACCTGTCAGGCGGAAGGATTATCTTGGCAAAGGAGAAATGGTCACTAACAGGGATTTAAACAAATGTTTGCATAAAATTTGAGAGAAATAAGCTTTCTGTGCATATGAAACATTTATGGGATCTTTTATTTCAGCTCATGATATCAAACCTTTGTTACGTTTATATTTTTGTTCAGTATATATTACTACATTTGAGAGCAATGGTATTTGTGATCTCTGCTAAATGACCAAGAAATGTTTTCTATTGTGCTATTTACAGTAAACAACCAAAATCCATATTTTCATTGTGTTTGAACATAGCATTTATCAGCCTCGAAAACCTCATAAGCAGCTATGGGCTGAGACCACAAAATCATTACAAACCTGTACAGCTGACTTTACAATAAGTTTGTGCCGGTCTTTGAGCTTTGTGTGTTTTTGAGAGAGAGGACCTGGCCAATGTCCTTTAAAAGGCCCAGTGCAGTCAAAATGTGTATCATATTGTACATAAACCGTCTCGAAGTCCGTAACAAAAAGGAGACAACGTGGAGATAAATATATTTCTGTTATTCCTTAACTGAAGGAACCTAAATAGTATTAACAATGGTGTGTGTAATCAGTAGTGTAAGTGAGTGGTTGAATGCATAGATGTTATAATGAGGGGTGTTGAAAGGTGCCAAAGCAAGCAATCAAACACAAAACAGCCACAAAAATGCCACAAAATCCAACAGTGTGTCTGCATGGAGAGAGTCTCGTCAATGAATGGGGAAAATGTGTATTAATCCCAGGCCCAGGTGTGTACCATTTCACGGACAACCCTCCCAGCTCCACCCACCGACATCCTATTAAGGAAAACAAGAATTCGGCAGACAAAGTGGGAGGGTCGTCACACACACCCCCACATAAAACCGGGGACCAACAAGTACCACGGAACACCATACCAATCACACAAACAAAATACTGCCCTGGATCCTAGTACAAGACCCAGCACGCATCCCAAATTGACCCAGCACGCATCCCAAATTGACCCAGCCACGAGTCCCAAATTGACCCAGCCACGCGTCCCAAATGGACCCAGCCACGCGTCCCAAATTGACCCAGCCACGCGTCCCAAATTGACCCATCACGTGTCCCAAATTGACCCAGCCACGCGTCCCAAATTGACCCAGCCACGCGTCCCAAATTGACCCAGCCACGCGTCCCAAATTGACCCAGCCACGCGTCCCAAATTGCCCTAGCCACGTGTCCCAAATTGACCCAGCCACGCGTTTTAAATCCATGAGGTTCACAATTCTACTTGCCCCAGCCAAACTCGTCCTCCCCAGACCTCAGCAACCTTTGCGCACAGGAAGCAACCTTTAAGAGGAAAGAAGAAAACAAGACCAGAAGGGAACATACAGGAGCGATAGAACAGGACAATACCAAACACAAAAATAAACAGTGGTCAGTCACGTGGACAATCAGGAATAGGGCGCACGAGAGAGTGAGGCAGTAACGGCATTATCAGTCCCCTTAATGTGCCGCACATAGAGATGGAATGCTTGTAAAAAATAAAACACCATCTCATTATCCTCTGGTTATGACACATCATGGACCTCAAGAAGGTGAGGGTTATGGTCAGTGTAGACCACAATAGGTACTACTCCTGACATAGACCTCGAAATGTTGTAGCGCCCATATGAATGCTAGCGTTTCTTTTTCCATGACCGAGTAGCTCAACTGATAATGGTTCAACTTTTTGGAAACTAAACTAACAGGCCTCTCAACACCCGACACATCTGCTTGCAGCAAAACTGCACCTGCACATGACTCGCATCCACCTGCAAGATGAATGACAAATCCACACGAGGAACAGCCAGCACTGGAGTTGAGGTAAGCAACTTCTTTGCATCTTGAAAAGCTTGTTGACAATGAGAAGACCAGACATAAACAGCCTTAGCTATCAGCAAATCTGGCAAGGGAGTGACCACAGTAGAGATGTTCCTACAAAAACTACAGTAATAATCAATCATTCCAAAAAACACATCAATTCCTTTTTAGTAGTTGGTGGAAAAGCATCAATAGCTACCACCCGAACAGGACGCACTTTACCCTACCCAACCACCTTTCCAAGATATGTAACGGTCGCCTGAGCAAACTCACATTTAGCCAGATTGCTCATGAGGCAACGTGCCACTAGGCGGTCGAGCAAGGCTTGATGCTCCTCCCAAGTATCTGCATAACTCTACATCGTCCAGATAAACGGTGCACTTAGCCATACCAGAGACAACCCTGTTCATAAGTCGCTGAAAAGTGGCAGGTGCATTACGCACACCAAAACTCATAACCGAATACGAGTACAGACCAGAGGGGGCAATAAAGGCAGAGATTTCACATGCCCTGCTCGTCAGTGGCACCTGCCAATAGCCCTTTAACAGGTCAAATTAGCTCACAAACTTAGCTGCTCCGACCTGATCAACGCAGTCATCCATCCGAGGAAGAGGTAGTCCATTCAAAATCTGTTTGTCCCATCCGGTTTACTGATCAAGAAACAGGGAGAAGTCCAACTGAAGAAAGAAGGCTCTGCTATATCAATCTCCAGCATGTACCTGACCTCAGCATCCAGACAACGGCATTTCTCTAAAGAAACTCTATAGAAGCGCTGACAAATGGGGGTCAGCTTCTCCAACGTCAATATCGTGTTCTATTAAGTTTGTACGTGTAGGTGTATCAGAAAAAAAACTGGAAAACACAGACCAACCAACTCGTACCGCCCATCAGCAGGTAGATGTGCAAGAAGGCCATCTAAAAACGTCCAGCGTCTGAGTTTTTCAATCTACCCTGCAATATACAATCGTTGGGACCAGGAACATCTTCCTCCCCATGCACAGACCCTGCATAACCAGAACCCAGCTAAATAACGGTATCGGCCAAAAGAATATGTTTACCGTCCTCTGTAGACCTCAGAGGAACATGCATAATAGGATTTTAACAGATTTTACATGGAAAAGTCGGTGTGCTTTTCTCCGTTCTGGAGTGGCAACTACATAGTTTTGCTCAGTGCACTGGCGCACAACCATTTATGGACCTTGAAACTTGGCTTGAAAAGGAGAACCAACAATTGACAACAGAGCAAGAACCTGGTCACCTGGACTAAGTGACGAGGCTCAGCTCGCCGATCAAATATGCCCTTCATCCTCCCCTGTGAAGATGATAGCTTCTCTTTAGCCATCTCACCAGCGTTCTCCAACATATGGAGCTGTTGGAGAACCTGAACAAACAGATTAGAGGTGAAATTAAAACCTTGATCACTCAGAATGACCTTAGGGATTCCAAACAGTGAGAAACTGATTCAACGCTTTTAGCACAGACTTAGTTGTGATAGACCGGATAGGATAGGCAGCAGGAAACCTAGTGGTCTTACACATCAGTGAACAGGTAAGTACTACCAATTTTAGAGCGAGGCAGGGGACAGCGTGTCCTGTGAAAAATCTGCATAGAAGTTTTCATAGATAAATTCGTCATCCGTGCAGAAGTAGTGTGTGTGTGCTGTGCTTTTTGGTTTGCTTCTTAGGGTAGCAAAATATAATCGATCTTTTATAAATTCAGAAGCTCCTATCAAAGGGATGTTCATCTGTAGGTTTGGAAGCTGTTCAAGCTGTGTCTGCAAGCAAACCATAGGTTGTGTGGTAACATGAGAAACAACAATTGAATATGGAGGTAGTTAGCCAAGAAGTTGATGGGTTGTAGGTTGAAATCCTAAGTCCCACTGGAAAATCTGGTAGGGAATGAGCTGGCAACCAGAGGGTTGCTGGTGCGATTGTCCTATATAGCATCTCCTTGTCATCTCCTTGTGCCCTTTTGTGCCCTTGAGCAAAGCACTTTGCCCCGAAATATGCTTCATGGGAGTTGCACATGGTTGAACCTGACTTCCAACCCCCCTTTGGGTGTTTGTGTGTGTCTCAGGGCTTTGGTTCATGTTCATTGTCTTCTACAGTAGCTGTTTTAATGAGGACAAATCTGTGCATGGGAGCTGCTTTATAACCTCAAACAAGTCATATATTGGCACAGCCTTAACTCAACTTCCTAGGATGCAGTGGTCCTTTCCTGCGAGCACTTTATCAAGGTTAGCTGTTTGAGAAGTGATCAAATCTATTTTGTGTGTGGAGGAGCCGGATCATGTAACATGTCAACTTAACAACTGGTGATGAAAGTGTCAAAGTGTCAAATTTGATTTTATACAAGAGAGGCAAAGTGTTGTAAAGCAAAAGGGTGGAAAGGTTGTGTTGTAGAAATTGGCAAACTAGCATAATGACTTTTGTCTGTTAACTGTGAGGTGATAATTGTTTTAACTGGTGTTTACACTTGAAATGATCAGAATTTGAAACCGTTCAGGGTTTCTTAGAATTGTACTAAGGGTCCAGGAATTGGATGAATACAGTACTTGTACAACACAAGGATACATTATAATACCTCATGTGATACAACTATGAAATTACAGCAGATTAGTTTAAAGAAAATGTACTGACTGCAGATTACATGTGGTTGTTATCCTTGTCTGAATTGATGTCTTGTGTACGATCAATCCTTTATCAATAACATATCTTATATCAACTAGCATTTACTTTACAATTAAAGTACAAATATAATCTGCAGTGATTCTGGAAATCAATCTACAAACATTGCAGTGGTTTTGGAGATATTCAACCTCAGAATGTTGTTTTACATCTTTTTTCTAAAATGAGAAAATGGGATCTTGACAGGTGGAATAGAGTTCAGAGGAGCAGCGATGGTTTCAGAGATAAGAAGTGACAGGTCTGGGGTTGGTGTTCAGAACAGAATGTACATCACTGATGGAGAGAGGACACATCCCTGAGGAGCTCCAGTGTGTTGTGATAAGGGAACGAGAAGTGGGCTGCCCACGCTCCTTGTTCTCACATAGGGCAGATCGCATACACTCATGCCAAAAGATCAAATGGAGCATCTGACATGGGGCTTTGCCCTTCGTCATGAACCTGCTCCTCTCTGCCATCCCAGCCTTTTTTTAAACTTTGCTGACCTAAACATTGGCGTCTTGCCCTTAGCAATATTCGTTGAGATATTCTGGTGCTTCTCTTATATGCTTCTTTCCTACTCATTATTAAGGAAGGACCATTGAGCTTTAGGTGCCAAGTGGCTATCATGTTCATTGTCTTATCACGTATCTCATCCTCCCATAACGAGAGAGAGGGAACAAGGACAAAATAGGAAGTAACACTTTACTGATGGGTAATTGGAAAAGTATCAAAAACATTCAAGGAATTTCATTAATGATGAGAAAGAATGGCAATGACTATGGGCCTTTAGCATTTAGTGGGCAGTAAAGTACATTGCAAAAACAACAAGACATTTCTGCAGGTCTTTTGGCAATGGATGAACGTTTCTATTGAATTCACTATACATGTCATGCCATTCTTCATCATAACTGATGACATTCAAAAACCTCTGAGAATGATTTGCAAGTTAATAGAAGTAGCCCTTGAAGTATGTATGTGCTTGCCCCCTCACGAGAATTTAGGTCAGCGTTGAATAAAACAACCGGCTCGTAATGAAATGGTAATTATGACAGATAATGAGCTTATGGTCACGGGGATGCAAACGAGACAGGTGTGGTGATGGGGTTTTAGAGGTAGGAACAGAGGAGGGGATAGGGTTAAACGGGAAGGTTTGTCATCCCCGAAATGTTTATTTCACACCCTCTGTTACATGCCTCCGTGCATACCTAATGTTCACCCAAACCAGGTAATATTCAGGGACCCCTAATCAAAAGCCGGGCCCGTGAATAATTATATCGCCGTGAATGAGCTGAGCCCTAAACATGATGGGCATTACCAGGCCTGCCTCTTGCGTACGCTGATTGATTACAGCTGGAATAATTTTGCGTACGCTGATTGATTACAGCTGGAATAATTTTGCAGGGGAGCTTAAAGAGAGGCACACCACCTCCACACTGCCTGAATCCCAATGCACAGACTCATTATAAGGTCTGAGCACACACACAGGTGTGCACACACTGAGGTGTGTGTCCTCCACTCACTCACCCAGAACACTCTGGGTTAAACTTTCTGCTGCGCTCCAAGGAGAAAGGGCTATACTGTATGTGGGATTTGAACCACCCCCTCCCCCCAGTCACAAGTCTATTAAAGCCCACAGTGGACATTGTCTGTATGTTTCTCTCAGCAATTACCCCAAACACATCACATCCTCTGCTATTCTCTGTAGTCAATTTCCTGTCTCTGAAACGGTAAATAGACGGAAGGTTTAATATTGGGATTGGCAATTTCTTTGTCCCAGTTGTTGTTGTTGTTTGTGAACCTATTTTTGACATGCAAATATTGATACATTTTCTGTTTGATTACATCACTGTTCAATGCCCCATGGTCATGATGCGCCAATGATGAGATTGCTTAGAGAATTCTTGATGACATTTTTGGTTTTGTTGTATTAACATAACCAAAACAAGCACAGTGTGGTGTGATGACTAAATATTTGATAAATAAACTTTATCCAAGTTTATTATTGAATTGTTCTTTGGAATGTGTTGTGGCTTGACTTTAACATTACTCTGAAGACTGTTATTTATCTAATTACCTAAATATGTTTAATTGTTACACAATTAAATTAATCATGTTACAATTAATCATTAGGATCTGGGGCACCACGAGAGCAGTTCTTTAAAGAGTTACCGTCTCCCGAATTAAACTTTAAAGCTCTTCACCTATCACATCGATAAACAGTCAACTTATTAATCATTAATCATAATTCTGAAGAGTCGTAACCTCCTTGCATCTGCTAAAACCCGAGCCTTACTTGTGATTCAGTACTACATAAAAAAATATATATATTTAATTACTAGCTAATTAAATGGTAACACAGAATAAACTTACACACTTAATACGTTAAAAACAGGTCCTTGGCGGAATGACACAACATGGCTGCTTGTTACAAAAGCGATGGAGAGGGACAGAGACACTTAACATTGGTATTTTTAGAAACTACTCTCACTTACAGTTTTCATATACTTTGCACAAAGAGCCGCCGCCCTCTTTGAGTAAGAAATCATGAATGTATTTACGTGAAATGCCTGGTTTCGCCTTATATCGTTGTCGCAACCGGGCCGCCTAAGAAAGGGGACTGGGCCTTTTCGCGACACGTTTGTAAGGCTCTGATTGTCCAAAAGGAAACCAACAAGTCTTCTACTGTTGTTCTCCTCTGTAGTTGTCTGGTATCCGGTGACTTGTCGTGTAGTCCTGAACAGAACTACAGAGTTTATTTCCTTCCATTCGCTCTTGAAGATGCTTCTTTGAAGATAGGCTTGCCAGCCATGTTGATGGTTCCCAGTGGGGTGATGAGAGTAACATAACACGATGGTTTAGGCAGAGTAGTAGGATGGTCCTACTTATATTCGCTTTCGAAGATACTTTACTTAGGACAGCTAAGTAGCCGTACCAGTGATTGTCCAGGAGGTGAGTTTATCATCTCTACCTCGTGTTGAGATTCAAAGTTCAAACCACTTTAAACGTGTAGCTGCAGCTTCACGCTTTTCTGGTCTAGTATGTTAAAAGACACTTCCGTCAGGCTGACACGCTCTCTGACCTCACTCGGGGATGTGACTTGTCACTTGCAAATGTATGTAAAACAATTATCTCTTATAGTTTCTCAAATCACATCCCTCTCTTAACAAAAACCCTTTCATAATTGTTCATGTTACAAGCACAATGCATAGTATGGAAACTTCGTACATGAAGTGGGTATACTTTCCATGTTACAGTATTTCCTTCATAACATTTTTATGACTTCACAAAATAACACACACAATTACATTAGTGTTCTATAGATCACCTCTGACTATTCCCCACATTCTATGTTAGCAATATTGTTCCAGTAGTTAATTTTGAACATTTCAGCAGGAAAATGTTTCTTGAAACAAAGGACATTCCTTAGGTGAATAGTGGAGGGGGAGACCTGAATCGTCTCTTCTTGATTTACAACAGGACATGAGTTGTTAATCCCCACCAGTTCCTTCCTCCCCCTCTGCAGGTGAGAGGGGGCCTGATTGAAGGTATTCATTGCAAACCTGATCTGACCTATTTGGATTCTTGTGGACATTCATGACAAATGAGACCAAGCCAAGTTGAACACTTACCTTATTTATTTGTTTTCCTCATGCAAAAGGCTGGCAGGCACAGCAATAAGAGTGCAAGATAAAAAGCTAAATTATAAATAATTGGCCTATTTATCATAGATCTGTGGGGCAATTTTAGTTGTGAACACAAATTGCCTATATTATGTTGTTAATGACTTTATGTTTCCAGTCAATTGAGATGTTTCCAGTCAATTGAGATGTTTATATAATTATGTATGCTACATTGACTGTTCATTAACAGCACAAATAACTTAATAATCTTTGCACAACACACTTTGTATTTCAAAACAATTGTGTGAATCTGTAAGTTTTTTGAAACAATTTTCTAAAGTAAATTGCTCAGTAGAATATATATATATATTTTAGCATAAGTACAGATGTAGGAATAGCCAGTTTGCTACAGCAAGAAAATAATCATGTGGATTATGATGTGGATTATTAATTATGTGGATTATAATTAATGGGCATTTAAGTATGGATTGATACATTAATTAATAGGCAAATCAAGTCTGAAATTTTCAAGTGGAAATTACAAACTTTAGAAACATTTTTAAACCTCAAATACACTAGAGGTTACACTGCATTTCCTGATGTGCAGGGAAAAAAAAAAAATATATATATATATATATATATATTTACACATGTATCAGGGAAAGGGCGATCTGGGGGCAAGTGTTTAAATTGTGCAGTATTAGCAATTGTAAATACGAGTCTTGTAGCAGCAGTTGTGATGTGCCCTTAGTATGAGTATACCCAACTCCCACAAACTTTTACCCTCAGAACAGCCTCAATTCGTCAGGGCATGGAGTCTACAAGGTGTCAAAAGCATTCCATAGGGATGCTGTCCCTGTTGACTGCAATACTGCCCACAGTTGTCAAGTTGGCTGGATGTCCTTTGGGTGGTGGACGATTCTTTTTTCTCTCTCTAAGGGGTGGATCAGCTTAATATTGCGGAAAGATTGTTGCTTCCATCACTGTAATTGTCTGTATCATTTCTAAATATTTTTTTGTAAATATATATATCCATACACTGTCACGATCCTCTTCCTGGAAATGACTGGACCAAAGCGCAGCGTGATGAGCGTACATTTTATTTTATTTTAAATGAATGTTGCCAAGGACACAACCGTGACGCTTAACTTGGGCTATAATGCCACTAACAAAGTCGACTACCCACAAATGCGAAAGGAAAAAAGGCTGCCTAAGTATGGTTCCCAATCAGAGACAACGATAGACAGCTGCCTCTGATTGAGAACCACACCCGGCCAAACACAAAGAAATAGAAAACATAGAAATAAAGAAACTAGAATGCCCACCCTAGTCACACCCTGGCCTAACCAAAATAGAGAATAAAAGCCTCTCTATGGCCAGGGTGTGACATAAACATATGCATACACATACCTATATAGACATACTTTTTTTTAGAATATACCTTTATTATTCCCTGCAAACCCTACCACCCTTCCCCCAATTGGAGTAAACTAATAAAAAATAAGACAGACACAATCTATTTTACAATAGTTATATTTAGTTTGTTTTTAGGTCTTCCTCTATTTCTGATATCCATCCAGTTTGTAACTGTGCTATTTCACAAAATATCTGAACCTATATACATTTTACAGACTGCGTATGTTTTACATTGGTTATCTTGTTATTAGTCCCACCCTTCAGCTCCATTCAACCCCTCCCATCTATCTCTAACACCATCCATTTTGGATTTATATTTGCCACATATTTTTTAACTGAGCTGTGATACTTGACAAAAAGTACTGAACCTTTCTATTCTCATAACTTCTACAGATTGTAAATTGAAAATAAACGTTTTTGCTAAAATAATTATTATAGTATTTATTGATTGACTATGGCTTTTTAAATCACCCAGTATGGCTAACTGCAGTGTTAGTTCTAGGCAAATGTTGCAATTCTTCAGCCATTCCTGGACCTGTGACCAGAAATGAGCTACATATGGACAATACCAAAATAAATTATCTAATGACTCTGCCTCCTCACAGAAAAATCTGCAAAGCTGGGAAGATTGTATCCCCCATATATATAACATTCTATTGGTTGCAAGAATTTTGAATCCGGCATTGTTTTGTGTATCAATTCATAAACCATGTGCCATGGAATGGGTACATCGCAAATCTCTTCCCAACTATTTTGCAATTTATATGGCAGAGCTGTCAGTTTTTTGGTCCATAAAGGAAATTGGTATATGTTTTTGTTTATCACACTTTTATTTCAACATTTATGTTCTTTAATACAGAGCCGACATACAAGTTCCTTACTTTTTTCCCCTTCTACTTGCATCCATTTCTATTTTTGTGGTAATGCTGCAATTAGTTGGTTGCAATTTTGGATAGAGCAGATATTTCCATATGTCTGTTTTAGCTGCATGTGTGACATAACTTCACCAGTCCTATTTATGATATCATTCACAAAAATCACTAGGCAGATCACTAGGCACTATTTTTATCATTCACAAAAATCACTAGGCAGATCACTAGGTGTAAGCAAAACCATAAGCAAATAGGTAAACTGTGATATAACTAAAGATTTCATCAGTATGATTTTTCCACAAATAGACAGGTATTTTCCTTTCCATGGTAGCAAGATCTTATCTATTACAATTTATTGGAGTGAGATAATTTCTTTATTTTGGGATTTGTATACTGAGTATGTTCACATCTCCGTCAAACCATTTAATTGGTAAACTACACGGTAATGTAAAATTTGCATTTTTTTTTAGTGATCCAATACATAATATAGAGAGAGGATAGCAAAAGTATCTAAATCCTCTATGAGGCTGTGGAGAGATTTTAAGGGTAGTTTTAAAAGAACACATGAATCATCAGCGTACAATGACAGCTTAGTTTTTAAGCCACAGATTTCTAATCCCTTAATATTATTGTTTAATCTAATTTTAACAACTAACATTTCGATGGCAATAATAAATAGTTATGCCGATAGTGAACAACCTTGTTTTACTCCTCTAGATAGTTTAAAACTTTCTGAGATGTAGCCATTATTTATTATTTATTTACACCTAGGGTTACTACACATAACTTTAACCCATTTTATAAGAAATTCCCCAAAATTGAAATATTCTAGACAAAGCCTTTTCAAAATCAGCTATGAAAACCAGGCCTGGTGTCCCCGTTATTTCATAGTATTCTATTGTTTCCAGTACTTGTCTTATATTATCTCCAATGTATCATCCATGTAAAAAAAACTTGTCTGATTAGGATGAATAATATCTGACAATACTTTTTAAATTCTATGCGCCAAGCATTTTGCTAGGATTTTTGCATCACAACACTGAAGTGTAAGAGGTCTCCAATTTTTTTAATGGACTGGATCTTTATATATACCACTTGGGTACTGTTTCAGTAATAATGATATCAGACCTTCTTGTTGCGTGTCTGATAATCTACCATTTATATAGGAGTGGTGAAAACATGCTAATAATGGTCCTCTGAGTATATCAAAAAAAGGTTTTGTATACTTCCACTGGTATACCATCCAGCCCTGGAGTTTTCCCAGCCTTAAAGGCTTTAATTGCATCAAGAAGTTCCTCCTCTATAATTGGGCCTTCACATGAGTCTTTCTGTACAGATGTTAATTTTACATTATTATTAGGAAACAAATCCATACAATTAGTTTCAGTTAGTGGAGATTGAGGAGACTGAAACGAAAAATATTCTTAAAGTACTTTACAAATATCATTCAGTGAATCATGCGTGACTCCATCATTTGTAACAAGTTTCAACACATTTCTTTGGTAGCATTTCTTTATTGAAGATTGAAAAATAATTTGGTGCATTTTTCCCCATATTCCATCCAGTTCGCTTTATTTTTATAATATATTACACTGGATCTTTCTTGAATAAGTTCCTCCATTTCTTTTTGTCTTTCCTCTAAATTATTCTGTGCCTCTATAGGAAAGATTTTATTGCTATCTAACTGTACTGTTAGTTCTTCAATTTTCTTTGTTAATATGGACTCTTTTGATCTGAGTTGCTTTTGTTTTATAGATGAATACTGAATTGCATGGCCTCTAAAGGCATATTTAAAAGTGTCCCATACAATAAGGGGATCTTCTGTGTCACACCCTGACCTTAGTGTTCTTTGTTTTCCTTGTTATTTTGGTTAGGTCAGGGTGTGACATGGGTGATGTATGTGTTTGGTCTTGTCTAGGGGTTTTGTTTGTTTATGAGGCTGTTTCCTTTCTAGGTAGTTTGTATGTCTATGGTTGCCTAGATTGGTTCTCAATTAGATGCAGCTGTCTATCCTTGTCTCTGATTGGGAACCATATTTAGGCAGCCATATTCTGTGGGTACTTTGTGGGTGGTTGTCTTCTGTCTTTGTGTCTACGCACAAGATAGGACTGTTTTGGTTTTTCCACATTTGTTGTTTTGGTATTTTGTAGTGTTCTGCATGTTCAATAAAGACCATAAAACGTGAACTCTAACCACGCTGCGCTTTGGTCCGATCCTTCGTCCACAGAAGAAAACTGTTACATTCTGTACCTATGTCTGAAAAAGTCAGTTATAAATTCTTCTATCCTAGTTCTAAACAATTTATCACCTAGTAGGCTTTGATTAAATTTACAATATCCTCGCCCACGTGGAAGTTCTGTAAGAGTAATATATATGCCAATTATGTGATGATCCAATCACATTCTGTCCCCTATCAACACTTTTTAAACTTTTGGTGCCATTGAGAAGAAAGTAGTCAAGACGACTAGCTTGATTAAGCCTCCGCCATGTATATCTCACTAGGTCAGTGTCTTTTAGTCTCCATATATCCACTAATTCCAATATATCCATGACATTCATGATTTCCTTAAGTGTCTTCTTGTGATAGTTTGTAGTGTGATTTCCTTTCCGGTCCATAGAGGTATTTAAGACTGTATTAAAATCTCCCAGCATAATAATAGTCTAGTGTTGCTTGTAGAGTTGATAAATTCTTATATTTTCAAAGAAGCTTGGATCATCATTATTTGGACCGTATAGGTTAATAAGCCATATCTGTTTATTGTCCAAAATAATCCATCTACCTTGATGATCTGTTTGGACAATTTGCACATTTGGATCAAGATTAATGTTAATTAAAACCATCACCCCTTTTGAATTTCTTTGCCCATGGGAGAAATATATTTTGCCCCCCCCCCGCCCTCCCAGTCCTTTTTCCACAAAACTTAATCTAAAATGGTTGAATAGGTTTCCTTTAAACAATAGATATTATATTCATTCTCTTTTAGCCAGGTAAATATTGATAGTCTTTTCTTATTATCTGCTAAGCCATTACAGTTGTAACTGGCTATACTTATTTCACCACTTACCATAATGAAACACAACTTTCAATTCTATTTATCAAAATATATGTTTGTAAATGTACCATTAAAAAGTAACGATGATTGAGTGTCTATATAGCTCTACCATGATTTTTGCATTGCTACTAAGTAAACCTCCAATTGGTCCCCACTATTCCACCCGCTAAAAGCCCTCCTCATCCCGAGTTGGGTTGTCATCCCAATGCCCAACAGACCACCCCTGACCCCCCGTATCCCATAGCCCTGAAAAGACTGGAATCCATCCTTCGAAAAGAGCACATTTACAGCACAGAAGTAGATCAACCGCCAAAAGCATTTCCATCACCCTCACCTCGATTTGTATTATATATAGCAATCCCCCCCCCCAAAAAAAAAATATATATATATATACACATTTTTAAAATTCTGTTTCTTAATTTCCAAAATTAGCTATTAATATTTGTAGTAATGTAGGCAATTTATGCAAAGGACTTTACCTCTCACCAGTCTCGCCATTACCAAATTTACATTATTGCAAGCAATTATTATATTAGCAAACAATTATTGTGAATCATCCTATATTGTCCCTAACATATTTTACTCCTTCGCAACAGTTGTGGGACACGCACATACACACTCAACCCTTTCCTCCCACACAACCATAGGCTCACATTCTCAAAAGTTGCACGATCCCAGAGCCCAACTCAAGAAAGGTCTTGATTTACAAATGCATATACAGTTGCAGCTGTATAAGAAGGCCTGCAAGACCGTGCAGAAAAAATGGGCAGAATTTATGGGCAGAGATTTTATTAACCATTGCCACGTCCTAGATGATGGAGGTCAAATGTACACGTGTGTGAGAGTGAGCTAAGGTGCAGAGAGTCAGTGCAGGTGGTCAGTCCAGTTTAAGTGTTCAGCAGTCTGATGGCTTGTAGATAGAAACTATCACTGAGCCTGTTGGTATCAGATCTTATACTCTGATACCATCTGCCTGAAGGTAAGGGAGGGAACAGCTCGTGGCTGCGGTGTGTGGGGTCGTTTGATGAGTGAGAATAATGACGAGAGAAAGTTATAGATGCATAAATAACAGACTCCCAAGAAAATCCTAACTTCAACTGTTATTTGTAATGGCACTCACTTCTGTCATCATGAAGTGCTTTGAGAGGCTAGTTAAGGATCATATCACCTCTACCTTACCTGACACCCTAGACCCACTTCAATTTGCTTACTGCCCCAATAGATCCACAGACGATGCAATCGCCATCGCGCTGCACACTCCCCTATCCCATCTGGAAAAGAGAAATACCTATGTAAGAACGCTGCTCATTGACTATAGCTCAGCATTCAACACCATAGTACCCTCCAAGCTCATCATTAAACTCTGGGCCCTGGGTCTGAACCCCGCCCTGTGCAACTTTGTCCTGACTTCCTGACGGGCCGCACCCAGGTGGTGAAGGTAGGAGACAACACCTCCACTTCACTGATCTTCAACATAGGGGTCCCACAAGAGGGTGGGTGCACAGCCCCCTCCTGTACTACCTTTTCACCCATGACTGCGTGACCATGCACGCCTCCAACCCAATCATCGAGTTTGCATATGACACAACAGTAGTAGGCCTGATGACCAACAATGACTAGACAGCATACAAGGAGGAGGTGAAGGCCCTGTAAGTATGGTGCCAGGAAAATATCCTCTCACTCAGTGTCGACAAAACAAAGGAGCTGATCGTGGACTTCAGGAAACAGTAGAGGGAGCACGCCCCCATCCACATCGACGGGGCAGTAGTGGAGAAACTGGAAAGTTTCAAGTTCCTCAGCGTAGACATCACTGACAATCTGAAATGGTCCACCCACACAGACAGTGTGTTGAAGAAGGCGCAACAGCTCCTATTCAACCTCAGGAGGCTCACAAACGTTTACAGATGCACAATTGAGAGAATTCTGTCCGGCTGTATCACCGCCTGATACAACTGCACCACCCAAAACCGCAGGGCTCTCCAGAGGGTGGTGCAGTCTGCCCAACGCAAACTGCACCACCCTCATCCTAAAACAACCTGCCCTCCAGGACACATACAGCACCCGATGTCACAGGAAGGCCAAAAAGATAATCAAGGACAACAACCACCCAAGCCACTGCCTGTTCACCCCGCTGTCATCCAGAAGGCGAGGTCAGTACAGGTGCATTAAAGCTGGGACCAAGAGACTGAAAAACAGCTTCTATCTCAAGGTCATTAGACTGTTAAATAGCCATCACTAGGCGGCTTCCACCCGGTTACATAACCCTGCAACTTAGAGGCTGCTACCCCATATAAATAGACTTGAAATCACTAGCCACTTTATTAATGGAACACTAGTAACTCTATTAATGTTTACATATTTTTGCTTTACTGATCCCATATGCATATACTGTATTCTATTCTACTGTATTTAGTCTATGCCACTCCGACATTGCTCATCCTAATATTTATATATTCCTTAATTACATTATTTTACTTTTAGGTTGTGTGTGTTGTTGTGAATTGTTAGATAGTACTGCACTGTTTGAGCTAGAAACACAAGAATTTCGCTACACCCGCAATAACATCCACTAAACATGTGTATGTGACGAATAAAAACTGATTTGATTTGATTTTGAGAGAGGTTAGCATGTTTTGGGGGCATGGTCTTTGTGCTTCTGTGACTTTCTCATTCACCATTCATTCAGGGTTATCTGTAATCATGATAGCATCCACGTTTTCTGTATAAGTGTCCAGAAACATATTCTATTTACAATCAAAGTGACTCCAAAATGACACAATACATGATGTACAATTAATTTCTATTATATATAATCTGAAACACAACCAAAACAAACTGCACATGCATCCAACAAGTTTACAGTCATAAACTTGATGTAGTCATTGCATGCTCGGAATTTGCGACCAAACACTTGGCGAAATGTAACACGCTATAAGTGAATTTGTCCAGATACGTATTTGCACCTTCTAATGGGGAGGGGACTATAGATATATAAAGTGCAATTATTCTAAATGGTTAAACAGATATGTATGAAAAACCCCTCAAATGAAAGGTGACATACTGTACTGTCGTCTCATATAAAGCATTGGATCTCAAATCCAAAATGCTGAGTATAGAGCTAAATTAAACGTTTTAGCTTCACTGTCCAAATACATTACATAGGGAAGTGTACGTATACTGAACAAAAATATAAACACAACATGCAACAATTTCAACGCTTTTATTGAGTTACGGTTCATAAAAGGAAATCAGTCAATTGAAATCAATTCATTAGGGCCTTATCTATGGATTTCACATGACTGGGCAGGGGCCCAACCATTGGGGAGCCAGGCCCAGCCAATCAGAATGAGTTTCTCCCCACAAAAGGGCTTTATTACAGACAGAAATACTCCTCAGTTTCATTAGCTGGCTATGTGGCTGGTCTCAGATGATCCCGCAGGTCCTGGGCTGGCATGGTTGGTTACACATTGTCTGTGATTGTGAGGCCGGTTGGACATTCCTGCAGCCAGCATGCCAATTGCACGCTCCCTCAAAACTTAAAATTTGTGCACAAAATTTGAGAGAAATAAGCTTTTTGTGTACATGGAAGATTTCTAAGATCTTTTATTTCAGCTCATGAAACATGGGACCAACACTTGACATGTTGTGTTTATATTTTTGTTCTAGATATATGTGGGTGAGATAGTGGGCTGTAAACTAATTCACAAACTAAGTCACATAATTTTACATAGACTATCCTCAAATGCACTTCACTGGAAATATGCATCCCACTCGGTCCAATGGAAGCTGTCCACTTAGCATCATCCGAGTACACTGAGACTGTACTGGGATGTTTGGAGAGGACCGATAATGAATGGTGGACATAATAAAAGCAGGAAAGCCTCTCTCTCCCAAAGCTGGTAGTATTTGGTATTTGGAGGTATTTGGAGGATTAAGAATCCATCCTCTTGGCTGCCTTGCTCAATGCCAAGGTATCCGTGGAAACCGTTGCCATGCTCAGGCCATCCATATCCTGGTCATGATCTGTCTATCCTGGGTGACAGACAGAGAGAGAGTCAGCATTTCCTCTCCGCCCGTCCGTCTCTCCTCCCTCCTCCTCTTCCCTGGTTTTTAGTACTTCGTGTGGTATGCCTGTATGCTGCGAAGCTGGTGGCGGGCAAAGAGAGGAATATGAGAGGCAGTGATGATCGATAGGACGACCAGGTCTCAGTGTATTGATCAGGGGGAGATTATTCTTCCACTGACTGACTCCTGAAGACCTTATTACTGAGAGGCATCGACGCCAGCCTCAAATAATGAGCTTGTCAGACGTGTCACACACGGTAAACGACTCGGCAATGACCACTGGAGCTGAGTGCATTTTGACACTTGTACCACGGCTCCAGTGTCAAGGACAATTGAAGCCTTGAATTCCCCTGTCATGTAATGACAGACCTTCAGATGTTTAGAGACAGGCAGGATCATTGAAGGCTTGACCAAGTGGATGATACCAGACTGTGACTGGTATTTTTCTGCCTGACCTACAGTGGGGTGCAAAATGATTGACACCCATCATAAAGATGACCAATAATGTATCAAAAATATAAATTGAGCTAAATTGTATGCTCAAACAAATTGGGAAATTATATTATAATGAACAAAAATATAAACACAACATTTAAAGTGTTGGTCCCATGTTTCATGAGCTGAAACAAAAGATCCCAGAAATGTTCCATATGCACAAAAAAGCTTATTTGTAACCCGATTCAGGAAACTAGACGAATGTCGCAAGTCATGACTTCACAGGCGAGCTGTTTGAACGTAAAATGTATATAGTTTTTTCTGTCTATTTGAGCTCGTCAGTCTGTGTTGGTAATCCTGTCAAACGCAGCTTTTTTGTGAATGTATTGTGTAGTGGAGCTGCATATAAGTGTTGCTCTCCACTTTCTGGAGGATCAAGTTTTGAAATCAGTGGAATTAGAATATGATAGCTAAAGAGATGGATAAAACACCTGTCTCCGGATTACATCTTCAAACTAAGGGCAACCTTGGTATGGCATTCCTCACTGGGGGCACGTCCGTCATGCATGATGATGTATACAGGTAAGATAGTCTGGCGTTAGCAAGCTCCATTTTCAGATATTACACATTCTAATTTTGACAGAAAGTGGTTTCATTTCAAGCTAAAGTGTACTGTTAGCTAGCTAGCTAAGGTTAGCTGGCTGGCTCCCTAGCTGACGTTATTATTAGTTTCCCAGAGCCGTCTGCTTTTCTAGTTAGAGCCTAATGTTAGCTAACTAACATTGACCCTGGTTGGTTAGCTCCCATCACTGTGGCATTGTTGGCAATTTGTTCATTGTTGTTTAACTAGCTAATGTTCGCTGGCTGGCTCGTTAGCTAACGTTATGTGACATGTGTGATGTTAAACATTGTTTACCTAGCTAGGTTAGTTGTTTACTTAGCTAGCTAGCTAGTTATATATGTCTTCAGCTAAAGTGTACTGTTAGCTAGCTAGCTAATGTTAGCTGGCTGGCTCCCCAGCTGAAGTTATTATTAGTTTCCCAGAAACGTTTGCTTTTCTAGATAGAGCCCAATCTTAGCTAGTTAACATTGAACCTGGTTGGTTAGCTCCCAGCACTGTGGCATTGTTTGCACTTTGTTCATTGTTGTTTAACTAGCTAACGTTAGCTGGCTGGCTCATTAGCTAACATAACATAATGTGTGTACAACACCAGTTGAATATGGCTGGTGTCAGTAAACATCTGCAAAAAAGCATTAGGAAATTTTTGCCAGCAGAGCTGGATAGTCTGTTTTCATGTTATCCAGATATAAACAAACCATCGGCCAGAGAGTCAAGTGTTCGCTCCGAGAGCGTCAGGTGTGCACTCCGAGCCCGAAACGAGATGGGTGGGGCTAAAGCTTAAGAGGCTGTGAACGATGCATAATGGGTGTAGACAAAGAAGAGCTCTTCACTAGATACAAAATCATTCAAAGGCCATTTTCTCAAAAGTGAGTTTACAAGTTGATCAACTTTCAAAGCAGAATTACTTTCCCATTGTTCCTCAAATGCAGTGTATGATATACCATTTTGCAGCTGTGAGTCTCAACTTTTACCCAATGTAAAAAACATAATATCAAATTTTGTTACATAAGACCAAATCCAGGTGGTGAGTCACATTTATCTCCAAAAAAATAGCACCAATATACAGTTGAAGCTGAAAGTTTACATACACATGAGCCAAATACATTTAAACTCAGTGTTTCACAATTCCTGACATTTAATCCTAGTAAAAGGATAGTTAGGATCACCACTTTATTTTAAGAATGTGAAATGTCAGAATAATAGTAGAGAGAATGGTTTATTTCAGCTTTTATTTCTTTCATCACATTCCCAGTGGGTCAGAAGTTTACATACACTCAATTGGTAGCATTGCCTTTAAATTGTTTAACTTGGGTCCAACGTTTCGGGTAGCCTTCCACAAGCTTCCCACAATAAGTTGGGTGAATTGTGGCCCATTCCTCCTAACAGAGCAGGTGTAACTGAGTCAGGTTTGTAGGCCTCCTTGCTCGCACACGCTCTTTCAGTTCTGCCCACACATTTTCTATAGGATTGAGGTCAGGACTTTGTGATGGCCACTCCAATACCTTGACTTTGGAGATGATTGTGGGCTTCAGTTCCTCGGCATACCCATCATGGACAAACTGAAATGGTCTACCCACACAGACAGCATGGTGAAGAAGAGCCTCTTCAACCTTAGGAGGCTAAAGAAATTTGACTTGGCCCCTAAAACCCTCCCAAACCTTTACAGATGCACAATCGAGAGCATCCTGTCGGGTTGTATCACCGCCTGGTACGGCAACTGCGCCGACCGCAACTGCAGGGCTTACTACCAGAGGGTATTGCGGTCTGCCCAACTCATCACAGGTGGAAAACTACCTGCCCTCCAGGACACCTACAGCACCTGATGTCATAGGAAGGCCAAAACAATCATCAAAAACATCAACCACCCAAGCCACGGCCTGTTCAACCCGTAATCATCCAGAAGGCGAGGCCAGTACAGGTGCATCAAAGCTGGGACCAAGAGACTGAAAAACAGCTTCTATCTCAAGTCCATCAGACTGTGAACTAGCCATCACTAGCCGGCTTCTACCAGGTTACGCAACCCTGCACCTTACAGGCTGCTGCCCTATATACATAGACTTGGATTCACGGTCCATTTTATAATGGAAAACTAGTCACTTTAGTAATGTTTAAATAATGTTTACATACTACTTCACTCATCTCATACAGTACTAGTCAAAAGTTTGGGCACACCTACTCATTCCAGGGTTTTTATTAATTTACGCTTTTTTCTACATTGTAGAATAATAGTAAAGACATCAAAACTATGAAATAACACACATGGAATCATGTAGTAAGCAAAAAGTGTTAAACAAATCAAAATATATTTTATATTTGAGATTCTTCAAAATAGCCACCCTATGCCTTGATGAGAGCTTTGCACACTCTTGGCATTCTCTCAACCAGCTTCATGAGGTAGTGACCTGGAATGCATTTCAATTAACAGGTGTGCCTTGTTAAAGTTATTTTGTGGATTTTCTTTCCTTCTTAATGCGTCAATCAGTTGTGTTGTGACAAGGTAGAGGTTCTATACAGAAGATAGCTCTATTTGGTAAAAGACCAAGTCCATATTATGGCAAGAACAGCTAATATAAGCAAAGAGAAACAACAGTCCATCATTACTTTAAGACATGAAGGTCAGACAATCTGGAAAATTTCAAGAACTTTGAAAGTTTCTTGAAGTGCAGTCGCAAAAACCATCAAGCGCTATGATGAAACTGGATCTCATGAGGACCGCCACAGGAAGGAAGACCTAGAGTTACCTTTGCTGTAGTGGATAAGTTCATTAGCATTACCAGCCCAAATAAATGCTTCACAGAGTTCAAGTAACAGACACATCTCAACATCAACTGTTCAGAGGAAACTGCGTGAATCAGGCATTCATGGTAAAATTGCTGAAAAGAAACCACTACTAAAGGACACCAATAAGAACAGACTTGCTTGGGCCAAGAAACACGAACAATGGACATTAGACCGTTGGAAATCTGTCCTTTGGTCTGTTGAGTCCAAATTTAAGAGGTTTGGTTCCAACAGCCATGTCTTTGTGAGACGCAAAGTAGGTGAACGGATGATCTCTATATGTGTGGTTCCCACCGTAAAGCATGGAGGAGGAGGTGTGATTGTGTGGGGTGCTTTGGTGGTGACACTGTCAGTGATTTATTTAGAATTCAAGGCACACTTAACCAGCATGGCTACAACAGCATTCTGCAGCAATACACCATTCCATCTGGTTCGCGTTTAATGGGACCATCATTTGTTTTTCAACCGAACAATGACCCAACACACCTCCAGACTGCGTAAGGGCTATTTGACCAAGAAGGAGAGTGATGGAGTGCTGCATCAGATGACCTGGCCTCCACAGTCACCTGACCTCAACCCAATTGAGATGGTTTGAGATGAGTCGGACCGCAGAGTGAAGGAAAAGCAGCCAACAAGTGCTCAGCATGTGTGGGAACTCCTTCAAGTCTGTTGGAAAAGCATTACAGGTGAAGCTGGTTGAGAGAATGTAAAAAGTGTGCAAAGTTGTCATCAAGGCAAAGGGTGGCTACTTTGAAGAATCTAAATTATAAAATATATTGTGATTGGTTTCACACTTTTTTTGGTTACTATATGATTGATTTCATATGAGTTATTTCATAGTTTTGATGTCGTCACTATTATTCTACAATGTAGAAAATAGTCAAAAGAAAGAAAAACCCTTGAATGAGTAGGTGTGTCCAAACTTTTGACTGTGTGCTGCCCTATGGGACTCCCAATCACGGCCGGTGTGACACAGCCTGGATTCAAACCAGAGTGTCTGTAGTGATGCCTCAAGCACTGAGATGCAGTGCCTTAGACCGCTGCACCACTCGGGAGCCCTTATGCAGTTTTAATACACAATTTTTTTTAAATGAAAGCCGCGTTTGACAGGATTACCTAGATATACTGACCAGCTTAAATAGACAGAAATGTGCTATATGGCAGACCAATCCAAAGTCATCTCTCGGCATGTCCAGCCCACTCATTTTCTCAGCAATCATGGCTAGCGGAAAGGTTGCTCGCTTTTTCTTTGGCCAAACCAACTAGGTTCGTAATTTAACAATTGAATTCGTACTTACAGATGGCATACACATTTGTTATTAAGGCACGTGAAAGTTCACATCTTCCAGAAGGCATTTCTTCCCCCAAAAAATGCATTTTGATGTAAAAAAAAGAGTTTACGTTCAAATGGCTCTCCTGTGAAGTAGTGACCCGCACACCTGTTAATTGAAATGCATTCCAGGTGACTACCTCATGAGCTGATTAAGAGAATCCAAAGGGCGTGCAAAGCTGTCATCAAGGCAAAGGATGGCTACTTTGAAGAATCTCAAATATAAAATATATTTTGATTTGTTTATGTCACGACTTCCGCCAAAGTCGGTCCCTCTCCTTGTTTGGGCGGCGGTCGACGTCACCGGTCTTCTAGCCATCGCGGCTCCACCTTTCATTATCCATTTGTTTTGTCTTGTTTTCTCGCACACCTGGTTCACATTCCCTCATCAGACTAAATGTATATTACCCTCTGTTTCCCCCATGTCTGTGTGTGGAATTGTTCTTTGTGTAGGGTGTTACGCTACAGGCTGTCTTGCGCTAGGTTTGTTTCAAACCTAGGTTTGTTTGTTTTGATTCATCCGGTTCATGTTACCGTGGTTGTGCTTTGTGCTGCCTCGCCTGTGCCTTTGGGCCAGGGTGTATATTAAAGTTCTCCTGTTATCACCCATCTCTGCTCTCCTGCGCCTGACTTCCCGGCAAAGAGTCACTCACCCTGTTACAGTTTAACACTTTTTAGTTACTACATGATTCCATAATATGTGTTATTTCCTTGTTCTGTTGTCTTCACTATTATTCTACAAGGTAGAAAATAGTACAAATAAAGATAAACCCTTGAATGTGTAGGTGTGTCCAAACTTTTGATTGGTACTGTATATACAGTCTCTTGCTGACATTTCCTTGGATATAAACCAAAGCCATTCCTGTTATTAAAATATTTTTGTTTCAATCCCAACCGCATTAAGGTCATTTCTGTTGAGATAGTGGCAATCTCTGTGTTTCCTTTTTGTGCACTTTGAAATTGTAATGCTTTGAATTGTTACCAAGCTAGCTTTACAAGCTTCGCTAACTAGCCATGTGGCAGCATCCCATCTCTGAACTGGCTCTTCAGTGCCGTGTGAGCTGGCAGCACTAAGCTTCATACTGGATGTAAAAATGAATCAATTGATCCACAAATGATTACCTCACTCGTTCAACTAGTCTTTGAATGATTTCCTTTGCTCTGTGTTGTAGTTACCGAACATTCATGCCATAACTTTTAAACTGAAATTTTTAAATGAGCCCAAGAGATCTTGTCAAATGGACTCCATTGAATTAATTAATGAGCAAATGGCAAAGACCAGGTTGGTAAGAGCCTCTTGCCCTTTTACAACACATGGTTAACTAGAATGAATCACCTATTAAGACAAATCTTGTTTATGATTTCTTAAGGTCAGAAAAACATTAGGTGGCACACGGTTAAACTCCCTCTGTGATATGGGCATTTCAAGATTGTGCCACAACTTCTGGCTGACCTTAGTTTGATGAGAAAAGCATGAAATAAACAAGCAGGCCATCGGGGTACCCAGAATGCATTCCTTCAAAGAGAGACACAGCTGCCAGCTGTGTCGGACCATCGCATTCTGTTCATCTCTGTAAATCAAATCGCCTCTCCACCCGCCATTTCTCGAAGGCAAAGCAATAACACTTTTGTTAAATAAGCCAAGACAGATGGCAAAGGAGACACACTAACTCCTATCTGCCTGAAGCGTAATTCAGTGTCCACAGACTCAGAGACGCGATAGTCCGGTGGCCCATTGTGACATACCTACGTGGCTCTGAGACCACCGTTAGTGGAGGATGCACAGCCCGAATGCGCACCTCCCCCATATTCCCAACCAGTGCGGCTCTGAGTACTTGTCTTATATTATTTTGAATGGGGTAGCGGTTGGTCCAATATTCTTGAACACTGCTGTGCCTACGCGTACACATTTTTGGACTGATAGATGCTTGAGAAGAAAAAAGGCTGCCTGAGAGGCATCGCCGGGCATCTCTATTAAATGATAGCACTATGTGTCTCACTTCATGCTTCCTGCCAATACAATCTATGCTTACCCTGTGGCAGATGGAGGGAAGTCCTGATATGTATTGGTAATGATTACATCACCACCAATGCAATGCAATGTGGCATAGAATTTGAAAAACAGCATAATGAAATGCCCCCAGAGAGTAAAATCTGGTGTAGAAAAATATAATTACAAAGCAGTCCCTCTGCCTGTGTTTGCCTGTCACTCACAGCCAGAAGAGCCAGGAGGGCTTCTGGATATGGCGACTGGTTCCTGCTGTCCCATTGGCTTGAATATGATTATAATGAATTAAGTCTGGAAGGCAGTAGGTGAATTCCAAGATTCTTTTTCAATGTTTTGTGATCAAGGGTCTCAAGGGCCCCAGTGTGTGATAGAGGGGTCAAATACTGATGGAGATACAGGGTGAACTGGGATCTTCCCTCCAATTCCTGATTGAGTGAAAGAAAACTGTCTAATGCAGCGCTGGGGGTGCTCAATAATCATTACTTTTCCAACGAACACGTCTAAACTGGGTTTATCTGTCTTGACAGTGACGTCACTTCAAACTACAACTTTGCTAACTGTTGTGACAGTTTGCACTGGGAAAATTCCTTGGATAACTGTCAGATGTTTTCAACCCATGCCATAGATCCAGCTATATGCCCCAACCCCAATAAATGGAAAAGATAAGAACCACAAATCTGGAAATGACATGTCTCTGATCTTTTCCATACATTTTGCCACACTGTGCCACATTATTCTTCCTCCCCTAACTTCTTCTATTGTAGATGCTAGTTCATGTACCAGTCTCCTACTGGGTACTACAACATGAGATTTTCCAACCAATTTCTTACATTACAGCCCAGAGCAATTCTCCCCAAATTATATTTTGATTAGCTAGATGTTTTCCAATTTTGGAGGACAACCTACAACTGAGAGGGGGAAAATAACACAGTTATGGATGTACTTTCAAATAGCATCTTGTTAGATATGGCATTGTATTGTATGCTGGACATTTACCCTGCATTTGCTATCTAGCAGAAAATCATCTCATTCCAGATGGCATATCTCTTCAAGGGTTCCCTAAGCTCCAGTTACCTTTGAGCCCCCATCACACCGCCTGGGGTTTGATAAACGCCATTGGCACTTAGATTGGAACCAGTGCTATGGGCAGATGACATGAAAATAGAGCTCTTTGGCACACCACTGGTGGGTTTGTCATTGAAAAACAGAAGCATATGCAGAAAAGTACCTCATACCTATGATAAAATATGGTGGCGGATGTTTAATGTTATGGGGCTTTGTCACTTCCGCTGGTCCTGGGGCCCTAGTTAAGATCAACGGCATCACCAGCTTTACTAATTACCAGGACATTTTAGCCAAAAAACCTGGTTGCCTCTGCCAGGATGCTGACACTTGGCCACAGGTGGATCTTCCAGCAAGACAATAACCCCAAGCACTAATCAAAATCCACAAAGAAAATGTGAATTGACCACAAAATCAGTCTCCGGACTTGAACCCCATTGAAAACCTTTGGTTTGAATTGGGCAGTCCATAAGAACACAAAGGATATCAGGGATCTGGAAATATTTTGTATGGATGAATGGTCTAAGATCTCTCCCGACGTGTTGTCCAATCTCATAAAACATTTTTTTTAAAGGCTCAGTGTTATCCTCACAAGGGGAGGGTGCTAGAGTATTGAAAACATGGTTGTCAATTTTTAAACCTATCTTTTGGGACTTTTTTTATTATAACTTGTCAAACAAGATCTCTTTCTCTGAGCAACTGTATTAGCATAAAATATATATATATTTTTTAAATTGGTCATACAATATGGCTCAGTATTTATGTAATTTATAATACAACATTTGTATTGTATTACTTTTTTGCTCATCTTTTTCAAGGGTGACAATAATTATGACCTTGACTGTATTTGGACAGTGAGGTTGAAATGTTACATTTGGCTCTATACATCAGCATTTTGTATTTTAGATCAAATGTTTCATGAGGTGACAGTACAGAACGTCACCTTTTTTTGAGTGTATTTTCATACATATGTTTTACCGTTTATCTGTTTTAATGAGTGTATTTTCAATATCCTTTACTATTCTCCTCTCACTTATTTTTCTAATACATAAGAAAGGTACATGATATGATAGATATATTATATGATACAGTGCCTTCAGAAAATATTCACACCCCTTTTTCCACATGTTGCTGTGATACAGCCTGTGAATGTAAATATCATCCGGGTGGCCATTTGATTAATTGTTCAGCAGTCTTATGTCCTGGGGGTAGAAGCTGTTAAAAGTTTTCAAAAATATTTCTAAATAGGATTAGGTCAGAAGCATGATATAATATATATTTTTCTCTCATTCCATGGCAGGAATAAATGTCTTTACACATAACATCACTACGTGGTCAAACACGACTCCAACACCATCGATACATTTTCTGATGAAAACAACTGTAGGAGGTCTGATTATTCAAATACGATGAAGAGACAGCATATACTGTAGGGAGGAGGTCAGAGACCTGGCAGTGTGGTGCCAGGACAACAACCTCTCCCTCAATGTGAGCAAGACAAAGGCCGAACAGGCCCCCATTAACATTGACGGGGCTGTAGTGGAGCGAGTCAAGAGTTTCAAGTACCTTGGTGTCCACATCACCAACGAACTAGCATGGTCCAAACACACAAAGACAGTCATGAAGAGAGCACGACACCACCTTTTCCGCCTCAGGAGACTGAAAAGATTTGGCATGGGTCCGCAGATCCTCAAAAAGTTCTACAGCTGCACCATCGAGAGAATCCTAACCGGTTGCATCAACGGCTGGTATGGCAACTGCTCGGCATGTGACCGTAAGGTGCTACAGAGTGTGGTGCTTATGGCCCAGTACATCACTTGGGCCAAACATTCAGCCATCCAGGACCTATATACTAGGTGGTGTCAGAGAAAAGCCCCAAAATTGTCAAAGACTCCAGTCACCCAAGTCATAAACTGTTCTCTCTGCTACCGCACGGTAAGCGGTCCCGAAGCGCCAAGTCTAGGACCAAAAGGCTCTTTAATCATTTTTCTTAAGGTTAGGCGTCCCACTAGCGTCCCACCTGTCGACAACATCCAGTGAAATTGGAGGACGCACAATTCAAATAAATAATAATTAAAAATGATGGATATTAAACATTTAAGAACATACAAGTATCTTATTTAGCCTAGAATCTTAAATTCTTGTTAATCAAACTGCACTGTCCAATTTACAGTAGGTATTACAGCGAAAACATGCCATGCGATTGTTTGAGGACAGTGCCACACATCAAAATATTTTTCAACCAGCACAGGCTTCATAAAATCACAAATAGCGATTAAATGATCACTTACTTTTTGAAAATCTTCCTCGGTTTGCAATCCAAAGGGTCCCAGCTACATGCATGGTCGTTTTGTTAGATAAAATCCTTCTTTATATCCCAAAAAGTCTGTTTAGTTGGTGCCATCGATTTGAGTAATCCACTCGTTCAACTTGCAGAGAAAGGAATCCTAAAATCTACCCCTAAACTTTGTTTCAACAAGTCAAAATACGTTTCTTTTTACTCCTCAGATACCCTAAAATGTAATCAAACTATAATATTTCTTACGGAAAGAAGTATGTTCCATAGGAAACCGAATTTCCAAGACTGTCCTTCTGCTACAACTGATATTTCTTATTAGTTTTTGAAGTTACAAGCCTGAAACCTTGAACATAGACTGCTGGACACCCTGTGGTTTTTCTTTGGATTTTCTCCTACCATATCTATTATGTTATATTCTCCTACATTATTTTAACATTTCTACAAACATATCCTGGCTTCAGGGCCTGAGCAACATGTAGTTTACCTTGGGCACGTCATTCAGACAGGAAGTGGAGAAAAAAGGGGCCTAGCCCTAAGAAGATTTATTAACGAGTGGAAAGGGGAGAAGGTAAGGAACTTGTCTGTCGGCCCTGCATTAAAGACCAACATTGGCTGAAGAAAATTGTGATGAATAAAAAAGTATACCAGTTTCATTTAAGGACCAAACAATTGACAGCTGTGCCATAAAGGTTGTAAAAGAGTTGGGAGGAAATATTCAATGAACTGATTCCATGGCTTATAAAATTATATACAAAACGACGCTGGATTCAAAACTTAAGTTATTAAATTTAAATGACTATACAAAATTCTTGCAACCAATATAATGCTATAATACAGTGCATTCGTAAATTATTCATACCTCTTGACTTTTTCCACATTTTGTTACATTACAGCCTTATTCTAAAATTGATTGAATGTTTTTTCCCCACATCAATCTACACACAATACCCCATAATTTTTGCAAATGTATATAAACAACTGAAATATCACATTAACGTAAGTATTCAGACCCTTTACTCAGTACTTTGTTGAAGCATCTTCAGCAGAGATTACAGCCTCAAGTCTTCTTAGGTATGACACTACAAGCCTGGCACACATGTATTTGGGGAGGTTGGATGGGGAGCGTCGCTGCACAGGTATTTTCAGGTCTCTCCAGAGATGTTCAAACGGGTTTAAGTCTGGGCTCTGGCTGGGCCACTCAAGGACATTCAGAGACTTGTCCCGAAGCCACTCCTGCGTTGTCTTTGCTGTGAGCTTAGGGTCGTTGTCCAGTTCAAAGGTGATCCTTCTCCCCCAGTCTGAGGTTCTGAGCGCTGTGGAGCAGATTTTCATCAAGGATCTCTCTATTATTTGCTCTGTTTATCTTTCCCTCAAACCTGACAAGTCTCCCAGTCCCTGCCCCTGAAAAACATCCCCACAGCATGATGCTGCCACCACCATGTTTCACCGTAGGGATGGTGCCAGGTTTCCTCCAGACGTGACGCTTGGCACTCAGGCCAAACAGTTCAATCTTGGTTTCATCAGACCAGAGAATCTTGTTTCTCATGGTCTGAGAGTCTTTATGTGCCTTTTGGCAAACTCCAGGCGGCTGTAATGTGCTGAGGATAATTTACTGAGGAGTGGCTTCCGTCTGGCCATTCTACCATAAAGGCCTGATTGGTGGAGTGCTGCAGAGATGGTTGTTCTTCTGGAAGGTTCTCCCATCTCCCCAGAGGAAGTTTGGAGCTTTGTCAGAGTGATGATTGGGTTCTTGGTCACCTCCCTGACGAAGGTCCTTCTCCCCCGATTGCTCAGTTTGTCTGGACGGCCAGTTTTAGGAAGAGTCTTCGTGGTTCCAAACTTCTTCCACTTAAGAATGATAGAGGCCACTGTATTCTTGGGGACATTCAATGCTGCAGAAATGTTTTGGTACACTTCCTCAGATCTTTGCCTCAACAAAATCCTGTCTCAGAGTTCCAAGGACAATTCCTTCAACCATAATGGCTTGGTTTTTGCACTAACATGCCCTATTAACTGTGGGACCTTATATACACAGGTGTGTGCCTTTCTAAATAATGTCCAATCAATAGAATTTACCACAGGTGGACTCAAATCAAGTTGTAGAAACATCTTAATTACGGTCAAATGGAACAGGACGCACCTGAGCTCAATTTCGATTCTAATAGCAAAGGGTCTGAATACTTAAGTAAATAAGGTGTTTCTGTTTTTTATTTTTTATAAATCTGCAGAAGTTTCTAAAAACCCATTTTTGCTTTGTCATTATGGGGTATTGTGTGTAGATTGATGAGGGAAACAAATAATTTAATCAATTTTAGAATCAGGATGTAACATAACAAAATGTGGAAAAAGGGAAGGGGTCTGAATACTTTCCAAATGCACTGTATATCCTATATTACATTTTGTTCTCCCAATATATTAAACATACCACATTTTAAGTGAAAAGTAGGCTGAAGTCGAAAAAGCTAGGAAATTCATGAGCACCACAATGCCTACTTCACCCATGCTCTACCAAGGTTTTACAGCACACATCTTTGACTTACTACGATAACTATGTTGGTCTATTGTACTTCAAACAATGTGTCGGTAGCCGGGTTGCCATGTCTGCGGTTTTCCCTGAAATGAGCTACTTTGAAAACAATGTCTTGGGTGAAAATGTATTGACATGGGTTGCAGGTTTTTGGGCTTCTAACTTGCACCACGGCCTCCATGGCATCGCTTTAAAAACTGTTTTATTAATTTCACTGTGACCTGCTACTGCTAACTGTCAGCAGTCAAGCAGGTAGTTGCTGAGTCAGTGAGTGGGGGGATGGAAGGAGAGGGCCGGAGGGTTGTGTGTGCTGAGCACAGTCATTGATTTTGAGAGACCACTGCAATAGGCAGTCATGACAAGTCATGTGAGGACAACAAACAAATTAACTAGCAAAAGCTAGCTACATACTTCTTTCTCCCTCGTAATTCTTGTTTGCCTCGTTCGTTGTATCTTGACCGCCCCCCAGACCTACCAATCATTACTAGAGCCAACACAGCAAAGAAGAGAAACTGAGAAAAAAATCATTCAACCGTTTCAGAGAGAGGGGGAGAGGGTTGAATAATGTGCTTTTTCTCTGATATGTAGCCAGGGCTCTAAATTAAGGGTGTCCCATTGTCCAGGGGGATACATTTTTTAAAATTCTGTAATGGTTCAAACAGACTCTTGGACAGTTCTGGGATGATGGATCCAAAATGTATACAACTAAGCCTATAAAGAAAAAAGCAATGTGACTAATGCAACAGATCAGAACGTTTAGCTTAAAAGGTTGATAAACTATTATTTCTTCACCTTATAAATCCACTAAGCACAGCAATGTGCACACAGCAATAGGCTACGCACAAATGTTCCAAAATGCAATTAGCAGGAACACCACACGTGTGAGTGGTTTCATGTGACAGGGAGGAAAATATCAGTTAGAAATTTTGAAAGAGGGGAGATCTAAAGATGCAACAACTAGCATGGGTTGCTAATATGACTAGGATTTTGTCTTTGCCTGCCGGGCAATGAAAAATAGCTTATTTGAAAACCAATAGAACAATCAGGAATGCTGGTTTCAAGTGTTTCTAAAATAATTCCATTTGATTTTGGCTAGGCTATTTTGAAACAAGGTAAGACATGCCTCATATAATGAAATAAAAACTACAGATTTAAAAAAATATATATACGTTTATGGTTAAAGCTGCAATATGTAATTTTTGGGGCGACCTGCCCAAATTCACATAGAAATGTACGTTGTAGATCTGTCATTGAAAGCAAGCATAAGTAGCAGTAGATCTGTTTTATATTTCTATGCATCCCGTTCTTAAGTTTCTTTTTTTGCATCTTTTACTTTGGTAATTTACAACAGTTTTATTTTTTTATTTAACTAGGCAAGTCAGTTAAAAACAAATTCTTATTTTCAATGACAGCGTAGGAACAGTGGGTTAATTGCCTTGTTCAGGGGCAGAACAACAGATTTTTACCTTGTCGGCTTGGGGATTTGATCTCACAACCTTTCAGTTACAAGTCCAACGCTCTAACCAGTAGGCTACCTGCTGCCCCCACATTGCATGTCTAAGTGGGGTACTGGATGTATACGCCATATCAGTTAATAATAAGGCTGATGGAACAGATCAGAATATTTAGCTTAAAGTGTTGATAAACTATTATTTCTTCAAATTTTAGGTACAGCAATGTGCACTTGATGTTTTTCACATATTGTTGTGTTACAGGCTGAATTTAAAATTCATTAAATAGAGATAATTTGTCACTGGCCTACACACAATACCCCATAATGTCAAAGTGGAAATTTGTTTTAGAAACTTTTACAAATTAAGAAAAACAAAAAAACTGAAATGTCTTGAGTCAATAAGTATTCAACCCCTTTGTTATGGCAAGCCTAAAGAAGTTCAGGGGTAAATTTGCTTAACAAGTCACACAATAAGTTAAATGGACTCACTTGATATTCAACAATAGTGTTTAACATGACTTTTGAATGACTGTACTCCACACATACAATTATCTGTACGGTCCCTCAGTCGAGCAGTGCATTTCAAACACAGATTCGACCACAAAGACCAGGGAGGTTTTCATGTCCTAAATACATAGTGTTGTTTGGGGCAAATCCAACACATCACTGAGAACACTCTTCATATTTTCAAGCATGGTGGTGGCTTTATCATGTTATGGGTTTGCTTTTCATCAGAATGGACTAAGGAGTTTTTTATGTTAAAAAGAAACGGAATAGAGCTAAGCACAGGCAAAATCCTAGAGGAAAACCTGGTTCAGTCTGCTTTCCAGCAACCACTGGGAGACAAATGCATCTTCGAGTAGAGCAATAACCTTATACGAAAGGTCAAATTGAAGATGACATTAAATGTTCCTGAATGTCCTAGTTACAGTTTTGACTTAAATCATCTTGAAAATATATGGCAAAACTTGAAAATGGCTGTCTAGCAATGATCAACAACCAACTTTACAGAAAAAATAATAATGTGCAAATATTGTACAATCCAGGTGTGCAAAGCCATTACAGAATGCAGACACCACAATTGGAAGCTTCAGCATGTCACTTTGTTGATTTGCCCACTCTATATCTGTTTGTTCCCCGTGTCAGCATTGATGTTGTAATGTCGTTTTGTTCCCCCTGTCCAGACGCTGTTCTTGTTGTCATATGTCCGTTTATCCATTAAATCTTCCCTCCCTGTACTTGCTTTTCGTCTCCCAGCATCTGTTGAATAATTATCTAATGAAGAAATGTTAGTGTTTTATGTTTCATGAATTTTTTTACAAAATGTTAGAATTTTTCTTCTGCTTTGGCATTAGAGTATATATTTATTTATTTTTTACATTTGTACCCCTTTTTCTCCCCAATTTCGTGGTGTCCAATTGTTGTAGTAGCTACTATCTTGTCTCATCGCTACAACTCCCGTGCGGGCTCGGGAGAGACTAAGGTTGAAAGTCATGCGTCCTCCGATACACAACCCAACCTAGCCGCACTGCTTCTTAACACAGCGGGCATCCAACCCGGAAGCCAGCCGCACCAATGTGTCGGAGGAAACACCGTGCACCTGGCAACCTTGGTTAGCGAGCACTGTTTCATAGGATAATGGAAGCTCCCTCAATCCAAGTCTGAGGATATAATACATGCAGGAGAAGTAGTCGCTGTTCCTCAATTATGTGCTCTGAATGGTGTTGAAAAGATTTGGGGTGAGATACAGTACTGATGATTCAGACATTTTGGGGAGGTTGTTGTTCATTTCCATAACTTTTCATATGGGAACATTTCGATAGGTTTCTGTTATGTTAGTCATCAGACAGAGGTGGAATGAACAAGATACACAAAATTGGATGTACATTTCAAAATGTTGCTGCAGTACAGACCCTCAACACAACCCCTTCCTCAGATAAGTTTGGGTCCTAGATTCAGTCATCCCTCGCTCCCTACGGCGTTTTCTGTTGTGCATCCCAACCAAGATAAAACATATTTACTGACGTTTGTTTGCCATCTTCAGCACCAGCTCAGATATATTATTCAGTAAAAAAATACGTCCCCAAGGGTGGCACCATAGCTATTATTTTAAAGGGAAAGGGGGATTCCTAGTCAATTGTTCAACTGAATGCATTCAACTGAAATGTGTCTTCCACATTTAACCCAACCCCTCTGAATCAGGCTGCACCATCCCTACTGTTCCTTTGTTTCTGACCCTCAGGCACACTGGGTCTATGGGGTGTTCTGTACTGCCACATAGCAGCTTCTATCTTTGTGCTCAATATAAAGGGAGATGGGAGCCTCTGTGTGAAATAGATAGCAAGGCAAAAATAAGAAAATCCATTGAGTTATAATTGATCCATTTTTATTTTTATCGCTTGTGGTAAAATTGTTCAACTCTTAGTGCAAAACTCAAAACAGATCATCATAAAGGCTGTTTGTTTTCAAAACTTTAAGCACATTTTCAGTTGACTAAGTACAACACATAAAATCACACAGTAACTTTTTCACCAAAACCTAATCAGTGTTTAATCTAGAAATCCTGTACCATTCATATAAAGTAATTGCCTTTGCAATGCTCACAATTATTTTCATATGATTCTCTTCTCATTTGTTTAAATACATTTGACCATTACTTAATCCAACTGTGCTGAATGGTTAATCACTTAACCTATATTAAACTTATAGATTTTTAAATGGTTTGCCTACTCTATATGACATGTATGATACAGGATAACCATACATAATGACTGATCGTTATTGCTTATTGATTTCACATAATGGTAACCACAATTAGTCACCATAGAAACAGGGTGTGTGTGAATACTTCTTTCAACATGGAGCAAGATAGACCGCAAGGGAGAGGAAGGAATCAAAGAGCAAGTGGACAAGGGGACTGTCAGAAAGGTGGGCATGGGTGCCATCAAAGAGGTCAGAGAGGTGGGCATGGGCACCGTCAAAGAAGAGGACATCAGAGAGAGGGAGGCCGACGGCATGGAACTGTTGTGTCTAATAAAGTCTGGTTCATCGTCGTTGACCATGAGGTAAATGTGACACACACAAATATGTATGGTCATATTTTTGATGTTTAATTTTATTTGTTATTTTATGGGGCCACCCCTTGTGTCATTTTTTAGGCCTCCTAGGTATTCGCGTTTCAATTAATGTATATGAATACTGCCACTAGGGGGAGCTGTGACGTCAAATGGGAGTGTTAGTGAGATCTTCAATCTTGGAGAATGCCTACTACTGAACACCATTAACGTTTCTCCGTCTCATAATTGTGTCCCGTTAATTCAGGTATGTATTGTGCAAAAGTGCAATATGATCCTCAAAATATTGAGGTAACATGGCTAATTACATAGTCCATGAGTTTGGTGACGTTTGAAGGCAATTGGAGGGAGTTTTAATCGAGAGAAACTTGTTGGTGTTCTCCCCATTGAAAGTAATGGAGGTTGGCTAGGTTGCTAATGGTTTACGTTTAAGAGAAGGGATTAAGATAGCGTCCAAACTTAACGTTTTTTTAACAACATTTGAGCTCTTATTTGTTTTATTTTATATGAACGAAGGCTCAGTTTAGTTCAGAGATTATATGTAAATATGTGATGTGACAATAAAATGTGTTAAAGTGGTCATATTTGTACAAAAATGATGTTTAACAGTTCCCTAGCTTGATGCTAACCAAATTTAGCTTGGCTGGGCACTAGCTAGCTCTAGGCTAGTTAGTTTCGGTCAATGTTAGCTTACATGTTGGTGGTTAATAGTGTAATGGTTGTAGCATTGTTAGCACAGGCCTCTAGTAATTTACAACTTTTTCTAAATTTACATGATAGTACAGTAAGTTTTATATATATATATATATATATATATATATATATAATGTTAATGTGTAGAAGTATGGTAGGTTTTTTGAACCTGAGACCTATTTTTTGGGATAATGGAATGGGAAGATTTAAAACTACAATAGAGTTGTAATGCATAAATGATTTTGAGACAAAAAAAAGATGAAGAAAATAGAATATTTGAATACATCTTGGAGAATGCCTACTATTGAACACCACTAATGTTTCTCTGTCTCATCATTTTTTTACTGTTAATTCCAGTTTATTATCTGCTGACCACATCTCAGTCCGAGGCGTGTAACATAAACAGAGGCCTTACCATGGCAGAGGCTGCCAGATTAGTTCACCCCAATCTGAAAAGATCAACTGTCAATATGATCATGAGAGCATTTCGCCAAGAAAACCATTAGGTCTGCAAGATATGCACTAAGCTTTACCATTACAGTAAATGATATATTGTAATGCATGTAAATTCACAAAACATGTTACAGTATTCTTACAATATGATATATTGTCATTATACTCTGTTCTACCCTCAGAATTGACAGAAGACCACATGGTGGTGGCCATGGCCGGGTGCTGACCGACCAGTAGGAGTGGGCAGTGGTGGAAAAGAAATAACATGCGGCTGTCCGAAATAAAGCAGACCATTGAGGAGAACGGTGACACCATTGCCGAGCCTTTTGAAGAGGCACCAGGTATCTATTAAAACATTTACCCTGTGCCTTTTGAGAGAAACAACGACCGTGTGAAACAACTACGGGCCGAGTATGTTCAAGTACAGCATTATACAGTATCTCTGAAGATGGTGTGGTAGGACGTAGGCCATTACATGGATCCTACAACGCTGCACACCTCATTGTTTCCCAATGAAATTGATCAGGCCTGTCAAGGTGAATGGGTCACCAATGTCAGGTTCCACCGTGCAGAGGTGGTTCAGGCATGGTTTCGGGCCTATCCCCTATTCATAACACTATATCCTCCCCCATACTCTCCTTTCCTCAACCCTACTGAAGATTTTTTTTTCAGCATGGAAGATGTACCATCCCCATCCCCATGAGCGTGCCACCCTCCTTCTGGCCATGAATGAGGCATTCGACGACATCAACACAAACCAATGTCAAGCTTGGATTCGCCATGCCAAAAGGTTTTTCCAGTGGTGCATGAACAATGAGGGCATTCACTGTGATGTGGATGAGAATTCATGGCCAAGTGCTCAAGACAGGCTTGATGCAAATTAAATGCGTGCTAAACATTGCTTTATTTTCATTCATTGAATTTCTTACATTTGATTACAGATAGTACACCTACACTGAGTATACAAAACATTAAGGACACCTGCTCCTTCCATGACAGACTGAGCAGGTGAAACTACGTGAAAGCTATGATCCCTCATTGATGTCACTTGTTAAATCCCTTCAATCACCGTAGATGAAGGAGAGGAGTTCAATGAGGATTTTTAAGCCTTGAGACAATAGCACCAAAGCGATAAAAAAATATATATAATAAAGGATAAAGGTTGTGTTGTATGTTTCTAACTAGCCTACTGTTGGTTAATTACTATATGTCTGCATCTCTTTGTGTTTATTGTCTGTGGTCTTGAGGGGCTCAAGCCGCCCACCCCACAACATCCATAAGAGGAAGGGAAGAGATGGGAACATTACGTTCCTATCTGAGCTTGCGTTCGTGCTTGTCTGTTTGTTTGTCTATCCACCTCCATGAAATGCAGGACGTGTGAGACCATAGAGAATGTAGTTAAAAAATAATCCTGAGTCTCTTCTTCTGCTCTGCCTCTTTTCTCCCGGAGAACACGTGTAATAGTCTGTCACCATTCTAATAATGTAACCAATCTCTCCCAGAGATTCCCTCTGGACGTGACTGGCATTTAAGCTCTGGAAAAACTGAAGGGGTCAGAGGAATTGAACTGACTGCCACGATGCTGCAGTGAGGGAGCCAGCGGCTCCGTGTCTGGGGAGAAACTCAAATCAAATCAAATTTTATTCGTCACGTACACAGTTTACAGCGGGTATTAAAAGGTGCAGCGAAGTGCTTGTGTGCTAGCTCGCTCAACAATGCAGTACATTAATCAGTATTAACAATAATAAGCATCAAATCAAAAATAAGCAATGGAAGATGTAGTATGCATAGTAATAACGGACTGTATTTACAAATATAAAGTGGGTAGCGTCTTGGTCGCGAAGTAGAATAAAGAGTATATGATAGAACAGCAGCCGTATGTGTGTGTCGTGTCGCTACTGGACAGTCATCTAATTATCTCATCCTCTGCGCCTCGCTCCAACCTCTCCCAAAACACTATCTTCCAGGCAGTGCGATCAAGCATTCACTGATTTCCTCTGTTCTGCTCAGATGACTGAACATGTACCCAGGGTAAACAGACAGGGTTGAGCCCAGGACACAGTTCGACACTGTTTCACTGGGGGTCAAATGAATAATTTTTTTTGGGGGGGGTTTAATGATCTATTTCTGTTCCACTAATTGTTTTTTCCTGCAGTCACAGTTGTAAACACGGGCCAAACACAGTCAGAAGAACCCTCCACATCAGCCACAATGTCTCTGGGTGGTGTGGAGTCATGATTCAATTAAAGGATAACATGTATTTTACATTATAAACTCGACTTCTGCTTTTAACCCAAAACCTCTGAAGCAGAGAAGTGTGGGGGGCTGCCACATTGGACGCCTGGAGAGCTGTTCTGGGGGATTAACTGCCATGCTCAAGGGCAGAAAGAAAGATTGTACACCTTGTCAGCTTGAGGATTCGAACGAACAACTGTTTGGTTACTGGCCCAACGCTCTAACTGCTAGGCTACTCTTCATCGATGCCACCAAACACCCAGCATACCACAGGGCATTTACAACCACCTACTTGAAGGTCTGCTTCCTGTAAAGGCTGAACTGCATCTCGATTTGACCCAGGAAGAGTGCCTTGTTGCTGGGTTGGCACTTTGGAGAAGTACAGCCCTCCTGGCCGAATGTATCCGGAGACATAGCCTTGGTGCACTCTATTTTAGAACTGTGTCTCCTGAAATGGCAAGCATCCTTACTGTAAGAAATCTAATTAAATAAAATAACATTTTATTTGTCATGTACACAGGATACAGCGGGGTGTAAACCGTGCAATGAAATGCTTACTTGCAAACTACCTCTCAACATAGCCCTTGATCATGCCCATGTTCCTTTACATTACACAAGTCATTGGATGAAGGCGACTTCTGTAGAGGGGAGTTTTATTAAGAGCCAGGACACTCGGTCTAAACATTAACACGCATCGCTTGCGGTACAGTTTAGGAAGCATAAGGACTTTATCTTTCATATCAGCAAGAAATAATTTTCAAAAAACAGACGTTTGAATTGATATATACAGTGGCAATCTTGGTGGGGCAAACTCAAAATATATTTTTTTAGATGCATGCCAGCAAAGCCACTACACAACACAATACTAAACACTACATGAATTGCGCTATAACGGTGCCCACAAACTGTTAGGGCCTACATAAAGCTGTCCCAACAGCAGTCCCAACACCTTTCCGCTGCTACACCTGGCCTATAAGTAAATGGGGTGTAAAAGCAGACAATGAAAGATCTTACAATATTTGATGATGACATTTGTCTAAAACAGGCTAAAGTAAAAGGACTAAAAGACTGGTTTTGCCGGAGTTCCTTCACCTCGAATGGACTGGGAGTCTACAAACTTAGCCGATGCATGGCGCAAGTTCAAACAGCATGTGGAGCTAATGTTCACGGGTCCTCTGGAGGAAAGAGGAAAGGTGCAGCTACCTGCTCCTGTGGATCAGTGAAAAGGGGAGAAATATTTCCAACACATGGACTCTTACCGAGGCTGAATCAAAGGTACCGAAAACATACTACGATCGTTTTGAAGCATATGTTGTGCCGATGACCAATGCAATTTTCGCTAGGTACAAATTCCATGAGAAGGTACAGGAAGCTGGCGAATCGTTTGAACAGTTCGTGACTGTGTCTGCTTGTGAAAGACTGTGATCATGCAAACAAGGATGAGATGGTCAGGGACCGTATTATATTTGGAATACACTCACCGCGAGTGAGAAACTTTTGAATGTTGGGTCTGAGCTAATGCTGGACAAAGCTATCGACATAGCCAGATCTCACGATCCCATTTCGGGTGGTAGCAGGAGTGCATCACATGAACAAGCAGTGCACTCAGTCTGGCAGACATCAAAGCACAGACAGAATTCCAAAACAGAGCGAAACAGACTCAAAACACCCCAAAACATGTGGATATTGTGGATACAAAGTGCATGGCAAACAGGGAAATCGCCCAGCTGAAGGCAAACAGTGTACTAAATGTGAAAAATGGAATCCTTTGCAAAAGTGTGCAGAGCTTACCGTGAAAAACAGTATTTGCAGTGAGTGAAGATGAAATGTCAATCAGAGTCAAATGCTGATGAACTGTTTATTCATTCAGTGACATAGAAAAATCTCATATCAGAGACAGAGCAAGCCTTTACATTGAGATAGGAACACAAGGCACGGAGCTAAAGTTCAAACTAGACACTTGTGCACAAGTAAACATTATTCCTCTGAATAAGTACCTCGAGCTACAGCCCACCACACGCAGACTGACTGGTTATGGTGGTGAACAGCTCCCAGTAAAAGGCACATGCACTTTCAAATGCAAATACAAGGAAAGTGACATGATGTTGGACCTTTACATTGTTGACACTCGAGCACCTGCAGTGCTAGGTCTTATAGCATGTTTAGACATGGACCTCATCAAGCTAGTTTTATCAGTAGAGACAAAATGTAATGGAGGAGTTTGCTGATGTTTTTACAGGAATAGGACTATTCCCAGGAGAATGTACCATTCACCTTGACCCAGACGCAACCCCTGTGGTCTACCCACCGAGAAAGATTCCCCTTGCTCTCCGTGCCCGTCTGAAGAAAGAGTTGGATAGCATGGAGCAATCTAACATAGCCACCAAGATTACAGAACCAACAGATCGGGTAAGCGTGTTAGTGGTGGTGGAGAAACCACACACAGGCGAGCTCAGCGTATGTCTTGACCCCAGAGACTGGAACAAGGCTATCAACCGCCCCCTTTACCGACGCTAGATGGCATCACACACAAGCTAGCGGGAGCACGGTACTTCAGTGTCATGGACGCCAGATCAGACTACTGGGCTATCAAACCCACAGAAGAGTCATCTAAACTCACAACGTTCAACACACCGTTTGGATTATACAGGTTTCGTTGCCTGCCTTTTGGGATTATCTCAGCCCAAGACAAGTTTCAGCGAAAGATCGACAAATTGTACAAAGGCCTCAACGGAGTTGTGGCAATTGTGAATGACATACTTGTCTATGGTCGAACCAAAGAGGAACACGACAGAAACCTCCTACGCTATGCTGCAAAGGTCCTGCGAGAGAGGAGTCTGGCTCAACCCAGAGAAGAGCACAGTTGGCGCTACAAAGGTCCGCTACTTCGGACATCTTCTCACAGCGAAAGGAATCAAGCCAGATCCACAGAAGATCTCAGCCATAAAAGAAATGGAGCCACCAAAGAACCGCACAGAGCTGGAAACAGTGCTTGGTATGGTCAACTACTTAGCCAAGTTAGCACCCAGCCTCTCCAATGCTAATGCACTCCTGTGTCAGCTGCTAAAGCAGTCCAGTGAGTTCCTCTGGGACAAGGGACAAGCAACAAGACATTGCTTTCCAGAGAGTGAAAGACTTTTGATCACAAGAGAACCAGGACCAATCCTTGCCTACTACGATCCCAGCAAAGAGCTCAGACTCCCAAGTGGATGCACTTAAGTAAATTAAGATACAAAGTACATTAAAAGCAGATGTGGTTCCTGAGTTAATTAAGGAATTAACATCCAATTATGGGTAATTATTTTGGCTACCATGGCTATGCCCCCATAGGATGACAACGCCCCCATCCACAGGGCATGAGTGGTCACTGAATGGTTTGATGAGCATGAAAACGATGTAAACCATATTCCATGGCCGTCTCAGTCACCAGATCTCAACCCATTGAACACTTATGGGAGATTCTGGAGCAGCGCCTGAGACAGTGTTTTACACCACTATCAACAAAACACCAAATTATGGAATTTCCCCTGGAAGAATGGTTTCAAGTTTTAGTAGTCGTATGTACAGGATACACATGGTATACAGCGTCCAACAGAAAAAGGGGGGATTGGGGGGCAAGTGTTTAAATTGTGCATTATTAGCAATAGTAAATAAGTGTCTGGTAGCAGCAATTGTGATGGGTGTGTATCATGAATGTATGTACGTATGTGTGTGTGCATGTGTGAGTGAGTATATGTGTGCTAAGGTGTGGAGAGTCAGTACAGATTTTCAGTTCAAGTGTTCAGCAGTCTGATGGCTTTTAGATTACAACAGGCTCAGAAACAGATTCTATCAGACCTCATGCCCAACGGTAAGAGAGTGAACAGCTCCAGGCTGAGGTGTATGGTATCCTTGATGATGCTGCTGGACTTCCTCAGGCACCGTTTCAAGTACATGTTCTGGATGGGTGGGAACACGGCCCCAGTGATGTTCTGGGCCATCTTCGATGTGGTGGCTGTTGTCGTTGTGTTGCTGGTTCGAGCAATAATAACTACAACCTAAAACTTCTTACCTGGGAATATTGAAGACTCATGTTAAAAGGAACCACCAGCTTTCATATGTTCTCATGTTCTGAGCAAGGAACTGAAACGTTAGCTTTCTTACATAGCACATATTGCACTTTTACGTTCTTCTCCAACACTTTGTTTTTACATTAATTAAACCAAATTGAACATGTTTCATTATCTACTTGAGGCTAAATAGATTTTATTGATGTATTATATTAAGTTAAAATCAGTGTTAATTCAGTATTGTTGTAATTGTCATTATTACAAAAACATTTGTTTTTTTAACCGTTATCGGCTTTTTTGGTCTTCCAATAATCGGTATCGGCGTTGAAAAATCATAATCGGTCGACCTCTAATTATAAGGCTGCATTGAGACAATGACTTATCAATGACCCAAGCCCAGCTCAGTTAATCCCTACCATTGTGTTGCTGAGTCATCATTATGCTTTAGCAAATGTACATTATACCAGGGGCGTTGGTAGACACAATGTAAGTAACTTAATTGTTGTCCCTCTAACTGCCCTGAATGCCTCTGTTGATCCTACAGCTATTGTATGCAGCAATCATGTGCCTATGAACCAGATGTATGCTGTTAGCCCTGAGGTGTTGTGCCCTAGTAGGAAGTCCACTGTGTGCAGCTCACCCTGCATTAACATAAATAACATGAGAATATCTACTTACGCTAAGCTTCCCAGTAAAGCAATGGAAACAAGCAAGCATCCCATAAAAGTGCTGAAAATAGCCCACATGAACATATGTAGCTTAAGAAACCAGGTTCATGAAATAAATAACTTGCCAGTAGCAGATGACATTTATATTCTGATTATCTCTGAAACTCACTTAAACAATACCTTTGATGATACATTGGTAGTAATACAAGGTTATAACATTTACAGAAAAGACAGAAATGCCAGTGGTGGAGGTGTTGCTGTTTATATTCAGAACCACATTCCTGTAAAGATTAGAGAGGATCTCATCTTAAATACTGTTGAAGTAATATGGTTACAGGTTCATCTGCCTCACCTAAAGCCCATTCTTGTGGGGAGCTGCTATAGACCACCAAGTGTTAAGTCAGTTTCTGGATAACGTGTGAAATGCTTGATAATGTATGTGGTATCAACAGAGATGTATATTTTCATCAAGCTTCCCACTCAAGAACAAGCTTCAAACTGTAACCAGTGCCAGCAACCTGGTTCAGGTTATTAGTCAACCACCAGGTTAGTTACAAACAGCACAGGAATGAAATCATCAACATGTATTGATCACATCTTTACTAATGCTGCAGAAATGTGTTTAAAAGCAGTATCCAGATCCATTGGATGTAGGGATCACAATAAAGTATCCATATCTAGGAAAACCAAAGTTCCAAAGGCTGGGCCTAATATAGTGTATAAGAGGTCATACAATAAGTTTTGTAGTGATTCCTATATTGTTGATGTAAAGAATATTTGTTGATCCGTGGTGTGTAATGAGGAGCAAACAGACGTTGCACTTGACACATTTATTAAATTGCTTATCCCAGTTTTTAATAAGCATGCACCCATTAAGAAAATGACTGTAAAAAGTGTTAAATTCCCGTGGATTGATGAGGAATGGAAAAAATGGTTGAGAGGGATTAGGTGTCACCCCCTGATCTCTTTCACCTGTCCTTGTGATTGTCTCCACCCCCTCCAGGTGTCGCTTATTTTCCCCAGTGTATTTATCCCTGTGTTTCCTGTCTCCTTGTGCCAGTTCATCTTGTATGTCTTTCAAGTCAACCAGCGTGTTTTCCTGTACTCCTGCTTCTATTCTCTTTTTGCTAGTCCTTTCCTGCCTGACCATTCTGCCTGCCCTGACCTCGAGCCTGCCTGCCATTCTGTACCTCCTGGACTCTGAACTGGTCTTGACCTTTTGCCTGTCCACGACCATTCTCTTGCCTACCCCTTTTGGATTGATTAATAAATATCAAAGACTCAAACCATCTGCCTCCTGTGTCTTCATCTGGGTCTCGTCTTGTGCCCTTATATTAGGCAAAGGGAATGGCACATAAGTCTGGCTGCCCAACCGATTGACAAACATACTGCAAATTGAGAGATTGTGACTAAACTACACCATGAAACAAAGATAAATGACAAAGAATGATAGTAAAAAGCATTGGAGCACCTTCAAAGACATTTGGGGAAAAAAGGCAAACTCAGTACCATCACTGAATGAAATTGAATTTATTTTGGGTAACAGACATATACAACAAAATGTACAATGTGCACCCAGAAGATATCACTTGAAAGTATTAATCAAAACCGCTTGTTTCCAAAGTGGTCCTCGATGGTAATAACACATATAATGGTTAAAAGACAAGACAAAATTACAAACAACCATAAATACATTCATTTATATTGACATCCTAAAAAGTGACACTATTCACTGCACTTCTCCCTAACCTTAAAAATCAACCATATTCATTTCACATTAAAACAAGCTATTTTTACTTTTTCTTCGCTTGATCTCTAAGGGAAGGCTATCCCATAGACATATTCCTGTATAGAAGAATGTGCCCCTCGCAATGCTGTGTACTCTTGGGATTTTACAAGACAATACTAGCTCTAGTAATGTAATTGTGTTGGTTATAGACCATATCAATGTGGTTTTTCATGTAACCTGGGGCATGATCATTTCAGATGTCAAACATATGATTAAGTTTAAATTGGTCCACTCTGGACTCCAAAGGCAACAAGCCCACCTCCCAGAACTCCTGTACCCCTATTGTGGGTCCTAGGGGAGACATTCAGCATATACCCGATAACATTATTTTGCATGACCTGCATTCTTTTTCAACTTTTTTGATAGTCCACTATACTAAGCAGAGCAGGCATAATGAAAATGACACTGAATCAAGATTGAGACAAGCAGTTTCTTAACTTTGATGTTATCCGAGGCGGTGCAGCCAACGGGTTTCTCCACGCATCGCGCCGACAGAAACAAACATCTTTCTAGTAAGAAGAGGGGCGGGGGCGTATGCCTTATGACTAACGTGACATGGTGTGATGAAAGAAACATACAGGAACTCAAATCCTTCTGTTCACCTGATTTAGAACTCCTCACAATCAAATGTAGACCGCATTATCTACCAAGAGAATTCTCTTCGATTATAATCACAGCCGTATATATCCCCCCCAAGCAGACACATCGATGGCTCTGAACGAACTTTATTTAACTCTCTGCAAACTGGAAACGATTTATCCGGAGGCTGCATTCATTGTAGCTGGGGATTTTAACAAGGCTAATCTGAAAACAAGACTCCCTAAACTTTATCAGCATATCGATCGCGCAACCAGGGGTGGAAAGACCTTGGATCATTGTTACTCTAACTTCCGCGACGCATATAAGGCCCTGCCCCGCCCCCCTTTCGGAAAAGCTGACCACGACTCCATTTTGTTGAACCCTGCCTACAGACAGAAACTAAAACAAGAGGCTCCCACGCTGAGGTCTGTTCAACGCTGGTCTGACCAAGCTGACTCCACACTCCAAGACTGCTTCCATCACGTGGACTGGGAGATGTTTCGTATTGCGTCAGATAACAACATTGACGAATACGCTGATTCGGTGTGCGAGTTCATTAGAACGTGCGTTGAAGATGTCGTTCCCATAGCAACGATTAAAACATTCCCTAACCAGAAACCGTGGTTCGTGTGAAACTGAAAGCGCGAACCACTGCTTTTAATCAAGGGCAAGGTGTCTGGTAACATGACTGAATACAAACAGTGCAGCTATTCCCTCCGCAAGGCTATTAAACAAGCTAAGCGTCAGTACAGAGACAAAGTAGAATCTCAATTCAACGGCTCAGACACAAGAGGCATGTGGTAGGGTCTACAGTCAATCACGGACTACAGGAAGAAATCCAGCCCAGTCACGGACCAGGATGTCTTGCTCCCAGGCAGACTAAATAACTTTTTTGCCCGCTTTGAGGACAATATAGTGCCACTGACACGGCCTGCAATGAAAACATGCGGTCTCTCCTTCACTGCAGCTGAGGTGAGTAAGACATTTAAACGTGTTAACCCTCGCAAGGCTGCAGGCCCAGACGGCATCCCCAGCCGCGCCCTCAGAGCATGCGCAGACCAGCTGGCCGGTGTGTTTACGGACATATTCAATCAATCCCTATACCAGTCTGCTGTTCCCACATGCTTCAAGAGGGCCACCATTGTTCCTGTTCCCAAGAAAGCTAAGGTAACTGAGCTAAACGACTACCGCCCCGTAGCACTCACATCCGTCATCATGAAGTGCTTTGAGAGACTAGTCAAGGACCATATCACCTCCACCCTACCTGACATCCTAGACCCACTCCAATTTGCTTACCGCCCAAATAGGTCCACAGACGATGCAATCTCAACCACACTGCACACTGCCCTAACCCATCTGGATAAGAGGAATACCTATGTGAGAATGCTGTTCATCGACTACAGCTCGGCATTCAACACCATAGTACCCTCCAAGCTCGTCATCAAGCTCGAGACCCTGGGTCTCGACCCCGCCCTGTGCAACTGGGTACTGGACTTCCTGACGGGCCGCCCCCAGGTGGTGAGGGTAGGCAACAACATCTCCTCCCCGCTGATCCTCAACACTGGGGCCCCACAAGGGTGCGTTCTGAGCCCTCTCCTGTACTCCCTGTTCACCCACGACTGCGTGGCCACGCACGCCTCCAACTCAATCATCAAGTTTGCGGACGACACAACAGTGGTAGGCTTGATTACCAACAACGACGAGACGGCCTACAGGGAGGAGGTGAGGGCCCTCGGAGTGTGGTGTCAGGAAAATAACCTCACACTCAACGTCAACAAAACTAAGGAGATGATTGTGGACTTCAGGAAACAGCAGAGGGAACACCCCCTATCCACATCGATGGAACAGTAGTGGAGAGGGTAGCAAGTTTTAAGTTCCTCGGCATACACATCACAGACAAACTGAATTGGTCCACTCACACAGACAGCATCGTGAAGAAGGCGCAGCAGCGCCTCTTCAACCTCAGGAGGCTGAAGAAATTCGGCTTGTCACCAAAAGCACTCACAAACTTCTACAGATGCACAATCGAGAGCATCCTGGCGGGCTGTATCACCGCCTGGTACGGCAACTGCTCCGCCCTCAACCGTAAGGCTCTCCAGAGGGTAGTGAGGTCTGCACAACGCATCACCGGGGCAAACTACCTGCCCTCCAGGACACCTACACCACCCGATGTTACAGGAAGGCCATAATGATCATCAAGGACATCAACCACCCGAGCCACTGCCTGTTCACCCCGCTATCATCCAGAAGGCGAGGTCAGTACAGGTGCATCAAAGCTGGGACCGAGAGACTGAAAAACAGCTTCTATCTCAAGGCCATCAGACTGTTAAACAGCCACCACTAACATTGAGTGGCTGCTGCCAACACACTGACACTGACACTGACTCAACTCCAGCCACTTTAATAATGGGAATTGATGGGAAATGATGTAAATATATCACTAGCCACTTTAAACAATGCTACCTTATATAATGTTTACATACCCTACATTATTCATCTCATATGCATACGTATATACTGTACTCTATATCATCGACTGCATCCTTATGTAATACATGTATCACTAGCCACTTTAACTGTGCCACTTTGTTTACATACTCATCTCACATGTATATACTGTACTCGATATCAGCTACTGTATCTTGCCTATGCTGCTCTGTACCATCACTCATTCATATATCCTTATGTACATATTCTTTATCCCCTTACACTGTGTATAAGACAGTAGTTTTGGAATTGTTAGTTAGATTACTTGTTGGTTATTACTGCATTGTCGGAACTAGAAGCACAAGCATTTCGCTACACTCGCATTAACATCTGCTAACCATGTGTATGTGACAAATAAAATTTGATTTGATTTGAAATGTTGTTCGCCATTTTATAAATAATTTTAGCAGCAATCAGGTCTCCAGAAAGGGATTGATCTAGGGACACACCAAGATAAGACACACTTGTTTTAGATTCAATCTCCTTGCCTACACAGTTTACCTTTATCTTGTCAGCCCTAAGCAATCTACGTTTTGTTCCAAACAAAATCGATTATTTTTTTCTCCAAATGTAGTGACAATTTGTTGTCAGTCAACCAATCGCTAACAAAATACAATTCCTTACTTAGGGTCTCCTCTATGTAAACTGTATCGTTCCCTGATATCAGTATGGCTGGATCATCAGCATAAATCAGGAGTTTGCACTTTACTGTATCTGGCATTTCATTAACGTATATACAGTGGGGCAAAAAAGTATTTAGTCAGCCACCAATTGTGCAAGTTCTCCCACTTAAAAAGATGAGGCCTGTAATTTTCATCATAGGTACACTTCTACTATGACAGACAGAATGAGAACAAAAAAAATCCAGAAAATCACATTGTAGGATTTTAATGAATTTATTTGCAAATTATGGTGGAAAATAAGTATTTGGTCACCTACAAACAAGCAAGATTTCTGGCTCACACAGACCTGTAACTTCTTCTTTAAGAGGTTCCTCTGTCCTCCACTCATTACCTGTATTAATGGCACCTGTTTGAACTTATCAGTATAAAAGACACCTGTCCAAAACCTCAAACAGTCACACTCCAAACTCCACTATGGCCAAGACCAAAGAGCTGTCAAAGGACACCAGAAACAAAATTGTAGACCTGCACCAGGCTGGGAAGACTGAATCTGCAATAGGTAAGCAGCTTGATTTGAAGAAATCAACTGTGGGAGCAATTATTAGGAAATGGAAGACATACAAGACCACTGATAATCTCCCTCGATCTAGGGCTCCACGCAAGATCTCACCCCGTGGGGTCAAAATGATCACAAGAACGGTGAGCAAAAATCCCAGAACCACACGGGGGGACCTAGTGAATGACCTGCAGAGAGCAGGGACAAAAGTAACAAAGCCTACCATCAGTAACACACTACGCCGCCAGGGACTCAAATCCTGCAGTGCCAGACGTGTCCCCCTGCTTAAGCCAGTACATGTCCAGGCCCGTCTGAAGTTTGCTAGAGAGCATTTGGATGATCCAGAAGAAGATTGGGAGAATGTCATATGGTCAGATGAAACCAAAATATAACTTTTTGGTAAAAACTCAACTCGTCGTGTTTGGAGGACAAAGAATGCTGAGTTGCATCTAAAGAACACCATACCTACTGTGAAGCATGGGGGTGGAAACATCATGCTTTGGGGCTGTTTTTCTGCAAAGGGACAAGGATGACTGATCCGTGTAAAGGAAAGAATGAATGGGGCCATGTATCGTGAGATTTTGAGTGAAAACCTCCTTCCATCAGCAAGGGCATTGAAGATGAAACGTGGCTGGGTCTTTCAGCATGACAATGATCCCAAAACACACCGCCCGTGCAACAAAGGAGTGGTTTCGTAAGAAGCATTTCAAGGTCCTGGAGCGGCCTAGCCAGTCTCCAGATCTCAACCCCATAGAAAATCTTTGGAGGGAGTTGAAAGTCCGTGTTGCCCAGCAACAGCCCCAAAACATCACTGCTCTAGAGGAGATCTGCATGGAGGAATGAGCCAAAATACCAGCAACAGTGTGTGAAAACCTTGTGAAGACTTACAGAAAACGTTTGACCTCTGTCATTGCCAACAAAGGGCATATAACAAAGTATAGAGAAAAACTTTTGTTATTGACCAAATACTTATTTTCCACCATAATTTGCAAATAAATTCATTAAAAATCCTACAATGTGATTTTCTAGATTTTTTTTCTCATTTTGTCTGTCATAGTTGAAGTGTACCTATGATGAAAATTACAGGCCTCTCTCATCTTTTTAAGTGGGAGAACTTGCACAATTGGTGGCTGACTAAATACTTTTTTGCCCCACTGTATATGCATATTATTATTAGTATTGGATAAAAACACTCTAAAGTTTCCAAGACTGTCAAAATATTGTCTGTGAGTATAACAGAACTGATATTAGAGGTGAAAACCTGAGGAAAATCAAAACAGGAAGTGGCTTCTATTTTGAAAACTCCATGTTCCATAGCCTCCCTTTGCTGGATTTAAAGGGATATGAACCAGATTCCTTTTCCTATCGCTTCCTCAAGGTGTCAACAGTCTTCAGACATAGTTTCAGGCTTTTATTTTGAAAAATGAGCCAGAACGATAACATCGCGTCAAGTGGTCACATGAGTTTTGCTCGCGCAACAGAGTTTGGATAGGTATTGATTTTCCCTCTCCTACTGTGAAAGACATTTGCGGTTGATATATTATCGATTATATATTTTTAAAACAACCTGAGGATTGATTATAAAAACGTTTGACATGTTTCTGTGGACATTATGGAAACCATTTGGAATTTTCGTCTGCGTTGTCGTGACCGCTCTTTCCTGTGGATTTCTGGACATAACGCGTCAAACAAAAGGAGGTATTTTGGATATAAAAATAATCTTTATGGAACAAAAGGAACATTTGTTGTGTAACTGGGAGTCTCGTGAGTGAAAACATCCAAAGATCAGCAAAGGTAAACGATTAATTTGATTGCTTTTCTGATTTTCGTGACCAAGCTACCTGATGCTAAGTGTAGTTCATGTTTTATCGTGCGATCGATAAACTTACACGATAAACTTACACAACTTATTTTTGCAAATAACAGCTGGTGCACGATATCTAAGGAAGTCTCAGGGTTTTGCTCGCCTGAGGTAGAGTGTCTCATGATAAGCTGTAGAACATATCTCCCTAGAGAGTTTTCATCTGTACTTTTCGTAGCAGTTTACATACCACCACAGACTGAGGCTGGCACTAAGACCGCACTCAATGAGCTGTATTCCGCCATAAGTAAACAGGAAAATGCACTCCTAGTGGCCGGGGACTTAAATGCAGCGAAACTTAAATCGGTAATACCAAATTTCTATCAGCATGTTAAATGTGCAAACTGAGGGAAAAAAACTATGGACCACCTTTACTCCACACACAGAGACGCATACAAAGCTCACCCTCGCCCTCCATTTGGGAAATCCGACCATAATTCTATCCTCCTGATTCCTTCTTACAAGCAAAAAATTTAAGCAGGAAGCACCAGTGACTCAATCAATAAAGAAGTGGTTAGATGAAGCAGATGCTAAGCTACAGGACTGTTTTGCTAGCACAGACTGGAATATGTTCCGGGATTCCTCCAATTGCATTGAGTACACCACATCAGTCACACGCTTCATCAATAAGTGCATTGATGACGTCGTCCCCACAGTGACCGTCCGTACGTACCCCAACCAGAAGCCATGGATTATAGGCAACATCTGCACTGAGCTAAAGGCTAGAGCTAACACTTTCGAGGAGCGGGACTCTAACCCAAAAGTTTATAAGAAATCACGCTATGCCCTATGATGAACCATCAAACAGGCAAAGCACCAATACAGGATTAAGATCGAATAGTACTACACCGGCTCTGACGTTCGTCGGATGTGGCAGTGCTTGCAAACCATTACAGACTACAAAGGGAAGCACAGCCGAGAGTTGTCCAGTGACTCCAGCATACCAGACAAGCAAAATAACTGCTATGCTTACTTAGAGGCAAAAAACACAAACATGCAAGAGATCACCAGCTATTCCGGAAGACTGGGTGATCACGCTCTGCACAGCCAATGTGAGTAAGACCATTAAACAGGTCAACATTCACAAGGCCGCAGGGCCAGACGGATTACCAGGACGTGTACTCTGAGCATGCGCTGACCAATGTCTTCACTGACATTTTCAACCTCTCCTTGTCCGAGTCTGTTATACCAACATGTTTTAAGCAGACCACCATAGTCCCTGTGCCCAAGAACACTAGGTGACCTGCCTAAATGACTACCGACCCGTAGCACCCACATCTGTAGCCATGAAGTGCTTTGAAATGCTGGTCATGGCTCACATCAACACCATTATCCCATAAACCCTAGACCCACTCCAATTTGCATACCGCCCTAACAGATCCACAGATGATGCAATCTCTATTGCACTCCACACTACCCTTAACCACCTGGACAAAAGGAAGACCTATGTGAGAATGCTATTCATTGACCACAGCTCAGAGTTAAGCTAAGGACCCTGGGACTAAACACCTCCCTCTGCAACTGGATCTTGGACTTCCTGACGGGCCGCCACGCTGATCCTCAACACAGGGGCCCCTCAGGGGTGCGTGCTCAGTCCCCTCCTGTACTCCATCATTAAGTTTGCCAATGACACAACAGTGGTAGGCCTGATCACGGACAACAACGAGACAGCCTATAGGGAGGAGGTCAGAGACCTGGCCGTGGACAACAACCTCTCCCTCAAAGTGATCAAGACAAAAGAGATGATTGTGGACTACAGGAAAAAGAAGACAGAGGACGCCCCCATTCTCAACGTCGGGGCAGTAGTGGAGCAGGTTGAGAGCTTCAAGTTCCTTGGTGTCCACATCACCAACAAACTAACATGGTCCAAGCACACCAAGACAGTCGTGAAGAGGGCACGACAAAACCTATTCCCCTCAGGAGACTGAAAAGATTTGGCATGGGTACTCAGATCCTCAAAAGGTTCTACGGCTGCACCATCGGGAGCATCCTGACTGGTTTCATCACTGCCTGGTATGGCAACTGCTCGGCCTCCGACCGCAGGTCACGACAGAGTGCAGTGTGTATGGCCCAGTACATCACTTGGGCAAAGCTTCCTGCCATCCAGGACCTCTATACCAGGCGGTGTCAGAGGAAGGCCCTAAAAATTGTCAAAGACTCCAACCACCCCAGTCATAGACTGTTCTCTCTGCTACTGCACGGCAAGCGGTGTTTAATGTTTTTCGACATGTCCCCAAATTAATTTAATTGGTTCCGTTTGTTTTGATATTTTAACCTGCGTGTCGTGATCGCGTTTGGTGTGGTGGGACAAAATACATTTATGCACGATGGCGCACGAGCTCAGCCGGTTTTGGGTACTGTGTTAGAGTTGAGGAAAGACTGTTTCTTATAAAAAATAAGTGATGCAGTCAATGTGTTGAAAATCCCAAATTGTTTGCATAGTCATCTTACACACAGCTCTGACACACACACACACACTTACCCCACCAGACATGCCACCAGGGGTCTTTTCAGTCCCCAAATCAAGAACAAATTCAAGAAAGCGTACAGTATTATATAGAGCCATTATTGCATGGAAGTCTGTTCCATCTCATATTGCTCAAATGAACAGCAAATTTAAAATATATATATTTTTTAACAGATAAAGCAACACTTCACGGTACAATGCCACTCTCGTACTTGACCTAGATAGTTTGTGTGTATGTATTGATATGTTGGCTACGTATGCCTTTTTAAAAATGTATGTAGTTCTGTCCTTGAGCTGTTCTTGTCTAATAATGTTCTGTATTATTTAATGTTTTGTGTGGACCCCAGGAAAAGTAGTAGCTGCTTTTGTCCCTGTGCACTCAAATACTGTTCACTTTCTGTGCTACCCAAAGTTTGAATTCCAGCCTTAAAGTATCTGTCCAGTTAAAATCTCACTTTTAAAAGTTGTTGACTCATCCTACACTCGTACTTGTGGCCAAAGCATAAATTGGAGAAAAGAACACTTAAGAAAACCGACCTCTAACAGGGCTGCTTTCAGCATGGCCACTGCCCTTAAAATACATCACTCATTGCTTCAAGCCACAACTGGCCACACCCACCAAACAGAAGCAAATGTAACTCAGTCTGTTCAAGAACGTATAAGAATGTTTTGGGGGAAACGTCTCATTCCACAATGTAGCAAACGTTCAAGAGAACTGAACGCACCTCTGACCATTTAAAAAAATGCTTGCTATTTCCTCAGAGGATGATGTCATCCTGCTGGCCAATCAGCGGTCTACTGGCATGAATATTTCTCACTTTAACAGTATCCCTCCAGCACTGGGGGACCAGTGGTTGCCTATGGTTAATGAGAGCTCTATAGCAGCACCATCTAAAAATGACATTTTTTGGAGTAGTCATGGCAATTTCTCAATCTGTTTTCTCATGGACACCATTTCCCTCTTAAGTCAGGTAAATTTCTCCTGCTCATTTGTCTCCGCTTTTCTCTCTGCTTTGAAGGCCTGAGCAATTAGCCACCCAGGAGTTTGCGTGTGCGTCACACACACACAATCCTACACATGCCTTAATTACATTAATAAACTGCAGTTCATGATCGGGTTGGAGCCACTTGAAATTAAAACTGTCAAACACACACACAATGCCGAAACAACCCTGCCCATAACTAGCACAAACTCTATATTCCGCTCTTCTCACAGAGGCAGTGACTCAGATTCTCTGGTGTCTTTTGTTGGTGGGATGTGCTCTAGGCTCGTCAATATCACCAATGCTCCTTATAGGACACATCACTGCACTCTATACACTTCTGTAAACTGGTCTCTGTATACCCGTCGCAAGTCCCACTGGTTGATGCTTATTTACAAAAACCTCTTAGGCCTCACTCCCCCCTATCTGAGATATCTGCTGCAGCCCTCATCATCCACATACAACACCCATTCTGCCAGTCACATTCTGTTAAAGGTCCCGAAAGCACACACATCCCTGGGTCACTTGTCTTTTCAGCTCGCTGCAGCTAGTGACTGGAATGAGCTGGCTGCTCTTTTTTCTGCAGTTTTCTTGAAGATCGATCCGCAACAGCAGCGCTGTTGTTCAGCAGTAGATGATGATACACTGTCAGCCATTGACTTGTCATTCCTATTAACCCTCACTAACCACTGTCATCGAATGGACTCAAGCTAGCCACAAGTTCTGACTGAGCTCAATTGTCATGAAACGCAAAAACAGCAATGAGTTTCTCTATCTTGGTTTTATACAAACTTAAAATAATGAGGAGCACCCACAATGTGTTTTGTGTGGGGAAGTGCTTAGTAATGACTCTCTCAAGACTAACTAATTTAAATGACATACTGACCAAACATCCACAGCATGACTGTAAACCCAGGAAGTTCTTGGAGAACAGGGCAGAATGCTTCAAGAAATAGTGTTGACAGTAAGCTGGCAAGGCATTGATGTCATTTTATAACAGGTGATAAGCAGAAATAAGTGAGTACTATCTCATCTCTCATAGTAGGTGTGAGTTCCTCTTTCAAACAATCCTCTTGTACACAGCTAATAGCTAGCTAGCATTAGCCAAAGCAAATTAGCTAGCTACTGAGCTAGTGCAACCCTTAGTAACAGTACAGATGAAGACTACATATTACTGTATAAATGACTTGGGAAAAAAAGTCTAGGTTGGAACTGTTGCTATTATAATACAAGTAAACATTTTTATTCTGTAAACAAGAATTTGTTCTAAACTGCCTTGCCTAGTTAAATAAAATAAAATAAGAGATGTAGACCATAACAGACAGACACACACAGAGCTGATAAGATAAATCAAGAGCATGTCATATTTAGAATTTTTATTTTAACATGATAGTTGATTGTAGGTGGCTTTTGACAAAAGGCTTTCTCTGCCCCTCTAACAGGCATTCAAAGGGAACAGAGCTATCCTCAAAGCTTCATACCAGGTGAGCCTAAATATTGCCAAGGCAAAGAAGCCTCATAGTGTAGGAGAGAAGCTCATCAAACCCTGCCTGAGGGATGTTGGTCTCTCTCTTTTGGGTGAGGCAGCAAAAACAGTGGACTCAGTCCCACTTTCCAATGACACAGTGGGTAAAAGAATAAGAAATATGTCAGTTGACATGCAAGCATTTGTGATAGAAATGATAAAACAGCACAATAAATTCTCTTTTCAATTAGATGAGTCAGTAGATGTGGCTGGAATTCCGCAGTTGATGGTATATGCAAGATACATGTTTGATGATGATATCCAGGAGGAATTTATTTTCTGTGAACATTTACAAACAACATGGGGAGAGGACGTTTTCAGCGTGGTAGACAATCATTTGAAAGACTTACAAATTGACTGGGCAAATTGTGTTGGGATTTACACTGATGCTACAACACAACCTAGGGGCAGTTTTCAACTCAGTTGTAAAGGTAATGAATCTAATGAAGAAGAGACCTCTTCAAACAAGGCTGTTCAGAGAGCTTTGCAGGGAGATGGGAGCAGACCGTGAGCACCTGCTCTTTCAATTTGAGGTTAGGTGATTGTCCAGGGGGAGGGTCCTGGAGGGCTGTGGGAACTGAGAGAGAGGAGGTTCTGGCCTATCTGAAGAAAGAGGACAGCGACCTTGCAGACCTCTTCCATGACAAACTATGGCTGGCTATGCTGGCTTACCTGGTTGACATTTCTAGAAAGCTCAATGAGCTGAACACAAGCCTCCAGGGCAAGGAATCAACCATTTTGGAGCTTGAAGATGGCATCAGAGAATTTACTGCATCCCTGGGATTGTGGCAGTCGCAGCTGAATGCTTGAGCATATGGCATGTTCCCTGTTCTGTCAGCTCACTTGTGAAGGACATGGCTGAGCACACGGCCAACCTGCAGAAGATTTTTGACCGGTACTTCCCTAACCCACAGATCTCGAAAACTTAAATGGGTGAGGTATCCCTTTCAAGTAGTGTCCTCGTCAGACCTAGGACTAAGTCTGCCAGAAATGGAGGCCTTAGTGACACTGGAAGCAAGCAATGGCAGGCAGCAAGATGCTTTTTGAGGCAAACACACGCTTTTTGAGGCAAACACACAATACTGGGATGCTAATCTATAGCATGAAGCAGTCTCCTGCCTGGCTGAGAAAGCAGTAGATGTGCTGATACAGTTTGGCACCACATACCTATGCGAGTCAGTGTTCTCAAATCTGGCGTACTTAAAAAACAGGTACAGAAACAGACTCAATGCTGAGCTTGACCTCACGTTTGCACTGTCAAACTGAGCCCAGAATAGACCTGCTTGTTGAAAACTTTAACCAGCCACACACCTGTCATTAGGACTGTGTGTGTTTGTTTTCTGGTCTACTGTGGTCAAGTGTGATGCGATCAATCAGTTTGTTCCAGTTCAAAATGTTTATTTTACTTTAACAGCAACCTACAATTTCTTCAAAAATAATTTATGCAGTAAGACATACAGTAGGCCTCATCTGTACTATTACTTAGGGTTGCACTATAAACAACTGAACCTGTGTGTGTTCTGTTCTCTGTGTGATGTGATTAATCAGTTAATTCCAGTTAAGAATGAAAATGATTTATTGTATTTTAACAGCAACAGTTCCAACCTAGACATAGTCTTTTTAATTGGGGAAAATAAAAATAAATAGCTATTTATATGGGTATTGTTATTCATTGTTATTAGTTTTATTCTATATTGCATTTGTTTTAGGCATAAGGGCAATGAAATGTACCGATATTTACGTATAGTTCCATGTTTTCATAAACTTTTTCTGCCTGGGACCCAAGCTTAAGAAACCCTGCTCTAAAGCATGCAGAGCAGACAGGAGTTTAATGTTACATTTTTAAGCTGTCATTTGTTCAAGGTTTTATATTTTGAAATGAGATTTGGAGGAATGAGACATGGCTACTGAATTTAGATGATCAACATCCAAATAAATGTAACTTCGCTATTCGTCAAATGACAAGCTCAAATGGTCTCGGTCAATAAAAGCACCATCACAACTTCACCACAGCAAACACTTACGGCAAACATCTGTACCAATTTGACTTACATTTCAGTCATTTTATTATACTCTGTCTAGTAGATAATTTTTCATATTGTAGAGGGCCAGGTAAAAGTAATACCATGAAGCTAGTACAAGCCAAGCACTTCAAAAGTGAGGTGGTCCTATTACTATACTGAACAAAAATATTAACACAACATGTAAAGTGTTGGTCCCATGTTTCATGATCTGAAATAAAATATCCCAGAAATGTTCCATATGCACAAAAAGCTTATTTCTCTCAAATGTTGTGTACAAATGTGTTTACATTCCTGTTAGTGAGCATTACTCCTATGCCAAGATAATCCATATCAAGAAGCTCACTAAACAGCATGATCATTACACAGGTGCACTTTCTGCTGAAGACAATAAAAGGCCACTAAAATATGCAGCTGTCACACAACACACTGTTTAAAGTTTTAAGGGAGTGTGCAATTGGCATGCTGACAGTAGGAATGTCCACCAGAGCAGTTGCCAGATAATTTAATGTTAATTTCTCTAACATAAGCTGCCTCCAATGTCATTTTAGAGAATTTGGCACTATTTCCAACCAGCCTCAAAATCGCAGACCATGTGTATGGCATCATGTGGGCGAGCGGTTTGCTGATGTCAACGTTGTGAACAGAGTGCCACATGGTGACGGTGGGGTTATGGAATGGGCTGGCATGAGCTACAGACAACGAACACAATTGCATTTTGTCTATAGCAATTTGAATGCACAAAAATAGTGACGAAATCCTGAGGCCCATTATTTTGTTATGCATCTGTTGGCTACAGGTACCTTATCTGTATTCCCAGTCATGTGAAATCCATAGATTAGGGCCTAATGAATTTATTTCAATTGACTGATTTCCTCATATGAACTGTAACTCAGTAAAATCTTTGAAATTGTTGCATGTTATGTTTATATAATAAGAAGCATCCTCAAAATATAGTAAGAAGTATCCTCAAAAGAACCATCCTCTTCATTCTCAAAGGGAAGAGGGTCAGGACACACTGAAATGTTTTGAAAGTTGGAGTGTATGGTCTCATTATAGTCTTCAGCTAAAGGGGAGTGGTTCTCTTCCCTGCCCAGTAGCCAAGCATAGAGCCAGCATTGAAAAATTAGGAGTGTAGCATATTACTGGTGTACTGACATAGGAAAACTACAATGAATATGCTCATAACACTTAAGCGTTTGGCAGTGAGTTTAATGCTTACTATTATAAAGGAACCACCTGAGAGAGCAACAAAATGGCCCAATTAACAGCCTAGTTCTAAATCACCATTTTATCAAGGAGTCACTTATACAATACAAAATGTATGGACACTTCCATTTAGAAAAAGCAATAGTTACATTTTTCCTATGTGTAAATTTAACAATTAGTGAGATGCAACTATTAATATTTTAAACAGTTTAGAGGGAAGAAAAGCTGGACCTGCCTTCCTTCTCTGCTACAAGCAAGTATTTCACTGCCCTCAAGTGGTAGCAAAAGGCCATTTATTTTGAAATTAAATCATCTCCAGACACCAAAAGAATTTCCCAAAATGAAGCCATTGAACATGTGGCATGAGCCTGATTAAAAGTTTCAACCCCTTGACCCCTGATTGGGTTGGATACAATTGGTGTTCACTGAACAACACAGCTGGAATATAATCACGCAGATAACTGAAATGATTCAACAATAAATCCAGCTCAGTAACCCAGTCCATGTCTCGGTCTTGGTCTTTGCAGTCAGATCACAGTCTAGCAGTTGGTCAATAAAGGTACACTAACAGAGGGCAGACAGATCAATAAATCTCAACTCATTAATATGCATCACATTACATTTCGAATTGGACTGCGAGATCTAATTGCGATTTTGGGGGGACTAATATTCCAATTGCGATAATGAATTGAGATTTTCTGACACTAGGGATAAGGGATATCAACCAGATTCCTTTGTCTATTGACACCTTAGGGAAGCCACAGTCTTTAGACATCGTTTCAGGCTTTTATTTAGAAAAATGAGCGTGAAAGATCACATTGCGTAAGTGGATAGTCGGGGGCCCTCAGGGTGAGTTTTTGCGCTACAGAGTAAAGAGGCCATTGTTCCTGCCTCTGTTATTGAAAAACCTACACACTCGGTTGATATATTATCGAATATTATTTTTAAAACTACCTGAGGAATGATTATAAAAAAACGTTTGACATGTTTCTTAAGACTTTATGGAGACTATTTGGAATTTCCGTCTGCGTTGTCGTGACCGCTCTTTCCTGTGGATTTCTGAACATAACGCGACAAACAAACGGAGGTATTTTGGGTAAAAAAAGATCTTTATGGAACAAAAGGAACATTTGTTGTGTAACTGGGAGTCTCGTGCATGAAAACATCCGAAGATCAAAGGTAAACGGTTCATTTGATTGCTTTTCTGATTTTCGTGACCAAGCTTCCTGATGCTAAGTGTAAATAGTGCTATGCTAGGCTATCGATAAATTTACACAAACGCTTGGATTGCTTTCGCTGAAAAGCATAATTTCAAAATCTGAGACGACAGGTTTATTAACAAAAGGCTAAGCTGTGTTTTGCAATATTGTACTTGTGATTTCATGAATATGAATATTTTTTAGTAATATTATTTGACTGTTGCGCTATGCTATTCAGCGGTTGCCAACGAAAATGATCCCGCGACAGGGATGGGTAGCGTCAAGAAGTTAAGCAGACAATGAAAGTTCTTACAATATTCAATAATTACATTTCTCAAAAACAGGTTAAAGGCTACATGTGCACCACCAAGTCAGAACAGTATGTGAAATAAAGAGGTGAAAATAGACCAAATGATTAGGCTACTAAGAGCTTACTACACAACATACACTTAGTATTACTTTCTTAGCTACAGTATACATACGCTTACCGGTCAAAAGATTTAGAACACCTACTCATTCAAGGTTTTTCTTTATTTTTACTATTTTCTACATTATAGAATAATAGTGTAGACATCAAAACTATGAAAGACCCAGAGATACCTCTGCCGCAGAGGAGAAGTTCATTAGAGTTACCAGTCTCAGAAATTGCAACCAAATAATTGCTTCACAGAATTCAAATAACAGACACATCTCAACATGAACTGTTCAGAGGAGCCTACGTGAATCAGGCCTTCATGGTCAAATTGCTGCAAAGAAACCAACCACTACTAAAGGACACCAATTGCTTGGGCCAAGAAACACGAGCAATGGACATTAGATTTGTGGAAATTTATCCTTTGGACTTGAGTGAGACACATTGTGGGTGAACGGATGATCTCTGCATGTGTATTTCCCAACGTAAAGCATGGAGGTGGTGTGATGGTGCTTTGCTGGTGACACGGTCTGATTTATTTCGAATTCAAGGAACACTTAACCAGCATGGCTACCACAGCATTCTGCAACAATACACCATCCCATCTGGTTTGGGCTTAGTGGAACTATCATTTGTTTTTCAACAGGACAATCACCCAACACACCTCCAGGCTGTGTAAGGGCTATTTTACCAAGAAGGTGGGTGATGGAGTGCTGCATCAGATGACCTGGCCTCCACAATCTCCCAACCTCAACCAAATTGAGATGGTTTGGGATGTGTCGGACTGCAGGAAAAGCAGGAAACAAATGCTCAGCATATGTGGGAACACTTTCAAGATAAGCATTCCATGTGAAGCTGGTTGAGAGAATGCCAAGAGTGTGTAAAGTTGTTATCAAGGCAAAGGGTGGCTACTTTGAAGAATCTCAAATATATTTTGATTTTGTTAACACTTTGATGGTTACAACATGATTACAGACATGTTATTTCATAGTTGTGATGTTTTCATTATTATTCTACAAATGTAGAAAATAGTAAATAATCATCTAGTTTTTCAAAAGTATCTGTAATCGGATTACAATATTTTTCCTAGTAACATAATAGATTAGTAAATAGTAACCTTTTTTTTGTAAACCCTGTGTGTGATACACAGAATAAGAACAGACCCAAATCAGACAGTTAAAAACATGTTTTATTGATGAATGACTTATGGCGTACACTCAGACTTGAAAAAAATAATAAGTCTCATCTCCTGTCGCAGAAAAAGTACCCAATTATCATACTTGAGTAAAAGTAAAGATAACTTAATAGAAAATTACTCAAGTAAAAGCGCAAGTCACCTAGTGAAGTTCTACTTGAGTAAAAGTCTAAAAGTATTTGGTTTTAAATATACTTAACTTTCAAAAGTAAATATAATTGATAAAACATCAAGCAAACCAGAAGGCACAATTTTTAAAATATATTTACGGATAGCAAGGCGGGGCACAGTCCAACACTGACATCATTTACAAACAAATCATGTATTTAGTGAGTCCGCCAGATCAGAGGCAGTAGGTACAGTGCCTTGCAAAAGTATTCATCCCCCTTGGCGTTTTTCCTATTTTGTTGCATTGCAACCTGTAATTTAAATTGATTTTTGGGGGGGATTTCATGTAATGGACATGCACAAAATAGTCCAAATTGGTGAAGTGAAATCAAAATGATTTATTATTTATTTTTCGACTCCTCCACAAATGTCTTGTTAACAAACTATAGTTTTGGAAAGTCGGTAAGGACATCTACTTTGTGCATGACACAAGTAATTTTTCCAACAATTGTTTACAGACAGATTATTAAACTTATAATTCATTGTATCACAATTTCAGTGGGTCAGAAGTTTACATACACTAAGTTGACAGTGCCTTTAAACAGACTGGAAAATTGCAGAAAATTATGTCATGGCTTTAAAAGCTTCTGATAAATGATGTCAATTAGTCCCGAGTCAATTGGAGGTGTACCTGTTGATTAATTTCAAAGCTGACCTTCAAACTCAGTGCCTCTAGTTGACATCATGAGAAAATCAGAAGAAATCAGCAAAGACCTCAGAAAAAAATGTGCAGACCTCAACAAGTCTGGTTCATCGTGGGAGCAATTTCCAAATGCATGAAGGTACCATGTTCAGCTCTACAAACAATAGTACGCAAGTATAAACACCATGGGACCACACAGTCATCATACCGCTCAGGAAGGAGATGTGTTCTGTCTCCTAGAGATGACTATACTTTGGTGCAAAAAGTGCAAATCAATCCCAGAACAACAGCAAAGGATCTTGTGAAGATGCTGCAGGACGCAGGTACAAAAGTATCTATATCCACAGTAAAACGAGTCCTATATCGACATAACCTGAAAGGCCGCTCAGCAAGGAAGAAGCCACTGCTCTAACCGCCATAAAAAAAACAGATCACGGTTTGCAACTGCATATGGGGACAAAGATGATACTTTTTGTAGAAATGTCCTCTGGTCTGATGAAACAAAAATAGAACTGTTTGGCCATAATGACAATCGTTATGTTTGGAGGACAAAGGGTGAGGATTGCAAGCCAAAGAACACCATCCCAACCGTGAAGCACGGGGGTGGCAGCATCATGTTGTGGGGGTGCTTTGCTGCAGGAGGGACTGGTGCACTTCACAAAATAGATGGCATCATGAGGCAGGAAAATGATGTGACTTTATTGAAGCAACATCTCAAGACATAAGTCAAGAAGTTAAAACTTGGTCGCAAATGGGTCTCCCAAATGGACAATGACCCCAAGCACTTCCAAAGTTGTGGCAAAATGGCTTAAGGACAACAAAGTCAAGGTATTGGAGTGGCCATCACAAAGCCCTGACCTCAATCCTATTGAACATTTGTGGGAAGAACTGAAAAAGCGTATGCAAGCAAGGAGGCCTACAAACCTGACTCCGTTACACCAGCTCTGTCAGGAGGAATGGGCCAACTTATTGTGGGAAGCTTGTGGAAGGCTACCAGAAACATTTAACCCAAGTTAAACAATTTAAAGACAATGCTACAAAATACTAATTGAGTGTATGTAAACTTCTGGCCCACTGGGAATGTGATGAAAGAAATAAAAGCTGAAATAAATCACTCTACTATTATTCTGACATTTCACATTCTTAAAATAAAGTGGTGATCCTAACTGACCTAAGACAGGGAATTTTTACTAGGATTAAATGTCAGGAATTGTGAAAAACTGAGTTGAAATGTATTTGGCTAAGGTGTATGTAAACTTACAACTTCAACTGTATTTAACCCCTTGTTATGAAGACCCTAAACAAGATCTGGTGCAACCAATTACCTTCGGAGGTTACATGATTGCACACAGGTGGACTTTAATTAAGTGTCAAGTGATCTGTCACATGATCTAGGTATATATACACCTGTTCTGAAAGGCCCCAGAGTCTGCAACACCACTAAGCAAGGGGCACCACCAAGCAAGCGGCACCATGAAGACCAAGGAGCTCTCCAAACAGGTCATGGACAAAGTTGTGGTGAAGTACAGATCAGGGTTGGGTTATAAAAAAATATCAGAAACTTTGAACATCCCACGGAGCACCATTAAATCCATTATTTAAAAAATGGAAAGAATATGGCACCACAACAAACCTGCCAAGAGAGGGCCGCCCACCAAAACTCACAGACCAGGCAAGGAGGGCATTAATCAGAGGCAACAAAGAGACAAAAGAAAATCCTGAAGGAGCTTCAAAGCACTCCACAGAGCTGGGCTTTACAGAAGAGTGGCCAGAAAAAAGCCATTGCTTAAAGAAGAAAATAAGCAAACACATTTGGTGTTTGCCAAAAGGCACGTGGGAGACTACCCAAACATATGGAAGAAGGTACTCTGGTCACATGAGACTAAAATTGAGATTTTTGGCCATCAAGGAAAATGCTATGTCTGCCGCAAACCCAACACCTCTCATCACCCCGAGAACACCATTCCCACAGTGAAGCATGGTGGTGGTAGCATTATGTTGTGGGAATGTTTTTCATCAGCAAGGACTGGGAAACTGGTCAGAATTGAAGGAATGGTGGATGGCGCTAAATACAGGGAAATTCTTGAGAGAAACCGGTTTCATTCTGCCAGAGATTTGAGACTGGGACAGAGGTTCATCTTCTAGCAGGACAATGACCTTAAGCATACTGCTAAAGCAACACTCGGGTGGTTTAAGGAGAAACATTTAAATGTCTTGGAATGGCCTAGTCAAAGACTAGACTTCAATTCAATTGAGAATCTATGGTACGACTTAATGATTGCTGTACACCAGCGGAACTCATCCAACTTGAAGGAGCTGGAGCAGTATTGCCTTGAAGAATGGGCAAATATCCCAGTGGCTAGAGCTTATAGAGACATACCGCAAGAGACTTGCAGCTGTAATTGCTGCAAAAATTGGCTCTACAATGTATTGACTTTGGGGGGGTGAATAGTTATGCACGCTTTCTGTTTCGTTTTTTGTCTTATTTCTTGTTTGTTTCACAATAAAACATATTTTGCATCTTCAAAGAGGTAGGCATGTTGTGTAAATCAAATGACACGAGCCCCCCCAAAAATGTATTTTAATTGCAGGTTGTAAGGCAACAAAATAGGAAAAATGCCAAGGGGGTGAATACTTTCGCAAGCCACTGTATGACATGGGATGTTCTCTTGAGAAGTGTGTGAATTACACAGTGTTCCTGTCCTGCTAAGCATTCAAAATGTAACAAGTACTTTGGGTGTCTGTGAAAATGTATGGAGTAAAAAGTACATGATTTTCTTTAGGAATGTAGTGAGGTAAAAGTTGTACAAATATAAATAGTAAAGTAACGTACAAATATCCCCAAAAAACTACTTAGTAGTACTTTCAAGTACTTTTACACCACTGCTCCTCTCAAACTCTACTTTGTGACTACTGAATAAATCAGGTCAACATATTCACAAAGGAAATTTGCCAACCAATGAAATTGGCAAGATTCATGGGAAGAAAGATAAACTATTACAAAAGTACTATCATCTCTTTTCATTCAATCGCGCTTGCAAACCTCAACACTTACAGTATGTGCACCTCTAGCAAAAAATATTGGATGAGGCTATATTTTGCATGGTCGGAAAACGAACATAATAAAGTAGATTAATTAAACATGGCATTATAAATTCAGGCTGGAACACAACAAAATGTGGAAAAAGTAAAAGGCTGTGATTACTTTCTGAATGTACTGTATATACACTGAGTGTATAAAACATTAGGAACACATTGCTCTTTCCATTACATAGAGTGACCATGTCAATCCAGGTGAAAGACATTATCCCTTAATGATGTCACTTGTTAAATCTACTTCAATCAGTGTAGATGAAGGGGAGGAGAAGGGTTAAAGGATTTTTAAGCCTTGAGAAGATTGAGACATGGATTGTGTACCATTCAGAGGGTGAATGGGCAAGATCAAATATTTAAGTGCTTTCAAAGGGGTATGGTTGTAGGTGCCAGGCACACCCGTTTGTGTTGTGACCTGCAACGCTGCTGGGTTTTTCACGCTCAACAGTTTCCCGTGTGTGTCAAGAATGGTCCACCACCCAAAGGACATCCAGCCAACTTGACACAACAGTGGGAAGCATTGAAGTCAACATGCATCCCTGTGGAAAGCTTTTAACACCTTGAAGAGTCCACACCTGACGAATTAAGGCTGTTCTGAGGGCAAAGGGGGGTATTACGCAATATTAGGAAGGTGTTCCTAATGTTTTATACACTCACTGTACAGGAGTCAATGTGTACCAATCTCTGTGGTCTAGAACGGGCTTTAAAGCGTCTGATCGGTCCATGTTCTGGATCTGCACCAACAGTGCTGACTTAAATTCCTAATCTACATTTAAAAGAGCTTTTATTAATGCAATTGGATTTATGAAAACCATGCAAGTCATAATTGAAATAATTTCTAAAACACAAGTGATTAAAATTTATAATGGCTCCAACATACTAATCTGATCTACATGCACAAATTCCATGCATGGTCTTTTGAATGTGAAACCTTTTACGGAAGTAAAAAGGAAAATGCCTATGGCTAATATAATATGAATGGAGCTATGAATTTGCTAATTGCAAAAATATGATTTTTTCTCTCTCTCAATTCTATTTTAAGTGGCCAAGTGAAGTCATGTTAATGAATCAATCTTCAATTACTTAAGGGGCATTGGATTGAAATCATGTAATGATCAATTTAATCCCAAAGAGGAGAAAAAAAGTAATAACTCCAAACATTGGTAGCTGATGTGCAGTGGGTGTTGGAGTAAGCTCAAACCCAACACATTTAGAGTACAATGTGGTCTTTTTGTTTTTACACAGCGCTCTTATTTTCCCTTCTAAATTGCTTTGCTTGCCAATTGCCAATCCTTATGATACATTACATTTGATAAAAGCAGTGAATGTTGGGTGTTTAGTGTAGGTTTCTGTAAACTAAGGCTTTTGATAAAGAACATAAGGGACATTTTCTTTGGGGGGTATTCAGAATCAGGGTGACTGTATTATTTCTACAAGTAGCTCAAACATTCTCCCAACTCCAAAGTGAATTTATCTACCATTTACACTTGTGGAAATTGGCCAATATGGACAGGGCTAAATGTAACTGTTTCTTACAGAATAAATATGAAAAGCATATGCATACGCATTGTAGCAATTGAAAGGGAACATTTTGGAGATTATGGGAAAATTATAAGACCCAAGTTGAGGACAAAACAGTTCACCTGACACAATCCAAACATTACACTGTTTAATTTACAGTGCATTCGGAAAGTATTCAGACCCCTTCCCTTTTTCCACATTTTGTTATATTACAGGCTTATTCTAAAATTGATTCAATTCATGTTTTTTTCTCAACAATCTACACACAATACCCCATAATGACAAAGCGAAAACAGGTTTTTATCAATTTTAGCAAATGTATAAAAATAAAAAAAAGTAGGTATTCAGACCTTTGCTGAGACTCGAAAATTTAGCTCAGGTGCATCCTTTTTCTATTGATCATCCTTGAGATCCCGCCCGTCCAAACTCAATGACAACCATCTCTGCAGCACTCCTCAGTAAAAAGGCACATGACAGCCCACGTGGAGTTGCACTGAGGGCAAAGGGAGGGCAAAGTTGCACATAAAGGACTCTCAGACCATTAGAAACAAGATTCTCTGATCTGATGAAACCAAGATTGTACTCTTTGGCCTGAATGCCAAGCATCACGTCTGGAGGAAACCTGGCACAAATCCCTACGGTGAAGCATGGTGGTGGCAGCATCATGCTGTGGGGATGTTTTTCAGAGGCAGGGACTGGGAGACTTGTCAGGATCAAGGGAAAGATGAACGGAGCAAAGTACAGCAAGATCCTTGATGAAAACCTGCTCCAGAGCGCTCAGGACCTCAAGACTGGTGCAAAGGTTCACCTTCCAACAGGACAAGTCTCTGAATGTCCTTGAGTGGCCCAGCCAGAGCCCGGACATTAACATTTCTGGAGAGACCTGAAAATAGCTATGCAGCTTGTCATGGAAATTCAGTACTGAGAGAGACTTGATCATTTCTTCAAACAATCATCTTTATTAATATTGATTAATTGTTGCAATAGGAAACCGTCACCCCAAAACTTGTTCTGACTGTTAGGCTGAGAGCCTAACTGAAAATGAACAAAACTGATATTATATAGGACCTACAAATGCTTCGTCACAATGGTTCCATCTCCCATAAGCCACCTTGGTTATCTACACAGGATGGTGTTTTACCCCCAACCTGGCTTAGTTTCCCAGATGCCAGGAAGATGAGACAATGAGGCATTGTTATAAACTCTTCTAGGCTATCACTCTCTTGGATCACACACACCACATCTTGTCTATAGAATGCCAGCTTTTAGGTTTTTATCACAAACATCAATCATTTGTCAGTTTCAAGCTATCTCTAGTAAAAACCCATGTCCTCAACACCCAGACTAGCTGCAGGGTGCTAGAGTGGGGACCATAAAACACAGAATTAGCACAGAACATATCCAACAAATAAGGTGAATGCATCATTTTTCCCCATCCAACCTGATAGAGCTTGAGAGAATCTGCAGGAAGGAATCGAAGAAACTTCCCCAAATACAGGTGTGCCAAGCTTGTAGCGTCATACCCAAGAAGACTCATGGCTATAATCACTGCCAAAGATGCTTCAACAAAGTACTGAGTAAAGGGTCTGAATACTTATGTAAATGTGATTTCAGTTTAAAAAAAAGAAGAATTTTTGCAAACAATTCTAAAATCCTGTTTTTGCTTTGTCATTATGAGGTATTGTGTGTAAATTGATGAGGGGAAAAAACGATTTAATACATTTAAGAATAAGGCTGTAAAGTAACAAAATGTGGAAAAAGTCAAGGGGTCTGAATACTTTCCGAATGCACTGTAAATTTAAACAGTGTAATGTTTGGATTCAGTCTTGTGTCAGAGGTGAACTGTTTTGTCCTCAACTTGGGTCTTATAACGTGCATTTGACATTTGCTGTACTTTTGCTGCATTTGTTGATAACGAAATCTTAAATAGTCTGGATCCATTACTAACATAAGAATATTCCTGGAAAATGTGGGTTAGGTGCAACATAAGGGTTTGAATGAGAGGACTAACTGGTGTTCGTTTTTTTTTTAGCTCTCCTAGCTGTGCTGTTGAGGAACTAGGCCAAGCACACTTGTAGTTGTTTTGTTTGGAAGACAACCCAGCAATCACACAATTACTGTTGTTGTTTACGCAACCCAAAAACAGCCCATTATAAATTGCAATCCGGGTCAGGTGGGCTTGTTAAATGCTTGTTTTATTGCCAACATGACTAGCTAAGTTATAAAATATGATCTTACAGTGTTAGGCTTTCACAAAGCAATTCAGAGAAACAGATTGTAATTTTGGTGCGCATAGAAAGGAGTCATGAGGTGCATTCAGGCGAGATTTTCTTCACAATAGACAAACATAGGTTCCATCCGTTCAGAACAACCCAGGGTATGACACTATGTCATCTTGTAACTGTACAAACAGTCATCATAAATGTTGACACTGTATATGACATGAGTTTTATGATATGGAAGTGCACATTTGGACTTACAGGTATTTGGCTTGCTTGTATGACATCAAAGCATTATTTATTATAATCCTCAATGTCTCATCTTTCAAAATACATTGTGGAGTCCTCTTAATTTGCAGCATTTCCCTCTCTCAGACAACAAAACCATTACAAAAGTTGCCCAATTAGCAGGAGAGATGGGGGCAACGTCTTGTCGCATGCGGTGCTCAAGCTCAGAAAGGCTGTCAGTCAAAACCCACACAGCGCTGTGAAGCGCAGAGCCTGTGCTCTGACGTCATTTATAGCATGTTACTGTAAAGCCACTGCGTTCCAATTTAAGCGCTTATCAGTGCCCAAAACTGCCATTTTCAACCCGTATACGTGTAGAGGGTTAAGGGATACTTTTCTCTCTTACCTCACCCAGAAACTGACTTCTGCTTTCAGGATCTTAATCCCCACAGGAATTTGATGAAACCTGAATAATGGGAAGTGTAAGAAAAACAGTGAAAGAGAACGGTTCAGGAAGAAAACGTCCTAAACTTACCCCCATAGTCCTCACAGCTGCCTCTGACTGCGAGCCCCACCTAGCAAGTCCACATCGTGACAAGACTGGGTCGGGGCCACCTCTGACACGCACCCTGATAGATAAGCCAGGTGACAAAAACAAGGAGTTAAAATATGATACGGAAGTACTTGCATCACTCTTTCTGGAAGTCATCTGAAATTAATCAGATTCTTTTGTTGATTCCTTTCCTGTTTTTTTTAAACCACAGGTTAGAGATTCAAAACAGTTTTGGTAGTGAATTTGTAAAGTTGGGTGTGGTGCTTTGGCACTGTTTGGTTGTTGAATCATTTGTAGCATGGTAATAATCAATTGTATTTAACTTCTGGTTCAGTGGTGATTTGGTTCTAATTGCAAAATCTCATTGCAAACTGAGTATAAAACACTTTCTGTACATGTTGTTAACCAACGTTTTTCAATTGATTTCAAGCAAATTAGCGTCTTGATAAAGATGAGCAAAAAATACTATATAAAATGTATAATACTATACTCAAAAACAATGTGGGAAAATATATTATTTCCATGACGAAGGACACCAAGGATCTAGAAGGATTCTGTATGAATGATTGTATTCGTATAAAAAAATATATATATTTCCCAATTTATTTGCATTCATTGTAGTATTTGAATTATTTTATACAGTAATTTTTGCTCATCTTTATCAAGGGTGTCAATATTGAGGACCGCACTGTATAAAACATTTCCTTTTCGTACAAAGCAATATTAAAAATGGAAAAAAAATATTGTATTATCATATGTCTCTCTAGTAAAAGTCGACCATCAACTGTACTAAGAGAAAAATCTCACACCAGATGCCATTGTATCGAAAATACTAACACATCAAATATCACTAACCTCCAGTAAAATAATAAACACTTGACAAGCAGTCAATAATACAATAGTAGCAAGCTAACGGCTATATTCTGTCCATCTAATAGTCTGTCAGAAGACATATCTGATCAGCAAAGTAATGTCAGAGGGTATAAACAAATGACTGAATGGGTTGTTGGTTCAACTCCAAGGCATAGAATTTCTGTGCCCTTGAACAAATTAGGTTTGGCAAATTTGAAATTGATGTATATCTGAATACACCCTAGATAGGGTGCCAGAGTAGAGACAATGATCAGAGATCATGAAGTCCATCTGTACTTCCAAAGATCCATTATGAGGCAACAGGATCCAATCAGTCTGTACAAACAGATTAGCCAATCATGTGGTCCTTCCATGAGAAGTTCAGCAGACAAAATATTCCAATTGCATTAGTCCTCGAGATTCAAAATGGTGAGCAGAAAAACATTTATCACAATGTTCAGAGGATCACTGGTTTTCCAAATTTAGACATGAGCATTTGGGACATGATACGTCTATAAAACAGGATTGTCCTGAGTGCAGGCTAGTCTTTTTCGTCTGCCCTCTTATAATTCTTATTCAGGATGGCAGTGAACTTCTGACTTTAAACAACAGGTGACACCTAGTATAATATGCATCATCTGTACCCATCTTTGGTCTCTGGCAAGGTAGTCTAATATATGTTTAAGGCAGTGCTAGTTTTGGGAAGCTTTGTGACTGAAGTCCTTATAAGAGGAAAGTGCTATTCTCCATGTTTTACTCAGTAAACACACCACGGCATTATCTTTGTTCAGACGTGTACCTCTTAGTATTAAGCTGAAATTCCCATTCATGTTACCAGAATTTGTTTTTACTAGAGGTGTTTACTAGAAAACGAATTGTTATTTTTAACATAAATTAAAATCAGACACTAGCTGATGTAATCAAACTGGTGTATTATTTTACTGAGCAAAACAAGTGATGTGGGCTGAGGCCCCTCAGCAGAGGGGTAGCGCCAGTTTAGCAGTGAAGAGGTAAACCAGGCTCACCCTTCTTTGGGGAAGAACACAGCAGAGAATAGATGTGTTCCACATTCACTCAACCGCTGCCGTTCTCGCGTCTTCACCTGGGGTAATTCGGAATAAAAGGAGAAACTTAAACAAAACACAAAATAAAACTTAAGTTGTAATAAAATGGGAGAGTAGCTAAATAAGAAATCAAAACGATAAAAAAGATGCTGTACTATTTATATTGCCAGGTAATAGATGGACCAGGAAAGAGCACATTAGCGTGAACTGCCAGGTGTTTGGTGTAAATGCGTTGGTCACTCAACTTACACTTTTTGGTGTAAAGATGCCCAAAACAGAATAGTACAACATCAGTGAAATAACTACTTGATCTCAATACATGTAGTTGTACTGTGTCTTTCATTACAAAAATTCAATCTCACATTCGAGGCCAAACATGGAGATAAAAATTTGTCTGATCAAAATATTCCACGACTGAATTTGAAATAGCTGATAATTCATTGTAGTATGGTTGAGTTTTATTGAAAGGTAACAATAACATTTTTATAAATACAAACACAACAAAGAACAAATTGTCTTGGCGATTAAGGTTTTGCCAGACCCATTATCTAAAAGGGGAAATTTGAGAGAAAATAGTTGAAGTTGTAGTAACACATTTAGAAAAACATAGTTTGTCTACTTCTACAAATGCTAAACATACAACTTTAACGCAACTGTTACAGTACATGAAAAAGTCTAATTTTCCTTTTTTACCCACCTCTGCAACAGCTCTCACTAGCCTTGTACAAGCAATGTCCTCTGTCTACCTATCAGAGGTAGGGGAGGAAAATGTCCAATAAGGAGGGGGTTCTGGGAAGGGGTTGGTCACCAGTCACTGAATGGTTCTCATGATTGCAAATGCTTTCTCAAATAATTTTTTTTTTTTTTTAATGTTGTCCACTTTTTCCTATAAATGCCAACTTAAAAAATATATAAATTATAATTTACTTTTAAAAATAATAAAATAATTGGCTTGCTTTTTAAGCTCAAGATGTCCCAAGTAGCCACAAGAAAAGCAAAAAAGGATTAGAACAAATTAAGCAAATGATTTGATATGTACTCTTTTGCTCCATATTGGTTACTGTAGTGAAACCAATCTATATTTCAAAAAGGGTAATGTTAAGCCAATTTACACATGCATTTTTTGTTACTATTTCCTTAGAATGTGAAGGTTGATATATACACACAGTAGAGCTGGGACGATAAACTGAAAATTATCGACACCGTCCACTTATCGTGGACATTTTGCTGCTATAGTTGATTATGATATATAACCTATACAGTTTATATATGTTAAATTAAATATGTTTTCTAATATGGGTTACTGTTAATGGGAAAATTGATAGGTATATCATTCAAAGTAGTAGTAGCAGTTTTAAGGGTAATATCGAAACATGTGGTGCACATTAAAGGCCCAGTGCAGTCTAAAAATGCGATTTGGCTGTGTTTCACATACATTTCCAACCTATGAAGTTGGAATAATACAGGGAAAATTATGATAATGCCATTTTAGTGTAAGAGCTGTTTGAAAAGTAAAATGTTTTGGCCTGCCTGTAAATTGGTTAATAGACCAATAAAAAGTTTTAAATCTCTCTGCCAATAACAGCCACTCCCATAAAGTCCTAGCACAATTCTTGCTTGACAATTGCTTTGTTAAGAAGCTATTTTTGTTTCTTTTTTGACCATTTTAATTGAAAACAATCACAGTATAGTACTTAATTGTTACCCAGAAATGATTTGATATCGAGATAAAAACGTCTGCATTGGACCTTTAAAGTTAAACATATCGTTCAATTTAGTTATCTTGATAATTCGGTCAATTTATCGTGATATGGATTTTTGTCCATATCGCCCAGCTCTAACATACAGGCGATCAAAAGTTCATTTTTTTTTAATCTACTTCCATTGTTGCCAATAAGAATCTTGGTAAAACTCCTGGTTGTCATTATTGTAACCATAGTTACCAGAATAGTCGCCACCTTGTTGCAGGGGTTGCTGGACAATGGGTTGGGAGCCCCAGTTCTGGTTGTTGGTCTGCCGGCGCTTGGAGTCTGGTTGGTTGTAACCGTCAGCCTTCCTCTTCCCGCCCACGTTGCCCCCACGGTTCCCCCTGGCCCCTCTGATGCCGCGGCCTCTCTGCAGCTGGGGCGGGCCTCCCCGGCCCCCACGGCTCCCCCTCGGTACGCCCATAGGAGCCCCCCTTTGGACGTAGCCACCTCTGCCACGAGGGGGTGGTGGTCCTCGGCCTCTGGCAGGGAGGGGGGCACCTCGATTCACCCTGCCCCTTCCTCTTGGCAAGTAGACGTCATCGTAACCACCGTAGTAAGGGTCGTCGTAGCCACCTCTGTAGTCATGGTAGTGGTAACCACCGCTGTAGTAATCATCGTAGTAATCCTCATAACCATAGTAGTCCGGTGGGTATGAATATCCACCTCTCCCGCCTCTCCCCCTGCCACGCATTTGAGGTGGCATGCGTGGAGCAGGATAGTAGTAGTAATCATCATACCTGTGACAACAAAGCAAGAGAGGCAACATGACAGGTTTTTTCGTGCAGACAGGAATATAGAGTTGCACCCCCCTTTTCCCTCAGAACAGCCTCAATTTGTCAGGGCATGGACTCTGCAAGGTGTTGAAAACATTTCACAGGGATGCTGGCCTATGTTGACTCCAATGCTTCCCACAGTTGTGTCAAGTTGGCTTGGGTGGTCAACAATTCTTGATACACACAGGAAACTGTTGCGCATGAAAACCCTAGCAACGTTGCAGTTCTTGACATACTCAAACCGGTGCGCATCGCACCTACTACCATACCCCGTTCAAAGGCTCTTAAATATTTTGCCTTGCCCATTCACCCTCTGAAATGGCCCACATACACAATCCATGTCTCAATTGTCTCAAGGCTTAAAAATCCTTCTTTAACTTGTCTCCTCCCATTCATCTACACTGTTGATTTAACAGATTACATCAATTAGGGATCATAGCTTTCACATGGCGTTACCTGGTCAGTCTATGTAATGGAAAGAGATGGTGTTCCTAATGTTTCGTACACTCAAGTGTGAATACTTCAGAAAATGTTCATACCCCTTGACTTTGTCCACATTTTGTTGTTACAGCATGAATTTAAATAGATTAATAGATTAATTTGAGATGTCGTCACTGATCTACACACAATACCCCATTATTCAAAATGAATAAATAATTAAATGTCTTGAGTCAATGCAATCCCTTTTTTATTGTAAGCCTAAATAAGTTAAGGAGTAAAATGTTGCTTCACAAGTCACATAATAAGTTGCATGGAATGGACACTGTGTGCAATAATAGTGTTTAACATGATTTTTGAATAACTACCTCATCTCTGTACCCCACACATACAATTATCTGTAAGGTCCCTCAGTCAATCAGTGAATTTCAGACAACGATTCAACCACAAAGCCCAGGGAGGTTTTCCAATGCCTCGCAAAGAAGGGATCCTTTTGGTAGATGGGTAAAAATTCAAAAGCAGACATTGAATATCCCTTTGAGCATGGTGAAGTTATTCATTACAATTTGGATGGTGTATCAATACCCCAAGTCACCACAAAGATACAGGTGTCCTTCCTAACTCAGTTGCTTAAGAGTAAAGAAACCGCTCAGGGATTTCACCATGAGGCCAGTGGTGACTTTGCAACAGTTGCAGAGTTAAATGGCTGTGACAAGAGAAAACTGAGGATGGACCAACAACATGGTAGTTACTCCACAATACTAACCTAATTGACAGAACGGAAAGAAGGAAGCTTGTACAGAATACAAATATTCCAAAACATGCATCCTGTTTGCAACAAGGCACTAAAGTAATACTGAAATAAATGGGTCAATTCACTTTTTGTCCTCAACGCAAAGCATTATGATTGGGTCAAACTTCATATAATACATTACTGTGTACCAATCTCCATACTTTCAAGCATAGTGGTGGATGCATTATGTCATGGGTGTGCTTGTAATCGTTAAGGACGGGTGAGTTTTTCCAGGATAAAAATAAATTGAATGAAGCTAAGAACAGGCAAAATCCTAGAGGAAAACTTGGTTCAGTCTGCTTTCCACCAGACACTGGGAGATTAATTCACCTTTCAGCAGGACAATAATCTAAAACACAAGACCTAATCTACACTGACAGTGAATGTTCCATAGTGGCTGAAGAACAGTTTCATAAATGGTTTGAAGTCAGATACAAATCTGATTCCTGGCCATGTGACTTGTGTTTGAATGGTCAAATCTGATTTATTTGCCCCCAAGTGGCTTTTAGACTGTTATTTGGCATATATTTTTGCTTGCTAGCTACTCTGTTGACAGTTTGATATGAACATGAGGTAGCTAACTAGCTTGTTAATTGTTTACAAACAAATTAGTGCATGCACTAGAGAGCTAAATAGCTACCTAGCTATCTAGTTGAATGCTGTGGCTAGCCAAAAAGGACTTGCTTGGATCAAGTTGGATCATGTTATCCTTTGAGGCTTTAAGTGTTCTTAACCTATGATTTTGAACATTCAAAGCAACTGGGAAATATTAATGGTAGGCATTGTTGTCAACTTTGCTTGCTACATAACTTCTGAGTGATAGGAAGCACAAGCACCACCACCAAAAAGCCTTACACCACTGCACACACACCCGTCATTACTATGAAATCTAGCGTAGCCTCGTCAGCAAATGACTGATGTCTGAACACACACAAATCCGATTTGCTCATTTGCTGTTCGGGACAGTCAGTAATCCAAAAAGAATTTGAAAAACAAAACTGATTTGAGCATTAAGGCCTGCAGTGTGAACAGGGCTTTAGGGACTTACCCAGAAAGACTCACAGCTGTAATCTCTGCCAAAGGTGCTTTTACAAAGTATTGACTCAGGGGTATTTCTGTATTTCATTTTCAATAAAAACATGTTTTCCCTCTGCCGTTATGGGGTATTGTGTGTAGATGGGTGAGAAAATTGAATTCAGGCTATAACACAACAAAGTGTGAATACTTTCTGAAGGCACTGCAAAACACAAAAACAGGTCATAAGACAGTCACACCAGCCACTCCAAGCAGACTGGGTGTTGCTAGGTGTGGTCGAACACTACTCACCCTGTGGTCCTGGATGGCTGTCTCTGGGCCTGCCGCTCTTTCCTCTTCTTGTCCGGAGGCTTTGCCAGAACAATCTCTATCTCCTCGCCTTCCAATTCTTTGCCGTTCATTTCTTGCATTGCCTAAATGGGGGTGGGTTTCCCCAAATGAATTTCCCAGAGATTCTCCATAAGCACAAGGCAAACACACAGCAAACACACAGCATCAAAGGAGGCGTAGAAGACGCCTGTACTCACCTTTACGGCAGCATCTCTGTCCTCAAAGTGCACAAAGGCATAATCTTTCAGCTTCTTGACCCGTTCCAACTTCCCAAACTGGGAGAAGGTTTTCTCCAGGAGTTCCTCTGTGACTGGTGTGGCCAGGTTCCTCACAAACAGCACTTTTACCTGGTGCAAGACCAAAAGAGAGCCTTTAGAAGTGGTTCTCTGACCAAGGATGACCATTTTATTTCTAAATGAAAGATATCTGCATATTTTCTCTACACCCTAGTATCTGTGATTTATCATCGCTTTGCTGTGTTCAGACACTAGACCCCAGAGGTGCAGGTCTTTAAGATCTCACCTTTGCCATAATCTCTGGATCCGGTTCGTCTACTGGGTCTGCCCACTCAACAGTAACAGGGTTCCCCCACACCTTCACCTTGCCACTCATGAGGCGCCGACGGGCCTGGGCTGCAGACTTGTGGTCCTCGTATTCCAAGAAACAGAAGCCACGATTTTTCTTTTTGTCATCTGGCTGGTGGTAGAGTATCACCTCCATGAGGCTCTCTGGTGGAAGCAAACAGAAGTGCATGGTCAAAAAACTCCTAGATAAGCTTCCATTACACTGATCGTATAATATGATTGACTAGGATATGTCGTCACTGGGTGGTTGTCAAGTGTGTCTCCGGTAAAGTTTCATGATTAATGAAATCCTTTAGGGTGAATATCAGAACACACAGGGCTGTACCAAACGGTACAGTACGGCGGCAGGTAGCCTAGCAGTTAAGCGTTGAGACAGTAACAAAAGGTTGCTGGTTCGAATCCCCAAGCTAAATAAAGCATATGCCGATTTGCACTTGAGCAAGGCACTTATCCCTAATTGATCAAGGGTACGCACACACCTAATTATAATTGTGCATTATTACAATATAAAAGACAGAGAAAGAATGGCAGGTCTTTATGTCTAGGTGGAGTATGCAGGTATTAAAGCATGAATACCGAATCACTGATCTTCTCAGATAGCTTAATAACATGTTGAAAATCTCCATCTACAGTAAAGTATTCCTACCACTTGACTTACTCCACATTTTGTTGTGTTACAGCCTGAATTCAAAATGGATTATATATTTTTTTTACTCATCCATCTACACACAATACCCCATAACGAAAATGTATTTAAAATTAAATACAGAAATATCTCATTTACATAAGTATTCACACCCCTTAGTCAATACTTTATAGAAGCACCTTTGGCAGCGATTCCAGCTGTGAGTTTTGCAAGTCTCTAAGAGCTTTGCACACCTGGATTGTGCAATATTTGCACATAATTATTTTCAAAATTCTTTAAGCTCTGTCAAGTTGGTTGTAACTCGGCCACTCAGGAACCTTCACTGTCTTGGTAAGCAAGTCCAGTATAGATTTGATGTTTTAGGTTATTGTCTTGCTGAAAGGTGAATTAATCTCCCAGTGTTTGGTGGAAAGTAGATTGAACCAGGTTTTCTTCTAGCATTTTGCCTGTGCTTAGTTCCATTCTGTTTTGTTTTTATCCTGAAACCGAGTATACCCAATATACCCATTACATGATGCAGCCACCGCTATGCTTGAAAATGTGGAGAGTGGTACTCAGTAATGTGTTGCATTTGCTGCAAACACACCACTTTTTTCAGTATTACTTTAGTACCTTGTTGCAAACAGGATGCATGTTTTGGAATATTTGTATTCTGTACAGGCTTCCTTTTCACTCTGCCAATTAGGTTAGGATTGTGGAGTAACTACAATGTTGTTGAACCATCAGTTGTCTATCACAGCCATTAAACTCTGCAACTGTTTTAAAGTCACCATTGGCCTCATGGTGAAATCCCTGTTAAAACACTATTATTGCACATTGAGTGAGTCCATGCAACTTATGTGACTTGGTAAGTACAGATTTTTCTCCTGAACTTATTTAGGACTGCTGTAAAACTGGGGTTCAATACTTATTGACTCAAGCCATTTCAGCTTTTCATTTTTAATGAATGTGGGAAAATGTTGACATTATGGGGTAATGTGTGTAGGCCAGTGACTAAAATCTCAAATAAATCCATTTTAAATTCAGCTGTAAGACAACAACATGTGGGAAAAGTAAAGGGGTGTGATTACTTGCTGAATGCAATTTCCTTTGACTTGTCAGCCGATATTCCAAATATAAATCATTATTTAGATTTAAGGGGAACAAAAAAAATAGAAAAATGGTACTAATCTTTCTCTAACCTGTGACTTTGCTGAAATCTTCCAATATGCTTTCTCTTGTCTTGTTCTTTGGAATTGACCCAACAAACAGACGATTGTTTGCGACAGAGATGCAGACACCCAGGTATTTACCTGACCGGATTTCATAATTATCACACTAAAACAAAAAGATAAACAAAAAGTGTTCTCAAAATGTAGCCCCACACAGGTAAGTCATGCACATTTACACTTCCCAGATAACTCTGGTATGATGAGACAAAGTGATCCACCTATCTACAAGGTGCAAGGATAGCAAAGCAAATACTGTTAATTACCAAGTCATGCTCTTTATGTCTGGTGATTAAAAGGGGAAATCTTACAAGCTTGACGGCCTCTAGGGCAGCATCTTTATTGCAGAAGGTGATGAAGGCATATCCTCTGTTCTGACCCGAGAGAAGGGGGTCCATCATCAGACGCAGGTCCCAAATAGGACCGGCTTTCTCAAACAGAGGGACCAGCTCATCCTCATACAGGTCCCTGGGGATCTTGCCGACAAATACCTGCATTGATAAGATAAAAATGTCAAATTATAGACATACGGTGTAACTTTGATTGTATTTGACTTGGATAAGATGGTGCTCCCTAGAAATCTAAGAGGTTTGTTTGTGAAAAGGAATATTAGATGTTTAACAGCCTTTCACAAGCATTCATTTCCATTAGGTTACAAAGATTTTTTTTTACAACAGCCAATAATTGAGAGGACATCATCCTAACAGCCAATACATGAGATGGCTATGTCTTTCACAACCAGTAAAGTTTGTGCTTCTTGCCTCTGTTCCGATTCCAGGCTGGGCCCTTGAGAACACCTCGTCAGGTGGAGGCCCCCCATACTTCCTCTGTCCTGTGGTGACATCCAAAGTGTAACCTGTTCTTTCCAGAAGAGCCTAGACAGCAGCATCAACAACACATACATTCATTCATTCATTCAGAGACCTACATGACATATTTCCATCCCTGTTAAAACAAAGGTACTGCACTTAACGGAAAAAATAAGAAACAATTTGTTCACCTTTATCTTAGTCTCATCAGGTCCCTTTGTGGATTCTTGAACTTTACTTCCTTGCTTTTCTCGCTGTCTGTATGTCTTCATCACGCCACAGAGAAACGCACTTTTGTTCTGAGAAAGAGGGCACCAATACATTTTAAGTGTAAATAACTATTTTATTTTTTTAGCTTCTTTGTGTAACTACTTTTGAGGGACAGTGTGGACAAGACCGCTCACCTGCACATGTGACAGGTCACTCTCCTTGAACTGCAGTAACACTGACAAGGCTCCCTCCTCATTGAACTCCCTGAGGGCGTCAATGGCTCTCTCGTCCAGGTCAGTGTAAGCCACCAGTCCTAGAATGCACAGACAACACACACACACACACACACACACACACACTGGGTGGCAGGTAGCCTAGCGCTGGGCCTGTAACCGATAGGTCGATGGTTCGAATCACCGAGACGGTGAAAAAATTGCAGAGGTGCCCTTGAGCAAGGCACCCTAATTGCTCCAGAGTCTCCATTAATAATGGCTGATACCGTTGGAGAGTGGGGTCACAGCCAGGTGTCTCAGGGTGTGGGATATGCAAAAAACAAAAGCCTAATTCACACATACAACACACACTTGTACATGTGTGAAATAGCTACAAATGTAAAAACCCACCTAATATTTTATTATTATACACACAGACAGAGAGAAATTCTACTTATAGGGTCACATTTGATAAGAGTCATATATTCCTTGTGAGAGCCACTGAAACATGATGTCGCTCAGCATGTCACCATTGCACAGCTATGCACATACTGACCCCTTTACTCAAAGTGACTTAAATCATATGACCACTGACCAAGGTGGAATCCTTCAGTTGATACAGTGTTCTTGAGCTTGCAGAAATATACATTATGAGGTCTTTGAAATATCATGCAATGCCATCAAGTAGTACTGTGAACAACCCCCTTTGCACTTACCAGTCTGAAATATCTTATCCAGGCTCTCTGCCACTTTCCGAGGAAGGCCTGCGTCTATGAGGGTCTGGTAGAGCTCTGTGTGTGATACAGTTATGTCCATGGGCTCCTCGTCCTCTTTAACCAGAGCTGAACTGCCATTCACCTTAGCTGCCATTCTCCTAAGGGACAAATGATGGGAATCAAGAGATATCACTGCATCATGGCTGTGACTAGAAACCACATGAAGGAGTATACATGCCGCACATTAATTCACAAACAATATGCAAGACATAATACTATACTAGCTACTCTACAAACAGTCTAATAGTATTGTCTGCCCAATTATGGATATGAACATGTTAGATAAAGGGTCAAATGCAACTGTTCTGCATTAAAGTAGGCCTTACTAACAATTATTTGCCATTGCCACTTGACCTAGCTAATGTTACCGTCGTACAATAGCCCAATAAACCTCCAGCAGAGAAAGAATGATCAGACCTAAATCAACAGAAATTCAGTGGATGCATATTTCAAATGGGAAAATAGGAAGTTGAACTTGGTATATTAGCTATCTACACTGCAAACAAAGCAGGAGTTAAGTGCCAGTTGCTAGGTTTCCATACAATTGATGACAGATTTTCATGTGAATATTCTAAAATCTGCATTTAAAAAATATGCGCATTTTTCCACCAGTGGTATGTTTCCACCAAATGGACTTGTTGTGGATAAAAATCTGGACGTGATGAAGTAGTGCACACAAAATATACTTTTTAGCTTAAGTTTTCATGCATCAAATACAAATCTAAAATTAAATGTGTTTCCACTGCATTGTTAACTCTACAGATAGTTGTCTCAAAAACTGTTGCATTAAATAGCAAATGTGCCTAATCTGGTCTTGGCACCTGCTCTAGCCAACAGCTTGCAGTTACTGTGCGAGTAGGCTGTGCGGGTTGTCTAGTCTACTTAATGAGATTGTTATGGATAAGAGGGAGAATATTTTTATTTTGTCAAGCGACAGTCAAGCATAGATCATCATGTTACCAGAATAAGACCCTCAATATTTATTGGAAAGCAGCATCAACCTCATTACCGTGCACTTTCACCACCGTGTAAAGCTCATAACTTATTTCATCTGAAGCCTAATATACTACATGGTTTCCAGAGTCGTAGTGGAATGACGACATCACACATCGCATGACTCCAAATTCACTTTCATATGATGGTTATTATATCAATATTTGCACATGAAGGCGTTTCCACGCGATTTCAGCATATTTATTTTTTTCTGACAAAAAAGATCCCACCATGTCGAACGAACAAATGATCTGTCGGAGTTAATAAAATTACACCGGAACTTCCTGTTTGTCACATTATTGATTTTTTTTTTTATAAAAAGGTGGTGTGTGTCCAGTATGCAGGAAGTTAGAGGTAGTTTTGTGAGCCAATGCTAACTAGCGTTAGCGCAATGACTAAATGTCTTGGAGTATCAAGTTAGCAACTTCCTTCAAACTACACGCAGACATAAAAATGGTATCCACAAATTAATCTGACTCTGGGAAAGTAGACGGGGATTTTGGCAATAATGCCCTAAGTACCCCTTTAACATTTACCCACCTAGCCAATGTTAGCCACAACAAATAAAAAATGTATAACATGACCACCTGCTCGTCGAACATCTCATGGGTATTAATATGGAGTTTGCCCCCCCTTTGCTGCTAAAACAGCCTCCACTCTTCTGGGAAGGCTTTCCACTAGATGTTGGAACAGTTTCTGCAGGTTCTTGCTTCCATTCAACAACAGCATTAGTGAGATGGAGCACTGATGTTGGGCGTTTAAGCCTAACTCGCAGTCAGCGTTGCAATTCACCCCAAAGGTGTTCGATGGGGTTGAGGTCAGGGCTCTGTGCAGGCCAGTCAAGTTCTTCCACACCGACAAACCATTTCAGTATGGACCTCGCTTTGTGCACTGTCATGCTGAAACAGCAACGGAACTTAAACTGTTGCCACAAAGTTGGAAGCACAAAACCGTCTAGAATGTCCTTTCACTGGAAATACAGGGCCTAGCCTAAACCATGAAGTTTCCACTTCACAATAACACCACTTCCAGTTAACCAGGGCAGAAATTTGATGAACTGACTTGTTGGAAAGGAGGCATCCTATGACCGTACCACTTTGAAAGTCACTGAGTTCTTCAGTAAGGACATTCTGCCAGTGTTTGTCTACGGAGATTGCATGGCTGTGTGCTCGATTTTATACACCTGTCAACAACGGGTGTGGCTGAAATAGCCGAATCCAGTCATTTGAAGAGGTGTCCACATACACTATATACAAAAGCATCATTCGAATCGTAATTCGTGACATGCGAAATTGATTATGAGATCTCCACAAATAAACATATCACACGAAATGTAACTGGAACATCCCGTATTCACTTTGTTTAGTCTACCCGAGTCCAGATTGGGCTACTTTTTCACGAGCTATGCTGAAACGCATTTTAATGTATGAAATGCTATTACAATAACGTCCCAGTTAGTTTAAAAGTCAGGGAAGTTGCTAGCTCCTAGTCGTTCGCAATATATTTTGCACGTGAGCGACACGTCTTTTACTCGCTGGACTGCACGACGCATGTCTATCTGTACGTTATATATGGGAGTGGGACGCGGGTTTGTCTCGAGTCATGTTTTGGTTCGTACTGTATACAAATGCGACCGACCCACCTCGCAACTGAGATTTAAATTGACAATTCGCTTAAAATACTGGTCCTTTGCTATTAGATATGTTTTTTTTTAAAGAAGGTATGACTAATATGCCACTTGATTGCGTTTCCCCCCATTATTGTTCAACTCCTATCCAACGGGCCTGTAGCTGTCTTGCTAGCTAGTAGTACTGCTATAGCGTTGCTAACGAGCGTTAGTCGCTTCTGTATCGCAATGGCCAATCCTTTCCTCTCCACAATACCAGAAAAACAGGAAGCACTTACCGATCCACAAAGCCTAGTATAGCTGAAAATTGAAATTGTCACAATATAACAAATGTGGAGTGTTCCAAAGTGGGGTTCTTGTTTATTTTGGTTTGCACACTGGCGAATTGATAGCTAGGGCAATTGACGCGGCCTCCTCTCCAACCGCCAGTCGCGCGCACGTATTTGATAAGCGGTGTTACCGACAGCACCACATGGCCATCGTGTTGAATGTAATTGACGTTGTGCTAAATGTCATACGCAAAATTAGTCGGTCTTCTTGAAAAATGTACAATCTGGATGTTGCTCCAAATGCTTCTGTTGTGTTCAAACTTAACACTTCATCTCTTGTTGTATGTCATGATGAATTGCTCATTACTTTCCTTCACAACGAACGCCATGTCAACTTCATGCACCTCAAACATGCCAAGAAATCAAGCGAGTCAAACATTTATCTATCTTTATAGGCAACCATGAACAAGCTCAGACAAGGACACCGTATTGTTTAAGGACAGCAGTGTACTTTGAAATCTTGCTCTCCACGTTCTTCTCTGCCAGCTTTGACAGCTTGATCTCTGTCTTTTTCTTGGTGTACCGGATCTTGGCCTTCTCTTTCCTCTTCTCTTCCAAAGTGGCTGTGATAGCCTGGTACTTCCAGCCAACCTCATGGGCCAGACGTCCAAGGAGGGCAAACTAGGAAGGCAAGTACACACAAAGGACAGGAAAAATTACTAATGAAAAAGCATTACAAATCAAATCATTAGGCTAACATAATCCAATATCAGATCACAACAGAACAGTTGCCATTACTTGGGATTCAAATAATTATTTGGATGTTGCTTTATGCCTCAGATGGTAGTGCATGTAAGGTATTCTCATGGTCGTCAAACTCGAATACTTACTGTGGTAAACATCACTGACAATAAGCAAAGATTGGTACCTGGCTAAATACATGTCAGCCAATGTCACTCAAGAACGACGTGGCTAAACATTAGCACAACCTGCAACTTTTGAAATACAGCTACCTACTAGTCAATGTAGCTTTGATAAAGTCAGTGGCATTATTTGACAAACTAATTGTATGCTTACCTTGCGAGTGGGCTTCAGACGCACAATCTTCAGGGCGGCAGGTACGACCATGCGCTTCCTCTGTGTAACAAAATAAACGTCAGCTCCAAACAAATGCAAGTCCATTAGAGGGGAGGACAATTGCGTCTCAGATTCAGGGGTATTCTCAAAGTCAAAACTCAAACAATGTATGTATGGAAAAGTAGCATCACTGACAGCACACAATCATAGAGTTACACTTAATTATTGAAACATCAGTCACCTTGTCATAAGGAGGGGGGACACCATCAAACACCTTCAACCTTTCCAATGCAGCCTGTCCTCTTTTGGTTTTGTGAGGGAGCATGCCTGTTGGGGTCAAAGTGGCCATCAACAAAACATTTAGGCAATTAGGTCACCCTGCCCTGGATTGGCAATATTTCGTAGTGTTAGTAAAGCCGGGGGGGTCACAATACTTAGGGATACATCACACTTCAGTTTTGGATTGTGAATATGCTTAAATTTCCAATGTACAGTAACTTCCCCGTGACTTAATAGATCAACACAACATTGTGGCCTTGACTGAACTCAGCAGTCAGATCCGGGATAAGTGTTCATCACAGTCAAGTAGGATCCATCCATTGCCCAAAGTAGAGTTCAGAATGTGTGTACTTCATGCCATCAACCCAATATGGACCATTTAAATAAATATCCATATAGGTTAAATCCACGCAAACCACTGGACCAGTAAGCCAGAGCTGAAAAACAGGAGGGATTTTGATCTTACCCCTTACGGTCCTCCAGAAGATTCTGCTGGGAGCTCTGAAATGGTATGGTCCACGAGAGGGGTTGGTGTTCATCCTTTTACGCAGGAAAGCCAGGTACTTCACTATTCATAAAACAGGTGCAGTACACCATCAAGCTAAGCCATAGTCAACCGCTTTACCACAGCCACAATTATTTCACAACTGTGGTCAACATATACTATGTTGCTTAATGTGTCAGATGGTAGTGCATGTAAAGTATTTAACTGGTCGTTAAACTCAAATATTTACTGTGTTAATCACTGACAAGCAAAGCTTATCATTTAGGAGAAAATATTTTACTGTGAATCAAAATAGAACCACACAACCCTTTACAACATTACAATTAAACCAAAAAAGTAAACCTGACAACTTACATTTGTTACGGTAGAAGTTCCCAGAGATGTTGATACCCTCACATCTCACAACTACCACCTTGTGTCCTGAAAAGGAGAAAAATCATGACTTACATATTGGAACATGGACAAGTACACAGGCCAATTGTTTAATATACACATCTCAGAGGGTAATGTGAGTTATCATTGTAGTTACTCAAGCAATGTGGGTTAAAAATGCATCACTGACAGTTGTAGCAAACTAGACATGGCTGTGTCCACATCAAGATGTAATTACACATCAAGTGACAATATCCTTGGACTGGATAATGATCAAAGTCTCGAGATGGGTATTAATTGACAAAATATTGGACTTCCAAAACTCACCCAGCAGAACTTGCTTAGCCACAATGGCAGCAAGACGACCAAGTAGATGGCCTCTGCCATCAAGCAGCAGAACCTTGGAGGAAAAGCGTAATCAAGTAATTTGCGAAAAGCTAGTTGCCCACCACCTGGGGTTCAAATGATTCAACGAGCGTGTTTTTATGTCTCAGATGGTAGTGCATGTAAAGTATTCTCATGGTCGTCAAACTCGAATACGTTACTGTGGTAAACATCACTGACAAGCAAAAAGAAATACGAACTTGTATAAATACATTTTAGTTATGGTTTTGTGTCCACATGGCCACGTCCGGCTGGCAAGAACGTTCAGAGCTTAACTGGGGCTAAACATTAGCTCGCGCAATGGATAGTGTTACCCAACTATTGAGTTGAACTCAGTCATGTTAATTGAGAAATCGTACATGGCAAATATAGGTACTTCATCAAAACACTATCAAAAAGGCCTAAGAATCAGGAATTAATTTTGCAGGATCCTTGTAGCTAGACTAGCTTGCTTAAATTAGCTAACTTAGAAGGCATGACTAGCTTAGCTAGCGATGTCAGCAACACCATTCATGTGTCAAATAAAGCAACGAATAACCTCCCCCCTAGTCTTCACTTAACACTGAACAATAGTTAGCTCCACTTCTGGATACAATACGTATATGGCTGTATTATAAACAAATATAGCAATGTTGGTTCTAGCGCTGTTACACACCTTATTGAACCGGTCCGCCATGATGAGCGAAAAGAAAGACAGACGGGGTTGTCCGCTGTAAAAGACAGGGGTTTCTGGGCGGCGCTATAGCGTTAAAGGAAGTTACGAGTTTTCATTCTTCTTCTGGGCTTTATACGCAGCACATAATATGCACATTGCCACCCCCTGGGCAGAGTGGGGATTACAGAAAACATTTCCATTACATTTTGTCATACATTTTTTTTTTGTTTTTTTTTTTTACCTTAACCAGGCAAGTCAGTTAAGAACAAAATCGTATTTTCAATGACGGCCTAGGAACAGTGGGTTAACTGCCTGTTCAGGGGCAGAACGACAGATTTGTACCTTGTCAGCTCGGGGATTTGAACTTGCAACCTTCCAGTTACTAGTCCAACGCTCTAACCACTAGGCTATCCTGCCGCCCCATTTTTAAAATGTCCCATTAAATTTAGCATACGGAGACAATGCTGTGGCATGCTGAGTTTCCAGCTGATGCAGAGCAGCGTAGCTGGAAAGCAAGGGTTTGCCCAGTGGAGGTTGGGTGTCATGGATTTGTGGCGACATCCACCACCAGGTTGCTGTCGTCACATTGAATCTTTATTTAACTAGGTAAGTCAGTTAAGAACAAATTCTTATTTACAATGACGGACTATCAAAGGCCTCCTGCTGGGACGGGATAAAAAAATACATTTTATATATATATATATAGGACAAAACAAGAGAGAACAACACTACATAAAGAGAGACGTAAGAACAACATAGCAAGGTAGCAACACAACATGACAACAACATGGTAGCAGCACAAAACATAGTACAAACATTGGACACAGACAATCGCACAAATGGCAAGAAGTTAGAGACAACAATACATCACGCAAAGCAGCTACAACTGTCAGTAAGAGCGTCCATGATTGAGTCTCTGAATTAAGAGATTGAGATAAAACTGTCCAGTTTGAGTGTTTGTTGCAGCTTGTTCCAGTCGCTAGCTGCAGCTTGTTCCAGTCGCTAGCTGCAGCAAAATGAAAAGACGAGTGACCAATGGATGTGTGAGCTTTGGGGACCTTTAACAGAATGTGATTGGCAGAACGGGTGTTGTATGTGGAGGATGAGGGCTGCAGTAGATATCTCAGATAGGGGGGAGTGAGGCCTAGGATGGTTTTATAAATAATCATCAACCAGTGGGTCTTGCGACGGGTATACAGAGATGATCAGTTTACAGAGGAGTATAGAGTGCAGTGATGTGTCCTATAAGGAGCATTGGTGGCAAATCATATGGCCGAATGGTAAAGAACATCTTGCCCCTCGAGAGCACCCTTACCTGCCGATCTATAAATTATGTCTCCGTAATCTAGCATGGGTAGGATGGTCATCTGAATCAGGGTTAGTTTGGCAGCTGGGGTGAAAGAGGAGCGATTACAATAGTCTAGATTTAACTTTAGCCTACAGCTTTGATATGTGCTGAGAGAAGGAGAGTGTACCTTCTAGCCATACTCTCAAGTACTTGTATGAGGTGACTACCTCAAGCTCTAAACCCTCAGAAGTAGTAATAACACCTGTGGAGAGAGGTGCATTCTTCTTACCAAACCACATGACCTTTGTTTTGGAGGTGTTCAGAACAAGGTTAAGGGTAGAGAAAGCTTGTTGGACACTAAGAAAGTTTTGCTGTAGAGCATTTGACACAACATCCGGGGAGGGGCCAGCTGAGTATAAGTTCGCAATTGTAAATGAGAACTTGTTCTCAACTTGCCTACCTGGTTAAATAAAGGTGAAATAAATAAATAAGACTGTATCATCTGCATATAAATGGATGAGAGAGCTTCCTACTGTCTGAGCTATGTTGTTGAGGTAAATTGAGAAGTGCGTGGGGCCTAGGATCAAGCCTTGGGATACTCCTTTGGTGACAAGCAGTGGCTGAGACAGCAGATTTTCTGACTTTATACACTGCACTCTTTGAGAGAGGTAGTTTGCAAACCAGGCCAAAGACACCAATAGTCCTTAGCCGGCCCACAAGAATGGAATGGTCTACTGTATCAAAAGCTTTGGCCAAGTGAATAAAAATAGCAGCACAACATTGCTTAGAATCAAGGGCAATGGTGAAATCATTGAGGAACTTTAAGGTTGCAGTGACACATCCATAACCTGAGCGAAAACCAGATTGCATACCAGAGAGAATGCTATAGACATCAAGAAGCCAGTCAGTTGATTATTGACAAGTTTTTCCAACACCTTTGATAAACAGGGCAAAATAGAAATAGGCCTATAACAGTTAGGATCAGCTTGATCTCCCCCTTTAAATAAAGGATGAACTGTGGCTGCCTTCCAAGCAATGGGAACCTCCCCAGAAAGGAGAGACAGGTTAAAAAGGTTGGAGATAGGCTTGGCGATGATAGGGGCAGCAACCTTAAAGAAGAAATGGTCTAAACCATCTGACCCAGCTGAAGGACCTTGGAATCTGCAGCCATGCCCTTCGCCAAACCATCAAGGCAACATCAGGTGTTGCCAAAAGGAGTAGCCAATGGCTCTGCCTGAAGTGAAAAGATCCCAGCTGGTACTCAAAGTGAGAGGGAGAAGACTAGACAGGTACAGGTTCTGGGACGCTAGAACTCACTGTTGAGCTTTCTTGGGATGTTGCAGGCTCATCAATGAAACATTAAAGATGGAAGGTGCCAACTTGAAAACTCCACTGGCGTATCTGCCCTGTCCCAACACCGGAGCAAGTATTTTAGGTTAGTGCTCATGATCTTCTATTGGCACAAGGCATTTTAATATCTATATTAACTCATATAAAAAAAATACACTGATGTCTCAAATGTATAATATTCTACAAGCGTCTCTTGTGGATTCTCAATAGATGATGTCTTATGGCTACTACGTTATCCTCAGTGGACAAATTAGTGTCTGATTCTCAAGGAAGAGTTTTACCCGTTTTCATACGTGTCAGCTTCATGTTTTCATACATGTATTGGCTCTCATAGCTCTCTAAAATAATTACCATACCTTATATCTAATTAATATATTTTTTATTGTGCATCCCTTTCATGAAAATTGTCTCAACGGCACAGCATCACCACAACAATGTAAATCACAAACAATAGCACAACAAAAACAACAGCTGGATAGGGATCATTAAATTAGCCTCAGGGGCATTGTTGGGCAGAGTTAAAATGTCTTATACTGGTGGGGACAAATTATTTGTGAATTCTGGCGGTTTTGTGTACATGGGATTTGTATCGGCGGCTTGGCGGTAATAGCTGGTATCACCTAATTGATTGCCATCTACCAGGGGCATCATGCACCCATTATTTTGGAGGGGGCACGAAGTAGTTGAGGTTTGAATTTAGCATTTTTTCAAACACCTGAAACAGCCTTTCCTGCAATCTAGAGCCATAATCATTATGCATCATTCTGTAAAAAAACATGTATATTTTTCTATATAGGTTATTTAAGCACACCTCATAACCTATTCATTTGTCATTTCATTAATAATGCACATTGATTAAGAACCTTTATGCCTTTTATGGAGTTTAGTACAAAGGACACACTGGTAAATAGTACCGTAACCCAAGAATTAAAGCAATTTTAGTATTTTATGAAGTCTAGCAACCTTGCCAGCAGGCATTCCAGCTAAAATAGTTAGACAAGTTACTTACTTGATTGATAGCCTGAAATGGCTTGGTAGCTAGTTACGAGGTTGGGAGATTGGGAACTTATCTAGCTGGCTAACTTAAACCAACTTTTAAAAAACTGGTAGGTGGCTATCAGTGGCGATTTTAAGCATGTAAATCTTGGTGGGCCAAAAAAAAAAAAAAGATAAAGTGGGATGCATGCCAGCAAAGCCACTACACAACATTAAACAATAAATTAATTGCACTATAACAGTGACAAACAGTGCCCACAAACTGTTAGGCCCTACATAAATCTGTCCCAACAGCAGTCCCGACACCTTAACACTTCTAGCGTAGCCTTGTCTGTCAGTGAGAAAGTTAATTCAGCCTCATTTACTGCCTTTAAAAAAACATAGCTGATATGGCTGACTTGCTTAAACAAATGTGGTTTCTACTGACAATTGACATGTACAAACTATGGCATAAGGGGATGACAAGCGGATAAGAGGCAATCCGTAATTTCGATTAAGACATCAATGAGCCAGCTAGGACGGACGTAGTCAATAGAACTATTTGTTTAGCACTTTTGAAATGTACAGCGACAGAATTCAGAACATGGGCCATTCTTACAGTCTTCTCCCTGTACACCAAGTTAGAACCTTAGGATGAATAAAGGGGACTTGTAAAGCAGACAATGACAGCTCTTACAAAAGTTGATGATTACATTTCTCTAAAACAGGCTATAGGCTATATGTGCATCACCAAGTCAGAACAGTAGGTGAATGAGGGGGTAAATAGGCCAAATGATTAAGGTGATGAACATGGGCTATTAACAGCTTACTACACAACATACACTTAGAATTACTTTCTTAGCTACAGTATACATATCTCCCTGACATATGAAATAATTTATGCAGCAGCATACAAGACATTTTTGGACTCAACTTGTTGTGCTGTGCTCCCTTGAACAGGAAGGTGGCACAGCGGTCCATCATGGGCAAATTATGTCATCAAAGTCTGGCATTCTCTGGATTTATGGTGCCTTCAAGACAACTAGGAACTCAGAAAAAAACAAGGTTGAATCATGATCTTCAGTGCCCGATTTACAATTCCGAGTTGGATAACCGTTCAAAGCGTATTTCCCAGTCTGAGTTTTTTTTATTTTTACGGAATTCCCAGTTGTCATGAACTCAATGAAGTTAAGTTAAACAGTTGTTTTGAGCGCAGCACAAATCAAGCTTCATTGACAGCATGGCCAATGATGAATGCTTATCATTTTAAACTTGGAAAAGAGCCCCTTAATCCCAGATTTGGGACCACATAGCCACTGTCACTGATTCCATCCAAAGTACTCATTGTTGAATTTGCGATTTTCAACTTGTTGTGTAAGGTTTATGTCCAATGGCCGATGTGCACCAATACATTTTATCTATAATTTCTCTTCATATGACAAGGATTAAAAAGGATTTGCCAGTAGATTGTCGACTTGATTCATGATGACTGGTAGCTAAGATTTTGAAAGCAATCCAATCGAAGCTACTGTATCACGTGAATTGACAATTCTATCTGTGGCCAATGACCTTGAGCCTTCTTGGATGGGCACTTCTAATGTAACTATGGCAGCACCCAAGGGGCTAGAATTTAATGTCTGACCTTAGACCTGGCAGTGATGTAGTGTCCCCATGAGTGACAGAACACTGAGCCAATCATGGCGCAACGCTCCTTATTTTCTGCTGGCATGCCCCACCACCACAGAAAGCACTGAGCTAGGCTGAAACACCTGCATTTTGGAGCTGCCTTACTTAAGAAAACAGACCATATTTGTATGCGGCTTTACTAACTCCGCTATATTTTTTTACATTGTTTACAAACTGATGTGACATGTATTAATGCCAAAATAACATGCAAAACCCGCAAAAAAGTGGGGCTCAAACCCTGAATGACGGGTCAACAGTGGTGGCTAGTATTTGAGAATCAAAACAGCTTTTTTATTTATTCATCAAGAAGGAATTAATAGGCCACCTAGCTTGACCTATTAACTATTACAGACTAAAAAGGTAACCCAGCCGCGAGCTGCCCAGTGACGCGAGCCTACAAGACGAGCTAAATTCCTTTTATGCTTGCTTTGAGATAAGCAACACTGAAGCATGCTTGAGAGCACCAGCTCTTCCAGACAACTGTGTGATCACGCTGTCCGTAGTAGATGTAAGAAAGACCTTTAAACAGGTCAACATTCACAAAGCTACCGGGCCAGACGGACTACCAGGACATGTACTCAAAGCATGCGCAAGACCAACTGGCAAGTGTCTTCACTGACATTTTCAACCTCTCCTTGGCCACCTTGGTCCCTGTGCTCAACACACATATGACGCCACCATCTCAATCGCACTCCACACTGCCATTTCCCACCTAGACAAAAGGAAAAACCTATGTGAGAATGCTATTCATTAACTACAGCTCAGCGTTCAACACCATAGTGCCCTCAAAGCTCATCACTAAGCTAAGGACCCTGGGACTTAACACCTCCCTCTGCAACTGGATCCTGGACTTCCTGATGGGCCACCCCCAGGTGGTAAGGGTAGGCAACAACACGTCTGCCACGCTGATCCTCAACACTGGGGCCCCTCAGGGGTGCGTGCTTAGTGTCCTCCTGTACTTCCTCTTCACCCAATACTGCGTGGCCAAGCACGACTCCAACACCATCATTACGTTTGCTGATGACAAGAGTGGTAGACCCAATCACCGACAACAATGAGACAGCTTTTAGGGAGGTGGTCAAAGACCTGGCAGTGTGGTCCCAGGACAACAACCTTACTCTCAATATGATCAAGACAAAGGAGATGATCGTGGACTATAGGAAAAGGAGGGCCGAACACGCCCCCATTCACATCAATGGAGCTGTAGTGGAGTGGTTCGAGAGTTAAGTTCCTTGGTGTCCACATCACCAACAAACTACCATGGTCCAAACACACCAAGACAGTTGTGAAGAGGGCACGATAACACCTTTTCCCCCTCAGGAGACTGAAAATATTTGGCTTGGGTCCCCAGACCAGCGGCACCATCGAGAGCATCCTGACCGGTTGCATCACCGCCTAGTATGGCAACTGTTCGGCATCTGAACACAAGGCAGTTGAGGGTAATGCGTACGGCCTAGTACATCACTGGGGCCAAGCTGCCAATCTACTTTGTACATGACACAAGTAATTTTACCAACAATTGTTTACAGATAGATTATTTCACTTATAATTCACTGTATCACAATTCCAGTGATTCGGAAGTTTACATACACTAAGTTGAATGTGCCTTTAAACACCTTGGAAAATTCCAGAAAATGATGTCATGGCTCTAGAAGCTTCTGGTAGGCTAATTGACATCATTTGATTAAATTGGAGGTGCACCTGTGGATGGATTTCAAGGCCTAGCTTCAAACTAAGTGCCTCTTTAGTTGAGATCATGAGAAAATCAAAAGAAATCAGCCAATACCTCAGAAAACCTCAACTGCACATGGGGACAAAGATCGTACTTTTTGGAGAAATGTCCTCTGGTCTGATGAAACAAAAATAAAACTGTTTGGCCATAATGACCATTGTTATGTTTGGAGGGAAAAGGGGCAGGCTTGCAAGCCGAAGAACACCATCCAAACCGTGAAGCACGGGGATGGCAGCATCATGTTGTGGGGGTGCTTTGCTGCAGAAGGGACTGGTGCACTTCACAAAATAGATAGCACCATGAAGCAGGAAAATTATGTGGATGTATTGAAGCAACATCTCAAGACATCAGTCAGGAAGTTAAAGCTTGGTCGCAAATGGGTCTTCCAAATGGACAATGACCCTAAGCATACTTCCAAAGTTGTGGCAAAATGGCATAAGGACAACAAAGTCAAGGTATTGGAGTGGCCATCACAAAGCCCTGACCTCAATCCTATAGAAAATATGTGGGCAGAACTGAAAAAGTGTGTGCGAGCAAGGAGGCCTACAAACCTGACTCCGTTACACCAGCTGTCAGGAGGAAAGGTTCAAAATTCACCCAACTTATTGTGGGAAGCTTTGACTCAAGTTAAACAATTTAAAGGCAATGCTACCAAATACTAATTGAGAGTATGTAAACTTCTGACCAACTGGGAATGTGATGAAAGAAATAAAAGCAGAAAGAAATCATTCTCTTAACTATTATTCTGACATTTCACATTCTTAAAATAAAGTGGTGATCCTAACTGACCTAAGACAGGGATTTTTTACTAGTATTAAATGTCAGGAATTGTGAAAATCTGAGTTTAAATGTATTTGGCTAAGGTGTATGTAAACTTCCGACTTCAACTGTATATACAAGGTGGTGTCAGAGAAAGGCCCCAAAAAATTGTATAAAAGACTCCAGTCACCCAAGTCATAGACTTCTCTCTGCTACCGCATGGCAAGTGGTACCGGAGCACCAAGTCTAGGACAAAAAGGCTCCTTAACAGCTTCTATCCCCAAGCCATAAGACTGCTGAACAACTAATCAAATGGCCTGCCCTGACTATTAACAGTCTGAGGTCCTGAGCGCTCTGGAGCAGGTTCTCATCAAGGATCTCTCTGTACATTACTTCATTCATCTTTGCCTAGATCCTGACAAGTCTCCCAGTCTCTGCCGCTGAAAAATATCCCCACAGCATAATGCTGCCACCACCATCCTTTACCATAGGGATAGTGCCACGTTTCCTCCAGACGTGACGCTTGGCATTCAGGCCAAATAATTCGAGATTTTTTCTCATGGTCCGAGTCCTTTAGGTGCCGTTTGGCAAATACCAAGTGGGTGGTCATGTGCCTTTTACTGAGTAATAGCTTTCGTCTAGCCACTACCAAAAAGGTCTGATTGGTGGAGTGCTGCAGAGATGGTTGTCCTTCTGGAAGGTTCTACCATCTCCACAGATGAACTCTGGAGCTTTGTCCGAGTGACCATCATGTACTTGGTCACCTCCCTGACAAAGACCCTTCTCCCCTGATTGCTCAGATTGGCCGGGCAGTCAGCTCTAGGAAATCTTGGTGGTTCCAATCTTCTTCCATTTAAGAATGATGGAGGTCATTGTGTTTTTGGGGACCTTCAATGCTGCAGAATGTTTTTGGTACACTTCCCCAGATCTGTGCCTCGACACAATCCTGTCTCAGAGCTTTACAGACAATTCCTTCAAGCTCATTGGTTGGTTTTTGCTCTGACATGCAGTCAACTGTGGGAACTTATAGACCGGTGGGTGCCTTTACAAATCATGTCCAATCAATTGAATTTACAACAGATGGACTCCAATCAAGTTGTAGAAACATCTCAAGGATGATCAATGGAAACATGATACACCGGAGCTCAATTTCAAGTCTAATAGCAAAGGGTCTGAATACTTATGTAAATAAAGTCTGTTTTTGACTTTTAATACATTTTAAAATTATATATTGCTGAGGATATTTTAAAATCAGTTTTAGAATAAGGCTGTGGCAGAATTCAAATGGGTCTGAATACTTTCCGAAGGCACAGTATGAATATATTATAGGTACTTAAGTTTTATTTGTAGTAGCTTCTATATTATTCTTGTTACTAACTATAGTTTTTTTCCCCCCGACACTCCTGAAAATGAGATTGTGCATCAAGAGATTTCATCCTTCAAATTTTCAAATAAAAATAAATATTGCGTACTCTTTGCATGGTCCAGTCAGTGTGCCGCTTATAAGTATTATAAAATGTGGGCTTAAAAATTAAGTTTAGTAATTAATTTAACATTGGTAAATGCCAAAACAGGACCCCGTTGCCCCCTATGGGCATGACGCCTCTGCCAGCTCCACGGACTGTCATCATCCTTCTGTAATGTGGCATCTCAAATCATCATCTTAGCATTAACAATAACTGAAAGCAATAACCATGAAAAAGTATAACATTAACCATTTCAAATAATTGTTTTAATAACCTTGAGCATATACAGAACAATTAATCACACATACACAGAGCTGGCCCAGAGAGGCAATGCAGGCGATGTCTAGGGGTTGGCAATAAAGAATCCCTGGGCTTCATTCAAATAGAGAGTCTCAATCATCATGATTCAGCTTCCTAATTTTCCCCTTGTGACGGTCAATCTCGCTCTGCAGCCTCGAAATCTCCTTCTTGTGGTGATCAATCTCCTCTTGGTGGTGCTGCTTCAATGCAGCCAACTGTTCCTGCTCTTTACGTCTGGATTCAGAGAGAGGAAAGCATGAGGTACAGTGATGACATGAGACAGACTTCCACAAAGCCTCTATAGGTCGGGAGACTGACACAAAACCTCTATAAACACAAAAGCATGTGGACACCCTTTCAAATGAGTGGATTCAGATATTTCAGCCACACCTGTTGCTGACAGGTGTACAACATTGAGTGCACAGCCATGCAATCTCCATAGACAAACATTGGCAGTAGAATGGCCTAGACGTGGCACCGTCATAGGTTGCCACCTTTCCAACAAGTCAGTTTGTCAAATTTCTGCCTTTAGAGCTGCCTTAGTCAACTGTAAGTGCTGTTATTGTGAAGTGGAAATGTCTAGGAGTAACAACAACTCAGCCATGAAGTGGTAGGCCACAAGCTCAAACGGGACTGGCGAGCATGTAAAAATCAACCTGTCCTCGGTTGCAACACTCACAACCGATTTCCAAACTGCCTCCGGAAGCAACGTTTGCACAAGAACTGTTTGTCAGGAGCTTAATGAAATGGGTTTCCTTGGCCGAGGGGCCGCACACAAGCCTAAGGTCACCAGGTGCAATGCCAAGAGTCGGCTGGAGCGATGAATAACACTTCACCATCTGGCACTTCGACTGGCAAATCTGGGTTTGGCGGATGCCAGAAGAACGCTACATGCCCAATTGCATAGTGCCAAATGTAAAGTATGGCGGAGAAGGAATAATGGTCTGGGGCTGTTTTTCATGGTTCGGGGTAGACCCCTTAGTTCAAGTGAAGGGAAATTTTTATGCTACGGCATACAATGACAGACGATTCTGTGCTTCCAACTTTGTGGCAACAGTTTGGGGAAGGCCCTTTCCTGTTTCAGCATGACAATGCCCCTGTGCACAAAGCGAGATCAATAGAGAAATGGTTTTACGAGATCGGTGTGGAAGAACTTGACTGGCCTGCAGAGCCCTCACCTCAATCCCTTCAAACACATTTGGGATGAATTGGAACGCCAACTGCACCAGGCCCAATGGTCCAACCTCACTAATGCTCGTGGCTGAATGGAAGCAAGTCCCCGCAGCAATGTTCCAACATCTAGTGCAGGGCTGCCCAACTGGAGATATACTGTCCTATAGGTTTTCAGTCCAACATATCTGATTCAGCTAGTTGTCTTGTTGTGAAGCTTATTAGTAGTAAATTAGGGTTGGACTGAAAATTCACAGGACTGTAGATCTCCAGAAAGACGGTTGGGCAGCCCTGATCTAGTGGAAAGCCTTCCCAGAAGAGTGGAGGCTGTTATAGCAGCGAAGGGGGGGACCAACTCCATACTAATGCCCATGATTTTGGCATGAGATGTTCGACAAGCAGGTGTCCACATACTTTTGTCAATGTACTGTATAAGCCCCATCTCACCTGAAGTACATTTCCTCCTCTGCGGCCTGTTTCTTTCCAAGGGCTCCTCCTGCCTCTCTGACAGATCCTCCGCCACCCCCTCCTTTCCCTGCACCTTTGCCCAACTCACCCAGCTGGCACACGAGGAAAGATAAATGAATAAGTAAACATAATAACAAGTTACTCCTACTAAGGAACATGTATGACATTGGTGTGTTGTGTAATTCACAAATTGTATTACCGAAAAAAATGACCTTCAAATTGCATAAAGCTTTCGTTGTACAATGGTAAAGGCTGTTATCAGCATATGCTGTATAAAAGTAAATGGTTGTTAGTACTAATTGTTGTCATGTGACATGCAGCTGAATTAGCTAAAGCAAAGATTGAAATGGGAATATTTTTGCATGTGGAACACTAATATAATATTTCAATACATTGCAAAATGTTAGGCCATATGGCCTCACACATTGATTTTCATGCCCCAATGTAAAACGCCTTCCTTTAATGTTCACTTAAAAGACCTATTGTACGGAGTTGACAAGAGAACGTCAACAATGCCTTAATTTTAAAAAATACCTCTGACCATCAGCAACAGCACCAGAGACTTGTTTCAATAACGATTCATAGGATGGACGAATTCAACCAAATTCCATGAAGTCATCAGACCGGAAGTGTATATTTTTATTTTTTATACTTGGCTTTCAACTAACTGGACACATTGAACTGCTTACAAAACTATTTCGCTTCATAGAATGCTGTCAGTACAGTCGTTTGCTACAATGTTGCACCAGAATCTAGATGAAAGTTCCAAATATCTGTGAAACATTGACTGACTGAGTAGGTAACAAAAATAACATTAAAAAATTGTCCAAGGCCATAGTCAAATCACCTGACAATTGAATACCACTTGTTTCACTTGAACTTTAGACTGTATTAGCAGCGAAAAGCAAAACGTGGTCTTATCATATGTCGTGCGTTTTTACCTGGTTAGATGTCATCCTTAGCTGTGTGGTGAGTAGACTCCTAACGTCGGGTCTCAAAAACCTTGCCATTTCGCACCAAAACAACTATCATTTGACCATTTGCCCTTGTCTACCAAAATAAACCAAACAGGTCCTCACCATTGTCTAAAATGGGTATGGAAACGGATGAGCTGAGTCTTTATTATTTTTCGATTAAGGATCAGTTAGATCCAGCTCAATAGTACCATCCGTAAAAAGGTGTGGATTTTTTTCATTAAACACGTTTTAATAAATGGCTATCAGTCTTAAACAATCAAAATGTCACTTGGAAATATGTCCACCCCTATTTGTAATGGTACGGCCTCATATAGCGGACAGCGTGATACCCAGTTTGATGTGCATGCGCTGCGCACTACGTAGTGGCGTTGCCATTTGTTTATTGCATTGGTCTACTCCAGCCTGTGAGCACTTCTGTTAAATTATAGATTTGTTTGCCATACATGCATGTTGTCAAATACACAGTAGACCTACACAACAACTACTTGACATTTACAGTAAGATATTACCTTTTGTATTTTAAAATGTCCAAGTTGTTGCACAGGATACAACAGGTCTAAAACAGTACAGGGAAATTCTTACCTTAGGAGCTCTTTCCCAACAATGCAGTGATAATAATAGAAAATAGAATAACAAATGTAATTAAAATGAACACAAAAGAACTACAATGTGAGTTAACACTAGAACGGACGTATATACAGGTCAGTGACAGTACCTTATTTAATGTGCAGGGCAGTGGAGGCTACTGAGGGGAGGATGGCTCATAATAATGGCTGGATCAGAGCAAATCGAATGGCATTTAAATACATTGAAAACATATTTGACACCATTCCACTGACTCCGTTCTAGTCATTACCACAAGCCCATCCTCCCAAATTAAGGTGCCACCAACCTCCTGTGGTGAAGGGATACTGAAATGATTGAGGTAGGTTTATATATTTTTTTAAGTGACTGGTAGTAGAAAGTACATGTAAACAGGGTTGAAAAGTGATTGGTAGCAGGAATATATAAATACTTACAGCCTCAATTCGGCAGGGCATGTAATCTACAAGGTGTCGAAAGCGCTCCACGGGGATGCTTCCCACAGTTGTCAAGTTGGCACCTACCTACTACCACTTAGTTTGTGTCTTGCCCATTCACCCTCTGAATGGCACACAAACAATCCATGTCTCAAATGTCTCAAAGCATAAAAATCTTTCTTTAACCCGTTTCCTCCCCTTCATCTACACTGATTGAAGTGGATTTAACAAGTGACATCCATACGGGATCATAGCTTTCTCCTGGATTCACCTGGTCAACCTGTCATGGAAAGAGCAGGTGTTCTTAATGCTTTGTATACTTGTAAACAGGAGTAATAGTGGATAAATAGATACTAATGGTAATGACAATCAATGGACAGCAGTGTAATGGAGTAATCAATAATCATTTTAGCAACAACGTAGGTTGTGTCTGTGTGGTTAGAGACCTATGGATGGGGCCTCGAGTCTGTGTGGATAGGGTGTAGGAAAGGGAGAACAGTAGCTGTTAGCCATAAGTCTTATGGTCAGGGGATAGAAGCTGTTTAGAAGTCTGTTTGCTAAGCCTTGATGCACCAGTGTCGCCTGCCAGATGAGAGCATGGAGAACAGTCCCTGTCTCAGGTGGCTGGAGTCTTTGCGAAAGGCCCCAGAAAATTGCTTGACACTGCCTAGCATGTAGGTACAATAAAAATAAAAGTGACTCCACAATGACACAATACATTATTTACCATTAATGTCTATTGGGCACAAAATAATCTGAAACAGCAAAGGCATCCAACAAATTTGTAGTCACAAGCTTGATATAGTCATTGTGTGCTATGAATATGGGATCAAATAACTTTTTACTACTTTAATACAAGTGAATTGGTCCCAATGCTTCCGTAATTTCTAAAACGGTTCAGCTGATATGGATGAAGCTGCCCTCAAATCCAAAGTGCATGACTCACTACCATAGCAAAGGTGAGACAAATAGGACAGCTGCTGTGAGGGACTTTATTCACAATACTGCAAGAAAAGTACTGTATGTCCTATATCAAACCAAACACTTGAGTTTTGTGATGTGACTTATAGCCACCCCAGTCCCGCATCCTTTGTCAGTCAAAACTGGGTTCACGATCAAACCTCGCACATAGGCACCAGAAGTAGAGAACTAAACAATAAAACATTAACAGAAGATTCCAAACCACATTCAAATAAGCCAAAAGTTTGCGTACACTTTTTTCTCTTTTTGCAAAGCTAACCGCTAATCAATTATTTACAAGTACAGTATGGTCAGACCATTGTTAACAAACAAGTGCATTAAAAAAATGAAATCGTGTCAAAAACAAATGCGAAGAAATGTAACCTAAATAGTGAATTCCTATGTTGTCACTGGCCAAAGCTTTACTTAAAAACTATCACAAGTCACAGATCCCTGGGAAGTCACAGGCACTCAAACTATATATAACAGTTGTAGATTGAGCCAGTTGACCAGCCTAGGCAGCAGTTTATACTATTAATTAATTGATGGCCCATTCTTTGTACAAGCAATACATCCTATTGACACTTGATAATTCTGGGAGCAGTTTCTTTTTCAAACCCCTCTAAAAATGGATTGGACCGGGACCGTTACAATACAATTTGAGGTTTCATGAGAAAACATTTGGAATGACAAATTCTTCGGGAAGTAAATAAAACTGAGTAAGAAATAAAAACCTTGCTGAAATATAATGAGCAATCCTTGATAAATGTGACCTGTACTAGTGGCAAGTGCTTAAAATAACATTAAGGCAATTATTTATGCCCACAATGGTTTTGTGTTTATGACATCTGTATCTTCATGTTTGCCTAGAATAAGCATAGATGAGATATCTTCGTCGTCTCATCAAAACATTTTGGTATTGTGCAAGTTCGAAATTGAAAAAAGGAACCTACTGGTGAGGATAAAGGATAACAAAAACAGGGCAACAGCAAAAGAGATGGGGAGGACATCAGAGGGCCAGAAGTGGCTTGCGGAGGCCCTTGGGGAGAGGCAGCAGACGTGGCTCTCCCTTCAGGGCCCGTCAGTCCTGCTTGGTGCCTCCCAGGGCCCGTAGGCGCTCCAGGAGGGGAGGGTGGGAGTAGTGCCACATGGAGAAGAGCCAGTCGGCCACAGGGAAGCCCAGGTTGTCTTTGTTGAGCTTGATGAGGGCGGAGTAGAGCTCTGAGGCTCGGCCCATGCCCCGCGCAAAGGCATCTGCCTGGAACTCAAACCTGCGGCTCAAGACCGTCAGACAGAAGGACAGTACCTGGAGGTAGGAATAGGAAACCATTTCAGTTTTCCTCAGTGAAGTATCAGGAGGTACTCTTAGCATCCCATCCTCATCTCCATTTTAACAACGTTTTCTGTTTAAAGCTGACTTAAAGGAGACCACCTGCACTGATTCTCCCCACACATCAGTACTGCTGCTACCAGATTCTTATTATACTGCTCAATTTATACACTCCTTCCCCAAAACAAATGTAAATATTGTACTATAAATTGTGCCTTCCTGTATTATAAACTCAGCAAAAAAAGAACCGGCTCTTTTTCAGGACACTGTCTTTCAAAGATAATTAGTAAAAATCCAAATAACTTCACAAATCTTCACTGTAAAGGGTTTAAACACTGTTTTTCATGCTTGTTCAATGAACCATAAACAATTAATGAACATGCACCTGTGGAACGGATGTTAAGACACTAACAGTTTACAGACGGTAGGCAATTAAGGTCACAGTTATGAAAACTTAGGACACTAAAAATGCCTTTCCACTGACTCTGAAAAAACCCAAAATAAAGATGCCCAGTGTCCCTGCTCACCTGTGTGAACGTGCCTTAGGTATGCTGCAAGGTTACAACATTAGGAACGCACAATCCCTCCATCAGTGCTCAGACTATCTGAGGGCTTGTAGGCCTGTTATAAGGCAGGTCCTCACCGGCAACAACGTCGCCTATGGGCACAAACCCACTGTCGCTGGACCAGACAGGACTGGCAAAAAGTGCTCTTCACTGACGAGTCGCGGTTTTGTCTCACCAGGGGTGATGGTCAGATTCGCGTTTATCGTCGAAGGAATGAACGTTACACCGAGGCCTGTACTCTGGAGCAGGATCGATGAGGTGGAGGGTCCGTCATGGTCTGGGGCGGTGTGTCACACACAGCATCATCGGACAGAGCTTGTTTTCATTGCAGGCAATCTCAACGCTGTGCGTTACAGGGAAGACATCCTCCTCCCTCATGTGGTACCCTTCCTGCAGGCTCATCCTGATATGACCCTCCAGCATGACAATGCCACCAGCCATACTGCTCGTTCTGTGCATGATTTCCTGCAAGACAGGACTGTCAGTGTTTTGCCGTGGCCAGCAAAGAGCCCGGATCTCAATACCATTGAGCACGTCTGGGAGCTGTTGGATTGGAGGGTGAGGGCCATTCCCCCCAGAAATGCCCGGGAATTTGCAGGTGCCTTGGTGGAAGAGTGGGGTAACATCTCACAGCAAGAACTGGCAAATCTGGTGCAGTACATGAGGAGGAGATGCACTGCAGTACATAATGCACCTGGTGGCCACACCCGATACCGACTGCTACTTTTGATTTTGACCCCCCTTTGTTCAGGGACACATTATTCCATTTCTGTTAGTCACATGTATGTGGAACTTGTTCAGTTTATGTCTCAGTTGTTGAATCTTGGTATGTTCACACAAATATTTACACATGTTAAGTTTGCTGAAAATAAGCGCAGTTGACAGTGAGAGGATTCTTTTTTTGCTGAGTTTACTTATACTCAAACATTTATTCTATTCTACTGCCATTTACTTTATGTTCGTATTCTATTCTTTACTATGTATTATTGTTGTTGCATTGTCGAGAAGGAACCAGCAAGTAAGCATTTTGTTGGACGATGTATACCATGCGTATCCCGTACATACAGTACGACTAATAAAACAACTTCAACTTTGCTTTTTTTACAACCAGATCTCAATTTCTTTATGTAAATGTCATGTTTTTTATAAACTTACCCCAACCAGCAGTTCACGTCCTCATTGTGCAGTGAGGAGACTCAGGAAAAGAATGCACCAAAAACGTCCAAATATGTCCTTTTATAAATCTGAAAGGCTCTCATTACAGTGAATCAGGTCTTTAGATGTTGTACATATGGAATTGTCATTGCAAACTTTACCGGTAACATAATACTTCATTTTGTGCGATACCAGCTGTTTCCCCTATCCAGCTGTTCCATTCTCTGTACAGCCTGCTTCTAGAATGGATGGAGAGGTATCACTCATGTAGCAACAAAATGGAATATAACGGTGCTGGATAAAGTTTGGAATGACAATTTCATGTGTACAACATCTAAAGACCTGCATCACTATACTGAGAGATTTTCCATTTCTAAAAGATAGTGCTGAGCGATTAACTGAAATTTGTTATTTTCAATGCTTCAGTTATTTGAATTCCCGAATTGTGCGATGTAGTAGGGTGTTGTAGTTTCCAACAGACCAATAATCGATAGTGTAGCGCAGAAAATGTGGTAATTAACTACAATTACCATAATCCATTGTGCACCTACTTGTCCAGTCTGTTCCTTTTACGCCTGCTACGTAAAAGAGACAGAAGAATATGAGATATGCGAGGGATAGAGAGTAGTTGGTTTGCGAGGTCTCTACCTGAAAGGACATGATCTAAGTGATTGATAGTTGGTAATCAGCAATCATAAAAGTATGTCTTATTTACTTTGCTGTCTGACAAAACCACAATTTTACTATTTCTTCATAGAAAGCAGCTCACTCTTTATAGATAAGATGACTAAGAATGAAATAATAAAGACATAAAAAATATATATATATACACAACACATATTTTATTAAAGTAAAGTAATATGAATAAATTATGGCTAATAAGTGATAAGCAGTAATGGGCAGTCACTACCATCATGGGACTTTTATTAATTGTTTTATTCTGTATTGTTATATAATTAAACCCACATAATACATTTAATGTTTACAAGATTTTTTTTAAATAATCGAACCAAACTCAAAAAGGACTCAGCACTACTAAAAGGACGTATTTGGAGAATGTAAAAAAATGCAACATTCTGAGCCTTACTTCACAATGAGGTGTTGGAGGGCCAGTAGGAGGCACTCTTTCCTCTGGTTTAAAAAAATAAATAATAATATCCCAATGCCCCAGGGCAGCAATTGTGGACACTGCCCTGTGTAGGGTGCCGTCTTTCGGATGGGAGTTTAAACGGGTGTCCTGACTCTCTGAGGTCATTAAAGATCCCCTGGCATTTATCGTAAGAGTAGGGGTATTAACCCCGGTGTCTTGGCTAAATTCTCAATCTGGCCCTCAAACCATCACGGTCACCTAATAATCCCCAGTTTACAATTGGCTCATTCATCCCCCTCTCCCCTGTAACTATTCTCCAGGTCATTGCTGTAAATGAGAACGTGTTCTCAGTCAACTTACCTGGTAAAATAACAAATAAATAAAATGAGTATGAGAAAGTATAACATGCCATTTCCATCAAAAATAGAGATTTGCTTACACATTTTATATCCTTTAATAGATACTCTATATTGTAGGTTTAGCTGTATATTTCATTGGATAATATTTGCTACTACGCCCAAGGTATTTTCGCAAAACAAACACTGCACAGCACTTGCAGCGCTAACATCTAAGGCCTACACTGAAGTGTATTAAGACGTTAGATATAAATGCATTGTTTAAGAGATGGGAGTCACTCACCTCATTATATGGGGAGAAGATGAACTGGAATATGATCATCAAACCAATCAACGTGGGCTGGCTGTCATAGAAACCAAAGGCTATGAATAGCTCCTTTTGTCCAATCAACACAGCAAAGAGGAAAAAGCACAGGAAGGAGTTCATCTGCAAGGACAGAGGCAGGGGGGGAGAAAAATGTTACCATTACCAAGGTTTCCATTCAATTGGCGACAGATTTTAATGCAAATTATATACACATTTTTAAAAAATAGCAGAAAAATAATTCACTCACCAGTGGTGTTTCCACCAAACGGACTTGTTGTGGATAAAAATCCGTGCGTGATGACATATGCACACGAAATATACTTTTTTTAGCTTATGTTATGCACCAAAACATTTTGATGTTCAATGCGTTTCCATCGCATTTTCAACTCTACCGATAGTTTTGTCACAAAAACTGTTCTTGTTTAATAGCAAATGTGCCTACTCTGGGTCTTGGCAGCTGCGCTCTAGCCAACAGCTCGCAGATACAATACGGGTAGACTAGTCTAAGTAATTAGATAATTTGACCGACACAATATCACACCATATCAAATGAACAAATGATCTGTCGGCATTTATAAAATTGTACCGAAACTCTGTTTCCATCACAGCTGTCGTGATTATTATACGTTTTTTACACTATGACTTTACTCGCATAAAACCTATGGATGGTAACATGCTTATTGACATTTCTACATCAACATGTGAATTTCCAGGATCTGCAAGAATGGAATATTGGTATAGATCTGACATGCAAATGCATATCAAGGGAATTTCCAAACAAACCTGACTGATGACAATGTTCTTCACAGTGTGGCCCAACTTCCAGTGGCCAAGCTCGTGGCCCAATACGGCCAAGACCTCTGGGTTGTTGCAGCCTTGCTTCTTGTTCTGAAAAGAGTTAAATAAATAGCTTGATTTTAATGAAGTATGTATGAAACACTGACTACAAATACTAGTATACCATCTTATTGGTTTCTATGATAGGACCCCTCAACAAATTAGATTCATAACATGAAAATTGTAGCGTGCTTGCAGAGCTCCAACCAAGATTACAAAAATGTTCTGTATTGCTGAAGTCGTGCTCAGTAATAATGGAGTGCTTTGAAGAAGAAGCTTGTTTCAGCAATAAATATAATTGAAGGAAATCAAGTTGCAGTCCTGAACCTTCTTTCAGTATTTTAGATTAATAACATGTTGACACACAGTTCTCTGTGTAAAGGAGTATGTCTGACCTTGGGCTTGGCTTTGGCCTCAGTTGGTGTATCAGTTTCCTCTGCAGGCACATTCTCTGGCTCTCCGTCCTTGTTGAGGGGAGAGTAGTCCTCCATCAGAGTGTCGAACAACACTATGCGCTTGTTCTTGAAGAACCCATAGAAGTAAGCGTTACTGTGGGAGGAGCGCTTGGAACCTGGAAGAGTAGGTCAAAACAGATCATTTCAACTAGGGCTGTCAGAGTTAAATCAGCTAATTTTTTGCAATTTTAGTGCAGTTCATTTTTTGGAATCGTGATTTAAGTGCATTATCCGAAACATTCAAAATACACTGAAAACATCCCAAATACATAATCTATAAAGCTAAAAACAAGTTGATATTGAGGTTAAAGAACGTGTGGTTCCTCAATTTACCTAACCGTTACCTTAAGACAAAAATCAAGACGTCAATATTCTTGTAATGTTTTTTTGTATGAAAAATCGTAAATTACAGCATAATTTTAGCAAATTCGATTAAATGTTTTTAGCGCTTGACAGCCCTAATTACAATACAACTTTACTGGCCATATGTTACAACGAAAATGTGACCACCTCCCACTTATGCCTTGGTCTCCTCAGCGCCCATTATGCTTTGGTCTCCTCTGATGATAAACAATTATAGATACAGTGGAAGCAGTCCCATCTTTTGGACAAAACTAGTTGTTGAGTTAATGTATTGTGCCTTACCTTCTACTACATAGACCTTAGTGAGGGGGAAATTGATAGACTTAGACATGCTCTCAATCTCTTCCTTCAGCTCGCCCTCTGGCAAAGGAGTAAACTTGTCAAATAGGGGAGCAATGTAATCAGCATAGATGGTCACCAGCACCTAAGAGTGAGGAAGAATGATCAGAATGAAATAGTTGACTAATTTGACTATAGCTTAACTCATTATGCATAATTGAATTGCTTGAGCCTATAAAACTGCTGTTTCAAGGTAGCTAGGAGGTGAAAGTAGGGCTATTACGGTGACCGTATTACCACCACACAAGTCATGCCAGCAGTCAAATTCCACTTGACCATTTAGTCACGGTAACTAGGTTTCTCCAAACTCTGAAGCTGCTGATGGTCATTAGTTGCCTACCAAACTTGCTAACTGACTGGTACTCAGCACTCTATTCTCCCTCTAATAACTGACATCAATGCAAATGTTTTTGAAAATCAAAACACTTCATGAGAGCCCATGAGCTCAACATTTCTATAGGCTCTGTAATTGCATGCGAAAACATAGTTGATGGCCTCTATTAAAAAGAGGTGGATCTCATTAACTTTCTATAGGCTAGGCCTGCTATATTTTATATTCTCAACTTTCCTAATATTAAGCACATTGCTTCGCTTTACAACAGCAGTATAGCCTACCTGGCTGCCATGAAAATGAACTACGGGAAAAGCGTCCTCCATTCACTATTTAAGTGCATAGATTACATGTATTTTTGTTCCGAGACAGGTGCATGATAATGGTCCATTCTAAATCAAAACTAATTTCACACATACAGTACCAGTCAAAAGTTTGGACACACCTAATCATTCCAGGGTAGATCTTTAGTAGAATAAGAAAAAAAACACATATGGAATCTTGTAGTAACCAAAATAGTGTTAAACAAATCCAAATATATTTTATATTTGAGATTCTTCAAAATAGCCACCCTTTGCCTTGAATACATTTCAATTACCAGGTGTGCCTTCTTAAAAGTTCATTTGTGGAATTTATTTCCTTCTTAATGTGTTTGAGCCAATCAGTTGTGTTGTGACAAGGTAGGGGTGGTATACAGAAGACAGCCTTATTTGGTAAAAGACCAAGTCCATATTATGGCAAGAACAGCTCAAATAAGCAAAGAGAAATGACAGTCCATCATTACTTTAAGAAATGAAGGTCAGTCAATCCGGAAAATTTGAAGAACTTTTTCTTCAAGTGCAGTCGCAAAAACCATCAAAAACCATCAAGCGCTATGATGGCTGTCGTGAGGACCGCCACAGGAATAGAAGACCCAGCGATACGTCGGCTGCAGAGGATAAGTTCATTAGAATTAACTGCACCTCAGATTGCAGCCCAAACAAATGCTTCAGTTCAAGTAACAGACACATCTCAACATCAACTGTTCAATCAAATTTATTTATAAAGCCCTTAGAGGAGACTGCATGAATCAGGCCTTCATGGTCGAGTTGCTGCAAAGAAACCACTACTAAAGAACACCAATAAGAAGAAGAGACTTGCTTGGCCCAAGAAACACGAGCAATGGACATTAGACCGGTGGAAATCTGTCCTTTGGTCTGATGAGTCCAAATGTGCGATTTTTGGTTCCAACCGCTGTGTCTTTGTGAGACGCAGAGTAGGTGAACGGATTATCTCTGTATGTGTGGTTCACATCATGAAGCGTGGAGGAGGAGGTGTGATGGTGCTTTGCTGGTGACAGTGATTTATTTAGAAGTCATGGTACACTTAACCAGCATGGCTACAACAGAATTATTCAGTGATACGCCATCCCATCTGGTTGACTTAGTGGGACTATCAGTTGTTTTTCAACAGGACAATGTCCCATCAAGGCAAAGGGTGGCTACTTTGAAGAATCTCAAATATATTTTGATTTAACACGTTTTTGGTTACTGCATAATTCCATGTGTTTTTTCATAGTGTTGATGTCGTCACTATTACCGTACAATGTAGAAAAGAGTCAAAATAAAGAAAAACCGTGGAATGAGTAGGTGTGTCCAAACCTTTGACTGGTACTGTATATTATTTAGTATACGTAAAGACAACATGAAATTAAGAATAGTCTGATGGGTGACAATATTAGCCATTCACTTGTGAAATATGTATTATCACTTGTGAATGATGCCCAGCGTGTGCAGTAAGGCAAGAAACAGTGCTAGCCTTTTGTGACCTTTTCAAATCATAGTTGCACACATTATATAGCCTAGGCCATAGGCCTATATGTATCACAACTAAAGTGGGCAAATAATTTTAAGAAGATTAATCCACTTTACAACTGATGTAGAGCCTAACTGGCATACATAGACGATGCATGAGTTTCAAGTTTGGGGAAGATCCTTTTCACCATAAAAATGCACCTTTATAATAAAGCATTACAATAAAGCATAATTACATTTGCGGTCACTTTTGAGAATGTTTTTTTCCTGCTATTTGATTGCATTTTGGAACGTTCGCACTTATAGCCTACTGCCGTGTGCATTGCTGCGCATTGGTGTTTAGAAATACATTACCATTCAAAAGTCTGGGGTCACTTAGAAATGTCCTTGTTTTTGAAAGAAAAGCACATTGTTTGTCCATTAAAATAACATTAAATTGATCAGAAATATAGTGTAGACAATGTTGTAAATTATTATTGTAGCTAGAAATGGCTGAATTTTTTTATGGAATATCTACAGAGGGCCATTATCAGCAACCATCACTCCTGTGTTCCAATGGCATGTTGTGTTAGCTAATCCAAGTTTATAATTTTAAATGGCTAATTGATCATTAGAAACCCCTTTTGCAATTATGTTAGCACAGCTAAAAACTGTTGTCCTGATTAAAGAAGCAATACAACTGGCCTTCTTTAGACTAGTGTAGTATCTGGAGCATCAGCATTTGTGGGTTCAATTACAGGCTCAAAATGGCCGGAAACAAAGTACTTTCTTCTGAAATTTGTCAGTCTATTCTTGTTTTGAGAAATGAAGGCTATTCCATGCGAGAAATTGCCAAGAAACTGAAGATCTCGTACAACGCTGTGTACTACTCCCTTCACAGAACAGCGCAAACTGGCTCTAAACAGAATAGAAAGGAGTGGGAGGCCCTGGTGCACAACTGAGCAAGAGGACAAGTACATTAGTGTCTTGTTTGAGAAACAGACGTCTCACACGTCCTCAACTGGCAGATTCATTAAATAGTACCCGCAAAACACCAGTCTCAATGTCAACAGTGAAGAGGCGACTCCAGGATGCTGGCCTTCTAGGCAGAGTTCCTCTGTCCAGTGTCTGTTATTTTTTCCCATATGAATCTTTAATTTTTATTGGCCAGTCTGATATGGCTTTTTCTTTTGCAACTCTGCCAATAGAATAGGTCAACTTTTGTACTATTGGGGATAGTTGCATAGCATGACATAGGCTAGTGCAGGGATCATCAACTAGATTCAGGCGCGGGCCAATTTTTTTTCTTGAGTGGATGGTCGGGGAGGCCAAAACATATGATTACAAATCATTTGTAGTCTGCAAATTGACCAAAAGAAGACCAAACATATATAATATTTGACTAAAACAATAATTTCAAACCTTGCTTACATTTGTACACAATCACATCTCTCTGTTGGAGCTGATTTCCTGGTGTTTTTATATTTCTTCACGTCAAACAATGAAAACGCTCAGAAAACACGGGGGCCAAATAAAACCACCCGCAGGCCGCCAGTTGGGGAACCCTGGACTAGTGCTTTTGCAGTTCGTTAAGCCTACTCACCTTGTTGGCTGACAAAAACTAGGCTAAATGTGGACAGTTCTTCTAACATCTTCAATATGCGCCTCAGAATTCAATAAGAGGGACGCATGCAGTTGCGTCCCCGATGTGTCTGTCTTCACTTGTAGCTGAGATGCCAGTGAGAAGGACCCGATCACATGACGGGCATTGGCTAATAAGAATTTAGATATCTGGGAGAGCCATGTGAGAGGTGCTTCGGAGCATGGCAGCCGGGAGAAGGGAATTATAATTATTATATTCAGCCAAAGTGCACAACAAGTGGCTGCAAAAGGCATGGATTTTTTTAGGGGGCATTATGGTCACACAAGGGGGATGCCGCCAGGAAATTCAAGGCCTGGTGAGAATATTATCAAGTGCTTGTCAAATTGTGAATGAGAGACTGATGAAGTGTTCAGCCTGCACAAGAAACAAAATCAGAGCTCATGCCTTTCATGCAACTTTTTTCAAATCATCATTAGGTTTGCATCATGTAGCCTTAGAATGTATTTTTTTTAAATAAAAAAACATATAGCCCAACGTTTTGTATCAACTAAAGTTGCAAAGTAACTAAGTTAAGCACATAGGAGAACCTGTTTCTTTGTTAACCGCTCAACATCGAATAGCCATATGTGCGCACTTCCTTAGAAAATATCCTTTCTATATTGCTACAGTCAATTGTATTCTTCATACTATAAAATAATAAAAAAGAATGCCACGGAATTCTAAGCAAATCTTGTCGACTAAATGAACTAGTGTAGCCCACAGCCATATGGCATAGCCATATCAGGGCCTAACATAAGGACAACTCAGAGTATGCTATTCTGTTCTTTTGAAATAGACTACATTTTCTTCATATCATGCTTCTTTAGACTGGTCTAAAATAAATAATGGATTTATTGTGATGGTGTAGGCTATATTAAATGGATGTATTATACTTTTTTTTAAATGTAGATGTTCCCAAGGTCTGCATCAGTAGCTTGTAGGCTACGCGTGGAAGCCAGGAGATGCTAAAAGTGTTTATATTAATTCACGGTCCATTAACATGAGACCGGCAGTTATTTACTTGACAATCACCGGCTGACAAAATCTCATGACCGCTACAACCCTAGGTGAAAGGACTAACCAGAGAGACCCCCAGTGTGAAGAGCCAGGCGTAGATAAAGAAGAAGTCTCCACCAATCTTGATGATGTAGAGGAGCAGTGAGGTCACTGGCAACAAGATACACTGGGTCACAATAAACTTCTTCACAGCATCCTTCAGGAAGAACCCCAGCGTCTGAAAGAAGAACCGTAGACGACAGCAAAAAAACACAGACTGTATGTTTAAAACCATGCGAGGGAAAAAGTGTAATTGATTCAAACTACGAAACGTTTGCCTGTATAATAAGGATGTCCCCAGAGAGTTTGGACATGGTACCTGCTGGTTGAAGCCATGCTTCTCCTCAATGACAAAGGTGTTGTAGATACTCCAGGGAAGACCAGTAAAGGCACTGAACAGAGTCGCAAGCATCAGAAACGAAAGAGACTGGAAGATCTGAAAGAAAAACAACCATTGAAATATATGGAATGATTCAAGAAAATAAACCTTCGTAATACTGGACTGATCATTTTAACCGTGGAGCATTCACACACTTCATAGTCGGGACCCAATCCAAAACGAGCAGTCACAGTCCCAGCAACTTTCCAAAGGAAAGGGATTCCACCAAGGAGCAGGATCAGCTATGAGACAGCAACAGTGTTAAAAACACAAAATTCCCTCTGTTTGGTGATATGCTCTGTAAGCAGATATAGGCAACTACGTTCTAATATAACAAAGTAGGTCCTAACAAACCAATGGATCTTTTAGTTGGACCTACCGTCCCCTCAGTTTCTGAATATAGTCCAGACCAAAAACTGAAGTTGCTCTTGTCCAGTTGATAAAGACGTGACTTCTCAAAGGTATCCGTGTCCATGATCTTCCCCAACTCTTGTGGCACGTGCATGGTCGACCTGTATGTCCTCCGCTATGTGGTTAGAAGGTTATGCTATGTGGTTAGACAAGTTATTCATATTATTTTTCCATTCATATAGCTAATCCTAAAGGCAATTTCCATGTTACAGAATAAAGACAACTTTTAGATAAAACAATTCCAAACAGTTAGAGTTAGAATGTTGACTAAACTTAATTTGAACTGACTTGGCTAATTGTCTATTGGGTTGGTCCTTCAGCTGGTCTAAATTTGAAAAAATATCCACAGGAAAGTATTATCGAAATGCAGGTTTCTGTGTGGCTATCCCGATTTATTTGCTCATCAACTAAAGGCACAAGACAGAAGTAAGTACATGCAAGCAAACTAACCAACGTCTTGCATGCATTTAGCTACATGGTTTTGCGCATGTAACCGGTGACAGGCATTTGGCAGTACTGGCGGTCTAAAAAGTTGACAAAATAATACTTTCCTGTGGATATTTTGTCTCATGTTTCAACCAGCCGAAGGACCAACTGCACAGACAACCAGTAGAGTAGCTAAATTAAAATGTAATTGTATTCATCATTCTGGCTTGTAAGGAAATGTTCCATGTTTTTGTGGTGCTTTGTTTCAGACTGTATATCAACAATTGGTATAACACTGATTTTAGGCAATCCTGAAGGCTGCGTTGTTCTTGGAAAAATATTGAGACTGGCAAACACCATTCAATTGGTGACAGATTCATGCAAATATTTTTAAAAACGCACCAAGAAAATATGCGCATTTTCCCACCAGTGGGAAGTCCAAACAGACTTGTCGTGGATAAAAATCACTGCGTTATGACGTAATGCACAGAAAATGTATTTTTTCGCTTACCTTTTCATGTACCGAATAAAAATCTTATGTTCAATGTGTTTCCATTGCATTTTCAACTCTACCAATAGTTGTCACAAAACCTGCGTTAAATAGCAAATGTGCCTACTTTGGTCTTGGCACATGGACTCTAGCCAACAGCTTGCAGATACAGTGCGGGTAGTCTAGTCTACATGATGAGATTATTATGGATAGCCTTGAATTGAGAATATTTGTATTTGTCAATCAGAAGTCAAGCATTGATCATCATGTCACTAAAATAAGACCCTAGATATTTTTTTGAAAAGAGCACCAAGATCACTGTGCAATTTCACCACCCTGTGAAGTTGATCATAACTTATTTCATTTGTATCCAAATAAACTCCATGGTTTCTCCGAGTCATAGTGTGAGGACCACACACACCATATCATCGCATTATTTCGATACGTTGGTAATTATATCAATGTTTTCGCATAAAGGCGTTTCCACCTCCATTTCTTACATAATACATTTTACCGACACAAAAATATCCCACCATGTCGAACAAACAAATGATCTGACAGCAATTGAAAAATAGTACAGAAACTTCCCATTTCCAGCACAGCTGGCGCAATATTTTTTTTAATACGGTATGACTTTACTCGTATAAAAACTGGACTGAAACATGGATATTGAAACAATATAAATGAAACTGAGTCAGCATGCTGCTATCTAGCTCTCGAAATCTCTTCAGCCATTACATTCGCCCACATTTGGCTCCTTATAAACGACAATCACTTTTGAACATATGCTGAAATGCCCCTTATCTTTCATGTCAGTGAGAAATAATCTTTCAAATAAAAAAATATGCTTACTGTAGTAATTTTGCACACTTTGTGCCTCCAGCTGACAAACTACACTTCCTCCCCAGTTATCTTACACACAGATGTTCAGAGCATGCTAGATAGCTAATTAGCACTGGTGGCGGCCTTTGTCTTCCATAAACAAGTGCTGTAACATGGAGAGATGGCGCTGTGGGAACACTAATCCTAAAAAAAAGTGTAGCTCCTAATGTACATTTTGTTTTTTATTAAGCATTTATGGCTGATATGAAAGACATATTCCTTGTGTTTCCAAAAAAGTACCGCAAGCTAATTTTCACCTAAAATCTAACAAATCTAACTGCCTGTAGCTGAGGACCTGAAGCAAGGATATGCATATTCTTGATAGCATTTGAAAGGAAATACTTTGAAATTTGTGGAAATGTGAAATGAATGGAGAATATAACACATTAGATCAGGTAAAATATTTTTTTAGCATCATCTTTGAACTGCAAGAGAAAGGCCAAAATGTATTATTCCAGCCCAAGCGCAATTTAGATTTTGGCCACTCGATGGCAGCAGTGTACGTGCAGTTTTAGACTGATCCAATGAACCATTGCATATATGTTCAAAATGTTGTATCAAGACTGCCCAAATGTGCCTAATTGGTTTATTAATACATTTAAATTCATAATTGTCCACTCTCCTAAAACAATAGCATGGTATTATTTCACTGTAATAGCTACTGTAAATTGGACAGTGCAATTAGATTAACAAGAATGTCATATTTCTGCCCATATGAGATATGTCTAGGTCCTGGGGGAAAAAATGTTACTTAAACCCTCTTGCTAATCACATTAGCCGTTAGCCGATCCCGTAGAGGTTATTAACAAACATCACCGGTCAGAAGGTTATATTGTCAATTGGCGCTAGAGTAGTTACGTCTATGAATGGGGCAGCAGCGGGGGCCTGGTGCGGTATTGACAGAGACAGTTACGAAACAAAGTAAACAATTACCTGTCTGTACGCAAGGTAGGCCTCCCATAGATAAACCGTCCACGAGAACACCAGAACAGCATAAAATATCTTATTTTCGATTGGTAGGTCAAGTATCGTTTCCATCTTTATTCTGGCCTATTTGAAGTTACCAAGGTAGCTAGTTGGACTGCCGCCCGTCGTTCACACACCTTCCGGTCTTTATTCAGAAGATATTTTTATTTATTTAAATAACTTAGTAACTTATGTTAATATACGCAGTTTAAACTGACTAGCATTCACCAAACCACTCAAAATGATGGCTAGCTCATTCGCTTCCAATTTCCATGAATTCATGCAATGGTATGGTGCAGCAGTTCATTTTGCTCCCCGTAAAACAAATGGTTGCACTAACTAGTTCCATGGTTGTAGTGAGCAATAGGTATAGCAAAGATTTATATAACTAAACCAAGATAGACCACAGCCCGTCGTTTCAAATGGGAATAAATTAGTCACAGTGGGCAGAAAAAGCAAGGAGTTGGGCAGAGCTAGCAAGATCCTATTGGCGCGTTCTAGCATACATTGCGTTCATGCCTACTCTGTGAAGTTCGCATGTGTAGTAATCCAATTCGCCTATGCGCTCCTTCTAAATAACGCAAGTTTTTAAAACTTTGACAAATGGCAAAGTCTACAAAACGTAGTCCACTCTGATCGTAACAGATTTTAGTTTTGGGAATAGAAAACTGTATTGATATCAAATGTTTCATCAATGAGCAGAATGTCGGCCCAAATCCATCTCGTTCCACCTTCTCCCACCGCGGCCACTGGGCTTCCTCTCACTACCATATTTTGTAGTGAGTGGAAACGCCAAGCCCAAGCTTCACATTTGTACATCCGGTGAAATATCTGTTTCATTTTTCTATCTGTGGTAAAAGCGTCATTTTGCAGGCACTGCAAGGATATACTTGTTTAACTAACCTAAGATTGACCATAGCCTGCCGTTTCCAATCGGAACAAATCTCAGCTCACTGGTCACCATTGCAACACCCACCCATAGCACGCATTCCAGCAGGTATATTTCACTGGTCACCCCCAAAGCCAATTTCTATTTGGCCGCCTTTCCTTCCAGTTCTCTGCTGCCAATGACTGGAACGAATTGCAAAAATCACTGAAGCTGGAGACTCATATCTTCCTCATCAGCATCACCTGTCAGAGCAGCTCACAGATCATTGCACCTGTACATAACCCATCTGTAAATAGACCATCCAACTACCTCATCCCCATATTGTTATTTTACATTTTTTGCTCCTTTGCACCCCAGTATCTCTACTTGCACATTCATCTTCTGCACATCTATCACTCAAGTGTTTAATTGCTAAATTGTATTTACTTCGCCACTACGGCCTATTTATTGCCTTACCTCCCTAATCTTACCTCATTTGCACACACTGTATATAGATTTTTTTCTATTGTGTTATTGACTGTATGTTTGTTTATTCCATGTGTAACTCTGTGTTGTTGTATGTGTCAAACTGCTTTGCTTTATTTGGCCAGGTCGCAGTTGTAAATGAGAACTTGTTATCAACTGGCCTACCTGGTTAAATAAAGGCAAAATAAAACATTTAAAAATTAAAATGAGTCATAGTAGGCAAAGTCAAGCACAAGCTAGCAGATCCTATTGGCTCGTTCTAGAATATTTTTGCAAATTTCCATTAGGGAAAGCCTACTCTGTAAAGTGCGTGTGTGCAATAACTAAATTCGGCCTTGCACTTCTTCTAAACAAAGCTATTTAAAAAAAACTTTGGTAAAGTGTAAAATCTACAAAACTTAGTCCACTCTGTTCCCCTCATTCTAGTTTTAGGAACGGAAAACTGTACTGAGATCAAATTTCATTGATGAGAACATTTGCATGACATTGGCCAAAATCCATCTTGCTCCACCTCATCCCCCTGTCGAACACTGGGCTTCCTCTCATCGCCATATTTGGTAGTGAGTGGAATAGCTAAACGAATGCTTCACACCTATATACATGAAATATCTGGCACATTGTTCTATCTGTGCTACAAGTATAGATAGATGTGTACTGGACCAAGTATGTCTTGGAGTAGTGGGTGTGTCGAAAGGAGTGGGTGTGCCAAAAGCACTCTGCTACAGGTTAGACGCTCTTGATTGAACAATGTTGTCTATGCAATTAAAAGGGTTCCCATTTGTCAATTCCTGACCGTTCTCTACCTTACATTGCAGAGACATCTGGCAAGAAGGGTAGTTGCAGCTCAATATGGCTGCTAGAGTGCAGTTTATGGGTGAGTAGGTGTGTCGAAAGGAAAGGAATGGGCGTGTGGAAAGGAGTGGGTGTGTCGAAAGCACTCTGCTATAGGTTAGGTTGTTTTGATTGAGCTGTTTTTTTCCTTCCGTTTCTTATCACGCAACTACCCTACCGCAAGCGTTAGGATTTCTGTTTTCAAGACAGAGGATGAGCCTGAGTCATATTGTTAGTTTTACATAAAAAATTGTACATTTTCAGTTATAAAACTGACAATTGTTTATTTTTCGACTAAAAAGTAATCATGAAGGGTGGGTGTTGCTCCGTGTGCTTATTGTGATTGTCACCCTGACACCAGGTAGCTACTTCCCACGCTGTTTCTGGACATTAGTACTTGTCAAGTGGGAGCGAAGGGCACTGTGTCCCGGTGTTGTTTGCATTCACACCATATCCTTTTAGTAAAGTGTTTCAAATCAAATCAAATTGTATTTGTCACATGCACCAAATAGAACAGGTGTAGACCTTACAGTGAAATGCTTACTTCCAAGCCCTTAATAACTTCTTATGGCTGGGGGCATTATTGAGTAGCTTGGATGAATATGGTGCCCAGAGGTGCCCAGAGTAAACTGCCTGCTACTCAGTCCCAGAAGCTAAGATATGCATATTATTAGTATATTTGGATAGAAAACACTCTGAAGTTTCTAAAACTGTTTGAATGATGTCTGTGAATATAACAGAACTCATATGGCAGGTAAAAACCTGAGAAAAATTCCAACCAGGAAGTGGGAAATCTGAGGTTTGTAGTTTTTCAACTCATTCCCTATTGAAGATACAGTGGGATATTGGTCATATTGCACTTCCTAAGGCTTCCACTAGAGGTCAACAGTCTTTAGAACCTTGTTTGATGCTTCTACTGTGAAGTGGGGTCGAATGAGAGGGGAATGAGTCAGTGGTCTGGCAGAGTGCCACAAGCTCAGTCTCGCGCGTTCACGTGATAGTTAGCTCTGTTCCATTGCATTTCTACAGACAAAGGAATTCTCCAGTTGGAACATTATTGAAGATTTATGTTAAAAACATCCTATAGATTGATTCTATACTTCGTTTGACATGTTTCTACGGACTGTAATGGAACTTTTTGACTTTTCGTCTGCTCGCGCGTCATGATTTTGAATTGTGTACTAAACGCGCAAACAAAAAGGAGGTATTTGGACATAAATTATGAACTTTATCGAACAAAGCAAACATTTATTGTGGAACTGGGATTCCTGGGAGTGCATTCTGACGAAGATCATCAAAGGTAAGTGAATATTTATAATGCTATGTCTGACTTCTGTTGACTACACAATATGGCGGATATCTGTTTGGCTTGTTTTTGTCTCTGAGCGCTGTACTCAGATTATTGCATGGTGTGCTTTTTCGGTAAAGCTTTTTTGAAATCTGACACAGCAGTTGCATTAAGTAGAAGTTTATCTAAAGTTCCATTTATAACACTTCTATTTCCATCAACATTTATGATGAGTATTTCTGTAAATTGATGTGGCTCTCTGCAAAATCACCGGATGGTTTTGGAACTACTGAACATACCGCGCCAATGTATACTGAGATTTTTTTATATAAATATTGACTTTATCGAACAAAATGTACATGTATTGTGTAACATGATGTCCTATGAGTGTCATCTGCAGTGTTGCAACCCGTCAGGATGCTCTCGATGATGCAGTTGTAAAACCTTTTGAGGATCTGAGGACCCATGCCAAATCTTTTCAGCCTCCCGAGGGGGAATAGGTTTTGTCGTGCCCTCTTCACGACTGTCATGGTGTGATAGTACCATGTTAGTTTGTTGGTGATGTGGACACAAGGAACTTGTAGATCTCAACCTGCTCCACTACAGCCCCGTTGATGAGAATGGGGTCGTGCTCGGTCCTCCTTTTCCTGTAGTCCACGATCATCTCCTTTGATTGACCACATTGAGGGAAAGGTTGTTGTCCTTAAACCACACGGTCAGGTCTTTGACCTACTCCCATTAGGCTCATCATTGTCAGTGATCAGGCCTACCACTGTGGTGTCATCAGCAAACTTAATGATGGTATTGGAGTCATGCCTGGCCGTGCAGTCATGAGTGAACAGGGAGTACAGGAGGGGACTGAGCACGCACCCCTGAGGGGCCCCCGTGTTGAGGATCAGCGTGTCTGATGTATTGTTACCAAACCTTACCACCTGGGGGGCTGCCAGTCAGGAAGTCCAGGATCCAGTTGCAGAGGGAGGTGTTTAGTCCCAGGGTCCTTAGCTTAGTGATGAGCTTTTAGGGCGCTATGGTGTTGAACGCTGAGCTGTAGTCAATGAATGGCATTCTCACATAGCTCGGAGTACACGTCCTGGTAATCCATCTGGCCCAGCGGCCTTGTGAATGTTGACCTGTTTAAAGGTCTTACTCACATCGGCTGCGTAGAGCGTGATCACAGTCGTCCGGAACAGCTGATGCTCTCATGCATGTTTCAGTGTTACTTGCCTTGAGGCGAGCATAGCTTGTCTGATAGGTTCGTGTCACTGGGCAGCTCTCGGCTGGCTTCCCTTTGTAGTCTGTAATAGTTTGCAAGCCTTGCCACATCCGACGAGTGTCGGTACCGGTGTAGTACTATTCGATCTTAGTCCTGTATTGACGCTTTGCCTGTTTGATGGTTCGTTGGAGGGCATAGAGGGATTTCTTGTAAGCTTCTGGGTTAGAGTCCTGCTCCTTGATATGGCTGGTCTACCCTTTAGCTCAGTGTAAATGTTGCTTGTAATCCATGGCTTCTGGTTGGGGTATGTAAGCACAGTCACTGTGGGGACAACATCCCAGATGCACTTATTGATAAAGCCAGTGACTGATGTGGTGTACTCCTCAATGCCATCACAAGAGTCCCGGAACATATTCCAGTCTGTGCTAGCAAAACAGTCCTGTAGTTTAGCATCTACTTCATCTGACCACTTTTTTATAGACTGAGTCACTGGTGCGTCCAACTTTAATTTTTGCTTGTGTGCAGGAATCAGGAGGATAGAGTTATGGTCAAATTTGCCAAATGGAGGGTGAGGGTGGGCTTTGTACAGGTCTCTGTGTTTGGAGTAAAGATGGTCTAGAATTTTCCCTCTGGCTGCACATTTAACATGCTGATAGAAATGAGGTAAAGGTGATTTAAGTTTCCCCGCATTAAAGTCACCGGCCACTAGGAGCACCGCCTCTGGATGAGAGTTTTCCTTTTTGCTTATGGTGGAGTACAGCTCATTGAGTGCGGTTTTAGTGCCAGCCTCGGTCTGTGGTGGTATGTAGACAGCTACGACAAATACAGATGAAAACTCTCTGGGTAGATAGTGCGGTCTTCAGCATATCATGAGATACTCTACCTCAGGCGAGCAAAACTCTGAGACTTCCTTAGATATCGTGCACCAGCTATTGTTTACAAATATGCATAGGCCCCCGCCGTGTCTTACCAGGGGCTGCTGTTCTGTCCTGCCGATGGGGTGTTTAACCTGCCAGCTGTATGTTCTTCATGTCGTCGTTCAGCCACAACTCGGTGAAACATAAGATATTGCAGTTTTTAATGTCCCGTTGCTAGGATGTACGTGCTTTGAATTCGTCCCATTTTTTTCTAGTGATTGAATGTTAGTTAGCAAAATGGAAGGCAAGGGCAGATTAGCCACTCATCGCCTGATCCTCACAAGGCATCCTGATCTCTTTTTGCAAAACCTACGTTTCCTTTTCCAATCACAGGGATCTGGGCCTGGTCGGGTGTCCGTAGTATATTCCTCGCATCCGACTCGTTGAAGAAGAACTCCTCGTCCAATTTGAGGTGAGTAATCCCAGTTTTCGGTCACAAGAGACGGTAGCAGCAACATTATGTACAAAACAAGTTACGAACAAAGCGAAAAAACAAACAAAATAGCATGTTTGGTTAAGAGCCGATAAGATGGCAGCCCTACCCTCCAGCTCCATCTTTCCATGGCTGGAAGTAAGTTTGTGATTATGCTGGACCTCCCACCCCCACCTACTGTCAACCAATCTTGTCACTTCAGAGCTATACATAGCCATCGGTATTGTTACAAAATTTGAGAAGCACACGGATAATGCAGTATGGAGCATGATTTGGCCTCTGCATGCCTCTGGGGACTCCGTAATTGCGTCACACCCTCCATAAGAAGCCTCCAATCACATTTTCGGATCAAGCCTAAATGGGCTTTTATCGTCTCTTCATGCAGCCCAATCAGCCACGCAAAACGGTCTTGAGGGGCAACAAATATCCCCAATTAGCTGATTCTCTTTCCATACGCCCACTCCTGTAGACACAAGCACTCGCCCATACTCTGGTCCCCATATTAGGCTGCAGCTACCCATACTTGTTGCTGACATTGTTACGGTTTTCTTCTATCTCCTCCTCTGAAGAGGAGGTGTAGCAAGGATCGGACCAAAATGCAGCGTGATAATTTTCATACATGTTTAATAATGAATAAACACGAACAATACAAAAACAAGAAACGTACCGCGAAAACCGAAACAGCCTATACTGGTGCAAACTAACACGGAGACAGGAACAATCACCCACGAAACACTCAAAGAATATGGCTGCCTAAATATGGTTCCCAATCAGAGACAACGATAAACACCTGCTTCTGATTGAGAACCACGTCAGGCAACCATAGACTTTTCTAGATAACCCTACTAATTCACAATCCCAATACCTACAAGAAACCCAAGACAAACCACATAATAAACCCATGTCACACCCTGGCCTGACCAAAATAATAAAGAAAACAGGGCGTGACAGGGCGTGACAGACATGCTATGTTGTTTTGTTGATAATATGTCCTTTGTCTGCTTTTGCCTATTTCAAGGTCACTTACTATCTAGAGAAACTGCATCACCATATTAGTGTAAACAGTGGGTGAGTGAGTGGCTGAGTGGCTGCTGCCAACACACTGACTCAACTCCAGCCACTTTAATAATGGGAATTGATGGGAAATGATGTAAAATATATCACTAGCCACTTTAAACAATGCTACCTAATATAATGTTTACATACCCTACATGATTCATCTCATATGTATACGTATATACTGTACTCTATATCATCTACTGCATCCTTATGTAATACATGCATCACTAGCCACTTTAACTATGCCACTTTGTTTACATACTCATCTCATATGTATATACTGTACTCGATACCATCTACTGTATCTTGCCTAAGCTGCTCTGTACCATCACTCATTCATATATCTTTATGTACATATTCTTTATCCCCTTACACTGTGTATAAGACAGTAGTTTTTTGGGGGAATTGTTAGTTAGATTACTTGTTGGATTATTACTGCATTGTCGGAACTAGAAGCACAAGCATTTCGCTACACTCGCATTAACATCTGCTAACCATGTGTATGTGACAAATAAAATTTGATTTGATTCGATTTGATTTGAGATGTTGTTTCTGTTGGCACGACGCATGAAGAAACCCGGTGGCTGTACCAACAACCTATCCCAAGAGAGCCATGTTTCCGTGAAACAGAGAATGTTACAATCTCTGATGTCTCTCTCTTGCCCTAATTTCATCCACCTTGTTGTCTAGAGACTGGAGAAGTATACTCAGAAGCGGTGGGAGGTGTGCACACCTTCAAAGCCGGACCATGAGGCCGCTCCATCTACCTCTTCTGCTGCGACGTTGTTTTGGGTCCGCCTGGGATTAGATCCAATGTCCTGGGTGGTGGTCCGAACAAAGGATCCGCTTCGGGAAAGTTGTATTCCTGGTGTTAATGTTGGTAAGTTGACGTCACTCTTATATCCAATAGTTCTTCCCGGCTGTATCTAATAACACTTAAGATTCTGGGCTAACAAATTAAGATTTCTGGGCTAACAATGTAAGAAATAATACATAAAAAACAAAATACTGTTGTCATCTATGCATAGTCACTTTAATTAACTATACCAACATGTACATACTACCTCAACTAACCGGTGACCCGCACTTTGACTCTGTACTGGCACACCCCTGTATATATTGTTATTTTTTATTGCTGCTCTTTAATTACTTGTTACTTTTTTCTCTTATTCTTATCTGTATTTTTTAAAACTGCACTGTCGGTTAGGGGCTCGTAAGTAAGCACTTCACTGTAAGGTCTACATCAAATAAAATTTGATTTGATTTCCTAAGGTCTCAAAGCGAGGCGACCATCTTGACTGACATTGTGTGGTTGGTTGACAGTATTGCACCCTAGCTGCTGTATTATTTTTGCGCACCATTTTCCCTCAGACTGTTTCATGCCAATGGAATTAATGGCTGGAAGGAAATGCTTCTCCGCTCCTTTCCCAGTTAAAGGCACTTTCATTTTATATAATTACATCCAAATTATCACAGAATATGTATGAACTAATGTTAACATGCTAACATGTTAGCTATGCTAGCTCTTTTCCTGTTAGCCATGTACTAGCTTATTTTCAAAATATGCGCCCGTCCAAATCTAGGTAGAAGTTTCAAATATTTGTTGAGTTTTTAAAAATCCTTTTATGTTGTAGGAGTGTGAGAGAAGCCATAAGTCAACGAACACTGTGGTGTATGTTATTGTCTGTCTCAGGTATGTGAAGGAATTTGCTGTCTGGGTATTTGATCAATGTATTTGTTATTCTACATTTTTATATGGAGCTCGTATGCATTAAGAAAAAAAATTAAAAAATACTATAGATAAAACAAGAATAATATGACTGTTTCATGCTGATGGTATTAATGGAGTGTGACAGAAGCCATAAGTCAACTAACACTGCATTGTTTGTTTTTGTCTGTCCCAGAAATAGCAAATAAAGATTGCATGAGCACCATTGTGTCCGTGCCTGCTGATTGGTTGCCTCAGAAAGGAGTTAGAACCGGAAGGTTACACCTACAGCTGATGATGCAAACAACACCTTACAGATAGTTTATTATAAGAGACACACAACGAGTATGATTTATAAATAAACAGAATAACATAATTATATATAGGTAATACTGAACACAGAAATTCTAAGATGATAAAGGTAGCGAACATATGAGTCTGAAAGTGCTTTGTCTGCTGTAAAGTGATGAAGTCCATTGGTATCATCAGAAAGATTAGTGGATTTGGTTCACCAGGCTTGCTTCGTAATTATATAGTACAGTTTTATTTACCCATCTCATTTCCTATCTACACAAATTAGCAAGAAAGCCGCCTCTTAACTACTTGGCTCAATCTGCTCTTCTGTTTAAGAAAGTCAATATCATGTCAATCTACAACATGAATATACTCCAATTATGCACCATCATCTACAAATACACACACTGTACCTCCCAGACATCCTGCACAAACCCTTCAATGCATTATTCCAGGTTAATTCCCAAATCCATGCATACAACACAAAACACTGTGATACACTTTACCCTCCCCACTGCTGCACCTCACTATCATGTTCAATTGTAATTAGTATGCTTTGTTTAATTGCTTGAACAAACTGTTTTGTATGTATATATTGTTTATTGGGGGCTTGCCGAAAATAATTGACATGGTGGGTAGTGGGGAAAGAGAGAGCAGGGTGATGGTCCGTGCTATCCGGGATCCTTGTGAGGTCCTTACCCTAAACCCTAACCCTTACCTAACCTTAACCATTTGAAATTTCAACTTCAATGGGGTAGGGACGTCCCAAGGTACGGAATAGCATGGACAGTCCCCCTGCTCTCTCCTTCCCCAGGACCCACCATGCCCCTTCTTCTCTTCAAGGATGATCAATGGAAACAGGATGCACCTGAGCTCAGTCTAGAGTCTCATAGCAAAGGGTCTGAATACTTATGTAAATGTTAGATTTCAGTTTTTATTTTCGATAAATTTGCCAAAATTGAAAAAAAAAAAATTTGCTTTGTCATTATGGGGTATTGTGTTGAAATGAATGAGGGTAAAAATAAAAAAATAAAATACAATTTTTGAATAAGGTTGTAAAGTAACAAAATGTGGAAAAAGTCAAGAGGTCTGAATACTTCCCGAATGCACTGTATAACCAGACTTTGATACAGATGTAACCCCCTCAACCTTCCTACCCCATCCACCCTCAGTTCACCCACATGGAGTCTTATAGTGAAACATATACAGTATATCGATTTATTTATTTGCACACACTTTATTTATTGATTGATTGTGTAACATACAGAACCGCACCTCTCTCTTTCAATAGTACCCACCCTGCCTCTCCCCCTAAGTACCCACCGTGCCCCATGACCTATATGTAACAGATACACTATATATACAAAAGTATGTGGACACCCCTTCAAATTAGTGGATTTGGCTATTTCAGCCACACCCGTTGGCTGACAGGTATATAACACTGAGTACACAACCATGCAATCTCATTAGACAAACATTGGCAGTAGAATGACCTTACTGAAGAGCTCAGTGACTTTCAACGTGACACCATCATAGGATGCCACCTTTCCAACAAGACAGTTTGCCCTGCTAGAGCTTCCCCGGTCAACTGTAAGTGATGTTATTGGGAAGTGGAAATGTCTAGGAGCAACAACAGCTCAGCCGTGGTAGGCCACACAAGCTCACAGAACTTAATGTTAACTTTCACTGCTATGCGGATGACACACAGCTGTACATTTCAATGAAACATGGTGAAGCCCCAAAACTGCCCTCGCTAGAAGCATGTGTTTCAGACATAAGGAAGTGGATGGCTGCAAACTTTCTACTTTTAAACTCGGACAAAACCGAGATGCTTGTTCTAGGTCCCAAGAAACAAGGAGATCTTATGTTGAATCTGACAATTAATCTTAATCGTTGTACAGTCATCTCAAATAAAACTGTGAAGGACCTCGGCGTTACTCTGGACCCTGATCTCTCTTTTGAAGAACATATGAAGACTGTTTCAAGGACAGCTTTTTTCCACCTACGTAAAATTGCAAAAATCAGAAACTTTCTGTCCATAAATGATGCAGAAAAATTAATCCATGCTTTTGTAACTTCTAGGTTAGACTGCTGCAATGCTCTACTTTCCGGCTACCCGGATAAAGCACTAAATAAACTTCAGTTAGTGCTAAATACGGCTGCTAGAATCCTGACTAGAACCAAAACAATTTATCATATTACTCCAGTGCCAGCCTCCCTACACTGGCTTCCTGTCAAGGCAAGGGCTGATTTCAAGGTTTTACTGCTAACCTACAAAGCATTACATGGGCTTGCTCCTACCTATCTCTCTGATTTGGTCCTGCCGTACATACTTACACGTACGCTACGGTCACAAGACGCAAGCTTCCTAATTGTCCCTAGAATTTCTAAGCAAACAGCTGGAGGCAGGGCTTTCTCCTATAGAGCTCCATTTTTATGGAATGGTCTGCCTACCCATGTGAGAGACGCCAACTCGGTCTCAACCTTTAAGTCTTTACTGAAGACTCATCTCTTCAGTGGGTCATATGATTGAGTGTAGTCTGACCCAGGAGTGTGAAGGTGAACGGAAAGGCTCTGGAGCAACGAACCGCCCTTGCTGTCTCTGCCTGTCCGGTTCCCCTCTTTCCACTGGGATTCTCTGCCTCTAACCCTATTACAGGGGCTGAGTCACTGGCTTACTAGGGCTCTTTCATACCGTCCCTGGGAGGGGTGCGTCACTTGAGTGGGTTGAGTCACTGATGTGATCTTCCTGTCTGGGTTGGCGCCCCCCCTTGGGTTGTGCCATGGCGGAGATCTTTGTGGGCTATACTCGGCCTTGTCTCAGGATGGTAAGTTGGTGGTTGAAGATATCCCTCTAGTGGTGTGGGGGCTGTGCTTTGGCAAAGTGGGTGGGGTTATATCCTTCCTGTTTGGCCCTGTCCGAGGGATGTCATCGGATGGGGCCACAGTGTCTCCTGACCCCTCCTGTCTCAGCCTCCAGTATTTATGCTGCAGTAGTTTATGTGTCGGGGGCTAGGGTCAGTTTGTTATATCTGGAGTACTTCTCCTGTCCTATCCGGTGTCCTGTGTGAATTTAAGTATGCTCTCTCTAATTCTCTCTTTCTCTCTTTCTTTCTTTCTCTCTCTCAGAGGACCTGAGCCCTAGGACCATGCCTCAGGACTACCTGACATGATGACTCCTTGCTGTCCCCAGTCCACCTGGCCGTGCTGCTGCTCCAGTTTCAACTGTTGTGCCTGTGATTATTATTATTTGACCATGCTGGTCATTTATGAACATTTGAACATCTTGGCCATGTTCTGTTATAATCTCCACCCGGCACAGCCAGAAGAGGACTGGCCACCCCACATAGCCTGGTTCCTCTCTAGGTTTCTTCCTAGGTTTTGGCCTTTCTAGGGAGTTTTTCCTAGCCACCGTGCTTCTACACCTGCATTGCTTGCTGTTTGGGGTTTTAGGCTGGGTTTCTGTACAGCACTTTGAGATATCAGCTGATGTACGAAGGGCTATATAAATACATTTTATTTTAATTTGATTTAGAACGAGACCAAAAGTGTTAAAGCACGTACCACGTAGAAATTGTCTGTCCCCGGTTGCAACACTCACTACTGAGTTCCAAACTACCTCTGGAAGCAATGTCAGCAGAACAACTGTTCGTCAGGAGCTTCATGAAATGGGTTTCCATGGCAGGGCAGCCACATACAAGCCTAAGATCACCATGTGCAATGCCAAGCATCGGCTGGAGTGGTGTAAAGCTCGCCTCCATTGGACTCTGGAGCAGTGGAAATTAGTTCTCTGGAGTGATGAATCACCCTTCACCATCTGGCAGTCTGATGGACAAATCTTGGTTTGGTGGATGCCAGGACAATGCTACCTGGCCCGAATGCCAAGTTTGGTGGAAGAGGAATGTTCTGGGGCTGTTTTTCATGGTTTGGGCTAGGCCCCTTAGTTCCAGTGAAGGGAAATCTTAACGCTACAGTATACAATGACATTCTAGACGATTCTGTGCTCCAACTTTGTGGCAACAGTTTGGGGAAGCCCCTTTCCTGTTTCAGCATGACAATGCCCCCATGCACAAAGCAAGATGCATAGATAAATGGTTTGTCAAGACAAGTGTGGAAGAACTTGACCCGCCTGCACAGAGTCCTGACCTCAACCCCATCGAACACCTTTGGGATGAATTGGAACTCCAACTGCGAGCCAGGCCTAATCGCCCAACATCAGTGCCCAACCTCACTAAAGGGGGAACCAATTCCATATTAATGGACATGGTTGTGGAATGAGATGTATGACGAGCAAGTGTCCACATACTTTTGGTCATGTAGTGTATTTCCCCCCCTCTCCTCTTCCAACCCTCTGTCACAGATATGACAGACCCCCATCCCCCTGCTCTCACCTTTCTCTCCATGATCGCCATGCCCGTATCAAGAAACAGAGGAAGAATCAGAGAGAACATAACATTATTAAAATAAATATGCTTATAATTAGAATACTGCTAAAGTCAACATGATATATGAAACGGGTGAAACACTAAGAGTTGATGGTAAATTCAATTCTTGAATCAATCAATTGTGCTGTAACATTTTCATTTCACTGTTGCTCTGCTGCCAGAGACACAAGTAAAGGTTTCATAAAAAAACAGATCTTGTTTCTGTTCTCAATTTTCTTACTATGTCTAAAACATTGAATATTACTTACTTAACAATATAGCAAGAGACATATTGATTGGTACCTATATACAGTGGGGCAAAAAAGTATTTAGTCAGCCACCAATTGTGCAAGTTCTCCCACTTAAAAAGATGAGAGAGGCCTGTAATTTTCATCATAGGTGCACTTCAACTATGACAGACAAAATGAGAAAAAAAATCCAGAAAATCACATTGTAGGATTTTTAATGAATTTATTTGCAAATTATGGTGGAAAATAAGTATTATTTTCTGGTGGCTTTTGGGAGAGATAAAATTATTTAAAAAATAATGTTCATTGGCCTACATACAGTACATTTACAGTATATAGTGCATGTACAGGGTTGTGTAGGTTGCTTTCTAAATGCAATCCGTTACAGTTACAAGTTACCTGTCCAAAATTGTAATCAGTAACGTAACTTTTGGATTACCCAAACCCAGTAATGTAATCTGATTACATTCAGTTACTTTTAGATTACTACAATGTTAAAGTTTACATAGCTGGTCATACATGGATGTTAAATGTTACTTTATGGGTTGGTTATATAGGCTTCCTCTAACCCATCGCTTTCTACTACATATAAAAATATGATTAAATTATATATTTACATTAATATATTATTTATAAGTCTAAAAATGGATGAAGCAACTACATATTGGCCTTTAAATGTATCAAAAGTGTGCGAGTTTGAGCATGTGTCTATTAGACCTATGGATGTATTGTTTTTATCAGCATAGATTAGGTTGAGTAATAAAAGCCCTACTTGTATTGCATAGGCTGGGATCCACACTATGCATCTGTTGCAAGAGCACATTTTTCATTGGCTGTTCACTGGTTTCAAAAACAATGATTGATAGGCAACTTACACGTCTTGAATTCAACCATTATTGGGTTCAAATATACATTTAGATTTGTGAACAGCTATCCACAACAACCACAATCCGTAAGGCGCAAATAGCTAAATGAGAGAGCAGCAGTGTGATTCACTTCACATCAATGCGCTATGTAGATATAAATAATAAGTGATATCCGTATCACCGTAGACTACACCACTGCTGTGATCCTTACCTCCAAGCGTTTATTCAAATTGGATAATCTTTGGATGCCGACAGCAAACGCACCATTGGAAGACACAGCTTGGACTGTAGCCTACAAAAGCCTATTCCTGCTCTTTTCCCGCGATCCATCAAACACATTTGGTGTGTCATCAACAGATTGTACCCTTCCAGCTCCAGCTTCTCCAGAAGGACCACACACCATCTCCTCAGACCAGGCATGTCGAGCTAAAGGAAATGCACAGTCAGAACGTATTTTCAATTGCAAATTTTGAGCATCTGTAAATACAAAACAAATACCTATTCTGCATTTGAAATAATACCACTTATGAAAAGTGTCCATAGCAAAATACCATGGGTACTGGAAAGAAAACATAATCAATAAAACATAATTATGTGAATTACCATTTAAAATGTCTGTTAAATAAAAAAAATTGATATTAGATCAGTGAAATCTGACCATGAGCATAAAGACGCCACAATCATTGCCATATGGTTTCAAGAGATAAAATAATAGTTTGAGTTACAAAATGTGCAACAAAATATTTGAAACCAAATAATAACATTAAAGGCAAAAAAACACTCAATGCAAACTATCACCTTTAAGTCCAGGCCAAATATTATTATTTCCACGTCCCAGGGACAAGCTGCTTTGCCAGTTCACTGAGAGAGCAAGAGACAAATGTAGCGTTATAAAAAGATATTTATGTAAAAAAAAATATATACTATGTATATAACTTCTATAAAGAACATAATACCAAACACAAACGTGAATAGAACATGTGATTCTGCAGAGAGCAGAGATTATCCATAACAAACACGGAGAAACGCAATAAACAAGGTCAACGTAGCATAACCAGAAACAAGCACAAACAGGACATGCATAGTCAGCAGAACAGGACCATTGGGTAGCATTGTTTCCGAACCTCTATGGGATCGGTGTCCCCCCTCATGGGACGATTGAGCTAACGTGCACTAATGTGATTAGCATGACATTTTAAGTAACAAGAACATTTCCCAGGACATAGACATATCTGATATGGGCAGAAAGCTTAAATTCGTGTTAATCTAATTGCACTGTCCAATTTACAGTAGCTATTACAGTGAAAGAATAGAATGCTATTGTTTGAGGAGAGTGCACAGTTATGTACTTGAACAATAAACCATAGGCACATTTGGGCAGACTTGATACAACATTCTGAACAGTAATGCAATGGTTCATTGGATCAGTCTAAAAGTCTGCACATACACTGATGCCATCTAGTGGACAAAATCTAAATTGCACCTGAACTGCAATAATACATTGTGGCCTTTCTCTTGCATTTCAAAGATTATGGAAAAAAAACACATGTTCTTTTCTTCGTATTATCTTTTACCAGATCTAATGTGCTATATTCTCCTACATTAATTTCACCTTTCCACAACCTTCAAAGTGTTTCCTTTCAAATACTATCAAGAATATGCATATCCTTGCTTCAGGTCCTGAGCTACAGGCAGTTAGATTTGGGAATGTCATTTTAGGCGAAAATTGAAAAAAAGGGTCCGATCCTTAAGAGGTTTTTAACTTTATAAGCAGGTCATGGGAACGTGGCCGCCAAAGAACATGTCATCCTCAGGTTGATCTTAAAACACTCAGAGAGCCTTCATGTCCAAACCCTTGTGCTCTCTCTGTATACTTGGAGTCCAGAAAAATATGTATTTCTGTTGTGGCCTCATAACCTTTAGGGAACATGCAGTCTGGATGATAAGCAAACAGCAATGCCACAGAAAGAGACAGCAGAGTAACAGCTGTAATAGACAGGACCGTAACAGAACAACAACAACAACAAAAAACAATTGCCCATCCCATGCTGTTATTGGATCTACAACTGGGCTTTAATAAATCCAAATCCATCCAAATAATGATGGCTAGTAATAAACATTGGCACAAAAGGTCTCAATTTACACAGAACAGAAAGTGCCCATGGGTCCACAAGGTGTCTTTCATGTGAGCGTTCTTGTAACACAAGGGAGGTAATGCACAATAGATTTACTGTCATGTTTTTAAAGGTGGCCATGTATGTGTTTTACCAGAAAGTTTAGCTTACCGTGAAGCTGCTAAGAGGAAACTGGTTGGTGGGTGCTAGTCATGTCGGAGGGACATAGAGATCTGGGGTATAAACACTTTTTTGGTTACTACATGATTCCATATGTGTTATTACATAGTTTTGAAGTCTTCACTATTATTCTACAATGTAGATATAAGTAAAAATAAAGAAAAACCCTTGACTGAGTAGGTGTGTCCAAACTTTTGACTGGTACTGTGCTGGGAGATACAGTTTGTAAATGTTCAATATAAATATACTTCATAAATGGTATCAACAAGGATCTAACTATGATTACATTAGTAATTTGCATTGTAGTTATTTTCAGTCAATCTAGGAACCTTTGCTTTGGCAGTGATCAACAATGGTTAACCAAGTGGCACATACCCAAGCATTCTCTGCAAAGATCTCCTCTGGCACTAGTTCTTTGGGGACTTCTATTTCCCTAAGATGGTCCAAAGCATCCTCTGACAGCACAGATGGATGGTCATTTCTTATGTTCATAAATATAGTGTACCATCCTTGTCAGACCTTCATTCCTGGGTGTCTATTCAGTGGTTGTTTGTTCAAGATTGTCTTCGCAAATGTTTTCTGGACATACATCACATGGCAAGTGCTGTTTAACATTCTCAGTGCTGGTCACTGTGTGAAAGACGCCTCTATTAATTTGGAATAGATACCATTTTCCAATGCATTTATAGACACAGGAAACTCTGGCCTTGGAGCAGTGCCACGTGTTTTCCTTTGAATTAAACCACCATTACTTTGCCTGATCAGCTGTTATAAGACACGTTTCCTTCAGAGATGATTAAAAACAGATTAAAAATGGATGATTAAAAACACCTCTACGCAGACGACACCATTCTGTACACTTCTGGCCCTTCTTTGGACACTGTGTTAACAACCCTCCAGGCAAGCTTCAATGCCATACAACTCTCCTTCCGTGGCCTCCAATTGCTCTTAAATACAAGTAAAACTAAATGCATGCTCTTCAACCGATTGCTGCCTGCACCTGCCCGCCCGTCCAACATCACTACTCTGAACGGTTCTGACTTAGAATATGTGGACAACTACAAATACCTAGGTGTCTGGTTAGACTGTAAACTCTCCTTCCAGACTCACATCAAACATCTCCAATCCAAAGTTAAATCTACAATTGGCTTCCTATTTCATAACAAAGCATCCTTCACTCATGCTGCCAAACATACCCTTGTAAAACTGACCATCCTACCGATCCTCGACTTTGGCGATGTCATTTACAAAATAGCCTCCAATACCCTACTCAATAAATTGGATGCAGTCTATGATAGTGCCATCTGTCTTGTCACAAAAGCCCCTTATACTACCCACCACTGCGACCTGTACGCTCTCGTTGGCTGGCCCTCGCTTCATACTCGTCGCCAAACCCACTGGCTCCAGGTCATCTACAAGACCCTGTTAGGTAAAGTCCACCCTTATCTCAGCTCGCTGGTCACCATGGCAGCACCCACCTGTAGCACGCGCTCCAGCAGGTATATCTCTCTGGTCACCCCCAAAACCAATTCTTCCTTTGGCTGCCTCTCCTTCCAGTTCTCTGCTGCCAATGACTGGAACAAACTACAAAAATCTCTGAAACTGGAAACACTTATCTCCCTCACTAGCTTTAAGCACCAGCTGTCAGAGCAGCTCACAGATTACTGCACCTGTACATAGCCCATCTATAATTTAGCCCAAACAATTACCTCTCCCCCTACTGTATTTATTTATTTATTTTGCTCCTTTGCACCCCATTATTTGTATCTCTACCGTGCACATTCTTCCACTGCAAATCTACCATTCCAGTGTTTTACTTGCTATATTGTATTTACTTTGCCTTGTTTTGCCTTACCTCCCTCATCTCACCTCATTTGCTCACATTGTATATAGACTTACTTTTCTACTGTATTATTGACTGTATGTTTGTTTTACTCCATGTGTAACACTGTGTTGTTGTATGTGTCGAACTGCTTTATTGCTTTATCTTGGCCAGGTCGCAATTGTAAATGAGATCTTGTTCTCAACTTGCCTACCTGGTTAAATAAAGGTGAAATAAATAAAAAATATTTTTTTAAATGTGCAGTAATCAATTGAGCATGTATGGGGACATTGATTCAACTTAAACCCACTTCTTAAACATCCAATTCATGGGCATCTTTTGTGTTTGACCCTAATAATTTTTTTATCACATGTATTAGGACTCATGTCCCCTGGAAAGATTTTGAAACTGCAGAAATCCCTTTTTGCTGGTCTATGCATTGGCTCTTCAGATTGGATTGTGCTGTGATGTTCTTCACAACAGGTGAATGCTTTTTCAAGTTATGTCTATCTAGATCATTTTTGTTTAGCCATGAACTGCATTTAGGACATTTGGTCTTTGGCTTGCCTAGAGGTGCCACTGTTGAATGAGCTAGTCCCGGGGGTACTGTGGCGGGATGGGCTGGTCCAAGTGATTCTGTCTCAGGAAGGGCTGGTGCCGTGGCAGGAAGGGCTGATTCCAAGGTCCCATGACGGGAAGAGCTAGTTCTGGGGTTCTGGTGGCAGATAGGGCTGGTTCTGGGGGTCCCGGTGGGAAGGGCTGGTTCTTGGAGTTCCATGATGGGAAGATCTGGTCCCAAAGATCCCTTGACATTAATGGCTGGTCCCGTGGTATGAAGGGCTGGTCCCGTGGCGTGAAGGACTGGTCCTATGGCGAGAAGAGCTGGTCCCGTGGTGTGAAGGGCTGGTCACGGGGTCCTGTGGGGGGGAAAGGCTGGTCCCGGGGAGGGAAGGGCTGGTTCCAAATGTCCCACGGCAGGTGCCTTGTAAAGTCAGTAGTTCGTTCGACATGGTGGGATCTTTTTGTGCCTGTTTAATTGTGCAGTGATGAATGAACATATAACTCTTAGTAAAGGGATTCAGTAGCCTGTACTTCAGTAGCCTACACTACTTCGGACAGAGTATCATTTCTGAGTCTGAGCTTGCAGAGAGGGTTAGGCAGAAGGAGTAATATCTGACCAATTACCTGCTTGCTTTCGAAATGCCCACTCCTTTTCACACGCCCATACTAGATCATCTTCATCAGCTAATGTCACTTTTTGTGAATTTTGAAGCATTTATGTCATCAAAACAAGCACATAAAGGCTTCATAATTAATAAAGGCCATGTTAACTAACTGATATTATCTCTTAGAACAAAAAGTATAAGATCTCCTAAACCTGTGTTAATCCCAGACCATATTTTCAGCGTTTATCCCAAAACCCCTATTCTTTCCCCATTCATCATTTCGCCAATAGGATGAACAAACCAGAGGTAACTCATTTAAATTTTTTAGGACTACAAGCTGGCAAGCTCTATTTTTCCCTTATATTGGCCCTGAAGCTAGATATACGTATGTGTTGTGATTCATTAAAATACCATGAATGTGAGTATAAATTGCTTTAAAAGTAGTTTCCTTTTAACAACTATTTATAAAGATCCTCCTGATATGTACCCTAAAGGTCAAAGGTCAGAGTTATGTTGACCTGAACATTCCATGAAAATGTGTCTGATGGATAGCTGTGAATCTACACTTTCCAATCATACATGATTAAAGGGTATACGTGAGCAATAACTTGTTGTATACTGACATTGTATGTCTTAGGGTAAAATCCACATGTGAAAAATGAATTGGAATGGAGGGATGAAAATAAGTGATAACACGGAAAGACATACCATTGCTGCACTGCTATCATACATTTCCCAACTCTAGGGACATAGACCTAAAAGAAAATCACAATGAATCATCATCACCCAAGTTGAGCCTGACCAATCCTCCTGTCTCATAGACTATGTGGGGAAAGCATTGTGAGATTTAGCAGATGTATTACGTATGGCTGTATGACTGTTTACTTAGCCTTTTTAAGTGGTTCCTATCATTGTGTTATTCCAATAATTAAAGACAGACACCAGAGATATTATTGAAAGAAAATATATTTAGACAACAAGTGTTTTCTCATGCCAATGAAATTCAGTATCAACATAGGTGATCGACAGTCTAAACAACAGGGTCAATAAATAAATCATTTAAATGTCTCCATTGGAGTGCAGTCCATTTAATTTTCTAAGACTACAGCCTATGCAGCACTCTCCCAGTCTACTCTCCCAGAGTAGCTGCTGCCCTTGGTCTGGAGAACGTGCTGAGAGCAATGTGGGGAGGAACAAGATGGGGCAGCTCGATGTGAACCATGATTCTCCAAGGTTCTCTTCATAACAGTCAGTTTCAATTCCAGCTGCTTGACTTTGATCAGCAGAGGGCTTAGACGCCTTTTTCTGGACCTTCGCCACTCCACTTTCTCTGTTAAGTTTGTCCAACTGGCTGAACATTTGGTCACCCAACTCCAGGCAGCCTTAATGAAAAAGAGATTGTATACAAACTGCTAATTACTACATTTTTAATGAACACAATCAATGGTCAAAACAGGGACATGCAATTATGGAGGCTGAAGCAAAGATATTTGGTTATAGAAAATGGGTTTATGGCCTCTTCATGATCATTTAATAGCTATCATTCACTAATGGTATTGTTTTAAATTGAACGTGGCAGGCAACAAGCTGCCTAGTCTTCTGCCACTCTGATTGTGATTGTGGTGATGATAGAAAAGACAGGAATCAGGAACAAACTAACTTGTGAAGCAAGCTCTATTCTGTCCCAGTAGATGTAGCACAGGTAAGCGAGAGCAGCCATAAATAAAGGTGTGAAGCATGTCCATCCTTCAAAGACAGTCTGGGGCGAAGGGACAACTGTATTGAAAGTTGCATGTCTGACTCTGTTGCTGCCAGTAAAGCCGCTGTTGCTGCCTTTAAAACCAGTCAATAATGCAGAACGCATTCTTGCCCATTCGGATTGGGGTTCAGCTCCTGGAATCCAATCCATTTCAACCAATGTTTTCGTATATATTTTAATTGGTTATATGGATGTAATGCGCTGCTAAAATGTGTCTGCCACAATTTCCCACAAATTGATCAACATTCTAGAATCTAAATCGTGATTTAGATTCTAATAGTTCTACATGGATGTCACAAACAATGCAGATATTTATGACAAGGCCTACAATTTTAGGTGGCTTTTCCGACAACATTCCAACTATCCACCGCATTTTCGAATGCTTTTAAAACACAGAAGCCAAACGCAGAAACTATGGATACAACTTTGTCCGCGCATTATCATAATTAATAATTCATAGTAATTATTCAAAGGACATATACATTGCAGTTTACAGCCTAGACTAAAGTGGCCCGCTAATTTAGTACCTTTCTGGACCTAAACTTTGGAGAATAGACCCAAACTGATCCAAATGGTTGCATAATCATACCTAGGCTGTAGGCCAGTTATTTTGTCAGGAAACTAAACAGGATGCCTACATCACTGCAGTTTACAGCCTATGGACAATAATTGTGTACTCATTTAATAACAATAATACATTCCTAATTGCACTGTCTTGTTGTTGCCCAGGTATAATCATTTTTGTGTCCAAAAACTTAGGCCTGGGCCCAGCAGTGGTGCGTGGGTAAAATCACTGGGGAAGCCAGAAAGATAAGCCATATTACAACCTGTGTTGTGATAATTGCGCTGTTTGCTCTATAACCTGTTAGTTCATATGTCTTGCGATGGTGCTATATAGGCCTAAAGGCCAAGACAATAAGAAGACATAGTGACAGAATAGATTCAACCAAACCTTTGTTTCATCACAAAACCGGAGAGCAACCTCTGTCCGGTGAAGTCCACAAAACCTATTGCATGTAACAAACAGTGACATGACCTAAAGCAGTGGTTCCCAAACTTTTTATAGTCCCGTACCCCTTCAAACATTCAACCTCCAGCTGCGTACCCCCTCTAGCACCAGCACTCTCAAATTTGTTTTTTTGCCATCATTGTAAGCCTGCCATACACACACTATACAATACATTTGATAAACATAAGAATGAGTGTGAGTTGGTTGTCGTCACAACCAGGCTCGTGGGAAGTAACAAAGAGCTCTTATAGGACCAGGGCACAAATAATAATGTAATCATAATCAATAATATAGCTCTTTATTTAGCCATCTTATATATAAAACCTTATCTGTTCATCAAAAAATGTGAATAACTCACCACAGGTTAATGAGAAGGGTGTGCTTGAAAGGATGCACATAAGTCTGCAATGTTGGGTTGTATTGGAGAGAGTCTCAGGCTTAAATCATTTTCCACACACAGTCTGTGCCTGTATTTAGTTGTTATGCTAGTAAGGGCAGAGAATCCAATCTCACATAGGTACGTGGTTGCAAAGGGCATCAGTGTCTTAACAGCGCGATTTGACAAGGCAAGAAACTCTGAGCACAGCCCTATCCAGAAATCTGGCAGTGGCTTCTGATTAAATTACATTTTCACAGAACCACTTGTTGCAATTTCAATGAGGCTCTCTTGTTCAGATATCGGTAAGTGGACTGGAGGCAGGGCATTAAAGGGATAACGAATCCGGTTGTTTGTGTCGTCCGTTTCGGGAAAGTACTTGCGTAATTGCGCACCCAGGTGCTTCGCTATATCATATTTGACATTGTCCGTAAGCTTGAGTTTAATTTGCACACAAAAAATCATACAATGATGGAAAGACCTGTGTGTTGCCCTTGTTAATGCAGACAGAAAACAGCTCCAAATTCTTAATCATAGCCTCAATTTTGTCCCGCACATTGAATATAGTTGCGGAGAGTCCCTGTAATCCTAGATTCCAATCATTCAGGCGAGAAAAAACATCACCCAGATAGGCCAGTCATGTGAGAAACTCGTCATCATGCAAGCGGTCAGACAAGTGAAAATTATGGTCAGTAAAAAAAACTATAAGCTTGTCTCTCAATTTAAAAAAAAACGTGTCAATACTTTGCCCCTTGATAACCAGTGCACTTCTGTATGTTGTAAAAGTGTTACATGGTCGCTGCCCATATCATTGCATAATGCATAAAATACACGAGAGTTCAGGGGCCTTTCTTTAACAAAGTTAACCATTTTCACTGTAGTGTCCAAAACGTCATGTGCGCATAATGATGATTGCCAGGTGTGTGTAATGATGAATCCCAGGACCGGTGGTTAGAACTCTGGCGATGTCGTATGCCATAGGGAAGGAGCAGGAGCAGGAGCAGGAGCAGGAGCAGGAGCAGGAGCAGGAGCAGGAGCAGGAGCAGGAGCAGGAGCAGGAGCAGACGTGGCAGCCCCGTTGGAAAATATAAATGTATTCATTGAAAGTGTGAAGAAGAAAAAATGTAAAAAATATATATACAGTGGGGCAAAAAAGTATTTAGTCAGCCACCAATTGTGCAAGTTCTTCCACTTAAAAAGATGAGAGAGGCCTGTAATTTTCATCATAGGTACACTTCAACTATGACAGACAAAATGAGAAAAAAAATCCAGAAAATCACATTGTAGGATTTATTTGCAAATTATGGTGGAAAATAAGTATTGTAAGTATTTGTAAATAAGTAATAAGTATTTGGTCACCAAACAAGCAAGATTTCTGGCTCTCACAGACCTGTAACTTCTTCTTTAAGAGGCTCCTCTGTCCTCCACTCGTTACCTGTATTAATGGAACCTATTTGAACTTGTTATCACTATAAAAGACACCTGTCCACAACCTCAAACAGTCACACTCCAAACTCCACTATGGCCAAGACCAAAGAGCTGTCAAAGGACACCAGAAACAAAATTGTAGACCTGCACCAGGCTGGGAAGACTGAATCTGCAATAGGTAAGCAGCTTGGTTTGAAGAAATCAACTGTGGGAGCAAATATTAGGAAATGGAAGACATACAAGACCACTAATAATCTACCTTCGATCTGGGGCTCCACGCAAGATCTCACCCCGTGGGGTCAAAATGATCACAAGAACGGTGAGCAAAAATCCCAGAACCACACGGGGGGACCTAGTGAATGACCTGCAGAGAGCTGGGACCAAAGTAACAAAGCCTACCATCAGTAACACACTACGCCGCCAGGGACTCAAATCCTGCAGTGCCAGACGTGTCCCCCAGCTGAAGCCAGTACATGTCCAGGCCCATCTGAAGTTTGCTAGAGAGCATTTGGATGATCCAGAAGAAGATTGGGAGAATGTCATATGGTCAGATGAAACCAAAATATAACTTTTTGGTAAAAACTCAACTCGTCGTGTTTGGAGGACAAAGAATTCTGAGTTGCATCCAAAGAACACCATACCTACTGTGAAGCATGGGGTGGAAACATCATGCTTTGGGGCTGTTTTTCTGCAAAGGGACCAGGACGACTGATCCGTGTAAAGGAAAGAATGAATGGGGCCATGTATCGTGAGATTTTGAGTGAAAACCTCCTTCTATCAGCAAGGGCATTGAAGATGAAACGTGGCTGGGTCTTTCAGCATGATCCCAAACACACCGCCCGGGCAACAAAGGAGTGGTTTCGTAAGAAGCATTTCAAGGTCCTGGAGTGGCCTAGCCAGTCTCCAGATCTTAACACCATAGAAAATCTTTGGAGGGAGTTGAAAGTCTGTGTTGCCCAGCAACAGTCGCAAAACATCACTGCTCTAGAGGAGATCTGCATGGAGGAATGGGCCAAAATACCAGCAACAGTGCGTGAAAACCTTGTGAAGACTTACAGAAAATGTTTGACCTCTGTCATTGCCAACAAAGGGTATATAACAAAGTATTGAGATAAACTTTTGTTTTTGACCAAATACTTATTTTCCAGCATAATTTGCAAATAAGTTAATAAAAAGATCCTACAATGTGGATTTTCTGGATTTTTTTTCTCATTTTGTCTGTCATAGTTGAAGTGTACCTATGATGAAAATTACAGGCCTCTCTCATCTTCTTAAGGGGGAGAACTTGCACAATTGGTGGCTGACTAAATCGTTTTTTGCCCCACTGTATATAGACATACAGTTGAAGTCAGAAGTTTATATACACTTAGGTTGGAGTCATTGAAACTCATTTGTCAACCACTCCACACATTTCTTGTTAACAAACTATAGTTTTGGAAAGTCAGTTAGGACATCTACTTTGTGCATGAATCATTTTTGCAACAATTGTTTACAGACAGATTATGTCACTTATAATTCACTGTATCACAATTCCAGTGGGTCAGAAGTTTACATAAACTAAGTTGACTGTGCCTTTAAACAGCTTGGAAAATTCCAGAAAATTATGTCATGGCTTTAGAAGCTTCTGATAGGCTAATTGATATAATTTGAGTCAATTGGAGGTGTACCTGTGGATGCATTTCACATTGGTTACTACATGATTCCATATGTGTTATTTCATAGTTGATGTCTTCACTCTTATTCTACAATGTAGAAAATAGTAAAAATAAAGAAACTACCTTTAATGAGTAGGTGTGTCCAATCTTTTAACGGGTCCTGTAGATAGGAACGATTTATCTTGTCTGATTTAGCATCCCAGATTATGCGAGGAGGAGTCAGGAGTAGGCAGCACCATAAGTAAGTGAGTAAACTGAGATATGACTAAGGAGTTAATCAGTGTAATTTTTCCATTAATCGACAGGCATTTACCTCTCCATGTTTGCAGGATCTTGTCTACATTTACTAGTTGTCTATTGAAATTAATTGTGGAGAGCTCATTTATATATTTTGTGATATAAATACCAAGTATGTCTACTTCACAGTCAGCCCAAGTTATAGGTAAACTTCAGGGTATTTTATTTTTAAAATTGTATTTAACCAGGTAGGCTAGTTGAGAACAAGTTCTCATTTACAACAGCGACCTGGCCAAGATAAAGCAAAGCAGTTCGACACATACAACAACACAGAGGTACACATGGAATAAACAAACATACAGTCAATAATACAGTAGAAAAGGTATATCAGTGTGTGCAAATGAGGTAAGGGAGGTAAGGCAATAAATAGGCCATGGTGGTGAAGTAATTACAACACACCAATTAAACACTGGAATGATAGATGTGCAGAAGATGAATGTGCAAGTAGAGATACTGGGGTGCAAAGGAGCAAGATAAATAAATACAGTATGGTGATGAGGTAGTTGGATGGGCTATTTACAGATGGGCTATGTACAGATGCAGTAATCTGTGAGCTGCTGACAGCTGGTGCTGAAAGCTAGTGAGCGAGATATGAGTCTCTAGCTTCAGTGATTTTTGCAGTTTGTTCCAGTCATTGGCAGCAGAGAACTGGAAGGAAAGGCAGCCAAAGGAGAAATTGGCTTTGGGGGTGACCAGTAAGATATACCTGCTGGAGCGCGTGCTAAGGGTGGGGGCTGCTATGGTGACCAGTGAGATGAGATAAGGAAACTAGAAACTAGAAAGTTGGGGCACCACGAAAGAATGTTATTTTTCAAATAAATTTTCGAATAAACTCTTAAAGACCTGGTAATCTCTTACCTCAATAGCAGTCAATATTTAATCGTCGCCTTATTCAGTCTCATCTGAAAGTTGTAAATTCTTGGTTATCTTCACGAACCCTGGCTAACAAGTTGAATCAGCAATACAAAATTTGGTTGAATTATTTATTTACTAAATAATCACACAGAATAACATCTACACAGAATGGATCATACATTGATTACAAATTATGTCAAAGGAAAACGTCCCTAGCGGACGGAACAAATATGACGACTGGTTACACGAAGAAAAGGGGTTGGGTTTTGAATGAAAGAGCGGGAAGACTGAGTAACAAAGGGAGGAGCTATGCTATCGTAAATACAGAATCTTATCCATTCTAAATAACCGCCCATTTGGAAAAAGGAAAATGCAATAAATATTTACTCTGAGCTGCGCTTCAATAGATTGGTGATAGATGAAAGGCCGGGTTGCCCAGCAGGGATCTCTTGTCCTCTGAAGAATGTCTCTGGTGGTAAATTGGTTACGTTGTAGTATCGTTGTGTGTGTTAGACTGGGTACGTCGTCCATCCTTTCCTAGCCCACGTTTACAGCGGCTGCTGCTAACTCAACGGCTAGGAGGTATCACTTCTGGAGTGAATAAGAGTTCAAAGTTCATACCAAGTTGCCATACTTTTAAGCTCGTGCTATATTCTGGCGGGTATAGTCAAAATTCATCCTTTTGCTGTGTCGATAGTCACCTTCACATTGAACACAATGCTAATTTCGTTTTAACGTAGGACCGTCATCCTCACGTCCTCGGAACAGGAAGTTGAATTTTCATCAACGGGTTTATATGGTGGTGAAAGAAGGGCGTGTTTCATAGTTTACAACCAGTGTCTGTTCACTTGGGTGGGGCCTCTGAGTGAGCAGAGTTTCTCTATGACAAACCGTTCTCTCATTTAAGAAGCTAAAATTACATTTAATCTTTTCACAAATAGTTTATTTAAACATTTAAATTTCACAACAATTCCATGTGAGAATCTGAAACTATAATGTGTAGTAATGTCTCAGACTCCAACTGATCTGACATCATATTCATTAAGTACCAACGCAAATCTTCAACTGGTTGGATTCCCGAAATATGGTTCAATTTCCCACCTTTTGATGTTACCAGACTCTCTATGTTAACAAAGGGATTTTCAATAGTCACATCGGTAGAGAGAGGGAAAAGGGGAAAGTTATTTATGGGGGTCATAAACCTCCCCCAACAGGCCAACGTCATGACACCGTTGATAGACGCAGATTCCCTCTGTCAGACCAACTATCAACAGACAGCGATACCTCTGGCTCCTCTACCAACAGTGAGTTTTGTTTTTACAAAAAAGCAAACCGCTCGAACACACAATGCCATCTGCCCGGTACATTTGAAACTGGGATCATCTGAGACCAGTCACACGGACAGTTGATGAAACTGTGGGTTTGCACAACCGAATCATTTCTACACAAACTGTCAGAAACCGTCTCAGGGATGCTCATCTACAGTCAGTCATCTGCTCGTCGTCCTCACCAGGGTCTTGACCTGACTGCAGTTCGGCATCGTAATCGACTTTTGTGGGCAAATGCTCACCTTCAATGACCACTGACACGCTGGAGAAGTGTGCTCTTCATAGATGAATCCAGGTTTGAACTGTACTGGTCAGATGGCAGACAGCTTGTATGGCGTCATGTGGTCGAGCGGTTTGCTGATGTCAACGTTGTGAACAGAGTGCCCCATGGTGGTGGTGGGGTTATGGTATTGGCAGGCTTAAGCTACGGACATTGAACACAAATGCATTTTATTGTTGATAATTTAAATGCACAGACATACCGTGAAGCGATTCTGAGGCCGATTGTCGTGCCATTTATCCGTCGCCTCAGGCCCCATGTCGCAAGGATCTGTACATAATTCCTGGAAGCTGAAAATATCCCAGTTCTTCCATGGCCTGCATACCCACCAGACATGTTACCCATTGAGCATGTTCGGGATACACTGGATCAACGTGTACGACAGCATGTTCCAGTTCTCACCAATAACCATCAACTTTGCACAGCCATTGAAGAGTGGGACAACATTCCACAGGCCACAATCAACAGCCTGATCAAATCTATGCGAAGGAGATGTGTCACGCTGCATGAGGCAAATGGTGGTCACACCAGATACTGTCTGGTTTTCTGATCCAAGCCCCTACCTTTTTAAGGTATCTGTGACCAACAGTTAAGTGAAATCTAGCCCGAACCATGAAAACCAGCCCCAGACCATTATTCCTTCTCCACTAAACTTCACAGTTGGCACTACAGCCTGCATTCGGGCAGGTATCATTCTACTGGCATTCGCCAAATCCAGATTCGTCAATCAGACTGCCAGATGGTGAAGCGCATTTCATCATTCCAGAGAACGCGTTTCCACTGCTCCAGAGTCCAATGGCGGCGAGCTTTACACCACTCCAGGCAACGCTTGGCGTTGTGCATGGTGATCTTAGGCTTGTGTGCGGCTGCTCGGCCAATGAAACCCATTTCATGAAGCTCCTGACGAACAGTTCTTGTGCTGACGTTGCTTTCAGAAGCAGTTTGGTACTCGGTAAGTGAGTGTTGCACCCGAGGACAGACAATTTTTACGCACTACACGCTTCAGCGGTCCAGTTTTGTGAGCTTGTGTGACCTACCACTTCGCAGCTGAGCTATTGTTGCTCCGATATGTTTCCACTTCACAATAACAGCACTTACAGTTGACCAGAGAAGCAAAGCAGACATTTTATGAAGTGACTGGAAAGTTGGCATCCTATGACGGTGTAACTTTTAATGTACAGTGCCTTCAGAAAGTATTCGGACCCCTTGACTTTTTCCACATTTTGTTACGTTACAGCCTTATTCTGAAATGAATAAAACAAATCCTGGGTTCGATTCCAGGCTGTGTCCCAGCCGGACATGACCGGGAAACCCATGAGGCGGTGCACAGTTGGCCCAGAGTCATCCGGGTTAGGGTAGGTTTTGGCCAGCCGTGATTTCCTTGTTCCATTGGGCTCTAGTGACTCCTTGTGGCGGGCCTGGCGCCTGCAAGCTGACTTCGGTCACCAGCTGCTTCAAGAAGCAATGCAGCTTGTCAGGGTCGTGTTTCAGAGGATGCATGGCTCTCAACCAATGCCTCTCCCGGGTCTGTAGGGGAGTTGCAACAATGGGACAAGACTAACTACCAATTGGATATCAGAGCAAAAAAAAGCCATGAGGTTGAAGGAATTGTTAGTTAGTTAGAGCTCCGAGACAGGATTGTGTCAAGGCACAGACATGGGGAAGTGTACAAAAACAATTCTGCAGCATTGAAGGTCCCTAAGAACACAGTTGCCTCCATCATTCTTAAATGGAAGATATTTGGAACCACCAAGACTCTTCCTTGAGCTGGCCACCCAGCCAAACTGAGCAATTGGGGGAGAAGGGCCTTGGTCAGGGAGATGACTAGGAAGCTCTCACAGAGCTCTAGAGTTCCTCTGTGGATATGGGAGAACCTTCTAGAAGAACAACCATCTCTGCAGCACTCCACCAATCAGGCCTTTATGGTAGAGTGGACAGGCGGAAGCCACTCCTTAGTAAAAGGCACATGACAGCCCTCTTGGAGTTTGCCAAAAGGCTCAGACCACAAGGAACAAGATTCTCTAGTCTGATGAAACCAAGACTCTTTGCCCTGAATGCCAAGCGTCACGTCTGGAGGAAACCTGGCACCATCCCTACGGTGAAGCATGGTGGTGGCAGCATCATGCTGTGGGGATGTTTTTCAGCGGCAGGGAGACTAGTCAGGATTGAGGCAAAGATGAACGGAGCAAAGTACAGAGAGATCCTTGATGAAAACCTGCTCCAGAGTGCTCAGTACCTCAGACTGGGGCAAAGGTTAAACTTCCAACAGGACACCAACCCTAAGCACACAGCCAAGACAACGCAGTAGTGGCTTTGGGACAAGTCTCTGAATGTCCTTAAGTAGCCCAGCCAGAAACCGGACTTGATTCAGATCGAATATCTCTGGAGACACCTGAAAATAGCTGTGCAGCAACGCTCTCCATCCAAACTGACAGAGTTTGAGAGGATCTGCAAAGAAGAATGGGAGAAACTCCCCAAATACAGGTGTGCCAAGCTTGTAGCATCATACTCAAGAAGACTCGATGCTGTAATCATTGCCAAAGGTTCTTCAACAAAGTACTGAGTAAAAGGTCTGAATATTTATATAAATGTGACTATTATTTCTAATTTAAAATGTTAAAAAACAAACATTTTAGAATAGAGCTGTAACGTAACAAAATGTGGAAAAAAATCAATGGGTGTGAATACTTTCCGAAGGCACTGTATGTAGCCGTCAAACATTGGACTATGCTAGCTACATTTAGGTTAGTTAGATTAGTTTATCTCACGACAGCCAGCAATATATCTAGCTAGTAACAAGGTAAGCTGATCTTTCTCTACCAGTATGGACAAATTTCAAATTCTGAGTAGGTAGGTTAAAATAATAAATCCTACATCAAATTATCTTGTGGAAACAATCATGCTTTTTCTCTGTCAGCTGCATGGTGAATGCATCATTCAATTTTTTACACGCTACATTAGCTCCAATGTTGCTGTGACGTTACTAATGTCTGTTATTTGAGCGGGTCAAGATCCGCTGTCCTCAATAGATGGAAATAATAAAACCAGGCATAAACATGCCACAATGTCATTTTAGTCAGTCACTTCACCCCCTTCTCTCTTTTTTCAGACTGCATTTTGTCATTGATGATATTACTACACTCATAAAATGTTAGTATTTGGGCAACTGGTGATATCACTACAATCAATGACAAAATATATTTGTAATTGGTGGTGATTGACATGTCGGTGTTAACTCAAATAATGCTTAGACTGTGACGACAACTATTGTGTGGAGTAGACAAGTCAGAATCAACTACCCAAACTGGAAAAAACCCTTTAAATATATAGGTAACCCCTCGTTATGTTGTGTACAGTATATCAAATTTAAAAAACATGGCAATGAAAGCACTTTTTTTCTGGGACACTATGGACGGTAAGCAATATAATAATTTTTTACAGAGACCGTGTCACTATCTACAATGCTAACAGCAGAGGCTGGCAAAATTTTTTTCAGAAGTTGTAGAATGTGAGCTATTACCATCTGTGTTTCTGTTTTTCTACCAGGAAGCTGTACGGTGAGATTGGAGAACAAAACCATGTACTGTATTGTCAGTGTCTTTGGGTTGACTGTCTGACTAGTACAACCACCATGTTCCATCTTCCCCATTTTGCAAATCTGACATTTTCACAACCCTAGTGAAACCAGTCTATGACTTTCTGTATAATCAACTAATAAATGTATCCCTTTCTTTTGAAGAATGTAACTTATCAATATTTTTCTATACACCGGTCTTACTCCTTATATTAAGCAATTTAGAAGTTTCAAATGTATAATTCTGAAATAAACAGTTAGACATTGTTGGAAAATGTGATATCATTTGGCTGCACTAACGTTATTGCCGTTGCATAAAGCACAACAAACTATTTGAATAATTAACAGTTTATATAGTATTTATGCCTCTATAAAATATTTGTTATATACTTTCAATATAAAGTGTTAGCAGGCTAAATAAATAGGTAATACTTTTAAATAAGAATCATCCATTGATATTTGACTGGCATCTTCCTATATACAATGGCAATACTGTGTTACTGTAGTGCACACTGCAACTAATTCTGAATGTGAGGTTTTATGGACATTTAGAAAATGGGAACATGACATTCTGACATCCTGGGGGGTGGAGCAAACAAGAGCTAAAGTAAAATTGCTATTTTTTCACCATCTATGTCATCTTCATAAGAAATACAGATTTGTTTCCTGAAGAGTTTACGGGCTAATCAATGTTAGGAATAATAAGGAAAATACAGTGCCTTGCGAAAGTATTCGGCCACCTTGAACTTTGCGACCTTTTGCCACATTTCAGGCTTCAAACATAAAGATATAAAACTGTATTTTTTTGTGAAGAATCAACAACAAGTGGGACACAATCATGAAGTGGAACGACATTTATTGGATATTTCAAACTTTTTTAACAAATCAAAAACTGAAAAATTGGGCGTGCAAAATTATTCAGCCCCCTTAAGTTAATACTTTGTAGCGCCACCTTTTGCTGTGATTACAGCTGTAAGTCGCTTGGGGTATGTCTCTATCAGTTTTGCACATCGAGAGACTGACGTTTTTTCCCATTCCTCCTTGCAAAACAGCTCGAGCTCAGTGAGGTTGGATGGAGAGCATTTGTGAACAGCAGTTTTCAGTTCTTTCCACAGATTCTCGATTGGATTCAGGTCTGGACTTTGACTTGGCCATTCTAACACCTGGATATGTTTATTTTTGAACCATTCCATTGTAGATTTTGCTTTATGTTTTGGATCATTGTCTTGTTGGAAGACAAATCTCCGTCCCAGTCTCAGGTCTTTTGCAGACTCCATCAGGTTTTCTTCCAGAATGGTCCTGTATTTGGCTCCATCCGTCTTCCCATCAATTTTAACCATCTTCCTTGTCCCTGCTGAAGAAAAGCAGGCCCAAACCATGATGCTGCCACTACCATGTTTGACAGTGATGAGCTGTGTTGCTTTTACGCCAAACATAACGTTTTGCATTGTTGCCAAAAAGTTCAATTTTGGTTTCATCTGACCAGAGCACCTTCTTCCACATGTTTGGTGTGTCTCCCAGGTGGCTTGTGGCAAAGTTTAAACGACACTTTTTATGGATATCTTTAAGAAATGGCTTTCTTCTTGCCACTCTTCCATAAAGGCCAGATTTGTGCAATATACGACTGATTGTTGTCCTATGGACAGAGTCTCCCACTTCAGCTGTAGATCTCTGCAGTTCATCCAGAGTGATCATGGGCCTCTTGGCTGCATCTCTGATTAGTCTTCTCCTTGTATGAGCTGAAAGTTTAGAGGGACGGCCAGGTCTTGATAGATTTGCAGTGGTCTGATACTCCTTCCATTTCAATATTATCGCTTGCACAGTGCTCCTTGGGATGTTTAAAGCTTGGGAAATCTTTTTGTATCCAAATTCGGCTTTAAACTTCTTCACAACAGTATCTCGGACCTGCCTGGTGTGTTCCTTGTTCTTCATGATGCTCTCTGCGCTTTTAACGGACCTCTGAGACTATCACAGTGCAGGTGCATTTATACGGAGACTTGATTACACACAGGTGGATTGTATTTATCATCATTAGTCATTTAGGTCAACATTGGATCATTCAGAGATCCTCACTGAACTTCTGGAGAGAGTTTGCTGCACTGAAAGTAAAGGGGCTGAATAATTTTGCATGCCCAATTTTTCAGTTTTTGATTTGTTAAAAAAGTTTGAAATATCCAATAAATGTCGTTCCACTTCATGATTGTGTCCCACTTATTGTTGATTCTTCACAAAAAAATACAGTTTTATATCTTTATGTTTGAAGCCTGAAATGTGGCAAAAGGTCGCAAAGTTCAAGGGGGCCGAAGACTTTCGCAAGGCACTGTATACACAATGCAATTTCATATTTTTGAAAGGGTCGATTCAAACATTTATTATTCTTAGAAAGCATTACATGTCTGCCTACTGTACTGAAGAAACGGTGTCTTGATACTCAGAGGGGACAAAAATGGCAAATAAGATGATTCTGTCCCATGAAAGCTATATTCAGACAAATTCATAGCATTAGAATAGGCAAATGAGCTACATTGTTCTTCTGAAAGTGTTTTATAAAAGTTAATTATGTAGTGAGAAGATACATACAGTGGCAAGAAAAAGTATGTGAACTCTTTGGAAATACCTGGACTTCTGCATAAATTGGTCATAAAATTTGATCTGATCTTCAGCTAGGTCACAACAATAGACAAACAGTCTGCTTAAACTAATAACACAAACAATTATACGTTTTCATGTCTTTATTGAACACACCGTGTAAACATTCACAGTGCAGGGTGGGAAAAGTCTGTGAACCCTTGGATTTAATAACTGGTTGACCCTCCTTTGGCAGCAATAACCTCAACCAAATGTTTTCTGTAGTTGCGGATCAGACCTACAAAACAATCAGGAGGAATTTTGGACCATCCCATTCTTGGGATGTCTGGTGTGAACTGCTCTCTTGAGATCATGCCACAGAATCTTAATCGGGTTGAAGTCAGGACTCTGACTGAGCCACTCCAGAAGGCGTATTTTCTTCTGTTTAAGCCATTCTGTTGTTGATTTTGGGTCATTGTCCTGTTGCGTCACCCAACTTCTGTTGAGCTTCAATTGGCGGACCGATAGCCTAACATTCTCCTGCAAAATGTCTTGATAAACTTGGGAATTCATTTTTCCGTCAATGATAACAAGCTGTCCAGGCCCTGAGGCAGCAAAGAAGCCCCAATCCATGATGCTCCCTCCACCATACTTTACGGTTGGGATGAGGTTTTGATGTTGGTGTTCTGTGCCTTTTTTTCTCCACACACAGTGTTCTGTGTTCCTTCCAAACAACTCGACTGCAGTTTCATCTGTCCACAGAATATTTTGCCAGTAGAGCTGTGGAACATCCAGGTGCACTTTTGCAAACTTCAGACGTGCAGCAATGTTAAAAAAAAACAAAAAAACAGCAATGGCTCTTTTCGTGGTGTCCTCCCATGAACAACATTCTTGTTTAGTGTTTTACATATCTTAGACTCATGAACAGAGATGTTAGCATGTTCCAGAGATTTCTGTAAGTCTTTAGCTGACACTCTAGTATTTGTCTTAACCTCATTGAGCATTCTGCGCTGTGCTCTTGCAGTCATCTTTGCAGGACGGTCACTCCTTGGGAGAGTAGCAACAGTGCTTAACTTTTTCCATTTATAGACAATTTGTCTTACCATGGACTGATGAACATCAAGGCTTTTAGAGATACTTTGGTAACCCTTTCAAGCTTTATGCAAGTGAACAATTCTTAATCTTAGGTCATCTGAGATCTCTTTTGTTCAAGGCTTGGTTCACATCAGGAAATGCTTCTTGTGAATAGCAAACTCAAATTTTGTGAGTGTTTTTTATAGGGCAAGGCAGCTCTACCAAAATCTACAATCTTGTCTCATTGATTGGACTCCAGGTGAGCAGACTCCTGACTCCAATTAGCTTTTGGAGAAGTCATTAGCCTAGGGGTTCACATAGCAGGTTTGGGAGTCACTAGAGGCTAGGGGTTCACATACTTTTTCCAACCTACGCTGTGAATGTTTAAATTAAGTATTCAATATAGACAAGAAAAATACAATAATGTGTGTTATTAGTTTAAGCGAGTTTAAATCCAGGTAATTCCAAAGGGTTCACATACTTTTCTTGCCACTGTGTATCTACATTGAAATGTTCATCATCTGACAGAAATATAATAAAGACTGAAGAGGTTGTTTTTAAAAAAAATCAGGGGGCCATTTTTCACAGGTTGAAACATGTAGGTAAATTAAAGAACTTGAGCTGCTCAGTTTGGCAACTTAAAAGATACTGATAATATCAGAGTAGTAATAACATTAGAAAAAAAGTCTTCATATTGGACACAAAAGTGCTCAGTTCTACAAACCTTCGAGAAGTAGCTTATCATTCGTTTTTGTGGGGAAAGAGGTCAAGCAAGGAAGTGAAAAACCTTGGTCTCTCAAGAACCACTACAGGCCTTTGGTGCTGCAGCTGTTTAATGGCTAGGTCGCCACAACCTGTAAGAGCCTTTTCTAAGATGACGTGTAAGTTCTGGACTGATGTGTATTCTCCTGTCCTGGGAAGAGGCTTAAGTGGGGAAGAATGAGCCAGCCTGCTACAGGTAGTAGTGAGTCCCACCTGGCTGTTCTCCTTTACAAAACAGCTACGTCTGTAGGAATCCCGCCGCCGAGCTGACACCACAGGTGGATCAGGCCGGGGGTTGTTGGAGTGTGAAGCCTGGGGCCTCTCAGCATCCTTATCCTTGGAGTTCTCCTGTATGAATTTCAGGAAAGATGACTCGAATCCCATAGGTCTGTAAGTAGCCAGGTCAAATGTGCGAGGGGTGGGGCTTTGAGGCTGGGGGTCCTTTGAAATGGGAGGGTGCTCAGGGAGCTCGTTCTTACGTTTAAGTGGCTGGCGGGCTTGAGGGGAGGGCAAGGGCACAGAAATGTTTGTTGGTTTGCCACCATCTTTGCCTGAACTGTCCAAGAAGCTCTCATCAACACAGAATCTGAGGGAGGATGGGGGAGAGAGATCAAGAGCCGGTGGGTTTGAGGATCTTCGCCTTGGCCTCGCCTCTTGGCTGTGGCTGTTCTGAGTAGCAGGGTCCTCCATGTGCCCAGAAGGTTCTCCATAAAGCAAGTCATCTGCACTGACCAAAACATTCCTCTCAGCAGTTGGCTCCTCTTTCAACCCCAGTGGGTCATAGTCATCCAGTGTTTCTGCTTTGATGGAGTGTAGACTCATAGGCACAGATGGACCACCAGGGTTCTCTGGCTCTGCTTGATACTCCATCTTCAGAACTCCGTTAGGTGCCCTCGTCATATCAGGCCACACAGACAATACAGTATTCCTCTGTATCAGCTCCTCCAGTTGCTCTGCTCTAAACACAAGCTTATCCTCATTCAATTTGAAAGCCCGATTGGTTAATTTGTGGCAATTCAAATAGTGACGTCGCATACTACGTATAAATTTGACTACAGAATCACAACCCTGCACCATGCATGGGTACGCTTCACGTTGACAGCGATCTTGGCACATCTGCAAGGCCTCCTCATGGGAACGGAAGACCAAATCTTCAAACTTGTGTTTTGATTTAGACTCTACAATACTTTGGTCAACATTCAAAATTTCACCATCATCTTCATCATGCTCTTCACTAGTTTCTTCAGCCTTAACATCTTCGGGAGACTTTGGGCAGTGTCTCAGAGATTGCCCGAGAGGTAGTTTGGTTGCATCTTTTTGTGGCGTAGAGGATGTGAAGATAAACTTTTTTTGGCAACCAGTGACTGAAGTGTCATTGTGAGTATTCTGGAGACGCAATACAAGTGAATCATAGTAATTGAGGTGGCTAGAGAGTACATGTTTTTTCAGACTACTGCTTTGGGTGAACACTTGTGTACAGCCCTCATACTTGCAGTACATGGTCGCCTGGTAAGGATAACTCTTTCTGTGATGCTTTAGGCTACGGTTCACCTGGTAAGGATGCTCACTCTCCAAGTGACGCACCAGGCTACTGTTCAGGAGGTAAGAGGCATTACAGTTGGCGTAGCTGCACCTAAACTTCTGTAAAACTGGGTCTTCTGAAAGCATGGAAGGACGTCCCATCACCTGTGAATGATGCTTCTTCTTGTGGCGATAAAGACTGTAGGTGTGACAGAAAAGCATCCCACAGTCCTTGTGCTTGCACATATAAATGCTGCCCCTGCCCCTTTGCATATCTCCATCCTCACTTTCCTCCTCAAACTGATCCTGCACAGAAGATGGCGCGTGACTCCATTTCGTACTCTTGTCTCCAGACTTAGCAAATTGTACAACGTTTTGTCGCCTCCACATTATTTTCTTTTTTAGGTACTTCTGCTGCCAGGAGGGGTGTTGCCAGGTGAGGGTCTGAGAATTTTGTATAAACGAGACTGTGGGCTTGGTGGGTTCTGGGGGTTTACCCCGAACCCACTTTTTAGACCAGCTCATTTTCTCCACAACTGCCTCGCTAAGTCTATGAGTCTGAAGATAATGAACCCTCAAGTCGGTCTTCTCTCTATGGCATTTGAAGCAGAGGTGGCACTTAAATGTCAGTGACTTGAGGATCTTCATTCCTTTCACCTTCTCCTCTGAGAAGTGATGCTTGTTCATGTAGTGGCGCCTTAGGGTAGTGCTAATCACACATCTAAAATTGCAGCCATTAAGCTCACATAAGTATGGTTTAGTAGAAGCTTGCAAAACATAAGGGCTGATCTGGTCTGACTCTAAGTGTTGCTCTGAGGGTAGACTGTTGGCAACAGATGGTTCAACGTTTGATGTCAATTTCCTCCTCTCACCAACAGCGGGTAGAGCTCTCTTTTGCAATAATACAATTGGGGACCTGGTGCCAACACCCTGATGGCAGGATATATTTGATGTGGTGGACCCTGACATTGGGTGGGAGGGCTCAGTATATCCATTTGTAGAGTTGGAGGGAGTCAGACTAAGCTGGCTAAGCCCAATCAAAATCTCTCTTAAATGGTCATTATCATTGGCAAGGCATGATGGGGATGTTGTGGTGTTCTTAATAAGGGAAGGGCAAGCATTTCCCTGGCTTGATCCCTTCATTAGCAGACAAGCTGCATGTTCATGTTTGTTCTGGTCATCATTGTCCTGCTCTGTTTTGACCTTTAGACCTTTAGATTTCAAGCCCACTTCTTTGTCAAGACTGAGTTCCTTATTCTCTGCCTTGAAGTGCTCTGGATGAATACACCTCAGGTGCTTGTGAACATCTCTGGCTTTGGAGAAGGTCAATCCACACCTCTCAAAACCACAAGTGAACTTTTTTCCATCAAAGCACACAGCAACCGAGGTCATTGTGCCTTTGGGCTCCTTGCAGCTCGACACATGTGACGAGGACGCACTGCATGTATAGGAAGTAGCATTGTTTCCCCCACTGACTACCTCCTCCAGTGCAGTCTTTCTTTTACAATACTTTTTGGGTCTGGCTATGTCCTCAGTTATGGAATCAAGATGTTTTATTTTGGCCTTCCTCTGTGCCTCAAAGTCTTCCTCAGAGAAGGTAATGCCGTGTGTGGCTAAATGCCTGCTGAATTCCTTTTTAGAAAAGTAGAACTTTTTGCATTCAAGGCTTGTGCAGCTGTATGCAGCATCACGAAAGTGCTGTGCTTCATGGTGGTATACCTGCCCCAAGTCAGAGAAAGAAAGACGACATCCTTTGAGCTCACACTGGTAGCTAACTTGATAGCCATGGCTATGCTTATGTGCAACAAGCTTATTGGCGGTGCTGAAACGAGCACCACAACCTGTGACCATACAAATGTAAGGCAGGTCACCGTAGTGCAAACGCTGATGTCTTTGGTGGTGATAGGCAGACATGAAGTGGCGCCGGCAGTAAGTGCACTTTTCCCTACGGTCTTTCATTTCAAAATAATGTTTCACGTTCTGGTCCCCAACGTGGTATTCAGATTTTAAATGCACACCCAAGTACTTGGAATGCTTAAAAGTCTTTGTACAGTGAGTGGCAGGGCATGTATATATGTCATGATTCTGCAATTCAAAATGAAAGTTAATGTAATCAAATGTGACGTTATCTTCAAGTCCAGGGTACCTGCGGGCAGATGAAGCTTGTTCTAGAATGTGCTCCAAAACATCAGGATCATGTGTGGACTGGTAGTACAGCATTAAGGAAGGATCAAGAGCAATCTCAACAGTCTCCAAGTCGTCGTCCTCCATTTCCTTATCCCAATCAATCCTCTTTTTGTCCTTTCTCTTTTGCCGAGTGCTTCTGGGTGGCATTCGAAGGTGCAGTTTAGTATGTGGGATAAAATCTTTTCTGCTTTTAAACTTCTTCAGGCAGACAGGGCAGGTGAAAACACCGTTGTTTTCATGCCTCTTAGAGTGAAGAAGGATTCGCGTTTCAGTAACACTTTTCTTACAAATCTTGCAGAGGAACTTGTATTTCTTCTGAAGTGAGCCCTGCTCAACATCTGGCTTCAAAGGTGGTTTACTGTCCCACTCATTTTCCTCATCTTTATTATGACCATCAATGCCAACAATTGTCCGATTTAAGTATTCTCTTGGCATGTCAACAAAGCCCCTCACCACCTCCTCCTTTACATCCTGCCCAAGACTACTCTCCTGTCCCCCCTCATCCTCATCTTCCTCTGGCTCAGGGTCAAGCCCCAGCAGCCTGATGCACTGATGCTTGAGTGTTTTCCAGTCCCAGAATTCAGGGTCGAAAGGCCAGTGGGCTTTAAGTGCCAGGATCAGTTCACACCGCAGAGAGTTGGGGATGATGGAATTTTCCTGGTCATACTTCTGATCGGTCTGCAGAGAGAGCTCTTCAAGGGAGCTGAAGGCCACATGAGAGAGGCCTAAAAGAAACTCTGTCAGCTGGCAAGCACGCAACACCTCAAGATCGTCTGGTAGGAGGCAGGCTAAGGTCTTGCACACAGAAATCCTCGTCTCTGTGCCCTCTTGGTCTGGGAGCTGTAGTGCTTTAACACATAACTCCACAGATGAAGCCAGACCAAGCACCTCTGCCTGTAGAAGAAATGGGGGAAATCAGTGGCCTACAAATGTAAATTTATTTTCAAAACAAATATTTCACTAAAATAACAATTCAAAACCGCTTAACAATTTATTGCAATGACATTCAAAATCAGAGGGAGAAAAAGCGGTATTTTTCTACCTCTGTCCGAATGACGTGCACAAGGAAGAGCAGATGGTAAACGGTCTTAGCAATGGCGCCTAGCTGCAGGCAACGCTCCAGCAGTGATTCCAAAGATGGGTCAATCCTTCTCTGAAGCTTACTCCAAAGCAGTGTGAGCTCCCTAGAAATGAAGCCGCATAGAGAAATATACATTAGAAAGACCCCAAAGCTACACACCAGCCCAGAACTAAGATTGGGTTAAGATTATTCAGGGTTCCTCTGCAAATAAGATCCTTTTTTTGCGCCTAACATGCATTCACTTCAATTTATCCATATGCTTCCCAAGATTTGACATTGACTACTAAAAACACACCAGGAGCAGTACAGGCTTTGCTGCTGCAGCTGTTGAGTTAGGAAGGTGGTACACAGGATGAAGGCCGTGTTTTCCTCTCCCTCAGTCTCCAAACTGCATGTAATATCCAGCACATCCTTACAGTCCAGTCTGGATATCTGTGGGATAAATAATAAAGGCCAAATCATGTATAGAACTACAGTTTTATGGACCATATCACTTACATCTCAAGGGCGAATGAGTTCATACTCTACTTGTGAAGATTGCCCAACACACAACTGTCAGATTCACTATGCCATCACATTTTCTTTCATAACAGCTTTCTCTGAACGCTTATTTAAATAGCAGTATAAATAACATAACTGAGCTGAGCTAAAAGACAAATGATGCTGTTCTCACAACAACACACTGACAGACCTCCATGATGGCCTCCTCACCGGGCAGCAGGTGGCAGAGGAGAGAGACGTAGGTCTGCCGGAAGGTGGTTTGGTTGGAGACAAGGTGGCATTCGGCACAGGACTTAGCCAGCACAACAGCCTTCGCCACCTCCCCCACTTTCTCCAGGTGTTTGACACGCATCTCCATGAAGCCCTCCCCCTCCAAGGCGATGTACGCCTCAACTGAAGGAGAATGACAGAGCAGCAGTAGCTTCAAATACTTAAAAATCACAAGATTAGCCTTATCAGTCACTGCTGCTTCTTTGTGCAGCATTACCGTGTCAATGCATTAAGGTGGTGATACTGACCTTCCTCTATGTTTGTGGGGCGACCGGTGAGAAGGGCGCCAAGGACAGGGTTACTCCACGCTCCCCCCTCTCCTGTGATCTGGAGCAAGGCTTGCAGGTCTGTGCTCCCATACTCCATCAAGGCATCATGGGCCACCTGCAAAACCCGTGAGAACACACACAAAGAAAGGGGTCGGGCCACAAATGTCCCTTAAGGGAAGAGACGGCGTGGTAAAGTTGTTCATGTAGGACAGCCCTCACATCAAGAATTGGATTGGATATAAAATCACTTCCTCAACCTCTCTCAATTCCCCGGCCCCAGGTGGTGAGGGTAGGCAACAACATTTCCACCCCGCTGATCCTCAACACTGGGGCCCCACAAGGGTGCGTTCTGAGCCCTCTCCTGTACTCCCTGTTCACCCACGACTGCGTGGCCACGCACGCCTCCAACTCAATCATCATCAAGCGGACGACACAACAGTGGTAGGCTTGATTACCAATAACGACGAGACGGCCTACAGGGAGGAGGTGAGGGCCCTCTGAGTGTGGTGTCAGGAAAATAACCTCACACTCAACGTCAACAAAACTAAGGAGATGATTGTGGACTTCAGGAAACAGCAGAGGGAACACCCCCCTATCCACATTGATGGAACAGTAGTGGAGAGGGTAGTAAGTTTTATGTTCCTCGGCGTACACATCACAGACAAACTGAATTGGTCCACCCACACAGACAGCATCGTGAAGAAGGCGCAGCAGCGCCTCTTCAACCTCAGGAGGCTGAAGAAATTCAGCTTGTCACCAAAAGCACTCACAAACTTCTACAGATGCACAATCGAGAGCATCCTGTCGGGCTGTATCACCGCCTGGTACGGCAACTGCTCCGCCCACAACCGTAAGGCTCTCCAGAGGGTAGTGAGGTCTGCACAACGCATCACCGGGGGCAAACTACCTGCCCTCCAGGACACCTACACCACCCGATGTCACAGGAAGGCCATAAAGATCATCAAGAACAACAACCACCCGAGCCACTGCCTGTTCACCCCGCTATCATCCAGAAGGCGAGGTCAGTACAGGTGCATCAAAGCTGGGACCGAGAGACTGAAAAACAGCTTCTATCTCAAGGCCATCAGACTGTTAAACAGCCACCACTAACATTGAGTGGCTGCTGCCAACACACTGACTCAACTCCAGCCACTTTAATAATGGGAATTGATGGGAAATGATGTAAAATATATCACTAGCCACTTTAAACAATGCTACCTAATATAATGTTTACATACCCTACATGATTCATCTCATATGTATATGTATATACTGTACTCTACATCATCTACTGCATCTTTATGTAATACATGTATCACTAGCCACTTTAACTATGCCACTTTGTTTACATACTCATCTCATATGTATATACTGCACTCAATACCATCTACTGTATCTTGCCTATGCCGCTCTGTACCATCACTCACTCATATATCTTTATGTACATATTCTTTATCCCCTTACACTTGTGTCTATAAGGTAGTAGTTTTGGAATTGTTAGCTAGATTACTCATTGGTTATTACGGCATTGTCGGAACTAGAAGCACAAGCATTTCGCTACACTCGCATTAACATCTGCTAACCATGTGTATGTGACAAATACAATTTGATTTGATTTGGCTAATGTGCTCTCATGCGCTCTCAACACATTTACTTTTTAATCAAACAGACCCCATCCTTTACCTGAACAGAACGGTAAAATTGAACCCAGGCCTCATAAGGGATTTCATTTTCAGGCACAGACAGCAACAGTTCAAAACAGCTCCTGAAAGCAAAATAACAAAAGGACACAATGAGGGACAAGTGACAACTTGTGAAACTTCACGACACAATGTTATCCATTTCTAACATGCAGCACACAAAAAAATGAAGAAGACATGCCTTTAAAAAAAAGAAGGCTATTTATTGCAGCACACAGCAGAAAGTGCGGTACTGCTCAGGTTTAAAAACATTTTTTTTATATGTTAGTACAACCATAACAGTTTCAAACACATTATTACTCTTTGAGTTGACTCACAATGCCAGTCTCTTTAACACGAGGGCCACATTATCAGAGTCTGCGGTGAGGTGTGGCCTTGCAGCAGCGAAGCAGTTGATGGACAGGCAGTAGACCTCCAGAAGGGGAAGACCATGCTCCACAGAATTCCTGCTCCCAGCATAGTGCATCAGTGCCTGCAAAGACAGTCATGGAGGAAAGAGGTAAAAAAAAAACACACACTTCCAATGACAAGTTAGTTATAAAACTTATTTTTAATTTTTTTTATAAACATAACGACTTAGCCAACAGCTACAGCTAGCTTAACACTCAATTACTTTCCAATTAATGGTTCAGCAGCCATACTGAACCCAGTTTAGGGTTATCCTTTTTGTTACAATGGTCTCACAATCTTGCCAAAATAGAGGAAAAAGCATAGCAAACTATGATACTACAATTTCTGTAGGAAAAAAAAAAAAAAACAGTCCTGATTTCCAAATTATGTCAGAAAGGAAGAGGCGAAGCAAGAGGATTAACCAAAATCGCAACAATACAGCGATAAGCAGACAACGTTTTTTTGTATGGGACATCTATGAGTGTCAAATTTGGTCAACAAAAAAATGTAATAGCTATTTTGCTAAGTGAGGCCTATTTTGTAATGTTTAGGTTGGGAGAAATGTACCGATATACAGTGCGTTCAAAAAAATATTCAGATCCCTTCACTTTTTTCAGATTTTGGTACGTTACAGCCTTATTCTAAAATCGTTTCAATTGTTTTTTTTACCCTTATCAATCTACACACAATACCCCAAAATGACAAAGCGAAAACAAGTTTAGAATTTTTTGCAACTTTGTTAAAAATAAAAAACAGAAATACCTTATTTACATAACTATTCAGACCCTTTGCTATGAGACTCGAAATTGAGCTCAGGTGCATCCTGTTTCCATTGAGATGTTTCTAATACTTAGAGTCCACCTGTGGTAAATTCAATTGATTGGACATGATTTGGAAAGGCACACACCTGTCTACATAAGGTCCCACAGTTGACAGTGCATATGTCAGAGCAAAAACCAACCAATAAGGTTGAAGTAATTGTCCGTAGAGCTCCGAGACAGGATTGCGTCGAGGCACAAATCTGGGGAAGGGTACCAAAACATTTCTGCAGCATTGAAGGTCCCCAAGAACACAGTGGACTCCCTCATTCTTAAATAGAAGAAGTTTGGAACCACCAAGAGCTGGCTTCCCGGGCAAACTAAGCAATCGGGGGAGAAGGGCCTTGGTCAGGGAGGTGACCAAGAACACAATGTTCACTGACAGAGTGCCAGAGTTCCTCTGTGGAGACGGGAGAACCTTCCAGCCAGACAACCATGGTAGAGTAGAGTGGCCAGACAGAAGCCACTCCTCAGTTAAAGGCCCATGACAGCCTGCTTGGAGTTTGCCAAAAGGCTCCTAAAAGGACTCTCAGACCATGAGAAACAAAATCTGTTCTGATGAAACCAAGATTGAACTCTTTGGCCTGAATGCCAAGCATCACGTCTGGAGGAAACCAGACACTGCTCATCACCTGGCCAATCAATCACAACAATGAAGCATGATGGTGGCAGCATTATGCTGTGGGGATGTTTTTCAGCGGCAGGGACTGGGAGACTAGTCAGGATTGAGGGAAAGATGAACAGAGCAAAGATCAAAGAGATCCTTGATAAAACCTGCTCAAGAGCACCTTCCAACAGGACAACGACCCTAAGCACACAGCCAAGACAATGCAGGAGTGGCTCCGGGACAAGTCTCTGAATGTCCTTGGAGTGGCCCAGTCAGAGCCCGGACTTGAACCCGATTTAACATCTCTGGAGAGACTGAAAAAAGCTCTGCAGCAACGCTGACAGAGCTTGAGAGGATCTGCAGAGAAGAATGGGAGAAACTCCCCAAATACAGGTGTGCCAATCTTGGGTCTTCTTGGGTATGACGCTATGAAACTGTAATCACTGCCAAAGGTGCATCAAGAAAGTACTGAGTAAAGTATCTGAAAACTAATGTGATATCAGTTTTTTATTTTTATAAATTAGCTAAAAATTAAAATAAATTTTAAAAAACTATTTTTGCTTTGTCATTATGGGTTATTGTGTGTAGATTTATGAGGGGAAAAAAACAATTTCATCTGTTTTAGAATAAGGCTGGAATGTAACAAAATGTGGATAGTCAAGGGGTCTGAATACTTTCTGAAAGCACTGTACGTGGAATTCTGGAAACTTTCAGAAAAACGCTTTTTATATCAGAGTTGTGTCTTGTTCACATGCGTATCTGCCCTGTCATTGGCTAGAATGTTCCCAGCTGATCTCACCTCCTCCCGCCTGTCTTCCACCTTTGCAGACATTTATTTCCATTGTTAGAGCAGTCAGTCGACTATCGTGTCAATATTTTTTTTAAATATATTTCACCTTTATTTAACCAGGAAGGCCAGTTGAGAACACGTTCTCATTTACAACTGCAACCTGGCCAAGATAAAGCAAAGCGACACAAACAACACAGTTAAACATGGGATAAACAAACGTACAGTCAATAACGCAATCGAAAAATCTATATGCAGTGTGTATAAATGTAGATCTATATAATAGATCATCTATATACACAATGTGTGCAAATGTAAATCTATATAATAGATCATCTTTGATTATGTATACTTGCGTATGGCATTTGACACAAATGTACACATCAAATTTGCTTTATTATGTTAGTGATCAAAAAAATGTGGTTGAACCACATCAACTAGCTAGAAGGCATGTTTTTGTAGAGTGTGATAGGGTCAAATTACCTTGTTTACAGCAACTCGATTTTGAAACAAGATCTGCTGTAGCTAGCGAGTTGTAATAAATAACGTTTAGCTAATAAATGCACTAGCTTCGGCCAAGGTAGCTGCTTTTAGCAATGCTAGCATTTACACACTAGCGTTGCTAGGAATTAGGCCTAGTTGCAAAAAACAGAATTGTCAACCGGAAGCCATACTTAGATATTTACTCTGCCGATTGTCCGTAGGGTTGGTCGTTATGCAAGGAGAAATTGAGAAAAAGACAATGGAAAGTTTACTTAATTATAAATTCTACACATGGGTGTGTTGTAGACCCAGTTCCTCTCCGTTTACCCCATGTCAAAATGAAATAAATTCTGTTTAATTATACGCTCTGTATTTTTTCTCAAATTCCCCCCTGCATAAGGACCAAGTCTACAGACAATCGACAAAGTTAAAAATGTATGTTTTTTTGAAGCAGCTATGCCTAGGGTGTAGTGATGTGCGGGTTGACTCATAATGCAAATATTGTGTGGATGAAGGGCGGGTGGGTGGCAGGTGGAATAAAGAGGAAACAGTACCTTAATAGTTTAGTGCAATTTATATATATAGGTTGCAGTTAGTTAAAAAAAAAAAGCTATGTGGCATTAGTGTGCAAGCCTAAGCTTTAGGGCTGAACTGTACGCATGCCAAATTGCCTACACGGCAATCGGCAAATGCTTTTGGGAGCGGGCAGAAAAGGTTTGTCAATCTACAGTCAAAAAGCTGCGAAATGGAGAGATAAAAATAAAGGGAAGGACATAAAAGTACCAGTGTCGGCTATGTTGTGTGTGATGATTGTGATTGTCACAAGATGGGGAATTCAAATAAGCCTATGGCACGTCAAGGGAACTGTTCAGATGGGTTTAATGGAAACTGAACAGTGACTGTAGGTCAATAACCTCTCACATAGCCTTCATATTAACTACTGCAGAATTGAGCATTTCTTGCAGTAAAATGATACACCAAATGTAAGCTACATTTTGACTTGGGAACAGGAGTGGAGTTTTTGACGCATGCGCAGTTAGCACCTCTACAGATGGTATCTATCTTTATTAGCATCATAAAAGCTGCAAGTATTTCAACCACATAAAATATGCATCCAAGCTGAACTGAAATCTTATCATAAACGTTGGGTCGTTTTCACAGCTGTAGTGGAAGAATGAGAGAAGGTGATACTGGCGACTGGTGACTTGCAGGCACCGAGGCCCAGCGTGATGACTCAATCACGATTTATGACATTGTTTGGATGGCTGACCATCTGTGGACTATCACAGGGGTCAAACACACCTTATCCGTGTCTTTCTCCGGGGAGGCATGTTCCCACAGAATCCTGTGAGCGCAAACACCGTTGAAGGAGTGAAATCCTGGCCTCCACAATCTCCAAACCTCAACCAAATTGAGATGGTTTGGGATGAGTCAGACCGCAGAGTGAAGGAAAAGCAGCCAACAAGTGCTCAGCATACGTGGGAACTCCTTCAAGACTGTTGGAAAAGCATTCCAGGTGAAGCTGGTTGAGAGAATGCCGAGTGTGTGGAAAGCTGTCATCAAGGCAAAGGGTGGCTATTTGAAGAATCTCAAATATATTTAGATTTGTTTCACTTTTTGGTTACTACATGACTCCATGTGTTATTTCATAGTTTTGATGTCTTCACTATTATTCTACAATGTAGAAAATAGTAAAAATAAAGAAACTCTTGAGTAGGTGTTCTAAAACTATTGACCGGTTAGTGTATGTGCATATTATTGTGTGAGCAGATGGAGTGAGTGTTGGTATGCGTGTTGGAGTATCAGAGTTCCACTCCAGCCATTACCACGAGCCCGTCCTCCCCAATTAAGGTACCACCAACCCCCTGTGGGCAATAGTGTGTAGGGCACTGTGTATGTATAGAGACATTGCAAAAATAAGAATAAAATACAGAGGCCAACTCAGTCTGTTTAGGCATTTCATTAGTTATTTAGCAGTCTTATGGCATGGGAAAAGAAGCTGTTCAGGAGCCTGTTGGTGTCAGACTTGATGCACCGGTAGCGTTTGCTGTGCGGAAGCAGAAAGAAGTCTATGGCTTGGGTGGTTAGAATCTAACTATTTTCCCGGGCCTTCCTTTCACACCGCATGATAGGTCCTGGATGGCAGGGAGCTCGGCACCAGTGATGTATTGGGCTGTGCGCACCACCCTCTGTAGCGCCATGCAATTGAGGGCGGTGCTATTGCCATACCGAGCAGTGATGCAACCAGTCAATATGCTCTCAATGGTGCAGCTGTAGAACTGAGGATTTGAGGGCTTATGCCAAACCTTTTCAACCTCCTGAGGGAGAAAAGGTGCTGTCGTGCCTTCTTTACAACTGAGGAGCATTTTAAGTTCTTAGTGATTTGGACACCGAGGAACTTGAAGCTCTCAACCCGCTCCACTGCAGCCCCATTGATGTGGATGGGGGTGTGATCACTCCCCCTTTCCTGTAGTTTACAATCAGCTCCTTGGTCTTACTGATTTTGAGGGAGAGGTTGTTGTTCAGGCCCCACACTCTCAAGTCACTGACCTCCTCCCTGCAGGCTGTCTCATCGTCTCATCGTACCACCGGCGTGTCGTCAGCAAACTTGATGATGGCGTTTGAGTTGTGCGTGGCCACGGAGTCGTGGGTAAACAGGGAGTCACAGGAGCGGACTAAGTACACACCCCTGTGGGGCCCCGTGTTGAGGTTGGAGGTCAGACAGTTGTTGCCTACCATCACCACCTGGGGTTGGCCCGTCAGGAAATCTAGGATCCAGTTGCAGAGGGAGGTGTTCAGTCCCAGGGTCATAAGCTTTGTGACGAGATTGGAGGGACAAGTGTTGAACGCTGAGCTGTCGTCAAAGAACAGCATTCTCACATAGGTATTCCTCTTATCTAGGTTGGTTATCAGTGTGGAGTGCAATTGAGATTGAATGATCTATTGAGATTGCGCCATCTATATCCATCTGTGACGATGGAGTTCATGTGTGCCATAACCAGCCTCTCAAAGCACTACATGCTACAGGGCGGTAGTCATTGTGGCATGAAGTCAGAGTTCTTGGGAACAGGAATGCATGTGGTTAGCTTAAAACATGTGAGGATTACAGACTGGGACAAGGAGAGGTTGAAAATTACAGTGAATAAATCTGCCAGCATTATTTTTGGTGGATTTTGTAGTTTCAAGCTAGTGAGTTGAACATTCTTCATCAAGAACATGGGCAACATTTTATTATTGACAATGAATGAGGTGGGAAGGTTGTTCCCTTGTCATATACAGTGGCAAGAAAAAGTATGAACCCTTTGGAATTACCTGGACTTCTGCATAAATTGGTCATAAAACTTGATCTGATCTTCATCTAAGTCACAACAAGAGACAAATACAGGCTTAAATTAATATCACACAAAAAAATTATATGTTTTCATGTCTTTATTGAACACACTGTGTAAACATTCACAGTGCAGGGTGGAAAAAGTATGTGAACCCTTGTTTTAATAACTGGTTGACCTTACTTTGGCAGCAATAACCTCAACCAAACGTTTTCTGTAGTTGCGGATCAGACCTACACAACAGTCAGGAGATGCTCCCTCCACCATACTTTACAGTTGGGAGGAGGTTTTGATGTTGGTGTGTTGTGCCTTTTTTTTCTCCACACATAGTGTTGTGTGTTCCTTCCAAACATCTCAAATGTAGTTTCATTTGCCCAAGGAATATTTTGCCAGTAGCTCTGTGGAACATGCAGATGTTCTTTTGCGAACTTTGGACATCAGTGTCTTCTTCTGTGGTGTCCTCCCATGAACACTATTCTTGTTTTGTGTTTTACGTATAGTAGACTCGTCAACAGAGATGTTAGCATGTTCCAGAGATTTCTGTAAGTCTTTAGCTGACACTAGGATTCTTCTTGAGCATTCTGCGCTGTGCTCTTACAGTCATCTTTGCAGGACGGCCACTCCTAGGGAGAGTAGCAACAGTGCTGAACTTTCTCCATTTATAGACTATTTGTCTTACCGTGGACTGATGAATATCAAGGCTTTTAGAGATTCTTTTGTAACCCTTTCCAGCTTTATGCAAGTCAACCATTTCTGAGATATCTTTTGTTAGAGGCATGGTTTACATCAGGCAATGCTTCTTGTGAATAGCAAACTCAAGTTTTGTGAGTGTTTTAGCTTTTGAAGAAGTCATTAGCCTCGGGGTTCAAATACTTTTTCCAACCTACACTGTGAATGTTTAAATTATGTATTCAATATAGAAAAGAAAAATACATTAATTTGTGTGTTATTAGTTTAAGCAGACTGGGTTTGTCTGTTGTTGTGACAGATGAAGATCAGCTCTAATTGTATGACCAATTTATTGCTACAGTTACTATCAATATATCATTAAAAATTGTTTTCCAGATTGTATTTTGGCAATTATTTTTCGCAATGTGAATATTGGGTCGCTACTGGGACAACTTGGTTCAGTTTGGGTCCCAAGGCAAAACCAGTTGAGAACAACTGGTCTACGGCACACTTGCATGCGGTGTCGGAATAGGATCGAATCCGACCTACTGCCTGCCCCTTTGACACAACCTCTATCTTTCTCCACTGTCATCCCCGCTCTCTATCTGTTCAATAAAGTCTGAAAAGATCTTTTAAATATACTTAAAAAATGTAAAGATAAACAATAAATGCACTAGCTAGGAAAGATATTTATTTCCTGGCTACCAGTCCACATCGCTCTGGCCAACTGACGTTTCTTCTCCACAATGAGTCTGGATTTGCCTCCCTCCAACGTTTTCTAGAATGCGAACACATTCTGATCATTCTGATTGGTCAGAGAAACTGATGGTTTGGGCCAGAGCCGGCCTACAAGATATCGTTATCAATTTTGATACTCTGATTGGTTAAAGACTAGCCAATTGCCGATTCATTTGTTTTGTACAATGCCTCTTATTTTGAAGTCACACAAACAACATCTAGGGTAGTGTTGTCACAATACCAAATTGTTGACTTTGATACCGATATGAGGTTTAGTATCACAATACTCGATACCTCCAGCAAAAAAAAAAAGAATAAAAAGGCATATTAGCCAAAGTCACAGAATGGCAGATCTTTTTATTATTATTATTATTAGATATTTTATTATTATACAACCATACAATCAATTTGACTGATTATTTAACCACATATCATAATGGTAATCCTTTATTCGAATGGTAAATCTCTCATCTACTGATAAATTGGGTAAATCAAAATGTTGCCTAGGCCTATTCACAATAGGTAAATGCAGTGTGTGCATGGATTGAGTTTTTGAGCTTGTTTATGCTGATTTCATAGGGCTACAGATTTTTTTAAAGTTTCCCTTCCATTTTGGGACTTATTTTATTGTACTGATTAACACTATTGCATAGAAGAAGCAATCTCCTCTTTTATAAAAGTGTGCTGTTTCTTTAAGACTAATGATATCATTCACACACACATTCAGTACAGGATGGAGCAAATATGATCTTGACTGGGAGAGACGCGAGGTGGGGGAGATGAAGTCAATTAATAAAGCTTTTGGTGACAATCAGCTTTGAAATCACCAATATTTTGCGTTACGTTTTACATAAACAATGTAATAGGGTAGTGAATTGATGTTAGCTGTAAACTAGCAAGGAAATTTAACCCACAAAGCAGGAAACTACTGGGATCTTTCTGCTTTGTACAAAGTGTTCTAGTCTGTATAGGACATTGTTTTGCGAACAGTAATGAACAGTTTCAACATTTCTACATGCCGCGTTGCATTATTCAAGTGTGTTAACTTCTGTGCTGCATAAGTGATGATGCAGCCCAGACTCTCAGTGATTGCAGTGGTTTCTCAGAATAGGCTAGAGCTAGCAATGAGTAAGTGGAGCAGGCTCGTGCTATAAGGGGACATCGGCTTCGCTGAGAGAGACTTGATCCTCTCTCAACCAGTAGACGACGTGAGACATTTGAAAGAAGTACCAAAAGTAAAACATATGAATTGAAAAAGTACCAACGTTTCAGTATACCATGCAATACTATTGTAGGGTGGCATTTTCAAACAATGTATGTAGCGATCGATAGAGCAGCAGAATTACATTCAGGGTGAGTTGTCAGACAAAGCTAATTGATAAGTAATGAAGAACTCTTGCCCTGAAGGCCAGTCATAATTATACTAAACCCTGCCTATTTCTACCATGTATCTTCTCAAATCTGATGTTAAACCTAACCACACCAATAACCTTAAACTAAGACCAACAATCAAATTGTTGTTTTCATGAATTTTTACAAAAGACAATTTTGACTGACTGTTGTATTAACTAGTGACAACCCTGCAGGCCTATTCACATGCATGCCTCCAAGTGCCTGATTTCCAGCTAGCCCTGATAAACAAAACGTGATGCCATCCAGCCCAGTTCAGCTTTTACTGTAAACATTTAAAACGTTGCAAAGAGCAACAAGATAAACTAGCTACTTGTTTCTATGTACTGGATTTAGCATAAAAAATATTTTTGCAAGCCTTATTGTCATCCTGGAGCACTGACCATCTTCCTCTCTGACTAGCCCTTGATCAGGACTCAGTTCCAATGCATTACACATTATAGGCTGACCACACCGCTGCGTGCGAGCATTGCAAAATAATTGTAGAAATCTATGTTATTCAATAATTGCGCCAACGAGCGTCTGCGTTGCCACGGGCTGAAATAGAAGTCATTCCTATTTCTGACGCAGATCGCGATGCAAGTCCTGCCTCTCCCATCTCCTCATTGGTTTATAGAAGCAGGTACCCAGGTGCCATCTCCTCATTGGTTACACCCACGTCGGTGATTGAAAGACAACCTGTTGCCGTGGTAATACTATGAAAGTGTAGATGCCAATCACCATATAAGTTAAAGATGAAAAAGCCTGGAAGGAGGAGAGATGATTAGAAACAATTCGGTTGACCGTTTTCATGTGCGGATTAATTGTCAGAGTAGAGAACCTTGTTATTTTACCTGAAATGCACAACCTAATGTTTATGTACCAGGACAAATTAGCTAGCAAGAGCAAGCTAGCTAAATAGGACAAATTAGCTGGCTAAATTGCCATATATGTTTAACCCTTTTCGACCTGTCCACAAATGAATGTAATTTGTTTAGATATTGTAACCTGCGTGTCGTGATCGCTTTTGGTGTAGGGGGACAAAATACATTTAAGCACGATGGCGCACGCGCGGTTCCGTGTAAGTCATTGTTCAGAGCGCGACGCTCTGCCTGAACATCAACACGCATCGCTTGCCGTATGGTTTTGGAAACATTAAGGACCTTATCTGTCATATTGGCGCGTATTTTTTTTGTAAACAAAACGTTAAATTGATAGACCTTTATCGGGTTAGGGTTCCCAAATGGCCATATTTCAATGTAACAGCGCTTGTTTCGAAAACAAAGTTAAGATAGTTAATTAGCACAGGTATGCATGTAAACGGAAGACAGAACAATACTGTAGGCTGCAACTGTGTCAAAACAGTGTACAGTAAGTGTCTTTTGCCTTTGTGAAATAGTTTTGATGTGATATGAATGTAGAGGGATTTATGTTTATAGAACTGTAACGTTATTGCAATTGATAACCGTTTCATGTTTAGATGGAGCATTATTTGGTTGTTTTGGCTTCCAGAACATAAGGTCCTTGGACTAAGGTGTAACGTTAGGCTCCTTTAGTCCAACACTGGGCTACTGTACCTCAAGCTTGTAGAACAACCATGTTAACATTGCTAACGTTAACTAGCTGGCTAGAGTTAGAACCACTGACGATTGCATGTTGTCTTTTGCACATTGAAGGCATGTAATACAGCTGTGTTATACTTTGCGTTGCTTATAGTCGTGCATTAATGTAGATTGTTCGCTTATCCTGGTAAATGTTCTACCTAGTTAGCAACTAAAGGCCATATTGGCGCATACAGCCAACATCGTTCCTTTTCCTTTCAGTTTTGCGTGCACGCTAGTTACCTGGCAGAAGTTGTCGCAATATTCGGTGGAAGATATTTCCGAAATGTCTTGTTGCCAGAGCGTTGCTTCCAGCGCTCTCAAGGTAGTCAGCAAGCCTTCCGTGGCGACGAAAGTTTCCTCGGCAGTATTAGACAGCCGATTACTCCAGTCGGGTGCTGGTTCAACATCACTATCCGCCATCCTCACTCCCCGCCACCGCGCGTATGCAGCCTGTCATGTGATCGGCGTGCACTCACCACTGCTCCAGGTAATGACATTTGGTTATGGTAACTATACCTTTCATCTGTTGTTCCACCATATTTTTTTTGCATAGGAATTTAATTTATTGTAAACGACTATATATTCTATTCAATCACATACTGCTGGAAAAAAAATACCCCCAAATAGTCCACTCCCAGAGACGCTGCAATTCTACACAGTTAGAGTATATTAGTGTCAAAGCCTGCTGTACTACAGGTAGATAACATAAATATATATTTCAACCTTTATTTAAGTAGGCAAGCCAGTTAAGAACAATACGAATTCTTATGTTTAATGACAGCCAAACCCCCGAAGACGCTGGGCCAATTGTGCGCCGCCTTATAAGACTGTGATACAGCCTGGTTTTAATCGTTTGTAAACATTTTAATCAAACTATTATATATGAATCTATCTGCAATGGTCGCATTATTGTGTGCATGTAACCGTACTCAATGTTTTTGTGTTGTCATGTAGCTTTTAATTTATTGAGCAGTTGTATTGTGTAGGCCCACGGCACATGTTGATACGCTTGCAGCAACAGGGAAGGTGCGGACTTGTCGCTACATAATGAATATTTATACAGAGTACATTTTAAACGTAATTTGTAGCTATATTTCCCATAAATATTTTGCACCAATTGTCTAGTAGAGGGCATGTCTGCGTTTGTCTAATACGTAATGTAAATTCAACATGTCTTGTATCTGAAAAACACAATTGTTATTTTTCTTCTAACATGTTAAATGTTTTTAGCTGTATTTAAAATAAGTGGACACATTTTTTAATACATTTTTTTTTTACTAATATTTTATAAATTGAACAGTTGAAACACGTATATACACGTATACCACGTATTGTTTTTTTTTTTACCCCCTGTCGTTTTATTAGTGGGTTGGATGTCTACCACAGCTGGTAGCAAGCTCTCAACCCCCAACTTAAAGCATTATTTGTTTGGCTCACAAATTCATGTTCCTCCCTCCCCAACCTGGTCTCAGAGCATTTAGTATTATTCTGTATGTAAATCCGAAACATGACATTTAGTATGGTATGCTACCTTCCGTATGGTATTTATTAATTTGTGGATGTCCATCACCCATTTCCTATGAAATATTACAGCCTTATTGTAAAAGGGATTAAATAGTGTTTTCCCCTCATGAATTTTGCAAATGTAGAAAAAATAAACTGAAATATTACATTTATATAAATACTCAGTACTTTGTTGAAGAACCTAAGGCAGCGATTACAGCCTTGAGTCTTCTTGGTTATGACGCTACAAGCTTGGCACACCTGTATTTGGGGAGTTTTTCCCATTATTTTCTGCAGATCCTCTCAAGCTCATCAAGTTGGATGGGTAGTGTCGCTGCACACCTATTTTTAGGTCTCCAGAGATGTTCAATCGGGTTCAAGCCCGGGCTCTGGTTGGGCCAGTCAAGGACGTTGAGACTTGCCCCGAACCCACTCCTGCATTGTCTTGGCTGTGTGCTTATGGTCGTTGTCCTGTTGGAAGGTGAACCTTCGCCTCAGTCTGAGGTCTTCATCGAGGATCTCTATGCCTGATTGGTGGAGTGCTGCAGAGATGGTTTTCCTTCTGGAAGGTTCTCCCATCTCCACAGAACTCTGGCGCTCTGTCAGTGAACATTGTGTTCTTGGTCACTTACCTGACCAAGGCCCTTCTCCCCGATTGCTTAGTTTGGCCGGGCAGCCAGCTCTAGGAAGAGTCTTGATGGTTCCAAACTTCTTCCATTTAAGAATGAGGGAGACCACTGTGTTCTTGGGGACCTTCAATGCTGAATAAATGTTTTTGTACCCTTCCCCAGATCTGTGGCTCGACACAATCCTGTCTCAGAGCTCTACGGACATTTACTTCAACCTTATTGGTTGGTTTTTGCTCTGACATGCACTGTCAACTGTGGGACCTTATGTAGACCTGTGTGCCTTTCCAAATCATGTCCAATCAATTTAATTTACCACAGGTGCACTCCAATCAAGTTGTGGAAAGATCTTCAAGGATGATCAATGGAAACAGGATTCACCTCAGCCCAATTTCGAGTCTCATAGCGAAGGGTCTGAATACTTATTTACATAAGGTATTTCAGTTGATTTATTTTGAATGCATTTGTTTTGTCGTTATTGGGGTATTGTGTGTAGATTTGAGGGGGAGGGAAACGATTTAATCCATTTTAGAACATGGCTGTAACGTAACAAAATGTGGAAAAAGTCAAGGGGTCTGAATACTTTCGAAAGGCACTGTACATCTCCTTGCATTGTCAACTAAACAATTCAATATTCATTTTGTAATATAGTAAATAGCCTAAAGGCTAGCTTAGAAACTAATGTAACATTCAACCTTAAAATGAGTAATAGTTCCATGTCCACATTGAGGTTACCGTTAATATAAATTCTTATGTATTCTATGTATATATATGTATTCTTATGTAATGATATTAAGCGTGCATGTTCAAGATAGCATGCATAGGTCATCGCAGGTCTGTGGAGATTTTTAGTTGCTCTAAAAATCTGTACAGAATCTTGAACGAAAGCACTGACCGACAGCGAACGTCAATGGATGTTGAAATTCAGACATCTATTTTTTACAAGTTTGAACAGTACAGTCAGGGTGATTCTAAGGGCCTGTGACCCTAAAAATGGGCCCTAAAAAATGACCCTAAAAAATGACATTTAGGTTCAAACAAAATTCAATATTCAATTATTAACCTATCATCATTAATATCATATTTTATTTACAATGTATTAATAAAACTAACGGTTTCTTTTTCTTTTCTTGTTTTTGGCAAAAAAAAAGTACACATCCAGAACTGTACTTGCTAGCAGTGAATTGCTAGTGAGGAGTGCCGGTAGAGCATCATGTCTCAGCTTCCTAAAGATAAATCTGGCTTCCAAAAACGGAAAGACCGGAGAAAGAAAAGAAAGGGCGACAGCATGTCATTCAATTTTTCACAGAGGAAGGTGGGTGTAGTCCGTGAATGGTGGAAATTAACCTGTTAGCTTAGTCCATATTGAAATAGGCACTTTTTGCTCCCCCAACATTCGTTAGTTTCTTAATATATTGACAGAAAATTCGGTGTTTACATTTCGCTCCTTTAGGCGACATTTAATCAATGCAGGCAAACTTTTAGCAAGTTATTTGTTTTAATATGCTTTGTGTTGTAGTCACGACAGACAAAGATATAAATATATACAGTTAAGCATATATTGTCAACCAGCACATTAATAAAGTAAGTAACAACTGGTTTCCGTTTCCTGTGTAACATCAATATGAGTAACATCAATATTGCTACATGTTCTCTTTTTTCTTTTTAAAATATTTTTTACAACAAAGGCAGACTCCACCTAACTTTGGCTTGTAGTCCATGTCTGCGATAAATTGGAATGTGAACTGAATGTTTGTTTACTGTCTCTGACTGTCCATTTCTTTTTTTTACCTTCACACATTCTTTCAGGTGTATATGTCTTCGGATGGCCCTACCAGACTTTGTGTGGGCAGTGTTGATTACATCAGGAGGTGCTTGACCTGAGATGTTTGGATCTTCTTGTTGAGGTGCAGCATTCAACTCTAGATTGTGTTCAGTACCCTGCTGGGCGTCAGCTGGTGCTCTGTTTACTGGCTCTTTGCCAGGCTCCTCAACAGTGGGGAAATCCTTTATTTCACTGCTCTTCCTCAGGTGTCGCCTGTACCTCCTGAAGACTTGGCCCTGTTCTGTCTTCACCTCGTAGGACCTTTGCTCCACAGGTCTGACTACTGTGGCCCTCTGCCACCACTGTTTCTGTCCTGTGAGTGGCTGAACTCACCCTGTCATCTCGTTGCAGCTCTGTGAGATCTTGAGCGGAGGTGTCGTAGTACTCCCAAAGGGGGAGGAGTTAGCCTGTAAAGTAATGTAAAGTAATGTCATACTTTCCAGGTCCATACCCAAATAGTTCGAACTTCTAATTTTAAAAATGAATCTCTCCAGAAATAAGTCTCTCACTGTTGCCACCTGCTACCGACCCCCCTCAGCTCCCAGCTGTGCCCTGGACACCATTTGTGAATTGATCGCCCCCCATCTAGCTTCAGAGTTTGTTCTGTTAGGTGACCTAAACTGGGATATGCTTAACACCCCGGCAGTCCAACAATCTAAGCTAGATGCCCTCAATCTCACACAATTCATCAATGAACCCACCAGGTACAACCCTAAATCTGTAAACAAGGGCACCCTCATAGACGTTATCCTAACCAACTGGCCCTCCAAATACACCTCCGCTGTCTTCAATCAGGATCTCAGCGATCACTGCCTCATTTCCTGTATCCGCTACGGGTCCGCGGTCAAACGACCACACCTCATCACTGTCAAACGCTCCCTAAAACACTTCTGTGAGCAAGCCTTTCTAATCGACCTGGCCCGGGTATCCTGGAAGGATATTGACCTCATCCCGTCAGTTGAGGATGCCTGGTCATTCTGATCCACCTCTACGCAGACGACACCATGCTGTATACTTCTGGCCCTTCCTTGGACACTGTGCTATCTAACCTCCAAACAAACTTCAATGCAATACAACACTCCTTCCCGTGGCCTCCAACTGCTCTTAAAACGCTAGTAAAACCAAATGCATGCTTTTCAACCGTTCGCTGCCTGCACCCGCATGCCCGACTAGCATCACCACCCTGGATGGTTCCGACCTAGAATATGTGGACATCTATAAGTACCTAGGTGTCTGGCTAGACTGTAAACTCTCCTTCCAGACACATATCAAACATCTCCAATCTAAAATCAAATCTAGAGTCGGCTTTCTATTTCGCAACAAAGCCTCCTTCACTCACGCTGCCAAACTTACCCTAGTAAAACTGACTATCCTACCGATCCTGGACTTCAGCAATGTCATCTACAAAATAGCTTCCAATACTCTACTCAGCAAACTGGATGCAGTTTATCACAGTGCCATCCGTTTTTTTATTAAAGCACCTTATACCACCCACCACTGCGACCTGTATGCTCTAGTCGGCTGGCCCTCGCTACATATTCGTCGCCAGACCCACTGGCTCCAGGTCATCTACAAGTTCATGCTAGGTAAAGCTCCGCCTTATCTCAGTTCACTAGTCACGATGGTAACACCCACCCGTAGCACGCGCTCCAGCAGGTGTATCTCACTGATCATCCCTAAAGCCAACACCTCATTTGGCCGCCTTTCCTTCCAGTTCTGTGCTACCTGTGACTGGAACGAATTGCAAAAATCGCTGAAGTTGGAGACTTATCTCCCTCACTAACTGTACATAGTCCATCGGTAAATATCCCACCCAATCTACCTACCTCATCCCCATACTCTTTTTATTTACTTTTCTGCTCTTTTGCACACCAGTATCTCTACCTGCACATGACCATCTGATCTTTTATCACTCCAGTGTTAATCTGCTAAATTGTAATTATTCGCCTACATCCTCATGACTTTTGCACACAATGTATATAGACTTTTTTTTCTGTGTTATTGACTTGTTTACTCCATGTGTAACTCTGTGTTATTGTCTGTTCACACAGCTATACTTTATCTTGGCCAGGTCGCAGTTGTAAATGAGAACTTGTTCTCAACTAGCCTACCTGGTTAAATAAAGGTGAAATAAAATAAAAAAACATCAGCGCCACAGGTAACCTCCACAAAGCTGTGAACGAGCTGAGAGACAAGGCAAGAAGGGCCTTCTATGCCATCAAAAGGAACATAAAATTTGACATACCTATTAGATTCTGGCAAAAAATACTTGAATCAGTTATAGAACCCATTGCCCTTTATGGTTGAGGTCTGGGGTCCGCTCACCAACCAAGAATTAACAAAATGGGACAAACACCAAATAATGCATGCAGAACAGAATTAGGCCAATGCCCTCTAATTATCAAAATCCAGAAAAGAGCAGTTCAATTTTACAACCACCTAAAAGGAAGCGATTCCCAAACCTTCCATAACAAAGCCATCACCTACAGAGAGATGAACCTGGAGAAGAGTCCCTTAAGTAAGCTGGTCCTGGGGTACTGTTCAAACACCCACAGAGCCCAGGACAGCAACACAATTATACCCAAGAAATCATGAGAAAACAATAAGATAATTACTTGACACCTTGAAAAGAATTAACAAAAAAAAAACAGCAAACTAGAATGCTATTTGGCCCTAAACAGATAATACACAGTGGCAGAATACCTGACCACTGTGACTGACCCAAACTTAAGGAACACTTTGACTATGTACAGACTCAGTGAGCATAGCCTTGCTATTGAGAAAGGCCGCAGTAGGCAGACCTGGCTCTCAAGAGAAGATATGTACACACTGCTCACAAAATGAGGTGGAAACTGAGCTGCACTTCCTAACCTGCCAAATGTATGACCATATAAGAGACACATATTTACCTCACATTACACAAAGAATTAGAAAACAAACCTAATTTCGATAAACTCCAATACATACTTGGTGAAATACCAGTGTGCCATCACGGCAGCAAGATTTGTGACCTGTTGCCACAAGAAAAGGGCAACCAGTGAAGAACAATCACCTTTTATAAATACAACCCATATTTGTATTTACATATTTATGTTTATTTATTTTCCCTTTTTGTACTTTAACTATTTACACATCGTTACAACACTGTATATATGACATTTGAAATGTCTTTTCTTTTGGAACTTTGTGAGTGTAATGTTTACTGTTCATTTGTATTGTTTATTTTACTTTTTTAACTTTTTGTTTTGTCTACTTCACTTGTTTTGGCAAAGTTAAAATATGTTTCCCATGCTAATAAAGCCCTTGAATTTAATAGAATTTCTGTGCTTTTTGTGCCATTTCCTTGTAGGCTGTTTTTTTTGTCCTGCTCAATGCATTCGCCAAGTAGTTAAGACTATCAAAGGGTTTGGCTCCTTAGACCGCTTTGAAATAAATCTTAATCACCAAAGCTTTATTAAAAGATCAAGTTGGGAGCATCACCTTTTTTTTAATCTACGTATGCGATTGTACAGTATTTTAGATGTGCGTAAAAACCCCTCCATGTTGGCTATACATATGACCATCAGTGATAATCTGGTGACGTTTTTTACTTGTTACTGTAGCCTATGCTATTTAATAAACTGTATCAATCTACAACAGACAACAGAAAGAGAATATTCCGTGTCCCCAGATGAATTGAAGTTGATGACAAAGCAAAGATAGTCAATAACCTACAGAATGAGACAATTACATGCAGTATTGAGCCATGAAGGTGGCCAAGCCGTTGTCACACCTATAATTCATTTATTCATCAAAATCCAGCCATTTCACGCCAACTCCAGCTCTTGTCCTCATAATTTCCGCAAACATATTTCTGACACACACCCAGATTTACCAATGTGTTTTTAGGTTTGTTAAAATAGAGCCCAAGGTGTCATTTCATAGCTGACACTGTCACGCCCTGGCCTTAGTATTTTGTGTTTTCTTTATAATTTTGTTCAGGCCAGGGTGTGACATGGGTGATTTATGTGGTGTGTTTTGTCTAGGGGTTTTGTAGGTTATGGGATTGTGTTTAGTTAAGTATTCTAGGTAAGTCTGAGAACCACTCCAGGAAAACAGAGGCAGGTGTTTATCGTTGTCTCTGATTGGGAACCATATTTAGGCAGCCATATTCTTTAGGTATTTTGTGGGTGATTGTTCCTGTCTCTGTTTTGCACCAGTTAGGACTGTTTTCCACGTTTTCTTATTTTGTATTTGTATAGTGTTTACATTTGTCTTTAATTAAAGATGTTTAATAATGCATTTTGGTCCGCCTCTCCTTCCCAGGAAGAAAACTGTAACAAACACTGCATTCTTTCTGCAGCCATCTTTGAATCTTAATTCAGAATAGACATTTAAGAGTTTTTGGAAAACTTGGTCACAAACTGAGGGAGATTTTACTGTCATTCTGTCACACAACTTTACATGTGCACTGTTCTTCAATTGCATGTGTTTTTGCAAAATTGTTAGTGGAAATAGTCCTTGGGCATAGAGTTGTATGATTTGTTTAACATTGCAATCAATAGTTTTTGTTTGGCATACATTTTGAGATGAAAAATCAAAGGCTCAGCATCATTCCGTATTTTTATTTAACTAGGCAAGTCTGTTAAGAACAAATTCTTATTTACAGTGACGGCCTACACGACGCTGGGCCAATTATGCACCACCCTATGGGACTCCCAATCACAGCAGGTTGTGCCACTCGGGAGCTCAAATCGCTAGAAACGAATCACCTCAGTTCCTTGCCATGTTTACTTTCAACTCCCAGTACACTACTTTGGTACATTTTAATAAACTGATACATTCTAGCTGCTTGAGTGCAATATTTATTTATCCAAAAAATGTTTTCATAATTGTAGAGCTCTTAGAAGTTGGGGTTACAAAAATGTACTATGATATGTCCCAAACATATTGTGTGGGGCATTAAATTCAATGTCACTGGAGCGTGAGAAATTACACAAGACAAAAGGAGCTCTCATTGTGTGTTCCTCCAACAGGAAGTGGCAGAGAAAGCACTGGGTGCAGAGTGCCTCTTTCTCTTCTCCTCCTTGGACAAAGACCATGACCTTTTCCTCAGTTCAAACCATCGCAGAGAAACTCACAGGTTCACCACCAGCCTTGCTATTGATCCTAACACGTTAAAATCCAATATGCTTAATCTTTCTAGTTCTCTGTAGATCAGTTAGTAGAGCATGGCACTTGCAATGCCAGGATAGAGTTCAATTCCTGGTACCACCCATACGTGGTCCCGGGAACGCATGCATGACTAAGTTGCTTTGCATAAGTGTCAGCTAAATACCATTTATTATTATTGAACCCAACACACACACAATCATTTGTTGGTGACCTCTTGCGCACCTTCCCGCAGGGATCACACATCCAGTGGATTTCGAGGAGCAAGTGACCGATGACCCTAATGGAGAGACCCTAACCCTGGAGTCCAAGATGCAACCTCTGCAGCTTGACACAATGATGAAGAGTAGACCTAGCAAAACACTCACATAATTACTGTGTTTTGCCTTACCGTGACTTAAGCTAAAGTTATTTGTAATCCAGTTCAAGAATAGATTACATCCTACCTTGTAAACGTTTTACTGCTGTCTATGACTGGGTTATAAAGTATGAAATTACTTATGGTGATAAATGACAAAAAAGAGAATAAGGTTCAAATAGGCATTCCAACAGTTAGCAGAGAAAGATTGATGGTTTCACCTGTCTCTGTGCTTGTCTCCACCCGCCACCAGGTGTCTCCCATCTCTCCGTGTTCTCTGTCTGTTGCCAGTTTGTTTTGTTTGTCAAGCCTACCACCGTTTTTCCCCTTACGCCTGTCTGTTTCTAGTTCCCGTTTTTGACCATTCTGCCTGCCCTGGATACTGACCTCTGCCTGCCCTTGACCTGTCGTTTTGCCTGCCCCCTGTTCTAGTAATAAACTTTTGCTACTTTGACACTGTCTGCATCTGGGTCTTCCCTATAACGTGATCCAGATTTCACAATTAAGTCTCAGTCTCACCAGGTTACCCATAGTTCCCTGAGTGGGCTGAGATCCTGGCAGCATTCTGCTGTGCCTTCCACATCCTTCTCTGCCTGCCAGTTCAGGGACTTCCTGCCCCCCAAAAAACACAGGGGAGCTGGGATACACCTGGTTGGTCATTCAGAGTGAGCTCAACATATTCACTGGGTACCTGCCAAACAATCGCTACCAGCCTTCTGCACCACGAGGAAAAAAGGTACTGTCTCTGTAAGTGACTATCTGATCTTTCCTATTCAGTTTGATTTAAAAAATAATAAATCCTCACATAAACCCTTGGCAAAGACTTAAGTGTTACTTCGACTATGATACGTCTACATTTTTATTACCTCAGCATAGTCTGTCTAGTGTTATCAGCAGCAAATTGTATCAAATGTCCATTAACTTGTTTGAATGAAATGCATGATCATAGTAGTGACTGTGTTTGTTTCCCCACAGGTTCTCATTCACTCCCTGCTGAGTATGTTCCACCCACGGCCTTTCAAGTCCCGCTTCGCCGCTCCGTGGCCTGCATTCGAGCCGCCAGAGACTTCTATCTGGACATAGTCTTCAGGTGAGGCATCTCTGGGATTCCTCATCAAGCCTAGTCCAGTGAGTTGACAACTCGTTTCCATGTTATTACCCCTGTAACAGCTGCAGATCCCAGCCTATGGAATAAAAGTTGAGTTCTTACCTTCTAAACTCCTCTGTGGTAATAATGTGCTCCATACGGTCAAAAACAAGTTTAATTTAAGAACACGAGTGGGGCTTTTAATATTAAATCGAATTTGTGCCAACAAAAAAGTGATCCATAGGCCTAATGGACACATGCTCAAACTCGAGCAGTTTTGATAGACACAAAGGGGAAATTTGTAGTTGGTAGATCCATATTTGAGATTTTTTGTACTTACCAACATTTTCGCGATATCCAATTGGTAGTTAGTCTTGTCCCATCGCAGCAACTCCCGTAGGGACTAGGGAGAGGCGAAGGTCGAGGGACATGTATCCTCCAAAACACAACCCCGCCAAGCCGCACTGCTTCTTGACACACTGCTCGCTCAACCTGGAAGCCAGCCACACGAATGTGTTGGTGGAAACGCAGTATAGCTGGCAACCAAAATCAGTGTGCATGTGCCCGGCCATCACAAGGAGTCGCTAGAGCGTGATTGGACAAGGACATCCCAGCCAGCCAAACCTTCCCCTAACTCAGACGACCCTGTGCCAATTGTGCACCGCCTCTGGACCAAACCTGGATCTGTACTGACACTTCTAGTGCTTTAGACCGCTGTGCCACTTGGGAGGACACTACATCCATTTTTGTTACTTGTAAATTAATGATATATATACCTATTGAAGAATAAAACCTATAAATGCCTCATGAGCTTAGTTCAACTATCACACCCCATAAGAACCCAAAATATAAGCTTGTTTTTCTCCATTGTTTGAAAACATAAATGTAAACAAACACTGTATAGCCTCACAGAACATGGTTAAAACAATAATTGTGATATCATGGATGGTCAGTCCTTGCATCCATAGCGGTCTTAATCTGAGAGTGGATACCTTTCTCCAGGCCCATCCCTCAGCTTTTTAACCAAAAGACGCATCTTTGTTATTGTTTCAACTGTGGATTCGCCCTTTAAAAACAGCTGCAAATTATCAAGATATCAAAGTGTCACCAACAGGTCCTATAGCAAATGCAGAACATGGTATACATTTTCCGGTAGTGCTCAAAGCATTCCATTCCATGAGAGCAGCATTTATTTTTCAACTCGAAGCAATGAGCCCAATCAGTCCTCCATGAAAACAAAATCATAAACAACAAGAGTAGGGCTGGCTAATAAGTCCTTCATTTTGGGGTTATACTCAGGTGTAACAATTTGGCTAATCTATACTTCCATATTTCCAAGTCATATTCTTGAAGATCAAGGGGTATTAAATTAATTGGAATGACTGGAAATCTGACAGACGTTGGTTTTTAATGTAAAGAATCTAAATTGTATAATTATCTGTAGTAGAAAGCAATGGGATAGAAGAAGCCTACAAAACCAACCCAAAGTGCAATGCAACATCCATTTATGACCAGCTATGTAAACTAACATGGATTTATCCTGCAGTAGATGTCATTCAATTTGTAATTAATTTGTGTAATGCCTCAAGGGGAAATTAATCTAAATGTAACAAAGGAATCAGATTAAACTTGACTAACAGTTTACAATTAGAAAGTGACCTACCCAACCCTGCCTGCAAATCTGTATGTGCGACCAATAAACTTTGATTTGGATACTTAACAAATTTAACTGGTTTGGAGGAAACGACAACAGCCTAGGGAAGTCGAAAATAAGCCAAAACTTCAAAATAAAACTGAACCATCACTTTAAGGGAATGTAATTGGATCCTGTGCCAGACCCAAGTAAAACGCCAATAAGGTTGTGTGAAAATTAATTACATTTTTCCCCTAATGACTCTACGTCCACCACATCGATGCTAATTACATCCTGGATGAGAAGTCCATGAAGCCTCAGGAAGATGCCACATTTAGCTTCTCTGGGGGGGTTCGAGGACCCCTCCACTGCGACTTACAGCAATTTTCTCAAAGAGGGGCTGGAGAAAGCTAAGGAATACCTTGCACAGTAAAGGCTGACAGCAGTCAATTTTGTGTTTGTAAATTAGGGTAATTCCTCTGAAGGATAATGATCAAATGAAACGCTAAACGGCTAACTTCTGTGTAGGGATCCGATTCCTTCGGCGCTGGCAACTTTTCAGGTTGTTTCATTAGCATCCAACATGATCAGTATTACAAGAACCTCTTCAAATGACCGTGGCAGCTATACCAGTTGAGCCCTTCTGAAGACATACGCTTTAGACATGTTTTTTCTATAACTGAACTCAATAGCTAGACGTTCAAGTACACATACTTCTCATCAGTCAGAAAAGTAGCCAGCTTTTTAAAACGTCGCTTTGGTCTTTGATACTATTGACCAATTCATATTTAATTGTGAGTTCAAATTTGTTTTACTCACTTGAAACGTTCACACCAAAACAAGCACACACCATAATGCATTGTACTAATTAGTGTTTTCTTAATAAGCACTGTTTTGCAACATGTAAAGAACCATAGATTTCTGTAATACTTGTCAGTCATTGTTGGAGTGGCAGAGCAGGTCAAGTCATTCCCTCTGGAGTTTTAGCAGTTTGAGGGCCTGCCTGAAAGTCCAAAGTTGGCTGGCCAAGGCCTGATGTCATTGCTAAAACTTCTGCAGGCAACAGCCCTGCTCTGTTCCCGAGGTCACCAACAGCTGTCATGGAAACACCAAAAGTTGGATGCTGGCACAATTGTAATGTAATTGCTTTCCTATGAAGCAAAAACATTGTTGATGTAGATCTCATGTTATGGAACTACAGGTTAATTAACACCTTACCCATGAGATCAGAATTTAAAGTGTGACTACACCAAAGATTATCTAACACAAGCAACAGTTAAGAGCGAGATGAAATGGATTTAGTGATATTCTTCGGGTTCTACCACGTGTACATTGACACTTGAAACAGGTAATATCTTAAAATGTAATTTCTCCATCCTCTAAAAAGGAAAGATTCACCCATTTTGAATGTTATATCATATGTGCATTACTGTTCTATCAATTCCTAGGGTCCTTTCATGTGTATCTGAGCTATTCGCTGTTCAAGCAGGCTGTATTTTTTTGCCTGCTTGAACAGCAAATAGCTCAGATAAACATGAAAGGACCCTAGGAATTGATAGAACATCGCTCAGAGATGCACAAATACGATAAAACATTCAAAATGGTTGAATCTTTCCTTTTAAGCACTGCAATGTAGGCACATGTTAGCATTGTAGAGGTAGTCATCCCCTTGAAATAACCTTTGACTATTTGTGCCTAATTTTGTGCAAAAAAAAATAAAAATAGATTGAGTCTTGATTGTTATTTTCAGTCCCGTAAGCTTGCAATGACCACTGGATGAAATCGATGTTTCTCAAAAAGTATCAGATAAAGACATGTTATAATAACATTAGCCACATTTTGTCTACTTGTTAGATCTATGTTCCCACAATATAACTTTTGATCAGTGACAGCAACTTTCATGTATTGTTTGATTGGGTAACATAAAACATTTCTATAAATATTTAGGTTAGACCATGTTCCCCCAAGTCCTTTTTTTGTTCGCTTTGACTAAATGTGTACATCAGTTCATATAATTTGGTCTATATGCAAAAAGGGGCATAGTGAGCCCCTAGTTCTTCGAATTTCAGTGCCTCCATTTTACAAAAGAGACAGCCACCTTCAGGTTAGCGATTCACAGGCAGCAAAAAAGATGTGTAAAAAAAAAATGGTGCTAGAATAACAGTGCCAATTGTGCTGGGGTGGAAATGCAGGCTTACACATGCAGGTAGGCCTTCAGATGGAGATCCATTGCTAGAAGATGTGAATTCCACCACTGAACTACAGTATCCACAAGGCAGAGTCAGATGACCGTGAGGACCATACCAACCTGCGAAAGAGTGTGTGTGTGTGTGGGGGGGGATTAAGAATTAAGTCAAAATAGTGAGGTACATCCAACTCATTGTTCTAGAGTCTTGTTTAAAGCAGTCATTGGACAGCCAGACATCATGAGTGGGTGTTGCTAGGCAAGTTGAAGAGGGCAGGCCTTCACCAGAATGTCCACACCTCCAGCTCTATGACGTGGAAGTCGTCTCTTTCTGAGAGGCAGCAGTTGTTGAAGGTGTAACAAGGGCTACTCCTGCCCAGGTACAGCGTCTCATCCAGCCACAGGCCAAAGTGACCACTGCGGAAGAGAGAAAGAAATGCAGTTCATTGTTTTAGAGTAAAGTAATGTGTTCTCCTAAACATATTTGCACATACTGTAACAAAGCAATGGACAGTAAGTGTCACGGAAATAGAAACAGCATCAAGAAAACCATAATGTAACACATTTCTATAGCTGGGAGTGGCTCTACCTTCCTCCTCCGATAGCAAAAGAGTCCAGGTCTCCCTTTATGAAGAAGGAGTTCTCTCTTGTCCATCTGAAACACTATGGCAGGTGACAAGGGCAGAGTCAGTCAGGGACACCAACACAGTACCTTAGGGTCCTATCTGATTAATGCTTTATTTCTCCGACAGCCCTTTCCGCATTGCAGACCAGGTGAATTGCAGATCAATGAACTTGGCCTTTGTAATGCTCTGCATATACAGTACACTATTTATAGCACAGGAGGCTGCTGAGGGGAGGACAGCTCATAATAATGGCTGGAACGGAGCTAATGGAATGGCATCAACATGGAAACCGTGTGCTTGGTACCATTCCCCCTATTCCTCTCCGGCCATTATCACGAGCACGTCCTCCCCAATTAAGGTGCTACCGACCTCATGTGACTGATAGCAATGAGTTCCTAACTTCTTAAATGTTGTTTGTGCTTAAAAAGGAAAAACGTGACCTTTCATAATCCAGTCATGCATTAAATTGATCATGTGACGTTGGTAGAGACCTTGACGTGAATAGTAATTTGGCTGCTGTGGAAACTCCTGCAATATTACATCAGCAAGATTTGCAACGAACAGTATTGTCTTCACTTAGGTTGACAAAACAATCCTGCAGCAATACCTTAAGACACATTTCCGATTAGAAAATGTGAGAGAGAATTGTTTGGCAATGGTTATGTATGCATCATAGTGTGTGTGTCTTGTCTGACCTTGAATCGAGGATGCAGCATGAAGAGGAATGTCTCTCCTGTGCCATAGAAGGTCTCGCTCGGCCTCAGTGGGTGAGAGAGAAAGCTCCCAAACACCTGGGGCACAGAAACATAACTACCATTAACAAAAGCACAACCCTCTGGTAACCAAACAAGACCGAGCTCATACAATGGAGGTCTTCATAGGTGACCACAAGTCCACAATGAACTCTTGTGACTCCTGGCAAATCATGTTATTCAAACCAACCCCACCATAGTTTCTGGAGCAGTTGTGAGTGTCTGAAGTCAATAGTGCAAATGCCATGAAAAGCAAGTGCTCTATGGTACGTGTTTGTGTTGAATCTCTAAAGCGGATAGATATTAAAAATGTTGAGGGTGGTGCGTGGAACATTGGAGAGTTTGACTATTACATTTCAAATCTGAGAACATAAAAAAGGTCACCTGATTGAGCGAGTCCTTGATGACCATGAGTACAGGCGAGTCGCTGCCGTTCAGCTTCCGGTAGAGGGACTTGAGGCTGGAGCCGTGAAGAGAAGTGCTGTAGGCCAGATGCCACATGTGGCCCACTGTCCTGGGAGGCAACTCGGCTGAGAGCTGGAGAGAGGGAAGGATTGAGAAGGGGAGAGAGTTGTGTGAGAGGGTTGGAGAGCAGGGGCACAAGTGGGCTCCCTAGTGGCGCAGCAGTCTAAGGCACTGCATCTCAGTGCTTGAGGCGTCACTACAGACACCCTGGTTTGAATCCAGGCTGTATCACAACCGGCCGTGATTGGGAGTCCCATAGGGCGGCGCACAATTGGCCCAGCGTCGTCCGGGTTTGGCCGGTGTAGGCAGTCATTGTAAATAAGAATTTGTTCTTGACTGACTTTCCTAGTTAAATAAAAAAAATTAAAATGGGAGAATAGACCCTTAATACAAGATTAACAAAAATCTTCCTATGTTGAGCTAAAGAAAAAGGGAGAAAACGGTAACTGATATCCAACTATATTACCCCTTTCTTTTGCTAAGCTTTTCCTCTGTTGAGCTAATCATCTATCCAACAATCAATGAGCCTGGACATGAGACATTTGAAGATCCGACCTGCAGATGCCATAGCTAATGTATTGGTTCAAAGTGCTCACAGCACTGCTCTGCTTAAATCTCTACACAGGAGTTCGCTACCAGCATTCTACCTTATACATAACCCCCTTTGTGAGACATGACCACAGTAGGGGTTGAGTATTTTCAGTACTCTACTCAGCACAAAGATTCAGTCATGAATGGCTCTGTATGTATGACTGAAGGCCAATGCTGCTTGAGGGAGACCGAGGCAGAAAAGTCAGGTTTTGTCTCAGACTCTGGATGTATCTTTAACCCCAGACCAGTCTGGGAATGCTGAACTTGTAATGCATTTGTGGAACTAGAGGCAAGAAGAGGAATGTGTGCAATTTCTTCTATATGTGTGGTGCGGACCAGTGACATGTCATGAGAAGCTTTAACTTAATTTCCCCTTGGGGATTAAGGAGGTCATTATCTCTTCCTTATCCAATAATAGATGAGCATAATCTTACATTGTGAATTTATCCATGTGCGATTAGATCAGAGTTTTGTGAAGCTCCGACATACATGTCTATGGTTGGGTGCGTACCTCTCTGACAAGCGTTGCGTCCAAGATGCGACTCTGCTCCACTATCTCACACAGTCCCTCTGGATCTTTGTCCATGACCAGAGGTAGTCTCCCGCCACCATCCTCCACTGACACCATCTGCAAGAGAAGAGACACAACCTAGTTATAAGCCCATTAATCTCGCACTCCAACTTGACACACGTCGCACTCAAACAACAACTCCGGACCCCACTCCACCTAACACTGCTCAAACTTCCCCAGGGCAAGATGTGCAAAAGATGCATCGTCACCACTGACGCTCTAGTCAAAGTTAATGGAAATAGCCATTTTTGTGTTCAGCCACTACAGACTTTAGGACGTTCCTCGATGACTTTAATATACACAGACTTACCTCCCAGTCCTCCCCAGTCCGTCCGTGGTTCTTGGACACTTCTTCCTCCTCCTCCCCGTTGTCAACCAGTACAAACTCGTCTTTGTCGCCCTCCCCCTCCTCCGACCCTCCCTCCAGTACGCATAGGTCAGGCCTCCAGTGGCTCAGATAGGCGTAGAGCTCGTCTGAGCTACAGACAACAAGACATGAGCGCAAAAAGATTTAGTGTTAAAGACCTCTGACTTACTTCTAGTGAGAATTGTAAAATTCTCTATATTCCTCAGCAGGGGAGGGCAATGAAATTGCTGAACAAGACATGTAAACATTATGTAAATGTTAGACAGTGTCAGTGCGAGGTGCTAATGTTCACAGAATGTAAGTAGAGTGTTAAAGCTAAGCTAAAACAGTCTTTCTGTGGCTCCAGACTGTTACCTCTCCTGGGAAAAGGCGAACCAGGCATCCCTCCGGGGTAAGGTTTTTGTTGTCCCCAGCTGCAAGCCTGCAGCCACACCCTTCTTCCCAGCGGACCCCTGGAGCCGCAGCCTGACAAACATGAGACACCCAAAAGTCCCTGAAGGTCTAGAGAGGCCTGGAGAAGGAGAGAAGTAGGGGGGGGAGAGCGAGAGAGAGAGAAAAGGGAAGAGGAGAGAGAAAGTGAGGGTGTAGCAAAACAAAGGAAATTAGTGGGAACCATTTATGATACCATCTTCCTACAAACTTATCAAGCAGACTTCAACTGCTGCTTGGGATAAAACAATGACATAAAACTATTGACTTGATTCCTTTCCTTACCTGACGTCCGATTCCTTACAGACTGCTCCTTCTCCGTCCCCTCTCTGTCCACCTGCTCCATTCTCACTAGATTTCTCGTCCCTGCTGCCACTTGTCCTCCACAACAAAAGGTGGCAGCACTGCTCAGCTCAGCCCCGGATGACTGCACAACCAGCGGGCTTCCCTTCCCCTCCAGCTGCTTCTCTGCCTGAGTCATGTCACTGCTACTCTCCTCCTCAGCGAACCCTTGGACCAGGCTGAGAGCCAGGGCAGACCTCAGCTCCGACGTAGCAGCAGAGACCAGCACTGGGACAGTCTCCCCTTTGTGCTGTGGGCTACGGCTGCTTCGCCTCCCACCCTGCTGGAGCGTCTTGCCAGTTTTGGAGACCGTTTTCTGGGTCTTTTTAGTTCCTTTCCACCTAGTAACAGAAAAACAACCACCCATGTATGTTGCATGTTCAACAATGTGACCCAGCAAGCGCTCCTCGATACCATAGAAATCCATGGACCAATATCATTGGCTATACTCCATTTGCACTGCTAGATATCAGAGAACATACAGAATATTAGAATACACACCCACAGTGATCCAGTCATAGTGCGTATTCGCGATCTACCGATTTGCCAGTTCTGCCCAGCATATAGGATTATTTTAGTGACCTCGGTTAAAACGCCTTTCCAGGCAATGTGAAGACACAGTATGTTGATCTGTGAAGAGCTGCACCAAATATGTGTGTCTCAATCATGCACATAGTCATTTAATGCTGACCTGTGTGTGGAGGTGTTGAAGTGCACGTGGGAAATGTCCGAGTAGAATGAGACAGAGTCCAGGCTGTCCACTGAGCAGGACAGCAGGTACTCCTCACAGCCGTGCTCCATCACCAACGGGTGGGTCTTACACGGGTCAAAGAAGATCTTATTGGACGTCACTAGCAAGATACCAGAAACCACACCCTGGTGAGAGAGAGAGAGGTGAGAAAGGTAAGCGGGTGGTGAGAGGGGTGAGCAAGAATTGCGAGAGTGAGGTAGTTGAGAGTTGAGTGAGAATGGCGCTAGTCTCCACCCACCTTGCGGTCAGTGATGTAGCGGCAGAACAATTTGAGATATGGCATGGCGGCTTGCCCTTCCCTTTGGGAGCACTCGGGAGGGAGGGCCAGTAGGCAGAGCTGTCCGTCAGGCATTGGCACCGCCTCCACATCCTGGGAGAATCAAAACAAGCACGGAGCAAAAACACAACCGTAGCTCAGTAATATGCACTTCTCCGCTTGACTTAGTGTCTAAAGCAGGCATTAGCCACTCGTTAGACAGTGCTTTATATACACAGAGCTGACTTAGCTGGTTTTAAAATAACAGTTCTCACAGAAATCAATCATTGCCATTAGCCAGTTAGCCAAGTTTTTCCAGTCCTGCATTGGCTCTTATTCTATTGAACAATTTCAGCCTAATTTAAAAACTGTTAGCCTCTCCTGACAAGAACATTCAATTCCACCATCGGAAAAGCAAGAACACACTCCATTAAAGGCCTGATAGGAGCCAGATCATCATGGTTAAATCATTTTAAAACATTGTCAAATGTACTTCCTCTTCTGTATGATTTGTGGAATAAAGTCATTCACATTATCCTTACCAGTAGTTTGTCATACTCTGCATCTGGTGACGGGGAATGAGGGCTGGCAGATGGGGCCGGAAAAAGCCCATGCCCTGGGTTAGTGTCCAACTCTGGCTCCAGCCTGAGGTTGGGGTCAAGGTGCATCACTGCGGGAGATGAGCCTTGGCCAGAGCCTTTACTCTTGGGAACGCGGAGGTTCTTCAAATGAAAGCACAGGGTAACATCACAACACACAGTTGTGCACTGCTGTAAATACAACTCTGCCCAGCCTAAGACCTCCCACTTCCTCTTTCCATTGTACTGTGAACTTTAAATCTGCTTTACTGTCATCTTATCTGTAGCCTACTGGAGTGGAGGGGTGGATGCTTGATTTGGTAACCATGCAAATACAGGTAACTTCCAAAATTAAGGAAACAAGTAAATGAGGGACACAAAGTATATTGAAAGCAGGTGCGGTCCCAGAGTGAAGCAATTAACATAATCATGCTTAGGGTCATGTATAAAAATGCAGAGTTGCCCATTATTTTGGCTAACATGGCTAGAGGAGATCTGTGACTTTGAAAGAGTGGTCTCAAAGGAGCATAGGGGGAGAGTGTCAGTCACCAGACAACCCAACTGAACACTTATGGAAGATTTGAGCGGCGCCTGAGACAGCATTTTCCACCACCATTAACTAAACACCAAATTATGGAATGTCTTGTGGAAAAATTGTGTTACATCCCTCCAATAGTTACAGACAATTGTAGAATCTATTCAAAGGTGCATTGAAGCTGTTCTGGCAGTTCATGGTTGCCCAACGCCCTATTAAGACATTTTATGTTGCCGTTTTATTTGGCCAGTTACCTGTAGCTTCTCTGAAGGCTATGTGGTGAAGGCTACATAGCCTTTCCCTCACTTTGCATGTCAAATCAGTGGAAGGTACAAGTAAAACACATTGTACACACACACAAAAGTATGTGGACACCACTTCAAATTAGTGGATTCGGCTATTTCAGCCACAATTTGCTGACAGGTGTAGAAAATTGAGCACAGTCATGAAATCGCCATAGACAAATCTTGGCAGTAGAATGGCCTTACTGGAGAGCTCGGTGACTTTCAACGTGGCACCGTCATAGGATGCCACCTTTCCCACAAGTCAACTGTGCTGTTATTGTGAAGTGGAAATGTCTAGGAGCAACAAAGGCTCAGCCGCGAAGTGGTAGGCCACACAAAAGTCACAGAACGGGACCACTGAGTGCTGTAGCGCGTAAAAATCTGTTGCAACCTTCACTATGTTCCAAACTATCTCTGGAAGCAACATCAGCACAAGAACTGTTCGTCCGGAGCTTCCTGAAATGGTGGAGCTGCACACAAGCCTAAGATCAATATGCGCAAAGCCAAGCGTCAGCTGGAGCGGTGTAAAGCTCGCCACCATTGGACTCTGGAGCAGTGGAAACGCATTCTCTAGAGTGATGAATCATGCTTCAATATCTGGCAGTCCGACAGACAAATCTGGGTTTACCGGATCACAGGAGAATGCTATCTACCCAAATGCATAGTGCCCACTGTAAAGTTTGGTGGAGAAGGGATGTTTTTCATAGTTCGAGCTAGGCCCCTTAGTCCCAGTGAAGGGAAATCTTAATGCTAGAGCATACAATGACATTCTAAAATATTCTGTGTTTCTAACTTTGTGGCAACAGTTTGGGGAAGGCCCTTTCCTGTTTCAGCATGACAATGCCCCCATGCACAAAGCGAGGTCCATACAGAAATGCTTTGTTGAGATCGGTGTGGAAGAACTTAACACAGAGCCCTGACCTCAATCCCAACAAACACCTTTGGGATAAATTGGAATGCTGACTGCGAGCCAGGCCTAACTCGCCCATCAGTGCCCGACCTCACTACTGCTCGTGGCTGAATGGAAGCAAGTCCCCGCAGCAATGTTCCAACATCTAGTGGAAAGCCTTCCCAGGAGAGTAGAGACTGTTATAGCAGCAAAGGGGGGAACAACTACATATTAATGCCCATGATTTTGGAATGAGATGGTCGACGAGCAAGTGTTCATATACTTTTGGTCATGTATTGTATTATGTCACTACCCTAAAACTTCATACTGGGAAAAACATATGCAGATATAAAAGATAATGTACATCTTGTCAGTGTCTGCTCAAATGATGAGGTTGATTGTACCCATAGGCCTGTAATTAATGCTTTTTTCCCCCTGTGACATTTCAAGGAGTCACATGTTGAGTGAGGAGAAGTTACAGAACATGTCATATATATACACACACACAGTATTATATATATATATATATATATATATACACACACACAGTATAATGTGTAAATGTAGGCTCTGGAAGATACTGTATGTATGTGTACAGGATGTAGCATCTGATAAAGGGTGGGAAACCTCTTACCTGCCGGGAGATGAGGGAGGAAGAGATGGAGAGCTGCCTGTTCAGCTTAGTCTGATCTGCCAGGCTATTGCACTTGGAGGTGACACTGAACACCGTGTATTCATGTTGAGCCTGTGTGTACGCAGTGCAGAAATCCATTTTAGGTAGTACTCCAATATTTTAAGAAATCAGACCAAATAAATGCCAATCTGTTCCCTTCATTTGAGGCTCCACAGTCCTCTGACAAGCCCAATATCATGTGAACCCTCCATCCGCTCCTACACAACACAGGATTTAGCTATTGACAGATGGTCCATTGACCTAAATTACGTTCCCGGCGCTTGAGACTCCATGTCTGCGGGCATTATTCACACTCTGCTACTGTATGTGTGTGTGGGTATGAGAGAGTGTGTAGGAACATGCCTAATTGCTTGTATGCTTTTTGTGTGTGTAAAACATTTTTAAACAAGACAGTGATACAGGCTACCAGTTCGGCATTATTTGAATACTGGTTTAGTGAATCAACTTCATACATGGAACTCATTGATATTTTCATAACACAGAAGTTTATAGACCAAGTATTAACTGCAAAGAATACAAAGAGTATAAAATAGACATACATTCTGAGTACTCCATATGTTGCATAAATCAATATACACACACACACACACACACACACACACAAACACACACACACACACACACACACACACACACACACACACACACACACACACACACCGTCACCCCTATACCAGACTCAAAGCAATATTGGTCCTTGAAAGCATCTTGATATGCTGTAGATCTTTTCAATGTATATTTTCTAGACAGAAAGGCATTGCAAAGGGATTTTCTAGACCGAAAAAAACAAAGTTATTGAATACATGTTTTTGCCTTGATTAAGTTGTTTAGGCTACAGTAAGATTTACAGTAGTTCCACATACTGTTGAAGTCGGAAGTTTACATACACCGTAGCCAAATACATTTAAACTCAGTTTTTCACAATTCCCGACATTTAATCCTGGTAGAAATTCCCTGTCTTAAAGTGGTGATCCTAACTGACCTATTTTAAGAACGTGAAATGTCAGAATAATAGTAGTGATTTATTTCAGCGTTTATTTCTTTCATCACATTCCCACTGGGTCAGAAGTTTACATGCACTGAATTAGTAGTATTTGGTAACATTGCCTTCAAAATGTTTAACTTCGGTCAAATGTTTTGGGAAGCCTTCCACAAGCTGCCCAGAATAAGTTGGGTGTATTGTGGCCCATTCCTCCTGACAGAGCTGGTGTAACAGAGTCAGGTTTGCAGGCCTCCTTGCTCACATGCTTTTTCAGTTCTGCCCGCAAATTTTCTATAGGATTGAGGTCAGGGCTTTGCGATGGCCACTCCAATACCTTGACTTTGTTGTCCTTAAGCCATTTTGCCACAACTTTGGAAGTATGCTTGGGGTCGTTGTCCATTTAGACGACCCATTTGTGACTAAGCTTTAACTTCCTGATGTCTGATGATGTCTTGAGATGTTGCTTCAATATATGCACATCATTTTCTTGCCTCATGATGCCATCTATTTTGTAAAGTGCACCAGGCCTTCCTGCAACAAAGAACCCCCACAACATGATGCTGCCACCCCAGTGATTCACAGTTGGGATGATGATGTTCTTCGGCTTGCAAGCCTCCCCCTTTTTCCTCCAAACATAACAATGGTCATTATGGCCAAACAGTTCTATTTTTGTTTCATCAGACTAGAGGAAATTTCTCGAAAAGGTACGATCTTTGTCCCCATGTGCAGTTCCAAACCATAGTCTGGCTTTTTTATGGTGGTTTTGGAGCAGTGGTTTCTTCCTTGCTGAGCAGCCTTTCAGGTTATGTCGATATAGGACTCGTTTTACTGTGGATATAGATACTTTTGTACGCGTTTCCTCCAACATCTTCAGAAGGTCCTTTGCTGTTGTTCAGGGTTTGATTTGCACTTTTTGCACCAAAGTACGCTCATCTCTAGGAGTCAGAACGTGTCTCCTTCCTGAGCGGTATGACGGCTATGTGGTCCCATGGTGTTTTTACTTGTGTACTATTGTTTGTACAGATGAACATGGTACCTTCAAGCGTTTGAAAATTGCTCCCAAGGATGAACCAGACGTGTGGAGGTCTACATTGTTTTTCTGAGGTCTTGGCTGATTTCTTTTGATTTCCCCATGATGTCAAGCAAAGAAGCACTGAGTTTGAAGGTAGGCCTTGAAATACATCCACAGGTACACCTCCAATTGACTCAAATGATATCAATTAGCCTATCAGAAGCTTCTAAAGCCATGACATCATTTTTTACACATTCAACTTGTATGTAAACGTCTGACCCACTGGAATTGTGATACAGTGAATTATAAGTGAAATAATCTTTCTGTAAACAATTGTTGGAAAAAGTACTTGTGTCATGAACAAAGTAGATGTCCTAACCGACTTGCCAAAACTATAGATTGTTAACAAGAAATTTGTGGAGTGGTTGAAAAACGAGTTTTAAAGACTCCAACCTAAGTGTATGTAAACTTCCGACTTCAACTGTATCAATTTCCCCTTTACGAAATCTGATAACGTTCGAAAGCTGCAGTAATAGAAGCTTTTTCATCTGTACGTGATATAATTACGAACATTTATTTTCAACACATATCTTGCAATACACTGTCCTTCCATTATAACTGTTGTAGAGCCTCAGAATATACCCGTGCATACCCATTGACATAAGGAAGATCTGTGACTGATCTGTGACCACTGTTTCACTGAAATACAGCTGGTCTGACCTTTGAACCCTCATTATCCGAATCTATCTATACCATATATTATGCACTGTATTGGTTATCAAATGTGAGGGTGCAGCAGGTCTTTAAGATCATTAGCATAGGATTAGGTCTACATAAGATTGTGACTCACCATAGTGTCTACCTTGTCATCTGACAAGTGATCTCTGCCCATGGACTTGGCCATGGTTCCCTCCATTCCCCATCTAGGCTCTATGAAGGCAAGATGTAAAAACATGATGTTGAGAAGCGATAACTCTTTCCACCAGTACTCTGCTTTCTGCTGCTGACTTACAACTTGTTTGTGGTGCTGTATATAGTTTAATTCATGTAAAACAACCCCCCACTCTCTCTGGCCCTGTGTGTGGGCTCCTTTGTGTATCTCTCCTGGGGTACATGCAAGAAATTACATACATTTCAGAGGTTAATTAAGGTACTGAGGTTTCTCTTTGAGAGCCTCAGGTGTGCAACAAGGCAGCACTGTTGGCCTTGACACACCGACATAGAAATGTCAGATCTCTGGCTCAATGGCATGTGTCAGCAAACTAGATCAAATTGAAAGCTCGCGGGAGGAGTGATCATGTTGATCCAATAAGTCCTTCTATAAAATGTCAACATTAACAGGGGCAGATCTGTGGTTCTGGGTACAGTGCTTTCAGAAAGTATTCATACCCCTTGACTTACTCCACATTTTTTTGTGTTAGAGCCAACAGGTCATTTTTCTGTCAGAAGTTCAAGCCTTCCTTGCTGCAGTGTTGCAATTCCTCAAAAGTTAATAATAATAATAAGTTAAATAACGCTACATCTAGAGAGGAGTTCTCCTTAACAACCTTTGTGTGTGTTCTGTCAGGCTCTAGAATGGTTTGCTACGAAAATACACAACACATTTATAAATGCCATACGAATAATTGGCTATGGATCTACTGCAGCTACCAAGCCCCTGCTAAAGCAAACAAACCAGAGATATCGCTATAATCTTGTTGAGAGATACCTCACCTTGGAGGTAATACTGTCGCAGTCGGGGGTTCCGGATGTGGGGGACGTGGTCAAGGGGACGCCCCACGGCACGGTGGCCCTGACCGCTGGCCCTGGCCTCCTTGGTTGGGTCGGTCTGAGGCCCTGTCTCCAAGGGTCCGGAAGTTAACCTGGGGGACTGGGTGTCCCCAACAGGGAGCTTGGACCCCAGTCTGGAGGGGAGAAAGAACAAAGGGATGCTGGTGGTAGGGAAAACTACTGGGATGTTTATTAGTTCACCATTTATTATGGTCATTAAAGCCTTCTGACCCCATCTACAGTATATGAGCACGTAAGGGTAAAAATGTTGATAACCCATCCGAGGCAATCAGCTATTGTCACGCCCTGGTCTTAGTATTTTGTGTTTTCTTTATTATTTTGGTCAGGCCAGGGTGTGACATGGGTTATTTATGTGGTGTGTTTTGTCTAGGTTTTTTTGTAGGTTATGGGATTGTGGTGTAGTATAGTTGTCTAGAAAAGTCTATGGTTGCCTGGAGTGGTTCTCAATCAGAGGCAGGTGTTTATCGTTGTCTCTGATTGGGAACCATATTTAGGCAGCCATATTCTTTGAGTGTTTCGTGGGTGATTGTTCCGGTCTGTTTGAACCAGATAGGGCTGTTTCGGTTTTTTCACGTTTATTGTTTTTGTATATTGTTCATATTTTCATCTTTATTAAAGATGTTTACAAATAACCACGCTGCATTTTGGTCCTCCTCTCTTTCGACAGAAGAAAACTGTAACAGCTATGATCCTTTATAATTTTGTCTTGACATTTGAAAAAAGACTGCTCTATTGGCAATCACATTTGTGATTCATAGGATAGTGGGTGTTAGGGATATGGGTTGTTACTGTTTCTGGCAAGCACCTGCACTCCTCTTGCCCACGTAATGCCCATGACTGTTTGTTTTCCTTTATTCAAACAATAAGTAAATTCAAAAGAGTGACTATATCAAAGAAGGTGTTGAAGTTCTACTTTGAGCTGCTGTGCTCCATTCATTGCAACATGTAGGGAGAGCAACCCAAAAAAGGATAGGACTCATTCTGGGATTAACTAAACGCGTCACAATTCTAAGCAGTGCTTTTCCTCATTTTTTGCCAATAATCAGTTAATCACAGGCCTGACCTGGTCTTGACGTTGCCAAAGTAGCTGGGCCTGTTTTTGTCCCTCTGTTGTATTTTGTGTTCCATGGCTCCAAGGGTTTGCAAGAAGGCCTTCTTAGGGGCCTAGCTGAGAATTCTGGGATATTGACAACAGCGATGGTCTGGTGAGTTGAGGGGCTCAGCTGGCATCCGTTCTCCTATGTTGGGTCCCCATGGTTATTAGGCACCCGTAATCATACCTACAGGAGAGTGTAAGTTAGTGCACATATAAAAAAGATAGAGTGAGACAGTGCATATACTCCAAGTAATGTAGTCAGGTCTTTCAGGAGAATCAATGATGCAATCTGAGCATTTTAGCAGGTATATAACCTTGCGCTGGAAAAATTGTCAGAAAAAAGGTTAAATAAGAAATTTAAAAAAAAGAGTAGATTCAGCTATTTCAGCCACACCATTGCTGACAGGTGTATAAAAATCAAGCACACAGCCATGCAATCTCCAAAGACAAACATTGGCAGTAGAATGGCCTTACTGAAGAGCTCTGGGACTTTCAACATGGCTACAGAGTTCCAAACTGCCTCTGTTAGCAATGTCAGCACAAAAGGTTCCTTAGTTCCAGTGAAGGGAAATATTTTTGCTACAGCATACAATGACATTCTAGACGATTATGTGCTTCCAACTTTGTTGCAACAGTTCGGGGAAGGCCCTTTCCTGTTTCAGCATGACAATGCGCCCATCCACAAAGCGAGGTCCATGGTTTGTAGAGATCGGTGTGGAAGAACTTGACTGGCCTGCACAGAGCCCTAACCTCAACCCCATCGAACAGCTTTGGGATTAATTGGAACGCTGACTGTGAGCCAGGCCTAATCGTCCAACATCAGTGCCCAACCTCACTAATGCTCTTGTGGCTGAATGGAAACAGCAATGTTCCAACATCTAGTGGAAAGCCTTCCCAGAAGAATGGAGGCTGTTATAGCAGAAAGGGGGGGAAACTCGATATTAATGCCCATAATTGTGTAATGAGATGTTCGATGAGCCCTTGTCCACATACTTTTGGTCATGTAGTGTATATTGCATGGCATTTTGGTGCATTCAATGTAATCTATTTTCCTTTTTCTTCTAGCACATTGTCAGAAGAGATCGTTTTCTCCACTTAGCTCAAGTTCATAATGAATAAGGGGTTCTACGTGCAATACTGTATGAAGCATGCCGACAAATCATTATGCCTTGGAGAAGATTACAGTAATTGCAGTCTTCCTACACATGAATGATCCCACTTCCATATCGAAAATCCTGGGATGCGGCAATAAAACGTAATGGTGGGGTACCCTGAATTCAGCAACATATTACAAGCATTTGGGGACTGACCTGTCACAAAGACTGCCCGGAATGTTGATGGAGAGCGGGTGATTTCGGCAGACTTCATATTGCGGTGTTACTGTAGACTGTGATAGCACTGCAGAGTAGAGCTCAATACTGCAGCGCCAACAGCAACACGTTGAGCATCTATGCTCCGCCTATTTCCCTCATCCTCCATCCTTTTTAAAGGGCCCGTGGTTGAGCAGAATCATTGCAAGGCTGGAATAACGGTTAACTCACTGTAATAATCAATCCAACCCCACATGTTGTTAAATTCCCCATACAAACGCCTTAAAATAGCATAGATTACAATGGTAACTTTTCAAAATGACTTTGGTTTGTTGCACTACTTAATTTAATTGCAGATAGAAAAAGCCTATACATAACTTTCGCAGAAAATAACATGGCCTTTATTAGAATAGAAAACTGGAGTGGCTTATACCTTTGGGAAATATATATAGTTTATAAATAAATTCCGCAAAAGGCCTAGCACAATGCCTTCTGCCACTCGAAGCGCTTTCATTGGATCGCTTCGCTCGTTGATGCTCAAATTCTGGAGAAAAACACGGTTTTGACTAGAGTGGGTACAGTTAAAACCAAACGTAACTTTTTCGTAGCAGGTTAAAGGCGCTCCATTGTCAATCTGCCATCAGCATTGGCCGTGCAGCTGATACGGCCACTGCAGAAGTCAGGGCATTCATACTTCTTCTGCTTCGCCGAGCAGAGTAGTTGTAAAATAAATTGTCAATGAAGTTAGTTTGTTTTACAGGACCTCCCATATAGCTCTGCGAAGCAGAAATATGAATGCACTCCCTGACTTCTGCAGAGGCAATATCATGTAAATGCTGCAAGGCCAATGCAGACCTCAGATTGAACATGCAGCGCATTTAAGAGACAATTTATGCTTGATCCGAAATGTGGTCGGCGGTGCCATATGGATCCTACAGAGGCAAGTAACGTTACAGTAGAGGCGAAAATGAACTCAGTACCGCATCGCCATTAGCCTCTCAAATGTTGTAACAATATGGACGGCTCCATATAGCTACGCATTAACATGATTGACGACGGTAGGTGAAGGCGGGAGGTCCTGTATAAACACAAACGCACTTCCTTGACAACTCTGCAAGAAGTATGAATGCCCTGACTCCTGCGGAGGCTGTGTCACCGTAAATGCTGCACGGCGAATGCAGACATCTGATTGCCCATGGAGCTCCTTTATGGGTGAATTTAGGCAGCAGGTTAGGAAAGGGTTAGCTAAAATACTCTAACCTGCTAGGAAAAGCAACGCCATTCTTTATTTTGTGTTAAGATAACCGATATTAGCTACAATACATGGTATCATTCGATGTCTAAACTAAGAGGTCAATAAAGCCTCCTGGTTGAAGGGCGAGTTAACGTTAACTGGCAAGCGTCGTCAGCTAACAGTAGAGCGCAACTAACGTTAACTACTAACTAGCTAGCCGTGCTTTAGCTTTCTCAAACTCTAGGCGGCATTCTGCATTCTCCATACAGTTCACAGCCATAGCTTCGCCCACGACTGCCTCATGTGAACTCGAATCCTCTACGCTGTGGTTAACGTTTAGAAACGTCAGTAATCATCGCTTTCGAAACATATGGCCGTTATCTTTCATCAACGATAAATAATCCGTCAAATAAAAAAATACTTAATGTTGCAGTTTTAATCCATCGCGCTATAGGTGCCTCCATCCAGCGAAGCTAACCAGGGTACAGTTTGTTTTATAGGCACATTCAGACATTTTACAGACATTCGCCAAAAGCTATTTAAATGTGTAAAAATCAATAACTAATTAATTGTCATAGAAACATAAAAATAGATTTGGTTTGTTCTATAAATGTCTAGCATACTTTTACAACCTTTGTTTTGAATACAAAATCCAGTTTGATGTAATTTGATGGAAATAGATAGCATTTTAAAGATTTTATTTAAAGCTGTACAAATCAATAACTAATTCACAGTTTTTCACAATCAAACTAGATATGATTTATTCTAGAAATGTGTAGTATACTTTTACAACCTTTACTTTGAGTAGAAATTCCAGTTGATTTGATAGAAATACACATTTGTTAGACTGCATGCCCTCGATCAAATCAAAACTGGAATTTTTCCTCAAAACAAAAGTCTGGAAAAGTTAGAATTAGAAGGATCTCAATTTAAAAGCCAGTCAATGTGACCATACGATCACCTTCCTTTTTAGGGAACATTGCATTGGGCTAGCTACCAACTAGTAACCTAACCATAGCTGCAGGAAGTAGGGGTGCTGCAGCAACCCTATAAAATAAAAGTGCACAAAACTAGTGCACTGGACCTTTACTAGTACTATATTAGCGGACCGATAAGTCTGTAGGGCTGGGCGATATATATCGTGTGACGATAGAAAAACATTATCGTTTATTTCGTTGTGTCGCAAATCACACTCCTTTGGGCAATATGTTTTGTAAATTGGAGACGGTTTGCGTGTGGAAGGAATTTTGCAACACAAACAAACATGGAGCGTGAACTTGACAGAGCATGGAGACACGGAGCTCGTACCTAAAAAAAAAGGGTATTCTTCGGTCGCATGGACGTGGTTTGAGTATGAAAAGTCAGACACGGACCAGAAAACCGTCCTCTGCAAAATATGCCGCAGGCCGGACCCAACAACAGGCTCAAACACCACTAACTTTTTAGTTAGTTTCACCTACGCAAGAATCATATGAAACAGTACGGAGGGAGTCTACGGATGAGACCCAAAAAAGTAAAGTTGAGTGCTCAAATCAAACCCCCGACTCAGACGTTGCAAGAGGCTTTTGCCCGCGGCACGCCATATAGCAAAGGATCACAAAGATGGAAGGAGATAACAGCTGCCATTACAACTTACAGTTGAAGTCGGAAGTTTATATACACTTAGGTTGGAGTCATTAAAACTCATTTTTCAACCACTCCACACATTTCATGTTAACTAACTATAGTTTTGGCAAATCGGTTAGGACATCTACTTTGTGCATGACAAGTAATTTTTCCAACAATTGTTTACAGACAGATTATATCACTGTATCACAATTCCAGTGGGTCAGAAATGTACATACACTAAGTTGACTGTGCCTTTAAACAGCTTGGAAAATTCCAGAAAATGTCATGGCTTTAGAAGCTTCTGATAGGCCAATTGACATCATTTGAGTCAATTGGAGGTGTACCTGTGAATGTATTTCAAGGCCTTACCTTCAAACCCAGTGCCTCTTTGCTTGACATCATGGGAAAATCAAAGAAATCAGCCAAGAACTCAAAAAATATTGTAGACCTCCACAAGTCTGGTCAATCCTTGGGAGCAATTTCCAAACGCCTGAAGGTACCACGTTCATCTGTACAAACAATAGTATGCAAGTATAAACACCATGGGACCACGCAGCCATCATACCGCTCAGGAAGGATACGCGTTCTGTCTCCTAGAGATGAGCGTACTTTGGTGTGAAACATGCAAATCAATCCCAGAACAACAGCAAAGGACATTGTGAAGATGCTGGAGGAAACAGGTACAAAAGTATCTATATCCACAGTAAAACGAGTCCTATATCGACATAACCTGAAAGGCCGCTCAGCAAGGAAGAAGCTATTGCTTCAAAACGGCCATAAAAAAGCCAAACTACGGTTTGCAACTGCACATAGGGACCAAGATTGTACTTTTTGGAGAAATGTCCTCTGGTCTGATGAAACAAAAATATAACTGTTTGACCATAGTTATGTTTGGAGGAAAAGGGGGAGGCTTGCAAGCCAAAGAACACCATCCCACCTGTGAAGCACAGAGGTGGCAGCATCATGTTGTGGGGGTTCTTTGCTGCAGGAGGGCCTGGTGCACTTCACATAATAGATGGCATCACGAGGCAGGAAAATTATGTGGCTATGTTGAAGCAACATCTCAAGACATCAGTCAGGCAGTTAAAGCTTGGTCGCGAAATGGGTCTTCCAAATGGACAATGATCCCAAGCATACTTCCAAAGTTGTGGTAAAATGGCTTAAGGACAACAAAGTCAAGGTATTGGAGTGGCCATCACAAAGCCCTGACCTCAATCCTATAGAACATTTGTGGGCAGAACTGAACTGAAAAAGTGTGTGCGAGCAAGGAGGCCTACAAACCTGACTTAGTTACACCAGCTCTGTCAGGAGGAACGGGACAAAATTCACCCAACTTATTGTGGGAAGCTTGTGGAAGGCTACCCAAAACGTTTGACCCAAGTTAAACAATTTAAAGGCAATGCTACCAAATACTAATTTAGTGTACATAAACTTTTGACCCATGGGGAATGTGGTGAAAGAAATAAAAGTTGAAATAAATAATTCTCTACTATTATTTCACATTCTTAAAATAAAGTAGTGATCCTAACTGACCTAAGACAGGGTCTTTTTACTAGGATTAAATGTCAGGAACTGTGAAAAACTGAGTTTAAATGTATTTAGCTAAGGTGTATGTAAACTTCCAACTACAACTGTACATCTGCAAAGACATGGCTCCAATTTAGAGGGTCGAGAAACGACCCAAGGTACCAAATGCAAATTGATATGTTGCATGTATTAATGCCAAAATAACATGCAAGCCCCCAAAATATAATGCTCTTATTTTTTTGCACATTTGTCACACTTAAATGTTTCAAATTTTAATATTACACAAAGATAACCCAAGTAAACACAAAATGCAGTTTTTTGGTGATCATTTTATTTAATAAGGGGGGAAAAAAGCTATCTGAACCTTCATGGCCCTATGTTACTAAGTAATTTCCCCCTTGTTAAATCATGAATTTACTGTTGTTAATCACATTTTTTTTTGGAAAGCTGAGTTCAATTTCACTAGCCACACCCAGGCCTGATTACTGCCAGACCTGTTGAATCAAGAAATCACTTAAATAGAACCTGTCTGACAAAGTGAAGTAGGCCAAAAGATCTCAAAAGCAAGACATCATGCCGCGATCCAAAGAAATTCAGGAACAGATGAGAAACAAAGTAATTGACATTATCAGTCTGGAATTTACAAAGCCAGTTCTAAAGCTTTGGGACTCCAGCGAACCACGGTGAGAGCCATTATCCACAAATGGAGAAAATTTGGAACAGTGGTGTACCTTCCCAGGAGTGGCCAGCCTAACAAAATTACCCCAAGAGTGCAGCGACGACTCATCCAAGAGGTCACAAAAGAACCCACAACAACATCCAAAGAACTGCAGGCCTCACTTGCCTCAGTTAAGGTCAGTGTTCATGACTCAACCATAAGACTGGGCAAAAATGGCATCCATGGCAGAGTTCCAAGGTGAAAATCAGTGCTGACCAAAAATAAAAGGCTCGTCTCACTTTTGGCAAAAAACATCTTGATGATCCCCAAGACTTTTTGGAAAGTATTCTGTGGACTGACGAGACAAAAGTTGAACTTTTTGGAAGGTGTGCGTCCCGTTACATCGGGCGTAAAAGTAACACAGCATTTCAGAAAAAGAACATACCAACAGTCAAATATGGTGGTGGTAGTGTGATGGTCTGGGGCTGCTTTGTTGCTTCAGGACCTGGACGACTTGCTGTGATTGATGGAACCATGAATTCTGCTCTCTACCAAAGAATCCTGAATGAGAATGTCCGGCCATCAGTTTGTGACCTCAAGCTGAAGTGCACTTGGATTCTGCAGCAAGACAATGATCCAAAACACACCAGCAAGTCCAACTCCTGAATGGCTTAAAAAAAAAAAATTTTTTTGGAGTGGCCTAGTCAAAGTCCGGACTTGAATCCGATTGAGATGTGGTGTGACCTTAAAGGCGGTTCATGCTCAAATCCTCCAATGTGGCTGAATTAAAACAATTCTGCAAAGAAGAGTGGGCCAAAATTCCTCCACAAGGATGTGAAAGACTCATTGCCAGTTATCGCAAACGCTTGATTGCAGTTGTTGCTGCTGAGGATGGCACAACCAGTTATTAGGTTTAGGGGGCAATTACTTTTTCACATAGGGCCATGAAGTTTCGGATAGCTTTTTCACCTTAATAAATAAAATCATTACTTAAAAACCCAAGTAAACACAAAATGCAGTTATCTTTGTGTAATAAAATGTGTTTGAAACGTTTAAGTGACAAATGTGCAAAAAAATAAGAAATCAGGAAGGGGCAAATACTTTTTCACAGCACTGTATATATTTTAGGCCTATATTTATTTTGTTTGCAACTATAGTTGGTGTTTTCTATTTACCTTTTTAGATTTTATACATTATTTTTTGACATGCTTAATTGAACATTTGCACAAAGGTTCGAAATAGAAAGATACATAATCTAATGAGTAAGTACCTCTTTGTTAAGTGTAATTCGAAATGTAATAATAGGCCTTTACATGAGGTCATTTTATATAAACTATTAATTAATTGAATTTACAGAAAATGTGCTATATAGTGCCGTAATACATATTTTTATTGCATAAATCGTGCATACATTAGATTGCAATGTTGGTGCAGTAAAATTATCCAAATGTAGCCTATGACACAATGTAAATGGAGAAGGCTAAAACTTGGTCAGCGGCAGATGAAAATGCCGACACGAAGTCTTCGGGTGAAAGGGGTTGTCCATGGTGCTGTCATTAAAGGTATTTTACTTACCCTGTTCGTAATGAGTACGGTTGCATTTTGGCTTCTGCGCAGATGGATGAAGCCAGCGGGGAACGCATGCGGCATACAGACACCACCCGCTACAGACCTACCACAGATCTTACTTGCAGTGCTTCTTTTTTTTAGGTAAGGGAGCGGAAAAAAATGTAAATGGTGTCACAATTTCCCCAGTCTATACTTACAGATGTATCCTATTACTACAGGGTTCTCCAACCCTGTTCCTGGAGCGCTACCATCCCAAACCCAGTTGTAACTCACTCGATTCATCTTGTAAACGAGCTAATTATTAGAATCCGGTGTGCTACATTGGGGTTGGGATGAAAACCTACAGGTTGGTAGCGCTCCAGCAACAGGGTTGAAGAGCCCTGTTATAAAATATGCATAAAATGCATCCTCCAATTGCAACGTTTGCCTATGCCCACACACAGGCCTATTGTCTCAATACATTTGATATTTTTAATACCCTCAAACACCAAGTTAGGAATACCTCTTTTCAAAATAGGCCGTCATCACTGTCAATCGTGAATGATAATTCTTCATGTTTTACCGGTGAAACTGCATCTGCATGCCAATCATTTGATTGATCTCAACCAGTTTCATGGCAATAGCCTATGCATTTCGATCTTCTTGAATTACTGTTTTGTGAGCGTGTTAGAGCAGATGATCAACTATTAGCCTTTCTTGTATCAAATCAATTGACCAAGTAGTGAACATAAATAATTACTACGTAGAATTGCAGGACATTTGTTTTAAAACAGCCATAAAAATCAAGCGTTTGGTGTGGTAGTTTCATGCACTTCAATAAACCATAACCTAAATGCAGTATTACCTCCAACTTGGCCCAATTCACATTTCCCATTTCCTACTCCGACATAACCTACCAAGCTAGAGCGGGCCATGAGTCTCAACCAATAGCCAATATAGGCTAAATATCCCAAGCAGGCCTACAGCAACTTCCAGAGAGGGTCAGGCTCTTGGGCTTTGCGGTGGCCACACTGGTTTAGGTGTCCGTCCTCGGCAGAACGTTGTTGCTGTAACCAAGTGGTCACATCGTTCTGGGTTCAACTGCGCAAGAGCAGGTCGGTGGAGTTTTATGAATATCAAGGCAGACATTCTCACGTTCTGAAGTTGTCAAGCCTCCAACAGGCCTCTACAGTTATTCATAATTTGCCGGAGAGAAGACAGGGAAGAAACCACCATTATTTGGTTGTCATTCTATTGTTTTTCATGGATTTTGTGTGTTAATGAAATATCATTTATTTATAATTGATTAAAAAAAAGGTTCTGTGTATTCTCACATTGAAAGCACTACACGCCTACTGACTTGTGAAGCGAAGACCGCTTCACTGCGCTATTACATCAATAAAACATGTTTTTTGGGGGGGGAAATGTTTTTGTCACAGAAGTAGTGCACTGGGCCTTTAATAGTCCTGTATTAGCGTACATATATAGCCTTGTGTAGTGCGAAATAATTGCAGTAACCACACCCCCAAACTTCCAGCGGCTACGAAGCAAAAAAATAATTTTATAATTTCCAGTTGTTTGTGTGTGGTCTGGGGTGTAATCTTTAGTGCACGCTGATTCATACAGTTGCAAAACGTTTCGCATCGGACAAATTCAGGTAGATCCCTCCCCGTTTGTTTTCGTTTGGCTGCTAGTAAATACCACCACCCATTCTGTTGATAATCTATAGCTCCTCAATGCTCACTGTCAACATGTGTGTTTGTCTCCTTTACAGATGTTGGAAGACCTAACTATCAGTGTCTGAAGACTGCTTATTAAACACACAAGTAGCCAACTGAGCCCAGCACTGATTGGGTGTCCTCTGCACAGTGAATAAGCAAGATCAATCACCATGGAAACCGAAGCAGTAAGTTAGATGGCTAGATACACTACATGACCAAAAGTATGTGGACACCTGCTTGGCAAACATGTCATTCCAAAATCACAGGCATTAATAATGGAATTGTTCCCCCCTTTGCTGAAATAGCAGCCTTCACTCTTCTGGGAAGGCTTTCCTTAGATTTTGGATCATTGCTGTGGGGACTTGCTTCCATTCAGCCACTTGAGCATTAGTGAGGTTGGGCACTGATGTGGCGCGATTAGGCATGGCTCGCAGTTGGTGTTCCATTTCATCCCTTAGGTGTTCGATGGGGTTAAGGTCAGGGCTCTATGCAGGCCAGTTAAGTTCTTCCACAACAATCTCGACAAACCACTTCTGTATGGACCTAGCCTTTTGCACGGGGGCATTGCCATGCTGAAACAGGAAAGGGCCTTCCACAAACTGTTGCTGCAAAGTTGGAAGTACATAATTGTCTAGAATGTCATTGTATACTATAGTGTTAGGATTTCCCTTCACTGGATCTAAATGGCCTAGCCCGAACCATGAAAAACAGCCCCAGACCATTATTCCTCCTCCACCAAACGTTACAGTTGGCACTATGCATTGGGGCAGGTAGCGTTTTCCTGGCATCCGCCAAACCCAGATTCTTCCATCAGACTGCAAGATGGTGAAGTGTTATTCATCACTCCAGAGAAAGCTTTTCCACTGCTCCAGAGTCCAATGGCGGCGAGCTTTACACCACTCCAGCCGACACTTCACATTGCGCATGGTGATCTTAGGCTTGTGTGCGTGCGGCTGCTCGGCCATGGAAACCCATTTAATGAAGCTCCCGACAAACAGTTCTTGTGCTGACGTTTCTTCCAGAGGCAGTTTGTCACTTGGTAGTGAGTGTTGAAACAGAGGAAAGACTATTTTTACGCATATCAGCACTCGATGGTCACGTTGTGTGAGCTTGTGTGGCTTACCACTTCGTGGCTGAGCCGTTGTTGCTCTTAGATGTGAGACGTTGTTGCTCTTCCACTTCACAATAACAGCACTTACAGTTGACCTGCTGAGCAGCTCCAGCAGAAATTTGTCACACTGACTTATTGGAAAGGTGGCATTCTATGATGGTGCCATGTTGAGTCACTGAGCTCTTCAGTAAGGCCATTCTACTGCCAATGTTTGTCTATGGAGATTGCATGGCTGTGTGCTCGATTTTATACACCTGTCAGCAACAGGTGTGGCTGAAATAGCCGAATCCACACACTTTTGTATATACACTGTAGCTATTAGCTAGCTATTTCTAAAGATTAAAAGCATGCATTCTGCAGAGTAAGGTTACTAACAACAGTTTGTGGTGGCCTGGGCCCTTGGCGGCAGTTGTTTTCTACTCTCCTGCCAACTCCTGACGGAATTGTCATGTGTGGCTTGACAATAACAGCAAAGCTGGCAAGAACACAAACAGATCTGGGACCATGCTAAGTTTGTGGATGTTTGAAAAAGTAACATCACGTTTCTTACCACTATTCAGGAGGTTATTCCTATTTGACAGAACAAGCCTCATGGATCGACTCGATGTGTGGTGAGGAGAATAGGCTCCCTTGTGCCCATGAAACCCCATCTCAGGGCATGTTTCCAGGTAAATATGGTATTTTCCAAATTCAACACATGCCATAATAGTACACATAGTACAGACATTGACTTTGTCAGAAGGCAGACTTAGTTGCCAAATTCCATTAAAGGTGCTAATCAAGAGCACTTGCATCTGTTTACCAGGAACTTCTAGGCCTCCCTCTGCTGCGGCCCATGGATGGCCCCATGGTGCCCACACTGGCAGACATTGCCTGGATCGCAGCAGATGAGGAGTCTGAGACCTATGCCAGAGTGCGGTAAGAACGTGCTTCTCTCACCCACAGTGCAGAATAACGGTCTGCTAATCTCGAGGATAGTCCTTTAGAGGGGCAGCAAAAATTGTCGGCAGCTATCGTTGGGGTCTAAATGATTGGCTTGTAAATGTTTTGTTTATTTATTATAAACCTTTATTTAACTAGGCAGGTCAGTTAAGAAAAAAAATCTTATTTACAATGACGGCCTACCAAAAGGCAAAAGGCCGCCTGCGGGGACGGGGGCTGGGGTTAAAAATATAGGACAAAACACACATCACGACAAGAGACACCACAACACTACATAAAGAGAGACCTAAGAGACAACATATCATGGCAGCAAAACATGACAACACAGCATGGTAGCATCACATGACAACACAGCATGGTAGCATCACATGACAACAACACGGTAGCAGCACAACATGGTAGCAGCACAAAACATGGTACAAACGTTATTGGGCACAGACAACAGCACAAAGGGCAAGAAGGTAGAGACAACAATACATAATGCGAAGCAGCCACAACAATATTGGTTATGTCAGCATTCGTGGTGGCAAGGGACTCTTCCAAATTTGGAAGATTCCACTGTGTTTGTGTCTGTCAATAAGCTTCCTGTTCTGTTAATGCAAGAGTGTTTTCTTATGGTCCATTGTGTTTTCTCAGAAGTGACTCACGCCCGCGAGTGGCAGCCCATGTGTCTTTCCTGGTTATGCAATGGAACTCAGAAACTTTCTGTCCAAAAATGATGCAGAAAAATTAATCCATGCTTTTGTCACTTCTAGGTTAGACTACTGCAATGCTCTATTTTCCGGCTACCCGGATAAAGCACTAAATAAACTTCAGTTAGTGCTAAATACGGCTGCTAGAATCCTGACTAGAACCAAAAAATTTGATCATATTACTCCAGTGCTAGCCTCTCTACACTGGCTTCCTGTTAAAGCAAGGGCTGATTTCAAGGTTTTACTGCTAACCTACAAAGCATTACATGGGCTTGCTCCTACCTATCTCTCTGATTTGGTCCTGCCGTACATACCTACACGTACGCTACGGTCACAAGACGCAGGCCTCCTAATTGTCCCTAGAATTTCTAAGCAAACAGCTGGAGGCAGGGCTTTCTCCTATAGAGCTCCATTTTTATGGAACGGTCTGCCTACCCATGTCAGAGACGCAAACTCGGTCTCAACCTTTAAGTCTTTACTGAAGACTCATCTCTTCAGTGGGTCATATGATTGAGTGTAGTCTGGCCCAGGAGTGGGAAGGTGAACGGAAAGGCTCTGGAGCAACGAACCGCCCTTGCTGTCTCTGCCTGGCCGGTTCCCCTCTTTCCACTGGGATTCTCTGCCTCTAACCCTATTACAGGGGCTGGGTCACTGGCTTACTGGGGCTCTCTCATGCCGTCCCTGGAGGGGGTGCGTCACCTGAGTGGGTTGATTCACTATTGTGGTCATCCTGTCTGGGTTGGCGCCCCCCTTGGGTTGTGCCGTGGCGGAGATCTTTGTGGGCTATACTCAGCCTTGTCTCAGGATGGTAAGTTGGTGGTTGAAGATATCCCTCTAGTGGTGTGGGGGCTGTGCTTTGGCAAAGTGGGTGGGGTTATATCCTTTCTGTTTGGCCCTGTCCGGGGTGACCTCGGATGGGGCCACAGTGTCTCCTGACCCCTCCTGTCTCAGCCTCCAGTATTTATGCTGCAGTAGTTTATGTGTCGGGGGCTGGGGTCAGTTTGTTATATCTGGAGTACTTCTCCTGTCCTATTCGGTGTCCTGTGTGAATCTAAGTGTGCGTTCTCTAATTCTCTCCTTCTCTCTTTCTTTCTCTCTCTCGGAGGACCCGAGCCCTAGGACCTGAGCTCCAGGACTACCTGACATGATGACCTTGCTGTCCCCAGTCCACCTGGCCATGCTGCTGTTCCAGTTTCAACTGACCTGAGCCCTAGGACCATGCCCCAGGACTACCTGACATGATGACTCCTTGCTGTCCCCAGTCCACCTGGCCATGCTGCTGCTCCAGTTTCAACTTCCACCTGACTGTGCTGCTGCTCCAGTTTCAACTGTTCTGCCTTATTATTATACGACCATGCTGGTCATTTATGAACATTTGAACATCTTGGCCATGTTCTGTTATAATCTCCACCCGGCACAGCCAGAAGAGGACTGGCCACCCCACATATGCTCTCTCTAATTCTCTCTTTCTCTCTCTCGGAGGACCTGAGCCCTAGGACCATGCCCCAGGACTACCTGACATGATGACTCCTTGCTGTCCCCAGTCCACCTCACCGTGCTGCTGCTCCAGTTTCAACTGTTCTGCCTTATTATTATACGACCATGCTGGTCATTTATGAACATTTGAACATCTTGGCCATGTTCTGTTATAATCTCCACCCGGCACAGCCAGAAGAGGACTGGCCACCCCACATAGCCTGGTTCCTCTCTATGTTTCTTCCTAGGTTTTTGCCTTTCTAGAGAGTTTTTCCTAGCCACCGTGCTTCTACACCTGCATTGCTTGCTGTTTGGGGTTTTAGGCTGGGTTTCTGTACAGCACTTTGAGATATCAGCTGATGTACGAAGGGCTATATAAATACATTTGATTTGATTTGTATATAGCATTGTTATTGTTCTTTTATTGTTATTTTTTATTTATTTTGTAATTATTTTCTTAACTCTATTTCTTGAACTGCATTGTTGTTTAAGGGCTTGTAAGTAAGCATTTCACGGTAAAGGTCATCATATTTTGTATTTGGCGCCTGTGATCAATAAAATGTTGTTTTATTTGTTACTGTGTGTATATATTTTGTAGGCTTGTCTATTGGTCATTAAGATTGTATGTCTTTCTGCATGGATATGCACAGGAACTCTGTGGCATATAGTCATGTCATTGTTGCAGAGATTATGATGACCTGTTTCACATGCTCTAGCCAATGCGCTTTTCCTAGACAAGCATAGGGCTTGTCTTCTTAAAGTGATGGGCTTTGGAATTGAAACTGAAAAAACACTGACCAACCCATGCCTCAGAAACTCATCAAGGACATTGTATTAAAATAGACTGACTATGTGACCAATGTTACCAAAAACAAAATTTGCCACTGAACAAATTTCAGGTCTGCTGAGCGCAAACTTGAATGTTGTGAAACTGTGCAACTTCCAGTGTGTTTACTCTGAACACTGAGGCTGTACCCACTTTAAGTTACAGTTTTAAGTGGCTTAGTAGGCTCGTGTGTGTATTTGATCATAATTTGGGCTCCCGAGTGGCGCAGCAGTTTGAGGCACTTCATCTCAGTGCAAGAGGCGTCACTACATTCACTGGTTCAAATCCAGGCTGTATCACATCCGGCCGTGATTGGGAGTCCCATAGGGCGGCACACAATTGGCCCAGCGTCGCCCGGGGTAGGCCATCATTGTAAATAAAAATGTGTTCTTCACTGACTTGCCTAGTTAAATAAAGGTTACATTTTTAAAAATCTAAATAATAATAATAATGTAGGCCTACCAGTGTGGCCTACCATCAAAAAAAGAAAATGTATCCCATAACATTTTAACATGTTCTATCATTCAGTCTACAGTAGCAGCCAATGTGTGGTGTTCAAGGTAGGCCTACATTCCATGACACAAAATAAATACAAATGCAGGGTTTGAAATGAACCTGTTTATCCACTTGTCCTTCAGACAAGGAGGTGACTGCAAATGTTTTCGTTTGATGCAAGAAACTACTTTACAAAATAAAATGCGTTATTATTTCCAAACCATTATTACAGAGAATCAGACAAATGAGCCTACACCTCTAACTATTGGCTACTTAACTTATTCAAGCCTGCATCAAAATACAACACTGCCTATTTTAAGCCAAAAAAGCTCTTTACCTGATTCACTTTTCAAAGATGTGCAGAAAAGTACACGTTTTATGCTCTTGTGGGAAGCAATCAGACTACAAATTAACTATAACTGGGCTAATAACTCGCAGGGAAAACTCTAGAAAGTGAAGTTCAATCTCATGCTTCTCTCAGTGGGCTGATATTTCTTTTGCTTGGCAGTCCTGGGGGAGCTGCGCGGCAGTCTCGGGGCTACTGCGTGCCCACGAGCAGCTTAGAGGGAACATTGCATGTGACACCAGTGCAGGAGACGAGTTGATTGCCAATCTGTGTCCCTTTTTTAAGGCTCCGTCTGTCACAATTCTGAGGTTTATTAATGGGAAAATTATGTTATCTAAATTAACTCTGACAAGTTCAATAACTTGCCTGTCACTGCTCTGCTCTGTTTTCACCACTCAAGCTCAAACCCCTTGACACCTGACCCCCTCTCCCCCGACGACACCAGCATGAGCTTTTCAATGGTGGCCTGCAAGATGGCGCCCTACCAGCCCGCCGCCTCTGCCTCCTTCGTTATCAGCGACGTGGTGAGGAGGATGAGGAGGACGTGGTGTCCATGGTATCGGAGCTGATGCCAGACCCCCTGCCACTTGCGAACATGCCGGCCTTCATGACGACCTTTGACCTGAACCGTCCCAGCATGGACTTCCGGGAGGCGGAGGAGGACATGGTGTTGCTGTCCAAGTCCACCAGCTTCGCCGACGTCAGGGACATCCTGAAGGACATGAACCGCATGAAGATGAGCAGGGACAGGTAGGTTTAAAGGGCGAGTCAGGACACTGAGGAAAATGCCTCCCTCTCCATTAGTACACACACACACTGTCTAAATATCATGTTAGCAGAAGGTGTGTGATAATGCATTGGCAGCTGACTGTCATCCTGTTTTCCACAGGTAACAAATCTACGAGAGGAAACAATTATTAGGTAATACATTTCAGATTATGTCTTTGTACCAGACCATGCTTTTAATGTGTGTGTCCATGCAGGTATAACAGAGGCTGCACCTCCCTAATGGGGGGAGTCAGACACTGCCTAGCTGATCTCAGAGGCCCTGAGGAAGAACTTTATCCTGAAGGATAAAGACATTGTGGGGATGAAGAAACTCAAGTAGAGGCTCCGTAGTCCTCAACCTCCACCCAACTCTACCTACCCACGTAAGTCAGGCCACATAGAAAGTAGTCCATGTCGACAGACATTCATACACAATTCATCGACAGACATTCATACACTCCCTCTCCATTAGTACACACACACACTGTCTAAATATCATGTTAGCAGAAGGTGTGTGATAATGCATTGGCAGCTGACTGTCATCCTGTTTTCCACAGGTAACAAATCTACGAGAGGAAACAATTATTAGGTAATACATTTCAGATTATGTCTTTGTACCAGACCATGCTTTTAACGTGTGTGTCCATGCAGGTATAACAGAGGCTGCACCTCCCTAATGGGGGGAGTCAGACACTGCCTAGCTGATCTCAGAGGCCCTGAGGAAGAACTTTATCCTGAAGGATAAAGACATTGTGGGGATGAAGAAACTCAAGTAGAGGCTCCGTAGTCCTCAACCTCCACCCAACTCTACCTACCCACGTAAGTCAGGCCACATAGAAAGTAGTCCATGTCGACAGACATTCATACACAATACGGCTCGCAAGATTAGACGGAAACATAAATTAAAATTTATCTATCAAGCTTAACTTTTAAAATGTCAATTGCCAGTGGACACTCCTGTGTGTTGCATGCCAGGATTTTACTCTTGGTCTACAGAGGATTGTGTTTCATTGTTTCCGTGTCTCTCCCTTCTGTTGCCAGGCCTGTGCCTAAGGACCCAGTCCCCATGGAGACCCGGATGCACCTCATCAACCATGGCAATGGCTAAACAACATGTCTGGAAAAACAAGCAACCACCTCCCTGCAGGCCAATTCGGTCTGAACCAAACCAAATTGAAACCATACCCCAATGTCAAGACACGACATCTCCTGTTATTCAATCAACGCTCCCCCGTACGCTCACTATCTGGGCCCACACACCTCCCCAAAAGGAGGATTCCTTATCCCATTGGTTCAAAAGCAATGTCATAGCAACTTAATTTTGTGGGTGCTGTACAACTTCCACTTCAGATTTCATCTACTTTGATGTCTCTTGCTCACCATCAGACTGTCTCCAGTGCTGCCTAGTAACTTTTTTCTCTTCGGTATAGTGCCTGTCCTGGTACCATGAGAGAAACCATTCCCTCCTTTTTTCCCCGACAAGCTTCAACAGAAGAGTTGTGGATGAACGCATTTGTTGGAGTGGAATAGTTATTTTTTTATCTTTTCATTTCTGTATAGTCCTTGAAGTTGTATGTACAAATAAGACTGCAGAAAGTACTGCAATACCTATACAATTCTTCATTTACAGCAAAACATCTGTTCAAGTTTGTTAGTCATGGTCAATGTGTACAGCATAAGTTTGCAAATAACCAATCTTCTTCACATAGCTCTTAACCTACTCATAACCCCATTGTACCAGTGTTACCAGTGTTATCGCTGTCCTTAGGGTAATAACTCTCAGAATTTAGCTTGATTGATGGATGCTGTGCAACATGATACAGAGAAATAAATCCCAATTTGAAATCGGTCGACGGCCACGACTAAATAATAATGATGTGTGTGGTCTTTGAACTTGTCTGATACAAGGACAGCTTGGAAGACTTGTAAATCTACTGTAAAATTTGAATATAAGTGTTCTCCTTCCTTGTGTGCTGTTGTGCTATATCTGCCTGTTAAGACACCAGCGATAAACTGCCGTTTTTCTTTTTATTACAGAATCTGTGGCTCTTAGGTGTAGGAGACAATGTGCATGTGTGCTGTCACAATATACTAAAGATATGAGTATGAGTGTCACTAGTGTGGCTTTTGAAAATAAATTATCCTGTGCACGCCTTACTACAAATCCTATTGCCTCTATCAATATGACAGTTTTTCCTTTTCTTCATTGGTTAGTGTGCTTTTCTTTTATCAGCCCATCCCCATTTGTCTTTCCACTGTTTTGGCTTTTTCCTCCATTTACATCCTCTGTAGCCCCATAAACGTGTATGCATCCACCACACTTTTGATGACGTTTGCATAAATCAAGTGACTGACTGCTTCAGGAGCCAATGAGGTGTAATTTCTTAATCTTTGTCACGAAACTCCTACCCCTTCACAGAAGAAATCCTGCTCTCCACTTATTTTAAGCTCTTATATAAGGATAAGATTTTTGATAATTCTATTACTGTACTCTTTGAGATGTTTGAATAGCAACTTGTGTCTAGGAAGGGGAACTCTAGTTTAGTTTGCAGTGAAAGGGAAGTCCCACAAAGGTACAAAATGAGTATGTGGACACCTGCTCATCGAACATCTCATTCCAAAATCATGGGCATTAATATGGAGTTTGACCCCACTTTACTGCTATAACAGCCTCCACTCTTCTGGGAAGGCTTTCCACTAGATGTTGGAATATTGCTGCGGGGACTTGCTTCCATTCAGCCACAAGCATTAGTGAGGTCGGGCACTGATGTGGCCTGGCTCGCAGTCGGCATTCCAATTCATTCCAAAGGTGTTCGATGAGGTTGACGTCAGGGCTCTGTGCAGGCCAGTCAAGTTCTTCCACACCGATCTCAACAAACCATTTCTGTATGGACCTCGCTTTGTGCATAGGGGCAATGTCATGCTAAGGGTACTAGTACGAACCATGAAAATCATATTATTCTCCACCAAACTTTACAGTTGGCACTATGCATTCGGGCAGCTAGTTTTCTCCTGGCATCTGCCAAACCCAGATTCCTTCATCGGACTGCCAGATGGTGAAACGTGATTCATCACTCCAGAGAACGCGTTTCCACTGCTCCAGAGTCCACCACTCTAGCTGACGCTTGGCATTGCGCATGGTAATCTTAGGCTTGTGCTTGGCTGCTTGGCCATGGAAACCCATTTTAATGAAGCTCAATGTTATTGTGCTGACGTTGCTTCCAGAGGAAGTTTGGAACTTGGTAGTGAGTGTTGCAACTGAGGACAGGTGATTTGTAGACGCTACGCACTTCAGTACTCGGCGGTCACGTTCTGTGAACTTGTGTGGCCTACCACTTTGAGGCCTACCACTCTGTTCTTCACAATAACAGAACTTACAGTTGACTGGGGCAGCTCTAGCAGGGCCGGAATTTTATGAACTGATTTTCTCAAAAGGTGGCATCCTATGACGGTGGCACGTTGAAAGTCACTGGGCTCTTCAGTAAGGCCAATGTTTGTCTATGGAGATTGCATGGATGTTTGCTCGATTTTATACACCTGTCAGCAACGGGTGTGGCTGAAATAGCCGAATCCACTAATTTGAAGGGGTGTCCATATACTTTTGAATATATTGTATATATATCAAGTGGATAAGGATTTGCCCCGCTCTGTTACTGAGTTATTTTCAGTGTCTGGCTCACCAAGTAGGCATTTTTTGAGTGCAAAATCGAGACAACAAAGCTAAGCTTTGAGCAGAGCATTTCACAAAGAAGTACGTTTAAGAATTTGTTTTTTTTAAATGTTTGGCATTGCTCATTTCTCGTCAAGAGTTTATGGGAACGGAATCAGTGCAGTTATCATTATTCTTGGTGCATCACATTCTCATTGATAAAAAGGGATCTTTATTGACATTTCAGTCATCAGCTTTGTGTTTGTATTCTACTTTGTCACCATTTTTGTTTTGGCTAACTAGTGACCATGCCATCTAATGGTCTCTGATGAAATACCTGCCATGTGTCTGTATGCTGCCAAATGGAAGAAAGAGCTGTGTTTGTTTGTTTTGTGTTTAAACTTAAATAAAGATGGGCTGACATGTTAAACTCCAGACTCATTCTTTATAATTCCTGCTTGATAACAGACCATTCTTTTAAAAGTCTTACTGACTTTCACAATGATGTAATTTAAATCCTTACAAGTTGTCATTGCTGTAAATAGTGTCAACAGTTGATGGTATGATTGGCTATATTTTGATTGTAAACACAGAACAGGCCAGAATTACCACCATTAGGTAGTTGTGCATTCCCAAAAAGTGACACTAGATCACCACTGGGTTGCAGTGTAGATTCACTATTGACTCAATTGTTATACTTTATCAAGAATTAAATCATTAAATTGATTTACATTTTTTGCATGTGTAACAAAGTGGTAGAGCACATTCTTTGTATTATAATGTGCAACCCCTTTCTCGTCTCTTGGGTGTGTAGGCATTTTATATTGTTATACACAATGCTTCATTTCAAAATAGTGACAGTAGTACCATTCTATAAAATCATCCTTCAGACTTATTCTGAAATGGCAGAGACCCAAGCAAAAATGTATCCTGTGGTTTCTGTTCACGCTACAGTAGCACACTAGAGGAGAAGCACAAAAAAAAATATAAAAATAAATCATAATAAGCCAGTGTCATTTGCTCAGATCTTGTTGCCCTTTTGTTAAGATGGGGTCACCTGCCCTGGCCTTATCCTCCATGATACCTTCAGTTATTTCAAAATCTTTAAAAGCTCCTCTCTCTCCTTCCTTCTCTTGGGAGGCTAATAACTTTGAAGATTCTAGTTAACCTCATTTTTTCTCTCCTTTCTACTCTCTTTCTTGAAGGCCCAAGATGATCCAGGCCATTTCTGTTTTTCCATGTGAGTCCTTGGCATACTTTGTCTCTCACTTCCACCAAGAGCTTCCTGCCTATTTTAGATGCTGGGAGATGTCTGTGGAGAGTTCATCAAATAGAGGTCAGTGTAACGACGTGGCATTGTTAACTGTTAATATAGACATTAGGGTGACATTGAGACTGTTTTGTCATCCAAGATATAAGTAAAGCTCCTCAAAACCGGTTACTGTGCTTCTAAGAGCAAATAAAAGGACCATGACATGAGAACCCCCATGAGAGATTGTGTCTGCAATAGTAAACTTATTTTCTTTCCCTTGGTCTAAGTAACATTTCCACAGTAAGTGGATGCAATAATGTGACATGGAGTTTTGGCCCTTTTGAATTCTCCCTTACTGCCACAACTTGTCCTGTAAAGGGTTAATTCGCTATTGTTCAAGATCAAATACTTGGATGCATAATCTGTATTGTTGTCATATTATCCTCTCAGATAATCCGTGTTCAGGTCCTAAACATCTTAATTTGACTCATGTCTCTCAGCCTCATCCATATATAACAATTTTGTCAAAATGACTGTAGATCCCACTTCTGACACCATGTTATATATGGGATCCAAAGGAATTTTGGCAAAAATGTTTAGGTAACCGCAGGCTTTGATAAATAATTAGAGTTCCTACACTGCCATTTCAACTAGGCTGTTAGCTTCCGCAAATGGTAGTGGTTTCATGAATAGAGTGCTCCTCTCTGTCATATGGGCTTGACCAACAGGGTTTTTCAACTTTTCATCAATTCCTCTTTTGTTTGCCGGAAACTCTTTATAAACAGACAAGTCATTAAGCACAGACACTTTCCCAATGCTCTTAAAGTTCTCTTCACTTCCCAGACATTGCCATCACCATTTATAACTTTTCCATTTGTTCCAGTCACAGACTAGGATTGTTAGTTGTCAGTCTTCAAAGTGACCTAGGAACAAGACACTTCGTCAGCAAAGTGATGAAGTTTTGCATTGGGCAAAATGTGGCAACTAGCCACAATTAATATTTCTGACAAATGTGTCAGGCACTGCACCCATAGAAAAACAAGATCCAAAAGGGTTTTTCAGCTGTCCCCATAAGAGAACCCTTTTTGGTTCCAGGTAGAACTATTTTGGGTTCCATGTAGAACCCTCGATGTATAGGGTTCTATATGGCACTCAAAAGGGTTCTACCTGGAACCAGACGGTTCTACCTGGAATCAAATAGGATTCTTCACATGCTTCTCCAATGGGGACAGCTGAAGAATCTTTTAAGGTTCTAGATCAAACCTTTTTCTAAGAGTGTGTATGAGACTGAGCAGAGAGGTAATTCTGAGGCCTGGCTAGGCTTGGTTGAGGTGAAGAGCGATTTTCCCAACGTCTCAGCTCCAACCAGGGGAAGAGAGTTTGATGACCTAACAGACATCAGTCTCATTAAACTGAAAGCTGCAGGGCAGGTGTCGCAGGGAATGTGTGAAAGTGGGTGTCATTTAGGCAGATTTACACCCTCTTTTGACTGTCGGGGATGTCACTTCAGCACAGTGGAATATCCTCATCCATGGTTCATACCCATTCTATGGAAATAAGCGGAAAATAACTGTGCACAATGTTTGTATTAATGTACACTATCTCTGTATTTGTGTAAATGAAAGTTGCAATGTATTACCTTTATTTAACTAGGCAAGTCAGTTAAGAACAAATTCTTATTTTCAATGACTGCCTAGGAACTGCCAGTTCAGGGGCAGAATGACAGGGGCAGAATGACAGAGTCATACCTTATCAGCTCGGGGGTTTGAACTTGCAACCTTCCAATTACTATTCCAACACTCTAACCACTAGGCTACCCTGCCGCCCCAGGTATGAGATGTAGTCATTGTTTATGTGCATCTATACGTTTCTATATGGAGTGGAGAATTATTTTTGCTGGAAAAAATGAAAAATGATTTTTTTTTGTACAATATTTAAAAAATAACATTGTATTGTATTTTATCACAATGTCATATCAAACTAAAAAGTGTGACTTATACTTAAATTGGCTAATATTCACTTGGGTATGACAGAATTCTCCTTTGAAAAATCCCCCATAATCTCAAGACAATCATAACACACTATATATACAAAAGTATGTGGACCCCCCTCCAAATTAGTGGATTCGGCTATTTCTGATAGGTGTATAAAATTGAGAACATAGCCATGAAATATACATAGACAAAAATTGCCTGTAGAACGCCTTACTGAAGACCTCCGTGACTTTACACGTGGCACTGTCATAGGATGCCACCTTTCCAACAAGTCAGTTTGTCAAATATCCGCCCTGCTAGAGCTGCCCAGGTCAACTGTAAATACTGTTATTGTGAAGTGGAAATGTCTAGGAGCAACAACGGCTCAGCCGCAAAGTGGTAGGCCGCACAAGCTCACACAACGGGACCGCCGAGTCTTGAAGCCCGTAAAAATCGTCTGTCCTTAGTTGCAACACTCCCTACTGAGTTCCAAACTGCCTCTGGAAGCATCGTCAGCACAATAACTGTTCATCGAGAGCTTCATGAAATGGGTTTCCATGGCAGAGCAGCCGCACACTAGGTTAAGATCACCATGCGCAATGACGAGTGCCGGCTAGAGTGGTGTAAAGCTCGCCACCATTGGACTCTGGAGCAGTGGAAACGCTTTCTCTGGAGACATGAATCACGCTTCACCATCTGGCAGTCCTATGGACGAATCTGGGTTTGGCAGATGACAGGAGAATGCTACTTGCCCCAATGCATAGTGCCAACTGTAAAGTTTGGTGGAGGAGGAATAATGGTCTGTGGCTATTTTTCATGGTTCGGGCTAGGCCCCTTAGTTCCAGTGAAGGGAATTCTTAAAGCTACAGCAAACAATGACATTCTAGACAATTCTGTGCTTCCAACTTTGTGGCAAAAGTTTGGGGAAGGCCCTTTCCTGTTTCAGCATGACAATGCCCCCGTGTACAAAGCGAGGTCCATACAGAAATGGTTTGTCGAGATTGGTGTGGAAGAACTCGACTTGCACAAAGGCCTGACCTCAACCCCATCGAACACCTTTGGGATGAATTGGAACGCTGACTACGAGCCAGGCCTAATTGCACAACATCAGTGCCCGTCCTCACTAATGCTCTTGTGGCTGAATGGAAGCAAGTCCCCACAGCAATGTTTTGCATCTAGTGGAAAGCTTTCCGAGAAGAGTGGAGGCTGTTATAGCAGAAAAGAACTCCATATTAATGCCTGTGATTTTGGATTGAGATGTTCAACGAGCAGGTGTCCACATACTTTTGGGAATGTAGTGTATCTGTTGCCATAGGATCCAAAGCTCCTGTAATGATGCCATTGTCCAGATGAGTATGAATGACTTGCCAATTTGAAAATAGCAGAAGCTGAGAGCACACAGCTGACAGCTTAATGAGCATTACAGTGCCTGAACTCTGTCTCAACCATACCCATAGCAACATATTAGCAGGAGAACATTACCTTTAGGAACACACCCTACGCCAGTATTTCATATTAATTAAATTCTCTGACAGCACCTTGCTCCTGCCCTCTGTCTTATTATGATTGCTTTATGAGGCCCAACTGTCTACTAAATGGTTAGATGGAGGCGCAGGAATATACAGTGCTATCATTCATAGGTTTTATGAAGCAATCAATCACTTAACAATATCTAAAGTACCAGAACTACAACTAAAACTGTGCCATCTTTCATAGGGGTTCTAACAACTTTTAGATTGTTATAATGACAAGAATATACACTATGGACACTGGGTTGAATCTTGATCACTCTCGCATTTACTTCAAACGAATACACTCTTAGAAAAAAGGGTTATTCGGCTGTCCCCATAGGAGAACCCTTTGAAGAACCCTTTTTGGTTCCATGTAGAACCCTTTTGGGTTCAATGTAGAATCCTTTCCACAGAGGGTTCTGCCTGGAATCTGAAATGGTTCTACCTGGAACCAAAAATGGTTCTTCAAAGGGTTCTCCCACGGGGACAGCCGAAGAACCCATTTGGAAACCTTTTTTCTAAGAGTGTATGACTTAGTCAAAGCTGGGCGTGATTAAGGTCTGTTGCAGTGCAATAAATGTTTCCCAGGATGAGTATAAAAAGTTGGAAATCTTTTTTTGCGTGTACTTGGGGAGTCATTTCTTGCCTCCTGACATCACGCATCGGGAGGTATCGTAGCAACAGCCAATTAGGTGTTGTTAAACTAAATGGAGGACAAGAGTCTTGGGGAACACCCCCACCACCCACCTCAGTCGCCTCAAATACACCAAATGCTTATGATTCACAGCCAAGACAAGAAAGTCTCAACAACAAAGAGGGTCTCCTTATCGGATGTACTGTATATTCATTTGGATCTATTTTCAGTATTCTGATTTCTCCTGCTTTTGAAAATATTTGGCCTCTCCTCTTGATGCTTTGTAATGGAAAATAAAGTGTGTCCTTAATGGTACTCAGATAGCACTCGGGAAATGAAGGAGGACTCACACTAGGGGAACTACCACGCAATATAGCTTTGTAGTTTAACACTAATGTTGTTGACCTTCAAACTACCTTTTGTGAATCAGTCTTGGCTGAAAGCTGCCTCGCTAACTCACTGTTTTTTCTTAAGAGCTCCACTAATCTCATGACATGTTAATTGTGCTGAATTATCAGAAATTAACAGTGTTTTTTTCACTACATAGATTTATGGCTTTGCTCATTTGAAAGTATTTTGAACATGTATTCCATATTTATTGTATTTTCTGTACAGGTGAGAAATCATTCCAAGTTATTCTGGACATGGCATCCCATCATATTGGAGTGTGATTACATTCCTAAAATGAATTAGATTGAGACGAAATTGACCCCAATGGCATAAAGTTAGATTCACAAATGTGTTCATGACCCTTAATTTGTTTTTTTGTATTGATTAGGGATTGTCGAACAGAGTGAGAGAAGCTGAGGATCGGTCCTGTTTGAAAACAATACAAACCCAGATATTTTTGGGATGCTCAAAATGATCAGTTAACCATTAATTGGAGAAAGCCATCGCCATGGTTCTGTTCGAGGCAGCCGTCTTCTTGTGTGGGGGGTTTGGAGTTAATATGACACCTTTGTAACAAAGGGTATGATTTGGGGCACAGTTCTTTCATCCTGGCTGGCCTACTCCCAGCCTGCCTCCAGCTGCCAGCTGCCTCCAATAGCTGATAAAAGGGAGAAGAGATGGAGAAAGAGAGAGAATCAGAGCGAAGGAGAGAGAGGGGGGGGGAGAGAAGGAGAGGGAGAGAGAAGGGGAGTAATTGTGCAGTCTTTTTCCCCTCATCCTCAGCTCAGGGTCACGTTTTGATTAGAAACTGAGGCGAGGCAGTTGTCTTCCACAGATGGCACTCTGGTAACAAGGCTTCTGTGTTAGCGGAGACATGTTATGTTGCTGTAACACTAAAGGCCAAATGAAGAAACCAATCACATTTATGGGGGGAATATGAGAATGATCATATATTCTTGAAGTGTCTCTCCGTCTCTATTAAATATTTACTTTATAGGGTATAATTGAAGTGTTATTGGGGTTCATAACCAAAATAATGTGTTTCATGTCACTGAGTTTATTTTCTGTTAGATAGGATTAACCCGTTTTTTCAAAACAATAATGAGATTCATACGGTAAGAAGATGACTTGGGAGGAGAATTGATGCTGCCTAGAAACAAGAAATGAGAGTAAAGTGAGCTAATGAAATAACAATTACAGGAGAACATTTTAATTATTTGTGCTGCTTTCTTCAGCAACCTAACAAATGTTGATTATTCAGTACATGTAGCAGAGTGCCTGTTGATTCCGTCATAGCTTCTGGAGTCATACGAACAAATAAACCCATTTAGTCTGATATAAATGCACTAAATGACCGAAAGTATGTGGACACCTGCTCGTCAAACATCTCATTCCAAAATCATGGGCATTAATATGGAGTTGGTCCCCCATTTGCCTCTATAACAGCCTCCACTCTTCTGGGAAGGCTTTCCACTAGATGTTGGAACATTGCTGCGGGGACTTGCTTCCATTCAGCCACAGGAGCATTGGTGAGGACGGCACTGATGTTGGGCGATTAGGCCTGGCTCACAATCGACATTCCAATTCATCCCAAAGGTGTTTGATGAGGTTGAGGTCAGGGCTCTATGCAAGCCAGTCAAGTTCTTCCACACCGATCTCGACAAACCATTTCTCTATGGACCTCGCTTTGTAGACGAGGGCATTGTCAAGCTGAAACAGGAAAGGGCCTTCCCCAAACTGTTTCCACAAAGTTGGAGCACAAAATCGTCTAGAATGTCATTGTATGCTGTAGCGTTAAGATTTCCTTTCACTGGAACTAAGGGGCCTAGCCCGAACCATGAAAAATAGCCACAGACCATTGTTCCCCCTCCACCAAACTTTACAGTTGGCACTATACATTCGGGAAGGTAGTGTTCTCCCGGCATCCGCCAAACCCAGATTAGTGGAGTGATTCATCACTCCAGAGAATGCGTTTCCAATGCTCTAGAGTCCAATAGTGGCAAGCTTTACACCACTCCAGCTGTTGCTTGGCATTGTGCACAGTGATCTAAGGCTTGTGCGGGGCTGCTCGGCCATGGAAAGCTATTTCATGAAGCTCCAGACGAACAGTTACTGTATTGTGTTGACGTTGCTTCCAGAGGTAGTTTGGAACTCGGCAGTGAGTGCTATGCGCTTCAGCACTCGTCGATCCCGTTCTGTGGGCTTGTGCAGCCTACCACTTCATGGCTGAGCCGTTGTTGCTCCTAGACGTTTCCACTTCACAATAACAGCACCTACAGTTGACTGGGGCAGCTCTATCAGGGCAGAAATTTAACAAACTGACTTGTTGGAAAGGTGGCATCCGATGATGGTGCCACATTGAAAGTCACTAAGCTCTTCTGTACATGCCATTCTACTGACAATGTTTGTCTATGGAGATTGCATGGCTGTGTGCTCGATTTTATACACCTGTCAGCAACGGGTGTGGCTGAAATAGCCAAATCCATTAATTAAAAGGGGTGTCCACATACTTTTGTATATATAGTGTAATAACTACTGGTGAGCAATTTGACATGTCTTGCATCAGAACACAAATAATTCATTTTCAGTCAGAAATGATTCATGCTTTTGTGATGTTGCCCACTCCATTAGTATTTGTGCCTGCCTTCACAAAAACAATGTGCTTGATTTAGCAATGGTGGCTAACCTACTTATCCACAAATAAATACGGGGTGTCTCACACTGACAGTGATCATCACCAAAATGACACAATCAGAATATACAGTACTGTAAATAATGTTAAAAATGAATGAAAATGTACATGTGATATAACATGGTTTCATAAAACATCCTCTTAATACTGAGGCTGTATGCCAACGCACTTTTGGTTACACTTTATAATAATGTTCAGTAATAAACCATTTATAAGTCATTTGCAAAAAGTTTGCTTACCATTTATTAATCATTAGTCCCACATATTGTAAATGTTAGTAAGCTAGTTATTCACATATTTATAAACAACTTTATCATAAAGTGTTACTGCCCTTTTTCATGTCAAATGATATCTCTGTTTATATATGAGACATCTTATCTAATATATGAAACATCTTATCTAAGCTCTCCCCATATAGATCAAAGGGAAATTCAAAATGTTCAAATATAAAAGCAATGCTTTTTGCGGCTTTCTTGAAAGATATATGAAGCAAACAGAACTGAGTTGAAACTGTGTTATCGGCTGCCATAACACAATATCTTAACATTTATGAGAATATGAAAAAGAGAATGGTTTACCATCACAGTAAACAACTGAGGAAAGGTATGACATATAGTAGCATAATATAGCAACGCTTTTCAGCCTTTTCATATACATTCAGCATGTATGACATACGTCTTGAGCGCTGGCGATAAGACCTTGTGCGCAACACTATGCTAACTAATAACCACATTAGCTAGGTAGAGGTTATGGGAGAGATATGAGCACGTTCCCCCTGGCATTCAGTTTAAAGCACACAGCCCCAGAGTTCGCCAAAAACCTGGGGCCACACATTGTGCTATTTAAAGCCATATTCCAACATGTCAGGTTCAGACATACACGACTGAGCCACTCAATTGTAGACCTCCTGTACAGTACAGTAAGAAAAACCTTTCATGAAAGTTAAACAACGCACAGCTTCCTCTAACGTGTTGTGGCATTTTCTCTTAGGTATGTTAGGTGAGTGTGTTGCTTTTAGGTGAAAACGTTGTTCAGCACAGCGGCATATGTTGTAGAAACGGCATCATTTTTGTATGTGCCTACTGACAGGTGACAGGTGTTATTTTGCTACACTCATAATACCTTCTGACAACTATTACTCATATAGACGTATCAACTCAGCTAGGAATGAGACATGTGTGTATTGAGGGAATGAGAGGAATACGCGCTAGAACATTTGTAGAGGGGTAAAATACAACCAGACCATCTTCACTGTGTGAGCCCTCAATGTGTGTTGCATCTCTCCCTGGGGTTAGGCAGCCTTTACCACAGTGCCACTCTAGGAGAGAGATGCTTTCAGTGAGGCAGGCGGCTGCTGTTACTGTTGCGTGCTGTTTTCAGCCCAAGTCTGCAGCCTCATTAACGCTGGCTGGTGAACACAGAGACAGAGTGACCAGCTGGAGACCAGCATCGTGGTCTTAGGGGTTCAGTTGTTTGCGTCGCCGGATGAAATACACAGGACGAAAAGTTCAAAACGTGACACTTGGCCAAGACAATGAAAAGGGAAAACTATATTTTCTCCATTCTAAGAATTTAGGCAGTGCATTTTACATTTTCAATAAATTGAGTTTTTGTGATATTGAGTAACACCTATTGAGTTTTTGTGATATTGAGTAACACCTATTGAGTTTTTGTGATATAACACACATCCGCTCTCACATGACATAATCATAATTGATATTAAATGGTGATATGGAAGTGCAATTTGGTGCTCCACAGGCACTACTACACCCTGACCATGGTATCAATATTATTCTGTTTAAAAAAAGTGATACTGTGCACTGCCATCGATTAGAATTTTTTATCTTAAAAGCAACATTCACTTACAATAATAGTTTCTGTCTTTTATCTCTTATCAGTCTACCTCCCTGCTGAGACCATTCATTGGATTCCTCATTATGAGTTGGGTTAATTAGCCCGGTGCCAGTGCACAGCTTCTTAGGGAATCCATTTACCCATTACTTCAAACACACGCTGTGCCTCTTTCCGCCATACTCCAGTCAGCACAGACAGTATGGGAGGTGTGTGTCAGGTCATGTGGGGTATAATATACACAGTATATTTCAGGTCACATTTTTTTTTCAACATCCTTAGGTTGAGGTCTTCTCTGTCAATGTGAGAGTCAAAGCTTGTTTGCATCCTGATCAAAATCCCATTAGAATAACTGCAGTGCTGACATTCCCACAGCCTGTAATAGTTAATGTGGCCATCAGCAAGAATTCATGCCAAAGAAAGGCGATTATGCCAAAGAATTAGCCATCTTTCATCCATAACTTTGAAATTTCACTAAAATACAGATACATTTGCAGCGCTTCACCTTTAAAGGTCAATTTTGTGGGATTTTTACGAGGAAGTTTTTTACAGGGTGGTGTCAGCATGATTTAGACATTGTTAAATTATTTTCCTCCTCACTCAAAACAATGATTTGTTGTTACATTTTTGCCGATGGCCTGATACATTACATTACCGTGGTATCACATCAGGGTAACATCCAAAGGACATCTTACGTAAGAACTTGTTGATATAGTGGTTATTTAAAAATAGAAGTATTACGACATACATATTTTTAAGTACAGTACAGTACATTCTCACCTGATAAACAGTGATAATTAGGCCTGTAATGTAAAGTGCTACCTTTATCATTTTTCTGTTGGCATCAAAACAGTTAACACCATATGTGGATGAAGGAAACTACATTCTAAGAATAACTGGCTGACATGTTTAGTCTCTCAGGGGAGCTGAGAACCAAAAAGAGGGACGTTGAGATTTTGGCAGACAAGGGTGACAAAGCTTCTGATGCATTAAGAAAGAAATGGTACCCTGACATTCTAATCAGCACCAAGGCAAATGCAATTCATGAAGCAGAGAGAGACATAGTCCCTTTCCAATCTACAGTTATATTCATCATCTTACCTCATTCTGGCACTGTTTTTGGTGTGGAATGAGAATTTAGCAGCCGGCATAGGGAGATGTGTTCTACTGTAACGCAAAATAATCTCGAACAAAAGTCAAACAAATAGCCATAAAAAGCCTTTCTGCATATGCTATGTCAGTACTAGTGGCAAACTCTAGGTCAATTGTAGAGCATTATAGGGAGGGAACCAAGCAGCTGTATCATATTATTTCAATATAGCACATTTTTGTGTGAAATCATTAAATATTCCGTGTGGAATTGGAACTGTGTATATCTATACTGAACAAAAATATAAATGCAACATACAACAATTTCATTGATTTTACTGAGTTACAGTTCATATGATGAAATCAGTCTATTGAAATAAATGAATTACCCCTAATCTATGGATTTCACATGACTGGGAATACAGATATGCATCTGTTGGTAGCAGATACCTTAAAAAAAATGGGCCTCACAATGGCCCTCAGGATCTCGTCACAGTGTTTTGTGCATTCAAATTGCCATTGATAAAATGCAATTATGTTCGTTGTCCATAGCTTATGCATACCCATACCATAACCCCACCGCCACCATGGGGCACTCTGTTCACAACGTTGACATCAGAAAATCGCTCGCCAACACAATGCCATACACGTGGTCCGGTTGGACATACTGCCAAATTATCTAAAACGAACTTGGAGGCGGCTTATGGTAGAGAAATTAACATTAAATGCTCTGGCAACAGCTCTGGTGGGCATTCCTGCAGTCAGCATTCCAATTGCACGCTCCCTCAAAACTTGAGACATCTGTGGCATTGTGTTATGTGACAAAACTGCACATTTTAGAGTGGCCTTTTATTGTCCCCAACACAAGGTGCACCTGTGTAAAGATCATGCTGTTTAACCATATTATTTATATGTCACACCTGTCAGGTGGATGGATTATCTTGACAAAGAAGAAATGCTCACTAACAGGGATTTAAACAAATTTGTGGCCAAATGTTGTGTATGGAACATTTCTGGGATCTTTTATTTCAGCTCATGAAACATGGTACCAACACTTTACATGTTGCCTTTATATTTTTGTTTAGTGTAGTATTCTCAGCTCCTTGATGCCAACCTACAAACAGCTAGTGAGCCCCCCAGTACATTATTCACACATGCTTAACTTGACAGGTCCCTAAATAAACCCAGAAGATCTGACAACCTGGTGAAGGTACTGAGAATGTTGAGGCTTCTGTATATTTAGTGCTTCTGAAACCTAGTAGCCTATATCATCATCTGCTATATAAGGATTAGCATGGTAATCACAGATGCAGATGGCTCATAGACAAAACCTTGATTCTGTAGCCAACATCTCCATTTGCCTCCATAATTATCATACCGTGTTTGAATTGGGTGTGGTTTGGCAGCGACAATGACATCATTACAATGTGTACATGTGTAACGTGTAACATGTGGTTTGGGAGAGTCAACATTACCAATAAGCTGCTAAATGCCAAATGCTTGTGCAAGAACAATACTGACAAAAAACACTCAAAATAAATAAAAACAGGTCTCTTGGTAGCTAGCCCCTTTCCCAGAGGCTAATGCATGGATAATGGACGCAGTAGAGGACAGCATTCAGGACTGGGTGGCTTAACCCAGGAAAGAGGCTCCCATCAGGACCACAGCCTTTAAGAGATTAGTCATATCTAATGGGAGGTGCGCAGGCTTTTCATAGGCCTACAGAATGGTGTGAGCCACAGAATGGTTCTGGGATCATAGGGACTGGTGGAAAGGCTGTGCTCTTGGACCAGACTGTGTAGATGTTCGTATATTGAGAGCTGAGAAAACGCTGAGAAAAGTGCTCTCAATTGAACACATATGATTATTACTTGTATTATTATTATCACACCAGCTCTCTTGTTCCTTTGTGATGACTATAAATGTAATGTCATAATGGTAAAAAGCAGGCTATTGAATGCATTCGAGAATATTGAGCGTGTTTTTATACTAGACTGTAGCCACACACAGTAGGTGATGAGACCGCTGAGAGACTTGAAATGACCTCCCCTTAATGAGTAGCATCTGTGGGCTCTAATGGATGTTATGTGTGTGTGGTGTGTGTGTGTTCTCTGGAGGCAGTGGGTCTGACAGCACAGCACTGATTCTGTAGATATGACTGCAACGTACAAGGACTAAATCATGAAAGGTACTCCCAAGGCATTGACCGTTATCGCAAAAGGCGCATCCATCACAGCCAAACCGATTGTTTCTCTATTGTTTCTCTATTCTCTGTGTATCACACAACATCCATATAGTAAATACAATCCTTTGAATGGCCTGCCATCTCGACTCCCAGACAGGCGAGGGGTACCGGAGGAGGAGGCTCCCCCTGCACCAGCTGTGGTCGGAGAGGACACACGGCCGATCGGTGCTGGGGGGGCCCGTCTGGGAGTCGAGATGGCAGGCGGAACACTTCTCAGTCACCCCAGGTGAGTCAGCACCAAACCCACCCAGAACCACCTGTTGGTCACATGTTTGTCTTGATTTTGTTTCTTGATTTTTTTCCCCCTCTTCCCAGCATAAGGCGCTAGTCGATTCAGGTGCAGTTGGGAACTTTATGGATCGCGGACTCGCCATCAAGCTGGGTGTTCCGCTCGTGCCGATAGATTCTCCCTTCCCCGTGCACTCCCTAGATAGCCAGCCATTAGGGTCAGGGTTGGTCAGGGAGGCCACAGTTCCACTGGACATGGTGACGCAGGGGAATCATAGGGAGCGAATAAGTGTCTTCATTATCGATTCGCCTGCGTTTCCAGTGGTGCTGGGGATTCCCTGGCTGGCTAGTCACAATCCTAAGATTTCGTGGAGACAGGGGGTTCTCCAGGGGTGGTCAGAGGAGTGTTCTGGAAGGTGTCTGGGAGTTTCCATCGGTGCCACGTCGGTGGAGAGTCCAGACCAGGGTTCCATGGTGCGCATCCCCCCCGAATATGCTGATTTGGCAATCGCTTTCAGTAAGAAGAGAGTGACTAAATTACCAACTCATCGACAGGGCGGGGATTGTGCGATAAATCTCCAGGTAAACGCTGCACTTCCCAAGAGTCACATGTACCCATTGTCCGAGGAGGAGACGTTGGCTATGGAGACATAGGTCACGGAATCTCTGGGACAGGGGTACATTCGGCCCTCCATCTCACCCGTCTCCTCGAGTTTATTTTCTGTGAAGAAAAAGGAGGGAGGTCTGCGTCCGTGCATTGATTATAGAGGTCTAAATGCCATCACAGTGGGGTTTAGTTACCTACTACATCTCATCGCTATGGCGGTGGAATCATTTCACGGAGCACAGTTTTACACAAAACTGGATCTCAGGAGCGTGTATAGTCTGGTGCGTATTCGGGATGGAGACGAGTGGAAAACCGTGTTTAGTACCACATCAGGCCACTATGAGTACCTTGTCATGCTGTATGGGTTAAAGAATGCTCCAGCCGTCTTTCAATCCTTTGTCGACGAGATTCTCAGGGACCTGCACGGGCAGGGTGTGGTTGTTTATATCGATGATATTCTGATCTATTCCACCACCCGCACCACGCATGTGTCTCTGGTACTCAAGGTGCTTGGTAGACTGCTGGAGCATGACCTATACGTCAAGGCTGAGAAGTGTGTGTTCTCCAAACGAGCCGTCTCCTTCCTGGGTTATCGCATTTCCACCTCGGGGGTGGTGATGGAGTGTGACCGCATTAAGGCTGTGCGTAATTGGCCGACTCCTACCACGGTGAAGGAAGTGCAGCGGCATTTGGGGTTTGCCAATTACTTCCGGGGGTTTATCCGGGGTTTTGGCCAGGTAGCGGCCCCCATTACCTCACTGCTGAAGGGGGGGTACGCCACCAAAACTCCGCCTCTGCGCTTTCTTTTCGAGGAAGCTCAGTCCGGCGGAGCGTAACTAAGCTGTGGGGTCCGGGAGTTGTTATCGGTGGTCAAGGCCCTGAGGGTGTGGAGACACTGGCTTGAGCGGGCTAAGCACCCCTTTCCCATCTGGACCGACCACCAGAATCTGGAGTATATTCGGGCAGCTAGGAGACTGAATCCACATCAGTCAAGGTGAGCCATGTTCTTCACCCGATTCAGGTTTACTCTGTCGTATAGACCAGGCTCCCTGAACGTAAATGTTGACGCGCTGTCCCGTCTTTATGACACGGATCAGTCCACCGAGCCTACTCCCATCCTTCCAGCCTCGAGGCTGATGGCACCAGTGGTATGGGAGGTGGACTCGGACATCGAGCGGGCGTTCCGGGCGGAGCCTGCGCCTCCTCAGTGTCCGGCTGGGCGTAAGTACGTGCCGCTTGGTGTTCGGGACCAGCTGATTCGGTGGGCTCACACCCTACCCTCCTCGGGTCATCCTGGGGTGGCGAGGACAGTGCGGGGCCTCCGGGGGAAGTATTGGTGGCCCACCTTGGCTAGGGACGTTAGGGTTTATGTCTCTTCCTGTTAGGTGTGTGCCCAGAGTAAGGCTCCTAGGCACCTTCCTAGAGGGAAGTTACACCCCCTCCCCGTTTCACAACGGCCATGGTCTCACTTATCAGTGACCGATCTCCCCCCGTCTCAGGGGAACACCACGGTTTTGGTGGTTGTGGATCGGTTTTCTAAGTCCTGCCGTCTCCTCCCATTGCCCGGTCTCCCTACAGCCCTACAGACTGCGAAGGCGTAATTCACCCACGTCTTCCGGCACTACGGGGTGCCGGAGCACATCTCTGATCGGGGTCCCCAGTTCACGTTCCGAGTATGGAGGGCGTTCATGGAATGACTGGGGGTCTTGGTCAGCCTGACCTCCGGTTATCACCCCGAGAGTAATGGGCAGGTGGAGAGAGTGAACCAGGAGGTGGGCAGGTTTCTGCGGTCGTATTGCCAGGACCGGCCCAGCGAGTGGTCTAGGTACGTCCCATGGGCGGAGTTGGCCCAAAACTCACTCCGTCACTCCTCGACAAACCTATCTCCGTTCCAGTGTGTGTTGGGCTACCAGCCAGGCCTGGCACCTTGGCATCCGAGTCAGACCGAGGCTCCTGCGGTGGAGGAGTGGGTGCAGCGCTCCAAGGAGACCTGGATGGCCGTCCAGGAATCCCTCAAACAAGCCAGTGGACGGCAGAAGAGGAGTGCTGACCGCCACCGCAGTGAGGCTCCCGTGTTTGTACCGGGGGACAGGGTCTAGCTCTCGACCCGAAACCTACCCCTCCGCTTGCCCTGCCGGAAGCTGGGGTCGCAGTGTGTGGGGCCCTTCAAAGTCCTGAGGAGGATAAACGATGTGTGTTATCGATTACAACTCCCTTCCTATTATCGTATTAACCCCTTGTTTCATGTGTCTCTCCTCAGGCCGGTGGTAGCTGGTCCCCTGCAGGACGGCGAGGTCACGACTCCTACCGAAGGTGGCTCCCCTTCCTGTTTGGGTGGCGCTCGGCGGTCGTCGTCACCGACTGTTTAGTTCCCCGTGTTTTGGGGGATTTGTTTGCGTTGGCGTCGTTTTCACCGGTGTGGTGAATTAAAAGTATCGCTACCCTGAACTCTCTGTTTACTGCGCCTGACTTCTTCCTCCACTACACCCCAGGCATTACACACACACAACATACGCCCACACACACATAACATGTGCACACATGCATAATGACGCCACACACACACACACTCACACGCACTTTCACACTCACCACATACGCTGCTGCTACTGTTTATTATCTATCCTGTTGCTTAGTCACTTTACCCCTATAGTACCTATATGTACAAGCTACCTCAATTACATCGTACCCATGCACATCGACTTCGTACTGGTACTACCTGTATATAGCTATGTTATTTTTACTTGCTATTGTTATTCGTTATTCAATGTGTGTTTATTTCTCGTGTCACTATTTCTATTTCATTTTTTATCTTTAACTCTGCATCAACTCAAATCAAATCAAATCAAATATTAGGTTGTCTATAGGTTGTCTCATCGTTGTCGGTGATCAGGCCTAATAATGTTGTGTCGTCAGCAAACTTAATGATGGTGTTGGAGTCGTGCTTGGCCACACAGTCGTGGGTAAACAGGGAGCACAGGAGGGGACTAAGCACGCACCCCTGAGGGGCCCTCGTGTTGAGGATCAGCGTGGCAGATGTGTTGTTGCCTGCCCTTACTTCCAGGAAGTCCAGGATCCAGTTGCAGAGGGAGGTGTTTAGTCCCAGGGTACTTATCTTAGTGATGAGCTTTGTGGGCTCTATGGTGCTGAACGCTGAGCTGTAGTCAATGAACAGCATTCTCACATAGCTGTTCCTTTTGTCCAGGTGGGAAAGGGCTGTGGGGAATGTGATTGAATTTGGGGGAATACTTCCTAAATTTGGGGGAAATTGCAAGTTGCTGAAATGTTGCCAGGGGAACCACATGCACTGGGCTCTCAAACAGTCAACTTGTGAATGTCAACACTATTTCAAGTGGATATTTGTCATTTTTAAGTGTTTCTTCTGTGCTTTGGAATTCCCCCAATGTGATAAATAAAGCTGGCACCCATTTATATCCAGTTGAGAAGTTAATGATCACGACCTCTCATTATTCAAGACTTTCAGTCATGCAATGCTTAAAAGGTCATTTCAAGTTAATTCATGTATTTATCATCCCTCATTCCACCTAGCAAATATAATTCCATAAAGTGGCTGCCAGGCACTATGATTCTGGTACCAAGAATAGAGTGTGAACATTCACTGACAAGGTCATTGAAGATTAGCACTTCAATAGTGCTGTTTGCTAAATCAAGGAGAAGTGTTACAAAATGTCTTTGTAGATCCTGTCCTGATAGGATGTACATTATACCATGAAGTTCCATAACATGCAAACAATCTCACTGGATATCATCCAGAGACTGGCAAAAACTGTAAACCCCCTGGATTAAAACCGCAACAGCATTTTGGAGTTATAATGCGAAATACATCTAGTTTCCAACCATGGAAGTCTTCAAACTGTCCTATCTGAACTCTTGCCTGAGAGAACAATGGGGTAAATTGGACTAAAGTTTTTCCCAATGGCAGAGGTGAAGCTGTAGCCTCTGTTTTCTTTAAGCAGAGTCTGGGTGTTTAAGGAAAGAAAGAAAAAAATAAAAGAAAGAACTGATAGAAAAGAAATAATCTGTGATAATCAGTCTGTCAGCCATGAAATTACACAAGTCAGCTCGTCACAGTGCCTCAGCCTAGACCCTTAATTTGATATAATTAACCCTGCATCTCTCCTAGCCCTTTGGCTCTTAGTCATGACCAGCAGCTGAGAGTAGAAATTATAGTGTTTCTTCTCCTTCACTTTCCCACTTCCTGTCTGCAAGTGGTGATGCATTTTCGTCTTAATCGCTGATGAGTTGGTTCTCGGTAACCCACCATCTTGGTTGAGTCACGCTCACTCACTTGTGTGAGTTCTTCTCACTCACTTGTGACTGATTTTATTAGGGATAATGAAGTGTCATGAACCTGTTGATCTGACACAGTTGAGTCATTATGCTGATGAAAGAAAGACTTTGTGGCCAAAATGAACTTCCATCCTCACAGGCCAGGGGCACAACAATGTATGGATTTGTGGTTGGATCAGAATCACCGGCATTATCATTGGCCAGTACGGAGAATTAAGTAAAACCACAAGTCCAAATCCCTATCTCCATCCATGGCTAATTTAGGAACGGGCCAATTTTAGCTAGCTGGCTAGCTAGGCACTGGAGGACAACAACACAACGAGATTCAACAATTCAAGTTTTTCTGTAAATTACTTATGTTTCAATTGGATTTGATAGAAGTCACGGCAAATCCAAGATGGCTTCCCTTGACACTTTTTTTTGCTGCGCCAGGACCATTCACAGTTGAGCTTGCTCAGTTTAGCTCAATGCTAATTTTGTATACTTTTTTTGTCAAGGGAGGACAGAGGCTCGCTGGCTTCCCTTGCCTTCAATGCAACGGGCGGCAACAATGTCATACTCGTTTTGACCAGACAGCATCAGATAGATGGTCTACACATAGAGAGACAGAGGGGCGCTGTTTTGATCTCTCGGATGCATTCTCCTGTAAGATAAATTCAGCCTCTTGCGAATTGAAGGAAAATTATGAAACGCAGAGAGACGAAAGATACATTATTTTACGCTTTTTAATTTTTTTGTTGGAAAATGTTTTTGGGAAGCCTAAATTCCCTTGGCATCCTTGAATATACACAACTGCCATGTTATTTAGGGCTTGCTGTCTTCATTAATTTCAAGCAGCACTAGGCCTGCAGGAGACAATACCAAGAATTGTAGAGTAAACTACATAAACTAGAATTGATTTCAGACATATGGGCTCCCGAGTGCGCAGCAGCCTAAGGCACTGCATCTCAGTGCAAGAGGCGTGCGTCACTACAGTCCCTGGTTCGGATCCAGGCTGTATCACATCCGACCGTGATTGGTAATCTCATAGGGCGGCGCACAATTGGCCCAGTGTCATCCGTTGTGGCTGGGGTAGGCCGTCATTGTAAATAAGAATTTGTTCTTAACTGACTTGCCTAGTTAAATAAAAATAACAAATACAAAAATATAGACAATGCTATGATGTTAAGATGATTGTTATTTCTGACCATTACTATTTTTGGATTAATGCATCCTGATATAAGATCAGTAGCATAATATCTGTATTTCATACCCTGCTCTGTTGTGGTGTTTGTATTCAAGTCACAGAGAGGCTGCAGTCTAGCTCGCTCTGCTATTATTTCAAGGACATCACCTCACAGAGGAGCCTTGGGGGAGGCAGAGTGATCTGTCACTACTAGGATCACAAGACAGGGATTAATTTGTGAGTAAATTTGCTTTTCATTATAGTCATGCACTACAAACCAAGTAAATTTTAAACATAATGACAACACACGAGAAAAAATCTCAAATATATGCATAATTTGTTTGTGGCTACAACATATTGGGGAATAATACCAAACTGATTGGCAATAAAGACGCATGTCTGTCTAATTGTATTGACTGTCTCGCGCAGAATTCTGTTTCTGCTCTACTGTAGAAGTAATGTTGAAGGTATGGAGAAACACAAATTAATTATGCTTGAAAGAGTTTCATCAAGTATTCTAATTTAAACTAGATATGCTAGATCTGGAGAGTGACAGGAAAATTATAGAACTTCAAAGTGAAAGTATTGCCAGAATATGAATTAAGACTGTAAATTATATAAATGTATGAATGAATCTTACAGAACCCGGGAGGTGACATTGACTGAGATTTTCCATAGAATCCAAAGGCCCTGTAAACAAATTGCCCAACATACCAAACACGTATATTGAAGCAATAAGGCCAGAGGGGGTGTGGTATATGGCCAATGTACCACAAACTCTCGAGGTGTCTTATTGCTATTATACACTGTTTTTTCATACCCGTGGTACGTGGTCTGATATACCACAGCTTTCAGCCAATCAGCATTCAGGGCTTGAACCACCCAGTTTATAATATACAGTATACATTGAGTGTACAAAACATTAGGAACACCTGCTCTTTCCATGACATAGACTGACCAGGTGAATCCAGGTGAAAGCTATGATCCCTTATTGATGTCACCTGTTAAATCCACTTCAATCCGTGTAGATGAAAGGAAGGAGACAGGTTAAAGAATGATTTTTAAGCCTTGAGACAATTGAGACATGGATTGTGTATGTGTGCCATTTAGAGGGTGAATGGGGGAAAGACAAAATATTTCAGTGCCTTTGAACGGGGTATGGTAGGTATAGTAGGTGCCAGGTGTACCGGTTTGAGTGTGTCAACAACTGTAATGCTGCTGTTTAAAAAAAATTCTCAACAGTTTCCTGTGTGTATCAAGAATGGTCCACCACCCAAAGGACATCCAGCCAACTACAGGCATTGATGAAAGAGGACAAAGGAGGCTGACACGAATTGTACAGAGCAACAGACGGGCTACAGTTAGTCAACTGACAGTCCAGTACAGCATTGTTGCCCAAAGACCCATAAAAGAATGCACAACTCATCATACCTTGACACGAAGGGAATATGGCAGCCGACGACCTTACAGAGTTCCACTTCTTTCAACAAAAACACAAAACTGTGGTTGCAGTGGGCTAAGGAATGAAAACACTGAATAGAGATTTGGAAAAACATCAAAAATGGTCCACCATCCAAAGGACATCCAGCCAACTTGACAACTGTGGGAAGCATTGAAGTGAACATGGGCCAGCATCTCCGTGGAACACTTTCAACACCAAATTGAGGCTGTTGTGATGGCAAAAGGGGGTGCAACTCAAACTTAGCAAGGTGTTCTTAATGTTTTGTAAACTCACTGTATATTAAATATGATAGCCTGCCTGCTGCCTGCATCAATCTGACCCAAGAATAATAACCAAATTCATGTAATATTCTTTCTGACATTTATGATGACAAAAATAGAAGGATGTCTGGGACTGCCTTACCAAACTACATTGACAAGAAAGACCCCATCCCTCCACATCCACCACGAGGCAAGCGCTCAAACAGAGAGTAAGCGAGAGGTTTTAGTTTAGCCAAAATCTGTCCAAAATAAGCCCAATGCGTTTCCATTTATTTTGCACCTTAACTTGTTGCCTGCCTTCCTGTCCTCGGGACAAGGACTCCCATTGTTAGGGCGGAGGCATTATCATCTCGTCATTATATACAGATCTCTAGCTCAGCTATCCACGGATGAACAAGACGACAGCAGAATCCAGCTGATCACTGACAGGACAGCAAGGGCAAGAACAGCTCGAGACCAGAGGCAGCGCGCATGGACACGGATGTGTTGTTGGCAACATTACGCAGCACAAGAGTGGTGGAAAGTACTCGATAGTCGATAGTGGGCGAATTATAACACATTTGGCTTACAAGTGTGTGTCCACATACCTAAATGTAATTTTAAACCCTTATTCTACACACCAAATTGTTTTATTTTCATCAGAGTCGATTATGTAGCCTACCTTTCCCTTTCGACGGAATTCCAGGCATCATCTACGGTAGTCCAGAACCGCCGGCATCAGAAAGACTTCTCTTCACAAACGACAGTTGAAGAAGTCACGACGAAGACAGGAAAACACTGAAATGTGTAGCCAACAGGGATATGTAAGAGTGTGAAAACTTCCTCAACGCAACACGAAGCTGCTCTTTCAGTTTTTTTGTTGTTCAAGAGGAGAGAAAATGATTCCACCGGCTAACATCATGCAGGACGAGAGTTTGGGCAAGAACGAGCGCGATCAGCACGAGACACCTCAGTCACCAGCGCCCAGTGCTAGTCAACAGGAGACAAAGGTAGTGTACCCAAGAAGGCCGTTTTTAGGTGATGCGACCTTTCCATTAATCAATAGATCGTGAAAGGGTATGAAATAGATAAAGAGGCTGCATGACTCCCTCTCAATCTAGAACAGCCAAAGCTTAGACATGTGTTTTACAAATTTAGCCTGTTCAATTAATTATATATTTTAAATATGCAGCCTCTCAGTCTGGAACAGCCAAAGCTTTGACATGTATTTGACATGTGTTGTATATTTTTGATGGCTCATATATTGGACAAGGTCATACTTCACTTATGCACTATGGTGGAAACAAAAAGATATTCACACTGTATATTCCATCCATTCATACATATTTAATGTATTCAAGTTATGTATTCCAAAAATGTTAATTAAAACGTATCTGTCCCATAATAGGCATTATTGAAGTAGAGTTATATGATTGAAAAATTAAGCCTGTACTCTGAAATGCTATTCTAGGCAACTATTTTGCGTTATAGCTTTTATCTTTTCATAACAACATTGTTTGTTCCTGAGTTCATTTAGTCTGAATTTAGTTTTTGCACTTATTGTTTTCAGCCAATAATATTAATTTATGACATTCAACCTTGCCAATGAAAGTACAGTATCATAAACAGCTTAATATGTATGAATAGGACAGACAGATGGACCCTAAAAGTTTTGGGGGTTGCAACATGTGGGAACTATAGGATTGTTCCAGCTCTGCTATTGGCATTTTGTCTACAGATGTAAACTCTTAATTTGAGCCAGTTTGCTACAGCAGAAAAATAATCATGAACAGAAGGGAAATAACCCTACAGCAACAGGAAATGAACCATAAAAGAATGCACAGCTCATCAATACCTTGATATGAAGGGGGTATGGCAGCCGACAACCATACAGAGTTCCACTTCTTTCAACAAAAACACGAAACTGCGGTTGCAGGAAATTTTTATAGGGGTTGATACATTTTTCATTAGGGCAAATCAAGTCTGAAATTTCAAAGTGGAATTTACAAACTTTAGAAGCCTTTTACACTATACTCATAACTATACGTTTGCATTTCCTGCTCCGCAGGAATATTCTCAGCAACAATAGAGTGATCAAATTAATATCCCATATCTGTAGTTTTGTAGTCCACACCCATTTATCTGGGTCACCTGTAACCCTGTGTAAGTACTTCAATTAGATGTAAAATACTGGACCAATCACTATCACTACAGTTGTAGATTTTAAACCAGTTACGCTCCCTTCCTGTCCCAAAGCTCTCGGGCTTAAGCAGGACACTTTAGACACGCTTCTGAGTTTCTTTCATCACTGACCTGTTTTCATTTCATTTTTTCCATTTCCTCTCCATGGCAGCCAGTTGCTCCGGCGATGGCAAAATGAGAACTCTTTCCCTTTCATTGTTACATTACTGTAGCACTCCCTATCCCTACACATCAGTAAATGTGGTCACTAGACTGTGCGATTAGAAGGGATTCGTGGCAGGTATCCTGGCATAGTTAGCAGCTGTGGGCAAGCAACAGTACTACTTGCTTCCAGGTGTCTCAGTTGGGATGCTATGGTTGGGTTCCTTGGAGAGAGGTGCATGACTTTGAGAATGTTGATTGCTTTCTAAATGGATAATGAGCTATTTAGCCAGGTGTCATTATACTCTTTCATAATCAGAAATAATATCTTAGAAAGGGAAAAGCATTTAACCCAAACCCTCTGAATCAGAGAGGGCTGCCTTAATCGACATTGGCGCCCGGTGAACAGTGGATTAACTGCCTTGCTCAGAACAACAGATTTTTACCTTGTCAGCTCAGAGATTCGATCCAGCAACCTTTCAGTTACTGGCCTGCTCCCAGAATTCCCTTGATACTCTAGGGCAGGGGTATTCAACTCTTATCCTACGAGGTCCGGAGCCTGCTGGTTTTCTTTTCTACCTGATAATTAATTGTACCCACCTGGTGTCCCAGGTCTAAATCAGTCCCTGATTAGAGGGGAACAATAAAATAAACACTGTGGAACTGGCTTTGACAGCCAGAGTTGAGTTTGAGGGTTCTAGGGCATTCTAGAAGGTCAGAGTAGTGCATGGAACCATACCCCACATGGGTGATTCAACAATGCACATGGCACAGACTGTTGATTTCACTCAAAATGCATAATAAACCATTTGTAATACATGTTCATGAAGTCGCAGAGAAAGAAGCTAGGCTACTTCTTTGAAGACACCATATAGGGACTCTTTCAATCATTTGAATGTGACTTTTATGGTTTTTCCTTTTAAGGAAAAGTTGGGTTTCATAAAGTAAGAAAAGTTAAGTGCCCTATCAAAACTTGCATCAGTATCTTTGCTAAAACTCAAATTTTGTATAGTCTTAATGACAAACACTATTTAAGCTTCCTTGGGAAAATCATAATTCATCATATTCCCTGAGGTGTTTTTGGTAAATTAGGTTTTTAGCTTGAAACCCCCCCCCCCTTTCTCATGGCTCCTTTTAAGCTTGTCCATGTGGCTATTGCTCTTGTGATAGATCCCGTATCAACAGCCAGCTATTTCCCAATGGTGCACCCACAGTCTGGTGTTGCTTGATGCATTTATTTTCTTATTATGCTGACAACCTTTATGTTAATTTCCAGTCTTGAGAAAGAGAACATTGCATCCTTGAGCCTTCATTGTTTAGAATTAAAAATAGCTGAAAGCTCTTCATCCAGAAAGTAGTTTGTTTTATTTTTCATCGTTGGAAAGCAATATATAGGTGCAAATGTTTTCTATACAATATAATGCATGTCAAATCATTTTAGAATTGAGGTACAGTAAATGTTCTGTTTAATTCCATAGTAGCTCTGTAACTTAAAGATAACACAGACAGATCATCCCCTTACTGAGGGAGGGAGAGAGTGGAAAATATATGTTTTATACACTACCGTTCAAAAGTTTGGGGTCACTTAGAAATGTCCTTGTTTTTGAAAGAAAAGCACAGTTTTGTCAATTAAAATAACATCAAATGGATCAGAAATACAGTGTAGACATTGTTAATGTTGTAAATGTGTCACGGCTGATTTCCTCCTCTTCGTCTGAAGAGGTGTAGCAGGGATCAAACCAAAATGCAGCGTGGTAAGTCTCCATAGTTGTTTTTAATGAATAAACCGAAACACTACAAAACAATAAACAAAACTTGAATAACCGAAACAGTACCGTGTGGTGAAACAAACACAGACACGGAAACAATCACCCACAAAGTACCCAAAGAATATGGCTGCCTAAATATGGTTCCCAATCAGAGACAACGATAGACAGCTGCCTCTAATTGAGAACCAATCTAGGCAACCATAGACATACAATATACCTAGAAAGGAAACAGCCCCATAAACATACAAAACCCCTAGACAAGACGAAAACACATACATCACCCATGTCACACCCTGACCTAACCAAAATAACAAGGAAAACAAAGAATACTAAGGTCCCGTCAACCTAGGATTGGCACCCTACTAAATGGCCCCAGGGGCAACTCCGGACTGAGTGGCAGCTCGGGACTGAGGGGCAGCTCGGGACTGGCTGACGACTCTGGCGGATCCTGGCAGACTGGCGGCTCTGGCGGCTCCTGGCTGACTGGCGGCTCTGGCGGCTCCTGGCTGACTGGCGGCTCTGGCGGCTCCTGGCTGACTGGCGGCTCTGGACAGGCGGGAGACTCTAGCAGCTCTGGACAGGCGGGAGACTCTAGCAGCACTGGACAGGCAGGAGACTCTAGCAGCTGGACAGGCAGGAGACTCTAGCACCTCTGGACAGGCTGGAGCACCTGTAGGGCTGAGAGGGAAAGACAGCAAGGTGTGGGGGGCTTCCACCAGAGGGCTGGTGCGTGGAGGTGGCACTGGATAGACCAGACCGTGCAGGCACACTGGAGCTCTTGAGCACCGAGCCTGCCCAACCTTACCTGGTGGAATGCTCCCGGTCGCACTGCCAGTGTGGCGAGATGGAATAGCCCGCACTGGGCTGTGCAGGTGAACCGGGGACACCATGTATAAAGCTGGTGCCATGTACGCCGGCCCAAGGAGACGCACTGGAGACCAGATGCGCAAAGCCGGCTTCATGGCACCTGGCTCGATGTCCACTCTAGCCCGGCCGATACGAGGAGCTGGTATGTAGCGCACCGGGCTATGCACTCGCACTGGGGTCACTGTGCGCTCCACAGCATAACACGGTGCCTGCCCGGTCTCTCTCACCCTCCGGTAAGCACAGGAAGTTGGCACAGGTCTCCTACCTGGCTTCGCCACACTCCCTGTGTGCCCCCCCAATAAATTTTTGGGTCTGACTCTCGGGCTTCCATCCGCGCCGCCGTGCCGCCTCCTCATACCAGCGCATCTCCGCCTTCGCTGCCTCCAGCTCTTCTTTGGGGCGTCGATATTCTCCTGGCTGTGCCCAGGGTCCTTTCCCGTCTAGGATCTCCTCCCAAGTCCATGTCTCTACATAGTGCTGCCTCTCCTGCTGCTGTTGCTGCTGCTGCTGCTGCCTCTCCTGCTGCTGCCTGTTACCACGCCGCTTGGTCCTTGGTTAGTGGGTGATTCTGTCACAAAATAACAAGGAAAACAAAGAATACTAAGGTCAGGGTGTGACAAAATGACTATTGTAGCTGGAAACGGGACATTTTTTATGGAATATCTACATAGGCGTACAGAGGCCCATTATCAGCAACCATCACTCCTGTGTTCCAATGGCATGTTGTGTTAACTAATCCAAGTTTATCATTTTTAAAGGCTAATTGATCATTAGAAAACCCTTTTGCAATTATGTTAGCACAACTGAAAACTGTTGATCTGATTAAAGAAGCAATAAAACTGGCCTTCTTTAGACTAGTTCAGTATCTGAAGCATCAGCATGTGTGGGTTCGATTACAGGCTCAAAATGGATCGAAACTTTCTTCTGAAACTCGTCAGTCTATTCTTGTTCTGAGAAATGAAGGCTATTCCGTGTGAGAAGAAACTGGATCTAACCAGAATAGAAAGAGGAGTGGGATGCCCCGGTGCACAACTGAGCAAGAGGACAAGTACATTAGAGTGTCTAGTTTGAGAAACGGACACCTCACAAGTTCTCCACCAGCAGCTTCATTAAATAGTACCCACAAAACACCAGTCTCAACGTCAACAGTGAAGAGGCGACTCCGGGATGCTGGTTTCTGATAATGGGCCTCTGTACGCCTATGTATATATTCCATGTAAAATCAGCCGTTTCCAACTACAGTAGTCATTTACAACATTAACAATGTCTCCACTGTATTTCTGATCAATTTGATGTTATTTTAATGGACAAAAAAATTTGCTTTTCTTGGGTAACACACATGCACTATATGCTCATAAAGTACTGATGTCTAGTGTATTATGTCGCTCTCTGGTCTTAGTAGAGAAAAAAGTGCAAAATTCAATGATAATGCTCCTGTAGCTAGACAATGTTAGACATTGCTTTTATAATTCTACTTCTCAGCCAGGCCCTATTGAAATGGAGAACAGGTATTCCTTAGATAAAGTTATCAGCTCATGTCTTACCCCACCTTACCTGTTTAATTCAATTAGACTTGAATCGAAATGGAAAGAGAGATAACGTTACAATTTGACTTTCAAGATGCCACAATGTATGCCAACATTTTTTATCTCGACCGTAGTTTCATTTCCATCTCATTACTAAGAAGGTAAACAAACAGAAAAGGTAGCGTTTCTCAGTGAGAACGCTGTGTGTTTCTGAACATTATTGATAGGTATTTTCCTTCCTAATCTCCTAGAGTGAAGGCTAGGCTACATCAAAGCTTCAGTGAATTCCCAGAGTACCGTGATGTGTAGGTGGTAGAGGGCTGGATTGATTGTTTCCAGATTGACCTGAGTAATCAATAGGTCCTGATCATACACTTGCTGCCACAACTCCACTCAGTTGATTTGAACTGTTATACAATCATTGATCACCCCAGGTGATTTCAACTTAACCAAACATTAATGATCCTCTGACTGTATAGGCTTATGTGTGTTAACCTCAACACTTTCCAGTCATGTAACCTAGAAATCATTGTTGAGGCCAATCTAATAAAACCAGATCAAATGTAATTTACGAAAGTTCAATCATGAAGGCTGGTCTGAAGCATAACATAATTCACTTTTGTTTCCTATTCCACGGGCATATTGGGAATGAATACAAATGTATCATCATCAAAAGAGCGTCTTCTTTCTTCTCCTCTTTCCTATTAGCCATGTGCGGAATGTCATTCACCTACTTACCTTATAGCCTATAACACAGCACAATAATGCACATTCCTCACACCTGCTGTTTAACCTTGCAATTATCACCTTCCTCTTTCTCAACCAATGGGTGTAATTATTGGCATGTATTTATACTGTATGTCAACTTACCCATGTTCTCTCACTTGCTGTTTTTTGGCAACAATTTTCAACAACCATCCACTTCCCCACCACCAGCAGCTATAATAATCTTAGGGCCCGTCACTGGAACTCCTTTACCCCAGCGGGCGGGGGGCTGCGATGCCAGCAGCCCTGCATAGGGCTACCTGCCATCACATCATCGGAAACGAGGTCATTCCCCAAACTATTTAATAAAATGTCATATTGCATTCCGTCTTTGTTGTTCGTTCAGTTAAGCCTGTACTCGATTGAACAGCAGGGACAAATGCCCCTAAATAGCAAGCAGAAAATAGGCACTCAATTCAGCCTGGTGATGTTGGGTCCCCATTACAGAGCCAGCCCTGTCCTGTGTAATTGAACATCATGTTTTTATGAGACCATTCTATGACCGTCATTCACCATCATTTATAAAGAAGTGTTCTTCAATGTTTATTTTTTACATTTGATTTAACCTTTATTGAAATAGGCAAGTCAGTTAAGAACTAATTATTATTTACAATGTGACGCTGCAGGCACTGACTGGACAGATATGGAAGCAATGAAATGATCGTTTGTTGGAGAATCATTTGGTTGAGACTTTGTCACGACCCAAGTGGGAGCGTAGTAAACGATAAGTCCTTCAAGATGAGGAAATACATTTTCTAGAGGTTGTAGAGGAGCTGTTTCCTGTCTCCAGGGTTGCTCTATAAATTATAGTTTAAAAAAGAGAAGCAGTAATGAAATTTATTCAGGTTGTGGCACGGAATTGCCGCCCAGCATGGTAGAAATGATAAGCTACCTCCATGATGCATAGCCTAACCCAGGAAATTGCATTTCCTTTCGAGATGGGGGACAGGACCTACTGTATACAGAGTTTTCACAACAACAACAAAATCAGGTTGCCCTGGCAATGTAAGTGGGCAATATTGAGCATCAGAAAGCTACAAATGAATGAAAATGTATGAATGGTTGTCTCTTTCAGTTGAGGCAACACTAAATGTGAGTTTTCTTGGAACAGCCCAATGAGAAGTCATATGGAGTAATAGTGCAGAACAGGACTTTACGGAACCTTGTACAGATGTAATGCGTATAGTAATGGAAATTTCAGGAGCAAAGATACCCATACATGCCCATACATACTACAGTCATGAGCAAGATTGACTGAATTTGATACATACTGTACAGTATGTAATAAACATGCTTTAATATATTATGATGGGACTATAGTCAATTTCTTCTCAAGCTTCTCTCTTTCTCTCTCTCTCTCTCTCTCTCCAGATGCAGAAGCTGAAGCGCTCCTTTTCCTTCAAAACCAAGAGAATGCGCAGCAAGAGCGCAGACAATTTCTTCCAGCGCAACAACAGTGACGCCAAGCTGTCGACAGAGCTGCTCTCGGACAACAGCAGCATCACAGGCCAAATGAGCATCATCGGGGTTACGGTGGCCAATCCCGTCCACCCTGTCCACCATGCCCCCCCTCGCTCAACCTCCAACCTGGTGATCTCTAATGCGCCCCCGGCCATCCCATGTGCCCCCCCTTCCTTGGTCTACTCCCCGGGGCGCCACCCCCTCGCCATCGACCCCACCGGACACGGCTTCATGGAGCACATCTTTAAGAAGCCCACCTTCTGCGACGTCTGCAACCACATGATCGTAGGTAATGGTCACCCTTCCAACCCAAATAAACATTTGCACCGCATTGTATTGCAGAAAAAAACTCAATGCAGATGATCTGAAAGGTGTCACTTATCCAGTGACTCTCGTTGATGTTTTGAAATGTTCCTCTGTAATTACCGCATATGGTATTTCAATGATTAAGAGAAAGCATTGTTATGAAACCACCCCTTTCTCGGTGAGATGTAGTTCTATCCATCAAAATGTGTCAGGCGGTCACAAGTGTCATAGAGTCATACTTAACCACTAGCTTCATTCCCGTAGGAATAGCCCGACAGCGGAAATGTGTCAGAGCTGTCCAGGAGCTGCAGTATGAACTGGGTGCTTAGTGAAAGAGGTCAGTCGGTCTCTCTCAGTATCTGACAGGCAGCACAGTTCCATATGGCAGTCCCCAAACAGATGCTCCACCTTCCTTGCCCCCTTGTTAGGCACCATGCAGGCAGGGACCACCGGGAGCTTATGTAACAAGGTAGTAATGAGGGTCGCTTCAGACCATCTGCTAAGCCAGTGTTTGACAGCCAATAAAACAAAACAGACGGTAGGTAGGCACCACGTGCTTTTGGTGTTGTTTGATGTGTTGGGGAGATGGGAGTACCAGGAGAATGGATCATTTGTTTCCTCTCTGAGTTTGAGTAACAATAGTGCTTTATTATTATGTAAAAAGTGCTTTGTTATTACGTACACTGCCGTTCAACATTTTTGGGTCATTTATAAATGTCCTTGTTTTTGAAAGAAAAGCACATTTTTTGTCCATTTAAAATAACATAAAATTGATCAGAAATACAGTGTAGACATTGTTAATGTTGTGAATGACTATTGTAGCTGGAAACGGAAGATTGTAATAGAATATCTACATAGGCGTACAGAGGCCCATTATCAGCAACCATCACTCCTGTGTTCCAATGGCATGTAGTGTTAACTAATCCAAGTTTATCATTTTTAAAGGCTTATTGATCATTAGAAAACCCTTTTGCAATTATGTTAGCATAGCTGAAACTGTTGTACTGATTAAAACAGCACTAAAACTGGCCTTCTTTAGACTAGTTGATTATCTGGAGCATCAGCATTTGTGGGTTCGATTACAGGCTCAAAATGGCCAGAAACAAAGACTTTCTTCTGAAACTCGTCAGTCTATTCTTGTTCTGAGAAATGAAGGCTATTCCATGCGATAAATTGCCATGAAACTGAAGATCTCGTACAACACTGTGTACTACTCCCTTCACAGAACAGAGCAAACTGGCACTAACCAGAATAGAAAGAAGAGTGGGAGGCCCTGGTGCACAACTGAGCAAGAGGACAAGTACATTAGAGTTTCTAGTTTGAGAACGTCTCACAAGTCCTCAACTGGAAGCTTCATTAAATAGTACCCGCAAAATACAGGTCTCAACATCAACAGTGAAGGGGCGACTCCGGGATGCTGGCCTTCTAGGCAGAGTTGCAAAGAAAAAGCCATCTCTCAGACTGGCCAATAAAAAGAAAAGATTAAGATGGGCAAAAGAACACAGACACTGGACAGAGGAACTCTGCCTAGAAGGCCAGCATCCTGGAGTCACCTCTTCACTGTTGATGCTATGCATCAATTAAGGGGCCTGATGAACATTCCTCAGCGATCAATGCATCTCTAAATCCTATCTAGACTGTAGATAGTTGGAAGTAAGCCGTATTAGAAAACCTGTTGAGAATTCTCTGCCAGGAGTCAACAACACCCTGTTTGCACTTTTTGCTTTTGTCGCATAAAATATTTCAGAAAGTCCATGCTATACTATCTAGCCCTCTTACTCCACCTCTCTCTCTCTCTAAAGGTGATATTATTTTTCTGACTGGCCCCAAGTACTTGAAAGATGTCTTGTGCGTTGCTCCCTCATATTTTGGTGGAAATAAGCTTCAGTCGGCTTTTCAAAAAGCCATTTAATTGACTAGAAGGCTCCTTGCGTTCCGCGGATGTAGGCCTTGGCCATAAAAGTCTCTCTTATTGAACGTGATGGGAACTCCACAGCAGATTAGTTGCCTCTGATTGAGCACCGCACATTACTCGGTTATTGAGTAAAGGGCCTTGCTGCAAATTACCTATTAAATAAACGTCTACCTTGTTACTGGGGAGTGAATAGGAGAGTTATAGGGGGGTGACAAAGGGTGGAAAGTAATTTACAGTTGAAAAGAGGTGATAAATAATCGTCCAGCTTTTACTGAATGCCTCGATATGAATAATTTTCTAGCTGTAAGCTATGTGTGTATGCGTGTGTTTATGAGTATTGAACAAATAGACTTTATACAGCTTATAAGGCATGTATGGAGGCCAATTATGCGTGGGTTGCCTCATAACCTGCAGTCGCTGGGCAGACGGGTTTAGGGTCAATAAATATTGTGGGGCTAAAGGGCGGATGGGTGGCAGACGGGTTGAATAAAGAGAAACAATACCTTAAAACCATGTTTTTTAAAAGTATAATTATTGTGCAATTTACATAGCCTAAAGTAATGAAAGAAAAACCTCAATGTAGCCTATCTGGTATTACTGCATAAGCAGAAAAAGTTAACATCAATCCACGGATGCAAAAAGGACATTATCGAAGTTTAATAATTCAATAAAACAAAAGCTGCAAAAGCTGCAGGAGAGTTGAAAATAAAGAGAAAGGAGAGCTATAAAAGTAATATTTGGAAAAGATTTGGTGAAGTGGTAAAAGAGGATGATAGCAGTGTTATGTCGTGTGTGCTGATTGTGAGGCTCTATACAACTTCGACAGTCACAAGTCTTGTTTTATAGAATTCAATACATTTAATGTGCTGCGCATATGAAGGGCCTACATGTATCAACTTTCACAGTGAATGCTTTTGTTTATATGTTTTGTGCGAATTAATTGATCATCACCAAATGCATCATGAAAAAAATATTGAGCTTCTGGAATAACAGCCATTCTGGGGTGATAAATACAGTACCAGTCAAAACTTTGGACACACCTACTCATTCAAAGGTTTTTCTTTATTTTTACTATTTTCTACATTATAGAATAATAGTGAAGACATCAAAACTATGAAATAACACAAAAAAAGTGTTCAACAAATCTAAATATATTTTATATTTGATATGCTTCAAAATAGCCACCCTTTGCCTTGATGACAGCTTTGCACACTCTTGGCATTCTCTCAACCAGCTAAATGAGGTAGTCACCTGGAATGCATTTCAATTAACAGGTGTGCCTTGTTAAAAGTTCATTTGTGGAATTTCTTTCCTTCTTAATGCGTTTGAGCCAATCAGTTCAGGTAGGGGTGGTATACAGAAGATAGCCCTATTTGGTAAAAACCAAGTCCATATTATGGCAAGAACAGCTCAAATAAGAAAAGAGAAACAACAGTCCATCATTACTTTTAAAAAATTATGTCAGTCAATCTGGAAAATTTCAAGAACTTTGAAAGTTTCTTCAAGTGCAGTCGCAAAAACCATCAAGCGCTATGATCAAACTGGCTGTAATGAGGACCGCTACAGGAAATGAAGACTTAGAGTTACCTCTGTTGCAGAGGATAAGTTCATTAGAGTTACCAGCCTCAGAAATTGCTGCCCAAATAAATGCTTCACAGAGTTCAAGTAACACACATCTCAACATCAACTGTTCAGAGGAGACTGCGTGAATCAGACCTCCATGGTCTAATTTCTACAAAGAAACCACTACTAAAGGACACCAATAATAAGAAGAGACTTGCTTGGGCCCAGAAACACGAGCAATGGACATTAGACCAGTGGAAATCTGTCCTTTGGCCTGGAGTCCAAATTTGAGATTTTTGGTTCCAACCGTCTTGTCTTTGTGAGACAGAGTATATGAACGGATGATCTCCCCATGTGTAGTTCCCACTGTGAAGCATGGAGGAGGTGGTGTGATGGTACTTTGCTGGTGGGACTATAATTTGTTTTTCAACAGGACAATGATCCAACACACCTTCAGGCTGTGTAAGGGTTATTTTACCAAGAAGGAGAGTGATGGATTGCTCCATCAGATGACCTGGCCTCCACAATCACCTGACCTCAACCCAGTTGAGATGGTTTAGGATGAGTTGGACTGCAGAGTGAAGGAAAAACAGCCAACAAGTGCTCAGCATATGTGGGAACTCCTTCAAGACTGTTGGAAAAGCATTCCAGGTGAAGGTTGAGAGAATGCCAAACATGTGCAAAGCTGTCATCAAGGCAAAGGGTGGCTACTTTGAAGAATCTAAAATATAAAATATATTTGGATTTGTTGAACACTTTTGTGACCCATTTCAGGAAACTAGGCGTATGTCGCAAGTCACAACTTCACAGGAGAGCCATTTAAAAATAAAAATGTGGGGTTTTTTTGTATCAAAATGTGTTTTTTGGCAAAATTGCCTTCTGGAACATGTGAACTTTCATGTGCCTTAATAACAAACTTGTATGCCATCTGTAAACACTTCTGTCTATTTGAGCTGGTCTGTCTGTGCTGGTAATCCTTTCGAATGATGCTTTAAAAAAAATGTATTGTGTAGTGGAGCTGCCTAAGTGTTGCTCTCCACTTTCTGGAGGATCGAGTTTCAAAATCAGTGGAATTAGAGTTTGATAGCTAAAGAGATGGAGTAAACACCTGTCTCCAGATTACATCTTCAAACTAAGGGCAACCATGGCATGGCATCCGTGACAGGGGGACGCGTCCATTATGCATGATGATGTATAGGGACAGATAAGATAGTCTAGCTAGCTATATTTTCAGATATTGCACTTTACTAATTTTGACAGTAAGTGGTTTCATTTCACGCTAAAATGTACTGTTAGCTAGCTAGCTAACGTTAGCTGGCTGGCTGCCTAGCTAATGTTACGTGTATGATGTTATTATTCGTATCCCAGAACCATTTGCTTTGCTAGATAGAGCCTAATGTTAGCTAGCTAACATTGAACCTGGTTGGTTAGGGCCCGCAGATTCATGCAGGGTAGTAACGACGTGATTTGGCACTATGTTCATTGTTGTTTAACAAGCTAATGTTAGCTGGCTGGCTCGTTAGCTAACGTTACGTGACGTGTGTGATCTTACACGTTGTTTACCTAGCTAGGTTCATTGTTAACCTAGCTAGATAGCTACATATTTTAAGCTAAAGTGTACTGTTAGCTAGCTAACATTAGCTGGCTGGCTCCCTAGCTAACGTTACGTGTATGACGTTATTATTTGTATCCCAGAGCCGTTTTCTTTGCAAGTTTGAGCCTACAGTTAGCTAGCTAACATTGAACCTGGTTGGTTAGCCTCCAGCACAGTCATGCAGGGTAGTAACAACATGATTGGCACTATGTTCATTGTTGTTTAACTAGCTAAATGTTAAATGGCTGGCTCGTTAGCTAACGTCGACGTTATGTGACGTGTGTGATCTTACACGTTGTTTACCTAGCTAGGTTCATTGTTTACCTCGCTGGCTAGCTACACGTCTTAAGCTAAAGTGTACAACAACCGTTGAATATGGTTAGTGTCAGTAAACATCTGTAAAAAAGCGTAATGAAATTGTTGACAGCAGAGCTGGTTAGGCTGTTTTCATGTTATCCAGAGGTAAACAAATCATCGGCCAGAGCGTCAAGTGTGCACTCTAAACGTTGCCAGAGCGAAACGAGTCGGGTGGGGCTAAAGCTTAAGAGGGGGTGAATGATGCTGAATGGGTGGTGGCAAATTAGAGCTCTTCACTAGATAACAAAACATTCAAAGGCCATTTTCTCAAAAGTGAGTTTGCAAATGTATCAATTTTCAAAGCAGAATTAGCTTCCCATTGTTCCTCAAATGCAGTGTATGATATACCATTTTGTAGCACTGAGTCTAATTTTATCCAATGTAAGAAACAATTTCAAATTTTGCTTCATAAAACCAAATCCAGGTGGTGAGTCACATTTTGTTGTGTTACAGCCTGATTTCAAAATGGATTAAACACAAGTCTACACACAATTCCCATAATGACAAAATTAAAAAATGTTTTTAGATATTTTAGCAAATGTATTGAAAATGAAATACAGAATTTACATAAGTTTCACACCCCTGAGTCAATACTTTCTAGAAGCACCTTTGGCAGCAATTACAGCTTAGAGTCGTCTTGGGTAGGCTGTTGTGCACATATGGATTTGCACATATGGATTTGGGGATTTTCTACCATTCGTCCTTGGGGTCTTTCTCAAGCTCTGTTAAGTTAGATGGGCAGTGGCGGTGAACAGCAATCTTCAAATCTTTCCACAGATTTTCAAGTCTGGGCTTTGGCTGGTTCATTCAAGGACTTTTACATTCTTGTTCTGAAGCTATTCCAGCATTGCTTTGGCTGTATGCTTGGGGTCATTGTCCCGTTGGAACATAAATCTTCGCTCCAGTCTCGGATCTCATCAAGGATTTGCCTGTATTTGGCTCCATTCATTGTTCCCTCTATCCTTACCAGTCTGCCGGTCCCTGCCGCTGAAAAGCATCCCCATAGCATGATGCTTCCACCACCATGCTTCACGATAGAGATAGTGTCAGACAAGTGATGAGTCTTACCTTTTTTTTCCCCAGACATAGCGCTTTGAATTCAGGCCAAAGAGTAAAAATGTTTGTCTCAACAGAACACAGCATCTTTTGCCTTTGGCGCTCAGTCCTTCTCATGCCTTTTTGCAATCTCCAGGCCTGCTGTCATGTGCTTTTTTCTCAAGAGTGGCTTCCGTCTGGACTCTCTGGCAGGTTCTCCCATCTCTGCCAAGGAACACTGTAGTTCTGTCAGAGTGGTCATTGAGTTATTGGCCACCTACTGTAAGTCTACACCCTCCTTGGATTTCTTCATATTTTATTGTGTTACAAAGTGTGATTAAAATGGATTGAATTGTCATTTTTTCGTCAACGATCTACATAAAATACTCTGTAATATCAAATTGGAAGAAAAATGTTTTTAAAGGTTAATGAAAAATAAAACACTAATATACCTTGATTAGATAAGTATTCACCCCCTGATTCAATACATGGTAGAAACACCTTTGGCAGCGATTACAGGTGTGAGTTTTCTTGGGTATGTCTCATAAGGGACACACCTGTATTGTGCAATATTTGCCTATTATTCTTTTCAAAATTCTTCAAGCTCTGTCATGGTGTTGAGGATCATGGCTAGAAGGTCATTTTCAAATCTTGCCATAGATTTTCAAGCAGATTTATGACAAAACTTAGCCACTCAGAAACATTCACTTCTTGGTTCCACTTCCAGTGTCTTGTGTAAAGCAGACTGAAGCAGGTTTTCATATAGGATTTTGCCTGTGCTTAGCTCCGTCCCATTTATTTTTATCCTGAAAACCACCCCAGTGCGCAGCTGAACACTATGCTGGAAAAACTTGGTTTGTTGTTTTTGACTAAAGGTAACCAATCTTCGTTAGATATAAATGCGGAACATGTTTTTGCATAGATTCTGCGATGCGGTTAGCTTTTAACAGTTAGAAACGCTATTTTTTTGTCCCGGAATCCCACTTAACAGGCAGGTTGAAGCCTGCCGCTAACCTTAGCTAGCCATCAAGCTAAAGAAGTTCGTCCCAGATGTGTTGTGCAATGGAGCCCTCTTTGTCTGGAGGAGTAAATGAACGGTTCCAGTGCTGTAGGAGCTGTATCTACTACGCTTTATTTTGGGACAAGCTGGATCACTCGAAGTTCCCATGCAGCAATTGTCTGCTTGCCGACGATTGAAGTGGCTTCCTTGATCAAGCAGGCCGCCAGTCTACGTAAGAAACTGGGGAAAACGCAGAGTGGAATGTTTACCTTTTTTAGCTACACCGGTAGCTGGACAGAGTTCAAGCTTGTTGGCTGTATCTCTGCCTTGCCATTTGTCATTGTCCAACAGGCCGGTGTTGCCCGGCGTTCAATGCCAGGGGAGCCATCTCCTGCCTCTCCTACCCCATGTGATAGTGGAGTCGAAGGAGCACAGCAAGAGGAGCATGCCAATTAACTATGGTTGCATGTCACGAGCTGTGGAATCCGAAGACAGCGTCCTCACGCAAAGTAGTCTACACTCCCAACGAGAGGCCCGGAGCGGATACAAACAACAAACAATGAATAGTTTTGCCGCCCTGGAGCCTGATCTTCTTACTCCTTCGTCGCTAGGGGTACCTGTGTCTGCGAACGCTGTGCCTACTCCTTCCCCTACAATATTCAAGTTGACGTAGGCCACCTTCCATCCTTGCTCTGGATCGAGCGGAGCTTCTCCATCTGTCAGAGGCCTGCACCAGGCGTTGGGAGCTATGGGCTCAAGTTATCCTGCCTTTCACCCGTCCTTGAAGGGTTCTCCGAAACCTGTGAAGCATAGAAGTGGGCAGATTTCCTCGTCCTTCTCGCCAGGCGTGATTTTGGGCAGCTCCATGGTAAGAAATGGCACGGTTCCTGGTGCAAAAACACTGTCCTAACCCGGAGCTCGAGTAAATGACATTACTAAGCTTCTCCCGAATGTTCCAGGCCAGGTGTGTGCAAAGCTGTCATCAAGGCAAAGGGTGGCTACTTTGAAGAATATCAAATATCAAATATATTTAGCTTTGGTTACTACATGATTCCATTTGTGTTATTTCATAGTTTTGATGTCTTCACTATTATTCTACAATGTAGAAAATAGTAAATTAAGTAAATAGTAAAGTAAGAAAACCCATTGAATGAGTAGGTGTGTCCAAACTTTTGACTGGTACTGTAAAATAATATATAATGTCAAAGTGAAAAGATCATTCTATTAAAATATATATATATATATATATATATATATATATATATATATATATATATATATATATTATTATATTTTTTAAAATAGAATGTTCTTTTCACTTTGACATTCTATATTGTTTTGTTATATTATATTATTATATATTATTATATATTATTTTATATAATGTTATATAATGTCAAAGTGAAAAGAACATTCTATTTAAAAAAATATATATATATTATTATTTTTAATAGAATGTTCTTTTCACTTTGACATGATATATTATTTGTATGTAGATCAATGACAAGAAAGTACAATTAAATCAAATCAAATGTATTTATATAGCCCTTCTTACATCAGCTGATATCTCAAAGTGCTGTACAGAAACCCAGCCTAAAACCACAAACAGCAAGCAATGCAGGTGTAGATGCATAGTGGCTAGGAAAAACTCACTAGAAAGGCCAAAATCTAGGAAGAGACCTAGAGAGGAACCAGGCTATGAGGGGTGGGCAGTCCTCTTCTTGTTGTGCCGGGTGGAGATTATAACAGAACATGGCTAAGATGTTCAAATGTTCATAAATGACCAGCATGGTCAACTAATAATAATCACAGTAGTTGTCGAGGGTGCAACAGGTCAGCACCTCAGGAGTAAATGTCAGTTTGCTTTTCATAGCCAATCATTAAGAGTATCTCTATCGCTCCTGCTGCCTCTAGAGAGTTGAAAACAGCGTGTCTGGGACAGGTAGCACGTCCGGTGAACAGGTCAGTGTTCCGTAGCCGCAGGCAAAAGAGTTGAAACTGGAGCAGCAGCACGGCCAGGTGGACTGGGGACAGCAAGGAGTCCACATGCCAGGAGGTCCTGAGGCATGGTCCTAGGGCTCAAATCTATTTCAATTCCACTTTGTAACTCAACAAAATGCGAAAAAAGTTCAGAAAGTGACAATAAAGGGTTCAGGTCTGTCACATGTCCAAACTATTACTGCGGTTGCCATGGTGCCATCACTTCTCCTGTTATAATCTGAAGCTTCTTGCCAACTCACCCCACCAGCCACCATTCACCACCGTATGTCATTACCTAGCTGAAAGGGCAGTGGGGATGGCTTTTGTCAGATGGAAGTGTCTAGGCACTTGGGCACCATGGCTCATTCTATAGCTGCACTCATCTCATTCAGCGTGAGGGGTATTTCATCATTCTTCCATGTTATCACAATGAGTCAGTGAAAGCACCCCCATTCAACAACTGTGTGACAAGGGTTTAATTTGACCTTTGGTATTATTTGGTATTTTTTAAGGATCCCCATTAGCTGTTGCAAAAGCAGCAGCTACTCTTGCTGGGGTCCACATGAAACATTACATAATACAGAACATTAATAGACAAAAACAGCTCAAGGAAAGAACTACATCAATTTAAAAAAGACGCACGTAGACAACATATCAATACATACACATAAAATATCTAGGTTAAATAGGGGATAGGCGTTGTGCCGTGAGGTGTCGCTTTATCTGTCTTTTGAAACCAGGTTTGCTGTTCATTTGTGCAATATGAGATGGAACAGAGTTCCGTGCAATAATGGCTCTATAAAATAAAAATACTGTACGCTTTCTTCCAATTTCTCAGGATTTGGGGACTGTGAAAAGACCCCATGGTGTCATGTCTGATGGGATAAGTGTATTTTCAACACATGAATGTTTCTCATAAAAAGAAGAAATGATGCGGTCAGTCTCTCCTCAACTCTTAGCCAAGAGAGACTGGCATGCATAGTATTTATATTATCCCTCTGATTTCAATGAAGAGCAAGACATGCTTCTTTGTTCTGGGCCAGCTGCAACTTAACTAGGTCTTTCCTTGCAGCACTCGACCACACGACTGGACAATAATCAAGATAATCAACTTGTTCAATAGCGACACCATTCATTACCTGATTGAGCTGAGGTCTAATTTAGGGAATGATTTGTTCCAAATACAATGCTCTTAACTTTACAGATGTTCAGGACCATTTTTTTTACTGGCCACCCATTCCAAAACAGACTGCAGCTCTTTGTTAAGGGTTTCAGTGGCTTCATTAGCTGTCTTTCTGCCCATAATTTCATTTAAACTACTCCAACTTTTTTTTCCATCATTCTTTATATCATTGATCTTGGCTTCATAATACAGTTTCCTCTTCTTTTTGTTGAGTTTACTCATCATTTTTCAATTTGCAGTAAATCAGCCAGTTATTTGTACAGCTAGACCTATTAGCCACTCCTTTTGCCCCATCTCTTTCAACCGTACAGTTGTTCAACTCCTCATCAATCCATGGCGCCTGAACAGTTCTAACAGTCAGTTTCTTAACAGGTGCATGTTTATCAATAATTGGAAGAGGAAATTTCATAAATTCATCAAGTGCAGCACCTGGATGCTCCTTATTAATCACATCAGACCAACAAATATCTTTAACATCATCCACATAAGAGTCACAGCACTATTTTAGGCCCAGCTATTGGAACTTTGGCTTTCCTGGATATAGCCACTGCATCCAATGAGTATGGATACAGCTTTAGAACAAAGTTCTACAGTATTAGTAAAACTGCGATTGATACATGTGAATGATCTTGTTCCTGTAGTGTTTGTAAACACCTTGGTAGTTGATTAACCAGATTATAGACACTGGTTACATTGAGAAGCTTCCTCTTGAGCAGACAGCTTGATGAAAACCAGTCAATATTCAGTTCCCCAAGAAAGTAGACCTCTCTGTTTACATCACATACACACTATCAAGCATTTCACACACATTATTTAGATACTGACTGTAAGCACTTGGTGGCCTAAAGCAATATCCCAAAAGAAAAGGCTTTAGATGTGCAAAGTGAACCTGTAACCACAACACCCTTGACTAAGATATTCTCTAAGCATTGCAGGGATATGGCTGTGAATATATACAGCAACACCTCCCCCATAAGCATGTCTGTCTCTTCTATAGATGTTATATTCTTATATTGCTACTGCTGTATCATCAAATTAATTATCTAAGTGAGTCTCAGCAATGGCTATTATATGAATGCTATACATGTAGCCTTATTTCTAAGGCTACATACAGTGCCTTGCGAAAGTATTCGGCCCCCTTGAACTTTGCGACCTTTTGCCACATTTCAGGCTTCAAACATAAAGATATAAAACTGTATTTTTTTGTGAAGAATCAACAACAAGTGGGACACAATCATGAAGTGGAACGACATTTATTGGATATTTCAAAAAAATTTAACAAATCAAAAACTGAAAAATTGGGCGTGCAAAATTATTCAGCCCCTTTACTTTCAGTGCAGCAAACTCTCTCCAGAAGTTCAGTGAGGATCTCTGAATGATCCAATGTTGACCTAAATGACTAATGATGATAAATACAATCCACCTGTGTGTAATCAAGTCTCCGTATAAATGCACCTGCACTGTGATAGTCTCAGAGGTCCGTTAAAAGCGCAGAGAGCATCATGAAGAACAAGGAACACACCAGGCAGGTCCGAGATACTGTTGTGAAGAAGTTTAAAGCCGGATTTGGATACAAAAAGATTTCCCAAGCTTTAAACATCCCAAGGAGCACTGTGCAAGCGATAATATTGAAATGGAAGGAGTATCAGACCACTGCAAATCTACCAAGACCTGGCCGTCCCTCTAAACTTTCAGCTCATACAAGGAGAAGACTGATCAGAGATGCAGCCAAGAGGCCCATGATCACTCTGGATGAACTGCAGAGATCTACAGCTGAGGTGGGAGACTCTGTCCATAGGACAACAATCAGTTGTATATTGCACAAATCTGGCCTTTATGGAAGAGTGGCAAGAAGAAAGCCATTTCTTAAAGATATCCATAAAAAGTGTTGTTTAAAGTTTGCCACAAGCCACCTGGGAGACACACCAAACATGTGGAAGAAGGTGCTCTGGTCAGATGAAACCAAAATTGAACTTTTTGGCAACAATGCAAAACGTTATGTTTGGCGTAAAAGCAACACAGCTCATCACCCTGAACACACCATCCCCACTGTCAAACATGGTGGTGGCAGCATCATGGTTTGGGCCTGCTTTTCTTCAGCAGGGACAGCGAAGATGGTTAAAATTGATGGGAAGATGGATGGAGCCAAATACAGGACCATTCTGGAAGAAAACCTGATGGAGTCTGCAAAAGACCTGAGACTGGGACGGAGATTTGTCTTCCAACAAGACAATGATCCAAAACATAAAGCAAAATCTACAATGGAATGGTTCAAAAATAAACATATCCGGGTGTTAGAATGGCCAAGTCAAAGTCCAGACCTGAATCCAATCGAGAATCTGTGGAAAGAACTGAAAACTGCTGTTCACAAATGCTCTCCATCCAACCTCACTGAGCTCGAGCTGTTTTGCAAGGAGGAATGGGAAAAAAGTTCAGTCTCTCTATGTGCAAAACTGATAGAGACATACCCCAAGCGACTTACAGCTGTAATCGCAGCAAAAGGTGGCGCTACAAAGTATTAACTTAAGGGGGCTGAATAATTTTGCACGCCCAATTTTTCAGTTTTTGATTTGTTAAAAAAGTTTGAAATATCCAATAAATGTCGTTCCACTTCATGATTTTGTCCCACTTGTTGTTGATTCTTCACAAAAAAATACAGTTTTATATCTTCATGTTTGAAGCCTGAAATGTGGCAAAAGGTCGCAAAGTTCAAGGGGGCCGAATACTTTCGCAAGGCACTGTATATTAATATGGGCTATTTTCAGCCCTTTCCTGTGTAGCTTATCAGAGAAATACATAACATGGAAAAGAGAAAACAAAGCAAGAAAACAAAATATACATTCCATTAATCAGTTGGTGTGTGTGTGCTGCGGGTTGAAGCTACAAACCCATAAGCTTGGCTCTATCATCCCTTCCAGTCTTTTGGGAGGGAGGGTGTGCAATGAGCCTGCCATAGCGGATTCAAGCAATGACCCCACACACTATGGCAGCTTTCATGGCTGGGATAAGTTATTTTCTCTTCTGGTGCACAGCTTTAGGATATTCCTCATTGAGGAAGATGTATGTTCCTCTCATGTTCTTTGCTCTTTCCAGAATAGCTACCTTGTCCTTGAACCTCAGGAACTTGACCACTTATCGGCCTGGACCTGTCACCTGGGCCGGTGGTGGGTTTTCCAGTTCTGTGGGTGCGCTCTACCTCAATCTTCCTGTGGTCCATCTTCAGTTTCTCTGAGATAATTTCCCTCACTTTGTCCTCAGACTCCATCCAGGTCTCGTGTGGAGATTCTGCAATTCCGTCCACAACCATGTTGTGTCGCCTTGATTGTACCTCAAGATAATCTGATTTCTCTGTCATTGTTATCATGGATTCACATACAGAACTGATGTCCTCTCTCAATGACTTACAGATTGCTGTCATCTTAGGAGAACTGCAAACATTTCTTCAGGTCCTGGACCTCTCTGGTCAGGTTGTGCATTATTTTATTAGTTGACTCCACCAGTATTTGGACAAAACACTTGAAGCTATTTTCTTGTTGTTGTAACAACTGCTTGTAGAACTATTTTTGATTGTTTAAAAGATCCTTCACCTGTGATAGAGAGACACCACTGTCCTCAATGGTACTCCTGCCGGCTTTGGTCTTTGTCATGGTAGCAAAGTAGGTTGCGCTGTTACCCCTCGCAGTTCCAGACAGGTCAGGTCGCAGGGAAGATTGAAAACAATAAACAGCAGGGATCTACATAGCCACAAACCCGGGACAATCCGTGGTCCCAGCCACAATGGCTAACCGCGTCGTGGGCTGCGTTCAACTCCTCATGAAAACCCTGCTAGCTTGATAGGCAGCTAGCTAACAGCTAACTAGCAGCTACACCAAACAGCTCCTCAGATTCGGCCTTGGTCGGCAAGATCACTGGACAGCAGTGGAGGCTGCTAAGGGGAGGTCGGCTCATAATAATGGCTGGAATGGAACGAATGGAGCCCGTTCTCCCCAATTAAGGTGCCACTAACCTCATGTGCTGGACAGAGAGTAGCAGTCCCAGCAACTAATGCCAACAGGGTTGCGGGATCCAAACTCAAAAGATAGCTAGCTACTAAGAAACTTTTCAATACACTTTTAAAACAACAAACGCTCAAAAACAACAAACCAAGCTCTCCCACGTTCCGTGTTCAACAGGAAGAGACGTGAATGATTACTGTTTCATTGTCTCCAAGTGGCTACACAGGTTTGCTATGCTGTCAATCAGGCACTCTTAGCTATCCAGATAGATATTGCAGTGATCACAATATAGGCCAGTCATAGTTCCTATTAAAAACAGTCATAAAGGGTACACAGTAAATGCAGTAGAAACAGTAATACATGCCTTCCAAGTCATACTAGAACTATGAGTTCACTTTGTTGTAACCTTGACATTTGACATTAGCAGTAACCTAACCTTGTCACCAGGCCTATGAAGTCTACTGTAGTGTACAAGACTTATCAATAACCTGACTTTGCTTGAACAAAATCTCTACAGGTGTAGGTTTATAGGGCTCATGTTCTTCTCTGGTTTACAGTTGCTGTTGGTTTGTTTGTTTCCTTGTTGTTGATTGTGATCTGACAAGGATCCTATTCCTCTGGTTTCCATCTCAGTATCACTAACAATTCCTGTTGTTGTCTATTAATGAGGCTTAGTCAAACAACACAGGACAGACTGCAGGATAAGAACCTATCTTTTCCCTCTGGTTAAAGTTGTTTTGGACGGATGGGGGATATGAAGGTGTGCTCAGTCATTCATGACCTGTTAAGAAAAAAATTAATTTATGATGATAATTGCGTCATCATTAACCTTTTTTATAGGTCGGTGCTCATAGACAGTACTTTACAACTTTGTATGAAATTACTGCTTTTACTGTGTACCTATATGACCATTTTTTAATGGGAACTATGGCTGTTGCTCTTTGCAGTTTTTTTTCATTCCTGCTCTTGGAGTTCTACATTTTAGGTGCTGGTACGCCAATTTAGTCCATACCGGTGTGCACCAGCTCTATTCAAGCACTGATGCGTTGAGAGTCACGTCAACAAGTCATTAATTAAGGATAATTTCAGTTTGACAGGGGGCAGAGACACAGACAGTCTCATCAGTCTAGCCTGGACAGGGCCTCTCCAAACATCAGCTGTATATTCAGCTCTCATCCTATGGATCAGGTTTTACTGCTGTAATTTGGGCCTGTATGACATCTCACCGCTAATCCAGATTCCACTGTAAATTATGAATGATGGCTGTGCAGTAAGTCAACATGGACACTAACAGAACTCAAACAAACCAGGGCTCACTCTGCCTCGGTGCGATGTGAAGGAATCGATCAGGCTTTTGTGTGTTCACATATTCACACACACACAGTGTCTGGGCTGCATGGGCACGTGCTCATTGATTAATCAATTACTGGAAGCAAATAGTTTTGCCAGACAAATGGCAAATGGCAGTGGGGCTTGTCGTGGAAAGTACTGAAAGAGATTGTCATTTCTTCAAACAATCATCTTTATTTAATATTGATTATTTATTGCAATAATGAGGCTGGTCGACCCCCCAAGGTGCAGAGACCAAGGTGCAGCGTGGTGAGCGTACATTTTATTTTATTTAGTCAAATGTCACCAACAAAACAAGGAAACGACCGTAAAGCTTACAAGGGCTATAGTGCCCCTAACAAAGATAACTTCCCACAATGACAAAAGGTGAAAAGGCTGCCTAAGTATGATTCCCAATCAGAGACAACGATAGACTGTTGTCCCTGATTGAGAACCATACCCGGCCAAAACATAGAAATACAAAAACATAGAAAACAACATAGAATGCCCACCCAGATCACACCCTGACCAAACCAAATAGAGACATAAAAAGGCTCTCTGAGGTCAGGGCATGACATCTGCTCTGAAATTCCAAGGGTCAAAGGTTGAAAATGAGAGCCCTGTGATAAGGTTCTCAGTGGCAAATGTCTTTAGGAGAAAACTTTATTTACAGACAGCCAAAGCGTGCTGCTGATTCCCGACCCAAAAAATACCATTCATAAAAATTTGGAAGCGAGTCAGAAAGATGGTGCCAAGCATCTGCTATCATCACCAGGGCTCCTTCACCCAAACAATTCTCTCTCTCTCACTTACAGAAAGTCACACTGTCTGTTTCATAACTCCCGAACGCAACTAAGCCTAATTAATCTTCATTTATGCCAACGTCTGTGACTCAAACATCAATGAAACGCTGCAGTTTAGACACAGAGGCAGGAGGTATAATTCCACATGGGGATTTTTTTTGTTGTAGCCAGATTAGGGGAACAATTTTGAATGTGAATGGAAGCGCATCTAGACACTGAGGAGAAGAGTATTAGATTAAGTTGGTTCCAATTTAATCAAAGTTTAAGAAAGGAAGTTTGGGGTAAATGGTTTGGGCTTGGGGGAGGTCATATTTGTTCCCTTTGTTTATTGAAGACTTGATTTATTTACCTTAGCAAGACGGACAAGTCTAGATAAACCTGGTCCACTGCACTCTCAAGGTGAACGCTGCTGTGGCTGAGATTGACAGCACTGCAAATGGGCAATGTCTTAGTAGTACTTAGTAGCAATGACTGATTACAACAGAATGATAGTTAACTAACCTGTCCTGAATTCCTCTGCATGTAGGCTGGTAAAAGCAATCATGATCATAAAATTGTCAGAGACTCCAGTGACCCAAGTCATAGACTGTTTTCTCTGCTACTGCATGGCAAGCGGTACCGGAGAGCTAAGTCTAGGACCAAAAGGCTCCTTAACAGCTTCTACCCCCAAGCCATAAGACTGCTGAACAATTAATCAGATGGCCACCGGACTATTTATATTGATCCCCGCCTCCCTCCTTTTGTTTTGTGCTGCTACTTGCTGTTTATTATCTATGCAGTCACTTCACCCGTTCCTACATGTACAAATTAACCTGTTTCCCTGCACACTGACTCGGAACCAGTACCCCCTGTATATAGCCTCTTTATAGTTATGTTATTGTGTTACTTTATATTATTATTTTTTAAATACTTTAGTTTATTTGGTAAATACTTTCTTAAGTCCTCTTAACTGTTGGTTAAGAGTTTGTAAGTAAGTATTTCATGGTAAGGTCTACATTTGTTGTATTCAGCGCATGTGATAAATAAAGTTTGATTTGACATGGCATGGTACTGTATTTGTGATTGAATCCCCTTTCTTCTGTCATAAAAAATGCTGAGTGAATTGAGTCATGAAATTGTACTGTGTCATGGGAAATGCGGAATGAATTGTGTTTTGGAATTTTATTCTGCCATGGGAATTGCCGAATGAACTGTGTAATGGAAAATGTAGATAATTCAGCCAAATAATTTCGGAATACATCACATAAAGATTAAAGATGAATGTTTTCAACAGGCACCACCTCCAAACATGTGGTGATGCTGGCAGGCAACACAGCCAAGCATGGCCTTCGCTGCAAAGCCTGCAAGATGAGCATCCACCACAAGTGTGAGAAAGGAGTGGGATCGCAACGCTGCCAAGGCAAGCTGGTAAGAGCCTTAACATCGTCACAAAATTAAATATACACTGAACAAAAATATAAACGCAACATGTAAATAAATGTTGGTTTCATGAGCTGATATAATATATCACAAGCTTATTTCTCTCAAATTTTGTGCACACATTGTTTTTACATCCCTTTTAGTGAGCATTTCTCCTTTTGCCAAAATAATCCATTTACCTGACAGGCGTGGCATATCAAGAAGCTGATTAAACAGCATGATCATTACACAGGTGCATCTTGTGCTGGGGACAATAAGGCCACTCTAAAATGTGCAGTTGTCACACAACACAATGCCACAGATGTCTCATGTTTTTTTATCGCTGGCAATTTTAATGCACATACGTACCATGACGAGATCCTGAGGCCCATTGTCGTGCCATTCATCTGCCACCCGCATCACCTTGTGTTTCAGCATGATAATGTACAGCCCCATGTCGCAAGTATCTTTACATAATTCCTGTAAGCTGAAAATGTCCCAGTTCTTCTATGGCCTGCATACTCACCAGACATGTCACCCATTGAGCATGTTGGGAATGCTCTGAATTGACGTGTAGGACAGCGTGTTCAAGTTCCCACCAATATCCAGCAAATTCGCAACGAGGAGTGGTACAACATTCCACAAGCCACAATCAACAGCCTGATCAGCTCTTTGCGAAGGAATGTGTCGCGCTGCATGAGGCAAATACCAGATACTGACTGGTTTTCTGATCCACGCTCCTACCTTTTTTAAGGTGTCTGTGACTAACAGATGCATATCTGTATTCCCAGTCATGTGAAATCCATAGATTAGGGCCTAATGAATTAATTTCAATAGACTGATTTCCTTATATGAACTGTAACTCAGTAAATTTTCGAAATTGTTGCAAGTTACTTTTATATTTTTGTTCAGTGTATTTGTTTCTATTAAGTGTCTCCAGAAAGTATTCAAAACCCTTTACTTTTGCCACGGTTTAAATTGTTGCATGTTGCATTTATATTTTGTTCAGTATAGAGCTAAATTTAGTACTATACTAGTATAATACTGTATGTACTGTATCTCTATGGACATCATCACCAGTGTCATCATTATTGTCGTCATCAATGTCATCATCAATTACACCACTGTCATCATCCATAGAGATACATACACTATGTTCTATCACACATCATCAGAGTAATCATCAGCATTCTCTCCAGCTAGCCAAAGAACATATTGAAAATATTGTATTAACGTCATCATCAGCACCATCAACCTCTCTTCATGCCTACAGTACAGTATGTCTCCCTGCATAAAGCATTAATCCAAAGTCAATAGGTCTACCCTCGAGGCATCTTTTCATTACATGTAATTTATTGACGCCCTACAGTACATGCCATTCTGTTAGGAGTACACCATCGGGATCGAAGCCTGTTGCGTAGTATTATTCACATGTTCAAATATTCGTCTCAAAAGTCCCAACAGAATACCAGATTAAAGATGGTGTGGAACATATTGTGCAGCGAGGCACAACTCCACAGAGGTTGATGTACTCATCACAAAGACAGGAAAGATAGATTAGTAATGTGGCACTGCAAACACAGTATTGAATAATCATGGTGGACCTCAAAGTCCACTGCAACTGCCAAATTGCAGCTGCAGTGGATACAGTTTGTGAGAAGGGGGGGGGGGGTAGTTGCAGAGAGTACCAACACCCATCCGTCATTTCGCCGTCGTCCACTGTACTCAAGGGAACTGGCAGTCACGACTACACAGGGGCTTTTAAGTCATTCATATCAAATCACACGTCCCACGCAGAAAATATACAGCTTGTGCGGTTCTGTCATGTGTGATTGCCTTGGCTCTCCAGTGACTAACTCCTCCAGAGTCCAGGTTGTCCCTGGCCTGCACGGGAGGGAGTTTACTGGGATTGACAGGGAATTATTGGGAATAACTGGACATTACTGAGTTTAAATGGAGTACTGGGTAGGATTAAATGAAAATGATCAGGATTGAACTGAGGTTCAGTGAACCATGAGAATATATTGGATACAGGGAGACACGTGTTCCCTTTGCCCTCCTTTTTTCTTCTTCCATGAGCTGCCCAATGCCTTGAGGATGAGCCTTGTGGAGATAGGGATCAGCTTTCAGGAGTGGAAAATGAGGTTGAAGGGTCAAGCATAAAAAGAGAATATACTCCCAGTGGGGCTCGCCTCTAAATTAAGGTTTCTCTAAACTTGGCAGGTTGTATTTCTACAACCCTGCTTATTTCTCTTGGCAACAACATTTGGTCGGAGTAAAAAGAGAATACATTGCTGCTTGGGGCTATCTTGAAACCAAACATATATCATGATGCGATGTTTGAGTTGAAGATAAAAATATAACAGTGAAACTGTGACTATTGGGCTGCACTTGAGAGGTGCTTATAGAGTTCGAGAGTTGCTTATTTCAGCTTCTCGTTATCAGCCGCGGCACATTGAGAATCAATCAAGGCAGATTACTTATGCAGATTGCTTGAACACACGGTTGATCATGCAAAATGTAAACAAACAAAAGGAGGCCTCTCCTCCTTTGTGCAGTGGAGGCAGAATGATTGTGCTAATTGTAGGACTAATGCATCGTCTGTGTAGCTGCCAAAAACCCGAAACACAATACAAGTAGATTTCATTGTCAGATCATTATCCCAGTAAGGAAATGACCTTTCACTATATATTATGCTGAGTTGAATCTCCTTGTTTTGATAAATGTAGTTATTGATAAACACCTGATGTAGCCCTTTCCTGCAGTCAAATGACCTAGTGGCCTCATGGATGGAATGATATTTATATTTTCATAATTCCATGATAAACATTATTTTAAAAATCTGCTGAAAATCCTGTGCTTCTATGTAAAGCGGTTTTGTTATATTTCAGTCGTCTGTGATGTACAGTGCCTTGCGAAAGTATTCGGCCCCCTTGAACTTTGCGACCTTTTGCCACATTTCAGGCTTCAAACATAAAGATATAAAACTGTATTTTTTTGTGAAGAATCAACAACAAGTGGGACACAATCATGAAGTGGAACGACATTTATTGGATATTTCAAAAAGATTTAACAAATCAAAAACTGAAAAATTGGGCGTGCAAAATTATTCAGCCCCTTTACTTTCAGTGCAGCAAACTCTCTCCAGAAGTTCAGTGAGGATCTCTGAATGATCCAATGTTGACCTAAATGACTAATGATGATAAATACAATCCACCTGTGTGTAATCAAGTCTCCGTATAAATGCACCTGCACTGTGATAGTCTCAGAGGTCCGTTAAAAGCGCAGAGAGCATCATGAAGAACAAGGAACACACCAGGCAGGTCCGAGATACTGTTGTGAAGAAGTTTAAAGCCGGATTTGGATACAAAAAGATTTCCCAAGCTTTAAACATCCCAAGGAGCACTGTGCAAGCGATAATATTGAAATGGAAGGAGTATCAGACCACTGCAAATCTACCAAGACCTGGCCGTCCCTCTAAACTTTCAGCTCATACAAGGAGAAGACTGATCAGAGATGCAGCCAAGAGGCCCATGATCACTCTGGATGAACTGCAGAGATCTACAGCTGATGTGGGAGACTCTGTCCATAGGACAACAATCAGTCGTATATTGCACAAATCTGGCCTTTATGGAAGAGTGGCAAGAAGAAAGACATTTCTTAAAGATACCCATAAAAGTGTTGTTTAAAGTTTGCCACAAGCCACCTGGGAGACACACCAAACATGTGGAAGAAGGTGCTCTGGTCAGATGAAACCAAAATTGAACTTTTTGGCAACAATGCAAAATGTTATGTTTGGCGTAAAAGCAACACAGCTCATCACCCTGAACACACCATCCCCACTGTCAAACATGGTGGTGGCAGCATCATGGTTTGGGCCTGCTTTTCTTCAGCAGGGACAGGGAAGATGGTTAAAATTGTTTGGAAGATGGATGGAGCCAAATACAGGACCATTCTGAAAGAAAACCTGATGGAGTCTGCAAAAGACCTGAGACTGGGACGGAGATTTGTCTTCCAACAAGACAATGATCCAAAACATAAAGCAAAATCTACAATGGAATGGTTCAAAAATAAACATATCCAGGTGTTAGAATGGCCAAGTCAAAGTCCAGACCTGAATCCAATCGAGAATCTGTGGAAAGAACTGAAAACTGCTGTTCACAAATGCTCTCCATCCAACCTCACTGAGCTCGAGCTGTTTTGCAAGGAGGAATGGGGAAAAATTTCAGTCTCTCGATGTGCAAAACTGATAGAGACATACCCCAAGCGACTTACAGCTGTAATCGCAGCAAAAGGTGGCGCTACAAAGTATTAACTTAAGGGGGCTGAATAATTTTGCACGCCCCATTTTTTCAGTTTTTGATTTGTTAAAAAAGTTTGAAATATCCAATAAATGTCGTTCCACTTCATGATTGTGTCCCACTTGTTGTTGATTCTTCACAAAAAAATACAGTTTTATATCTTTATGTTTGAAGCCTGAAATGTGGCAAAAGGTCGCAAAGTTCAAGGGGGCCGAATACTTTCGCAAGGCACTGTATATAAAGTGTAATATTAGGATGCAAACTCAAAACGTAATACATTTCAACTCTATATCTGACATGGTACAGGTGTCTTCTTATTTTAAGCCCATAACCATGTGTGAGGTGTATACTTTTGTTTCAAAGTAGATTTGTTTAAGACTACCAAGAAACAAGGCCTCCTGAGTGGTGCAGCAGTCTAAGGCACCACAGTGCTAGCTGTGTCACTACAGATCCTGGTTCGATTCCAGGCTGTGTCGCGCCTGTCTTCTGGGTTAAGCAGGCATTGTGTCAAGAAGCAGTGCGAATTGGCAGGGTGTTTTGGAAGACGCGCGGCTCTCGACCTTCGCCTCTCCCGAGTCTGTACGGGAGTTGCAGCGATGGGACAAGACTGTAACTACAAATTGGATACCACAAAATTGGGGAGAAAATGGGTAAAAAATATATATATTTAAAAAAAGACTAAACAAGAAACACTGTGAGCCTGATTTAGCCAACTGCAGTAAAAGGTTAGTTATTCCACCTACTTGTCTTATACAAGCATGTATTTCACTGACATTACCATCCTTACCTCAGATTACTCTTTCTTGGGTGAGATACTGATTCAGAAAATTGAGGCTGTCTACTGTCATTTTTCTGGATATACGAGGGACACATCTCTGATGGGAAATATTGATTGTATGGGAAGCAGTAAACACAGAAATGTCATGGTTAGATAAATGATAGTCTGGGGGAGTGTCCTTGTAAGAACTTGGTATGTGGGGAATGGGACAGGACTTAACAGCAAAGAGACTGGTATACATCTTCTTAATGACTTTGGGGCTGTATTCAAAAAGGGTTTCAGAGTAGGAGTGCTGATTTAGGATCAGGTCCCCCTCCTGTCCAAAGAATCTTATTGATTATGCTCTAAACTGATCCGTCATCAGCATTGCTACTCTGAAACTCTGTGAATACGGGCTATGAAATCTGCTGTATGGCACTCTGCCAGCTTAGTTGTTCAAACCGTACACAAGCAACTTAAAGTAACAGAATTGATGCTGGACTAATCTGCTTCTGGTCCAGATGCACTTCTTCAATCAACCCTCATTAAGAAATTTAAACTAAACATTAGGTAATATTGTTTAGCATGGCTGATGTAGGGAGAGTGATCAGCAGGTGGTTTAGAGGGGGAAATAGGAAGGACATGTCACAGTGGTCTGAAGTGGTAGGTTTTAACCAGTTTTTCTCGCCTGGGATATGTCTAAAATGGCTCCTCTGCTTTGGCCAACTCATTGTCAAGACAAAGAATGATGTTGCGTGGTTGAATGCAGAAACACTCTGAAACCCAGACTAAAATACAGTATAGACAAATACAATTTGATTTGATTAATACAGTGCATGTGGAAACTTAACAGAGAAATTAGGTTATGCAGTGGCTCTAATGTATTTTGCTGGTGGTGTGCTGTGCTGTCTGTTGACGTATCGATCCATCACTCACTATGATGTTCCTGCCCTCTCTTAACCTCTCCCTCCCCCCTCCACAGCCAAAGGGCTTTCGACGGTACTACAGCTCCCCACTGCTGATAACGGAGCAGTTTGGCTACATCAAAGAAGTCATGCCCATTGGTAAGCGCACTCTCTTTCCCTTTACCTTGACAATACTCTAGAGATGTCACTACAAACCAATGTGCATGAACAGAAGATACTCAGCTATTATTGGTAAGTTTCCTTAATTATTAAGAAAAGTATATTTTGTTGTTGAAACCAACACGTTTCGGCAAATGCCTTCATCATTTACTGAGACAAGACAAAGGACTTTATATTCCTTTCAAAAGGACAACATGAACAGTAGGTTACATTGATACACAGCTAGACTGTCATGTAGGGGTTCTTGTTGTGTGATTGCTTTGACTGAAAATAGGTTTTCTCCTTCCAGCTTGTGGCAGTAAAGTGGACCCTGTGTATGAAGCTCTCCGGTTCGGGACGTCTCTGGCACAGAAGAACAAGAGGGCCAGTGGCTTTGAGTCCCCCCACAGAAACTCTGTAAGAACAACAACAACAACACAATGTATTAATGAAACAACCTCATCAGCAACTCAACAGCTGACAGTCATTTAGGAAACTACTCCATCAATAGTAGCGGTGTGTGGGTAAAATCACTGAGGAAGCCAAGCCAGTTAAAAAGCCATATTACAACCTGTTGTGATAATTGCGTTGTTTGCTCTATAACCCATTCGTTAATACGCAACCGAGATATACAATAATAAGGCCGTGACCATAAAGACAACAGTCTCACAGTGGCGGAATATATTCAACTACACATACGTTTGTTTCATCACAAAACCGGTGAAGTTCACAAAGCAAATATTGCATGTAATACGTTATACCTGTTATACGTTATGCGTTCACCTGTAGCATGGTCAATAAGTTCATCCTTTCGACAGTTTACTAAACAACTACTGATTTTGAACCACGGAGTTACCGCAAGTCACCACAAAGACAACAGGAGCACTGCCTCCGCTATTCAAGCACTATTTCAACGTAAATGTTTAAACATCATCAAATCAACAAGGCTATATATGCTTAGTTTAATACACTGAAAACAAATTTAAAGATACCAAAAACAATTTAGTCCAATCAATGTGGCTAAATATCATGTGGCTGTCCATGGTACTGATTTATCTGTGTGTGTGTGCGTGTGTGTGTGCGTCCGTGCTCATGCAAGTAAAACAAAAAATGTTGACTCACCCTACTTGTAGACTAGTTGAACGCCAATGCCATCCTCCTCTCTTTCATGTTGGCAAAATGGTTTATGGCTCAGTCATACGGTACACTTTTATTTTTGTTGTCATAGGCTACCTAGCTAAAATGTTTGCTAGCTTCAGTTCCTCGCATGGGCAACAATGAACCAGCTAAGTTAGCTAGCTAGCTAACGTGAGCCTACTAGGATACATCTAGGCTACATATTGAACTTCAATCGTCTCAGGCCAGTGGCACAAAATATGAATTTATTGTTAGATCAGAATTGCCATCAGAATCATTGGTCTGTACAGAGAATTAAGCCAAAAACACAAGTCCAAATCCCCATCTCCATCCATGGCTTAGGAAAGGCCCGATTTAGCAAGCTAGCTACTGCAGGACATCAACACAGCAGATCAGAAACAGACAAGTTTGAAAATGATGTTTTGCTTAGGAATTGTTTTGATTTGCTCTGAAGCCAAATCCAAACTGGCTTCCCTTGGTCGGGCATTTTGCTGCACCAAGACAACCCACAGTTCAGCTCAGCTCAACGATGATTGGCTAATTATTTTAGGCCAAATACCAAATGGACAAATGTACAGGTCTCAATCAATCAATCAAATGCTACTTCGGCAACATGTTATACTCTTTTGGTCCAAACAGCATCAGATACATGGGCTACACATACTGAGATTCAGCCACTTGCTAATTTATGGAAATGTATGAAAACACAGAGAGACGAAAGATAAATTATTTTAGAATTTTTATTGGTTAAATATTTGGGGACGCCTGGCTTCCCTTTGAATCCACTGCCCATCAGCAACACATAGTGATTCATAACTAGTTAACTAATAGCTACAGTATGTCAAACCAGTGGCTAGGCTACTAACATAACAATCATTAAGCAGGTGATTTTAATGTGTTTATGTCATGAAGTTCTGTGCTTTGGTGCTTCTCTTTCATCTTTAATGCCGAGCGATTAGTGCTTTTTGAGGTCGGTTCGGATTGATTATTAAAAAAATGATCACGGGTTTCGATGCATTATGTGGGTTGAATGCTGTAACACTGAATAAAATAATGAATACAAGTCCAATGATGGTAGTGACTGCCCATTACTGCTCATCACTTATTAACCATCATATATTACATTTCCTTTACTTTAAATCAAATATTTGTTTTATTTTATGACTATGAGCCTATGCTGTCTGACAAAATCACTGTTTTAGGAGTTTTTCAAAGTAATTAAGGCATACTTTTATGGTTGCTGAATACCAACTATCAATCACTTAGATCATGTATTTTCAGGCTCGCGAAGCAACTGCTTTCCATCCCTCTAGATCGTGGGTTCTCTCTTCTCTCAGTCTCCATGTCTGCTCCTCACAGACCGGACAAGTTTAACACTAGAACCGCCATAGCCGAACGGCCACTAGCGTTTGATTTTGTAAATAAAAAAATCTGCTCCCCACCAAAAAACTATGTCCTGCCCCTTTCCTGACTTTCCCTAAATGTTTTTATTTTACACTGCTCGTTTGTCAGAATTTTGAAATCACAAACAGAAAAGTATTTAGAGCCTTCTTACCCATTTTTGTCACACCTATTCCCAACTTAATCCCCCAAGACATTGTGCTGTAGGTCGTTGGTACCCAGCCAGGCGCTAATGCGACTCTCTTTCCTCACTGAATGAACGGCAAATGGATGAATGGGCAATAATTATGCACCTTCACAATTGAATTTAAATTAGGCCTAACTGAATGATAAGGAGGGTGCATGATTAGGAAGGTGAAGAGGTTGATTTAATTTAGAAAGACAATAGTGTAATGATGAGTTTGTGTTATGCCTATTTATCAGCGTTGGCGCTCAGTTAATAATTTGACCTCGTGCCTTGCAGGTTGATAACATTCTCTTTTACGTTTTACTTTGTAAAAATAAGCTGTTGAAGGACTGTTTTATATACTGTAACTCTATAACTAATCAAATGTATTGTAAGGTAAATGAAAACATGCTATATGTTGCAGTAGGTCTTTAGAATAATGCAAAACATATCCTTGACTCTATCCAAGTTGATGAGCGGGAAACAAACGATGCCAGTCAGCCGGCACAGCCGGTCAATTGAAACTACACCTAAACTATACCAAAACTAATTTCACACATAATAAGAGTTAGCCAATAGACAAGATTACATTTACAATAATCTGATGAGTGACAATATTAAGCCTATAAATTGTCAAATTGTACATGAAGAGATGGGCGCATTTTGAAATTGACAGATGCAGGAAAAGGAGCATCGCTTTATCAAATCCTCCTTCAGGGTCACATGCAGGTAAAATATTTTCATTTCTATGACACTTATCTTTTTCAAATAACTCTCAAAATTCAAGAGGTGCAGCTCTATTTCCAAATCTAATCTTTTCCAAGAATGTCCGTGCTCTGGCTGTGCAGCAGGCCCCTAGTGGTTAAACTGTTGGGCCAGTAAACGAAAGGTTGCTGGATCGAAACCCTGAGCTGACAAGGTAAAAAATCTGTCATTATGCCCTTGAGCAAGGCAGTTAACCTACTGTTCCCGGGGTGCCAAAGATATGGCTGTCGATTAAGGCAGATCCCGTACAACGCTGTGTACTACTTCCTTCACAGAACACCTCACAAGTCCTCAACTGGCAGCTTCATTAAATAGTACCTGAAAAACACCAGTCTCAACGTCAACAGTGAAGAGGTGACTCCGGGATGCTGGCCTTCTAGGCAGAGTTGCAAAGAAAAATCCATATCTCAGACTGGCCAATAAAAATACAAGTTTAAGATGGGCAAAAGAACACAGACAATGGACAGAGGAACACTGCCTAGAAGACCAGCATCCTGGAGTCACCTCTTCACTGTTAATGTTGAGACTGGTGTTTTGCTGGTACTATTTAATGAAGCTGCCAGTTGAGGACTTGTGAGGAGTCTGTTTCTCAAACTAGACACTCTAATGTGCTTGTCCTCTTGCTCAGTTCTGCACAGGGACCTCCCACTCCTCTTTCTATTCTGGTTAGGGCCAATTTGCGCTGTTCTGTGAAGGGAGTAGGACACAGCATTGAGATCTTAACAGTTTTCAGCTGTGCTAACATAATTGCAAAAGGGTTTTCTAATGATCAATTAGCCTTTTAAAATGATAAACTTGGATTAGCTAACACAACGTTCCATTGGAACACAGGAGTGATGGTTGCTGATAATGGGCCTCTGTATGCCTACTGTATGTAGATGTTCCATAAAAACAAATCTGCTGTTTCCAGCAACAATAGCCATTTCCAACATTAACTATGTCTACACTGTATTTCAGATAAATTTGATGTTATTTTAATGGACAAGAAATGTGCATTTCTTTCAAAAACAAGGACATTTCTAAGTGACCCCAAACTTTTGAATGGTAGTGTACATATGATATGAGTAAGGCAAAATATGTAAACACTATTAAAGTGACTAGTGTTCCATTATTAAAGTGGCCAGTGGTTTAAAGTCTGTGTGTATAGGGCAGCAGCCTCTAATGTGCTAGTGATGGCTATTTAACATACTGATGGCCTTGAGATAGAAGCTGTTTTTCAGTCTCTCGCTCCCAGCTTTGATGCACCTGTACTGACCTCGCCTTCTGGATGATAGCAGGGTGAACAGGCATTGGCTTGGGTGGTTGTTGTCCTTGATTATCTTTTTGGCCTTCCTGTTTTGGCCTTCAAGTGCTGTAAGTGTCCTGGAGGGCAGGTAGGTTGATGCATTGGGCAGACAGCACAACCCTCTGGAGAGCCCTGCTGTTGTGGGCGGTGCAATTGGCGTACCAGGCAGCGATACAGCCCGACAGGATGGTCTCAATTGTACATCTGTAAAAGTTTGTGAGGGTTTTGGTGCCAAGTCAAATTACTTTAGCCTCCTGAGATTGAAGAGGTGCACACCGAGGAACTTGAAGCGTTCTACCTTCTCCACTGCTGTCCCATCGATGTGGATAGGGAGGTGCTCCCACTGCTCCCTCTGCTGTTTCCTGAAGTCAATGGATGAATGGGCGATAGAAACCAGATAGAAATTAATAATGGTGCATGTTACTTTAGTTCAGTTTTGGTTAGCTGCAGATGTCGATGTGGATAGGGGATAGGGGGTGCTCCCTTTACTGTTTCCTGAAGTCAGTGGATGAATGGGCGATATAAACCAGATAGAAACTGATAATGGTGCGTGTCACTTTAGTTCAGTTTTGGTTAGATGTCAAAGCCAAGTACTTGCTCAATGGCTTTCCATATCTGGAGAAAGATGAAACCAGGCCAGCGGGTGAGCGATTTTCTGAGACTGTGGGTTTGAGGCTCGTGGAGCCTTCCATGGGCAAAGACAGAAATGTGACCATGGACAACTTATTCACATCAATTTCCCTGGCAGACAAATTGATTGCAAATAAGACTAGCCTGCTTGGAACAGTGAACAAACAAAGGCGGGAGCTGCCCCCCTCTGCGTGAAGCAACATACCAGTGGAGCTGTGGTAAAGCAACACTCATGGTGTACAGATGTAAAATAAATACGTGTTTGCATCCGCAGCACCATGCATCCCATTGTTGCCATCGGCAGTGACCAGAAACCGGAGACGGTGACAGACTGCAATCGCACAATGGTATATATCTCTGCCATATACAGATAGCCTTTCCACCTGCCAAACACCAAATATGGTCCCCTTTTATTATATTACATTCATATTATTACTATTAGTATTATTATTCTATATAATTCTAACCTATTCTATTTTATGTAATAGTTTAGTGTAGGTGCACTCGACCAGATGGCAAGACTGTGCTCTGTAAAAGGAGGTACTCGCAGCTCTCCTGTTGTGGTGTTTTACAACGTGCTCGACATGGGTGCTATCAACGCGTACGTGTTGTACAAGCAATGCCTTGATAAGACAGTCAGCAGGAGAGATTTCATCATGGATCTGGCATGTGAGCATTGTGAGAACCACATGAACGCCAAGAAAGAAGCTACAGCCGTCAAGCAGGCTGCCAAGGCAGCAGGTCCTGCTCTCCCTCTTCCCCAAGCACCACAGTTCCCACTCGGGAAAAATAAGACAATGTCAAGTAGTTCGCATGCGGAATGAGGCACATTTGTTCACACAAAGCCCCGAAGCTGTGTGTTGACTGTGGACCCGAAGCATAAAGAGAAGACGCGATTGATTCATGTGTAAAGGCACGGGTAGAAGGGCATAATACAGTGTCTGATACGATCAACAAATGACTGTTTTTATATCTTGTCATGAATATATTTCCACAAATATTTATTCATGCAATTAATCCTTTGCAATTGTTCATGCACTGGTGCTTTTGTTTAGGAATACAGCAAATTATTTCACCTGCGCAGCTGGCTGTTTGTATTATTATTATTTATCACGTTTCAGGAGAAGACCCAGATGCAGACAGTGTCAAAGTGACAACGTTTATTACTAGAACAGGGGGCAGGCAAAACCACAGTCCAAGGGCAGGCAGAGGTCAGTAATCCAGATCCGAGTCCATAAGGTACAGAACGGCAGGCAGTCTCGGGGTCAGAGCAGGCAGAGGTCAATAATCCAGGGTGGTGTGACAAGGTACAGAACAGCAGGCAGGCTCAGGGCAGGCAGAAATGGTAAAAACCAGGAAAACTAGAAAACAGGAACTAGAAAAAAGACAGCTGCGAGGGGAAACCGCTGGTAGGCTTGATGAACAAAACAAACTGGCAACAGACAAACAGAAAACACAGGTATAAATACACTGGGGATAATGGGGAAGATGGGCGACACCTGGACAATTATTATTGTAGCGGTTTTCTAGTGGTGATGAAAGAGAGTCGGACCAAACTGCAGCGTGTCGATTGCGATCCATGTTTAATATAACAAAAAAACACGAACTTACAAAAAACAATAAACGAAACCGAAACAGCCTATCTGGTGCAAACTAACAACGAGTACACATAGGACACTAAGGACAATCACCCACGACAAACTCAAAGAATATGGCTGCCTAAATATGGTTCCCAATCAGAGACAACGATAAGCACCTGCCTCTGATTGAGAACCACTCCAGACAGCCATAGACCTTGCTAGACAACCCACTAAGCTACAATCCCAATACCACCACCAAAACCCCAAGACAAACACACCACAATTACAAAAACCCCATGCCACACCCTGGCCTGACCAAATACATAAAGATAAACACAAAATACTTTGACCAGGGCGTGACAGAACCCCCTAAGGTGCGGACTCCCGAACGCACCTCAAAACAATAGGGAGGGTCCGGGTGGGCGTCTGTCCATGGTGGCGGCTCCGGCGCGGGACGTGGACCCCACTCCTTTAATGTCTTAGTCCCCTCTCCCTTCGTCCCTGGATAGTCCACCCTCGCCGCCGACCATGGCCTAGTAGTCCTCACCCAGAACCCCACTGGACTGAGGAACAGATCGGGACTGAAGGACAGCTCGGGACCGAGGCAGCTCGGGACTGAGGGGAAGCTCGGGAGTGAGAGAAAGCTCAGGAGTGAGAGAAAGCTCAGGAGTGAGAGAAAGCTCAGGAGTGAGAGAAAGCTCAGGAGTGAGAGGAAGCTCAGGAGTGAGAGGAAGCTCAGGAGTGAGAGGAAGCTCAGGAGTGAGAGGAAGCTCAGGCAGGTAGATAGATCTACCAGCTCCTGGCTGGCTGGTGGTTTCAGCAGATCCTGGCTGACTGGCAGATCCTGGCTGACTGGCAGATCTGGAAGAGTCTGGTTGACTGGCAGATCTGGAAGAGTCTGGTTGACTGGCAGATCTGGAAGAGTCTGGTTGACTGGCAGATCTGGAAGAGTCTGGTTGACTGGCAGATCTGGAAGAGTCTGGTTGACTGGCAGATCTGGAAGAGTCTGGCTGACTGGCAGATCTGGAAGAGTCTGGCAGACTGGCGATGCTGGGCAGACCGGCGGCGCCGGGCAGACTGGCGGCGCCGGGCAGACTGGCGGCGCCGGGCAGACTGGCGACGCTGGGCAGACTGGCGACGCTGGGCAGACTGGCGGTGCTGGGCAGACTGACGACGCTGGGCAGACTGACGACGCTGGGCAGACTGGCGGTGCTGGGCAGACTGGCGATGCTGGGCAGACTGGCGATGCTGGGCAGACTGGCGATGCTGGGCAGACTGGCGATGCTGGGCAGACTGATGGCGCTGGGCAGACTGGCGATGCTGGGCAGACTGGGGGCACTGGCGGCGCTGGGCAGACTGGCGGCACTAGCTGCTCCATATAGGCTGACAGCTCTGGCGGCTTCTTACAGACTGACCGCTCTGGCGGCTCCGTGCTGACTGGCAGCTCCTTGCAGACTGGCAGCTCCTTGCAGACTGGCAGCTCCTTACAGACTGACAGCTCCAGTGCAGACTGACAGCTCCGTGCAGACTGACAGCTCCGTGCAGACTGGCTGCTCCATGCAGACTGGCTGCTCCATGCAGACTGACAGCTCTGGCTGCTTCATGCAGACTGACAGCTCTGGCTGCTCCATGTAGACTGGCTGCTTCATGCAGACTGGCAGCTCGGGCTGCTTCATGTAGACTGACAGCTCTGGCTGCTCCATGCGGACTGACAGCTCTGGCTGCTCCATGTAGACTGACTGCTTCATGCAGACTGGCAGCTCGGGCTGCTTCATGTAGACTGACAGCTCTGGCTCCTCCATGCAGACTGACAGCTCTGACTGCTCCATGCAGACTGACAGCTCTGGCTGCTTCATGCAGACTGGCAGCTCTGGCTGCTCTATGTAGACTGGCTGCTTCATGCAGACTGGCAGCTCGGGCTGCTTCCTGTAGACTGACAGCTCTGGCTGCTCCATGCGGACTGACAGCTCTGGCTGCTCCATGCAGACTGACAGCTCTGGCTGCTCCATGCGGACTGACAGCTCTGGCTGCTCCATGCGGACTGACAGCTCTGGCTGCTCCATGTAGACTGGCTGCTTCATGCAGACTGACAGCTCGGGCTGCTTCATGTAGACTGACAGCTCTGGCTGCTCCATGTAGACTGGCTGCTTCATGCAGACTGGCAGCTGGCAGGGCTGCTTCATGTAGACTGACAGCTCTGGCTGCTCCATGCAGACTGACAGCTCTGACTGCTCCATGCAGACTGACAGCTCTGACTGCTCCATGCAGACTGACAGCTCTGACTGCTCCATGCAGACTGACAGCTCTGGCTGCTTCATGCAGACTGGCAGCTCTGGCTGCGCTGAACAGGCGGGAGACTCCTGCAGCGCTGTGTCGGAGGAAGGCTCTGGCTGCGCTAAACAGGCGGAAGACTCCGGCAGCGCTGGAGATGAGGAAAGCTCTAACAGCGCTAGATAGGCGTGAGACTCCGGCAGCGCTGTAGAGGAGAAAGGCTCTGGCTGCGCTGAACAGGCGGGAGGCTCCGGCAGCGCTGTAGAGGAGGAAGGCTCTGGCTGCGTTAAACAGGCGGGAGACTCCAGCAGCGCAGGAGAGGAGAAAAGCGCTGGCTGCGCTGAACAGGCGAGGCACACTGAAGGCCTGGTGCGTGGTGCTGGAACTGGTGGTACTGGATCGAGGACACGCACAGGAAGCCTGGTGCGGGGAGCTGCTACCGGAGGGCTGGGGTGTGGAGGTGGTACTGGATAGACCGGACCGTGCAGGCGCACTGGAGCTCTTGAGCACCGAGCCTGCCCAACCTTACCTGGCTCGATGCCCACTCTAGCCCGGCCGATACGAGGAGCTGGAATATACCGAACCGGGCTGTGCACCCGCACTGGAGACACCGTGCGCTCCACAGCATAACACGGTGCCTGCCCGGTCTCTCCAGCCCCCGGTAAGCACAGGGAGTTTGCGCAGGTCTCCTACCTGGCATAGCCATACTCCCTGTAAGCCCCCCCCAAGAAATTTTTGGGGCTGACTCTCGGGCTTCCATCCGCTCTGCCGTGCTAGCTCCTCATAATGCCGCCTCTCTGCTTTTGCTGCCTCCAGCTCGGCTTTGGGGCGACAATAATCTCCAGGCTCATTCCAGGGTCCTTTACCGTCCAATTCCTCCTCCCATGTCCATAACTCCAGGTGGTGCAACCTCTCCCACTGTAGCTGCTGCTGCTCCTGCTGCTGCTGCCTCTGTTGCCTCTTCTCCTGTTGCTCCTTTGGGCGGCTACACTCCCCTGGTTTAGCCCAGGGTCCTCTCCCGTCGAAGATCTCCTCCCATGACCAGAAATCCTTGGTGAGCATCTCCTTTTTCGGCTGCTCCTGCCTGTTGACACGCCGCTTGGTCCGTTGGTGGTGGGTGATTCTGTAGCGGTTTTCTAGTGGTGATGAAAGAGAGTCGGACCAAACTGCAGCGTGTCGATTGCGATCCATGTTTAATATAACAAAAAAACACGAACTTACAAAAAAAAAAAACAATAAACGAAACCGAAACAGCCTATCTGGTGCAAACTAACAACGAGTACACATAGGACACTAAGGACAATCACCCACGACAAACTCAAAGAATATGGCTGCCTAAATATGGTTCCCAATCAGAGACAACGATAAGCACCTGCCTCTGATTGAGAACCACTCCAGACAGCCATAGACCTTGCTAGACAACCCACTAAGCTACAATCCCAATACCACCACCAAAACCCCAAGACAAACACACCACAATTACAAAAACCCCATGCCACACCCTGGCCTGACCAAATACATAAAGATAAACACAAAATACTTTGACCAGGGCGTGACAATTATAATTTTAGTTTCTTCTTTGTCTAAACAAGCTGTAACTGGACATGATTAATTACTATAACTCTATTACTAATCAAATATACAAATAAAGTTGATCAAATGGATTAAACTTTAATGTTTTAATTGCAAGGGAAATTAAAATAAGCTATAGGCCTATGTTTTTTCTAGGACTTTGTAGAATTATACAAAACACTTCCTTGACTCTATCTAAACATTTATATATTTTATATATTTCCACGCAAATTTCTTTATTGAATTAATCCTTTACAATAGTTTATGCACTATTTATCAAGCATTTATTTATCAAGCATGTTTGCGCACTTTGCGGGTTGATATGCATCTGATGCATATACTAAAGAGGACGCCTCGTAACGTTCCCTAGCGGATACTTATATGCTGAAAGGCCATGCGGTTCTAGTGTTAAGCGGGCGCACAATGGGTTATGGTCATTGTAGTTAATTACCACATTTTCTGCGCTAAACTATGTCGAATATTGGATGGTTTGAAACTACAACTCCCTGCTACATTGCACAGTTCAGGCTTCATCTGATTTATCTCTACAGAAACAGCTCACAAAAGAAGAAAAAAACATAACAAAATGGTATTCAAATCATTTAAGCAATTAGTTGTTTAAAAAACGAAAAATAACTGGACATTTTGGAATAATCGCTCAGCATTAGGGAAGGGAAAGGGAGAGGGGATACCTAGTCATTTGCACAACTGAATGCATTCAACCGAAATGTGTCTTCCGCATTTAACTCCTCTGAGTCAGAGAATAAGTGTAGGGACTCAGTACATTAGGACAGATACTGGCACCTAGGAAACATGGTGGTGTATCTGTGCTCCGGCACAGTTGCGTGGCTGCTGCTACACTGGCTTAATTGTTTAGAGTTCGATCACTCATTTTAGCCTGGCAGCATGGTTGACGGGTCAAGTTAATACATTATGTACTTTATATATTCTGTTATATTCAGCTGGATTAATGGTACAGATGAGAGACACACATTGAAGTACGTGCCAAAACTAGCGTGCTCTGTTTCTTACAGCAATGATTGGAATGCAATGATTGTACAATTGAAACAAAGAACAGTATGAAAAGCTACAGTACAGCAGCTTCAATACAGGTGTCCTTGTTGTATGTTTACTCCAGCTCTTTAATATCTGATCGTCAGTGGTTGAAAAAGTACCTAATTGTCATAGTTGAGTAAAAGTAAAGATACCTTAACAGAAAATTGCTCAAGTAAAAGTGAAAGTCACCCAGTAAAATACTACTTGAGTAAAAGTCTAAAATTATTTTATTTTAAATATACTTAAGTATGAAAAGTAAATATTTCAAAATATACTTCAGTATCAAAAGTAAAAGTATAAGTAATTTCAAATTCCTTAAATATGGCAAACCAGACGGCACGATTTTCTTGTTTTTTTTAATTTACGGATAGTCAGGGGCACACTCCAACAATCAGACATAATTTACAAACGAAGCATTTGTGTTTAGTGAGTCCACCAAATCAGAGGCAGTAGGGATGAGCATGGATGTTCTCTTGATTAGTGCGTGAATTGGACCATTTTCCTGTCCTGTTAAGCATTCAAAATGTAACGAGTACTTTTGGGTGTCAGAGAAAATGTATGGAGTAAAAAGTACATTATTTTCTTTAGGAATGTAGTGGAGTAAAAGTAAAAGTTGTCAAAAATAGAAATAGTAAAGTAAAGTACAAATACCCCAAAAAACGACTTAAGTACAGTAGTACTTTAAAGTATTTTTACTTAAGTACTTTACACCACAGTTGATCGTGTAATCAATTACAGCCAATAAGGAGTAAATATGACCAATAAAGGAAATCTAGGGGGGATTGGAATGACGACTCCAGGAGAGATATCTGCTCATGAAAAACGCTCAGATTACAGAGCTTTTAGACAGAGAGGAGGACTCGAAGACTCAAAGCATAAAAATTACACCTTTCATCTCCTGCAGTTTATCTGTGTAAATCTCACATTAACTGTACTGCGACTTGAATCAGCCCTTTCTACAAGGATGTCTCAAAGCAACCAGGGCAGTCCTGTCAACGGCAACTGCTACGGAGTGGGTCTAAAATACTATGTGTTTAAACACTGGGACAATGTGATCACAGCAAGGGTTACCATCAATGATAGTAGAGGGCAAACTCAACTCAGCTCACCCACCCCTTTTGCTTACCACTACATACAATAATAATGACCAACTGCAGATTTTGAGCCCATATTACTTTACTTCCACATTCAGTTGATTGGATCATCAGTGTTGTTATGATTCCTTCAACTGTAGCCCAGTCATAATATTAGTCAATGTTTTGGAGCTCCATTGAGCAGCTTTTGTAAATTCAAGATAACATCAAAGCTTTTATGGTGGTCCTGAAAGTGGTCCAACATCTAGACCACCCTCTACGATTCTCAGAAGTGTGGCAAACATTAGGATGTTGTAGAAAGCAGTGTTTCTCAGTGTGTGCATGTTCTGGGTACCTATCTACTGTATGACGGGTGATCTGAATGACTGGTATCAATCTGTCAGTTAGATGTAATAGCTTCTATCTGCTCCCACAGACCAGTGACTTGGCCCAGGTTCCAGAAGAGGCCGTCGCTCACAGCAGTCAACATGAACTCACCAGGAAGCACAGTGATAATGGTGAGTACTGTACACAGTGTACTCGGTGGAGTAAAGTACCTAAGTAAAAATACTGTAAAGTACTACTTAAGTTTTTGGGGTTATTTGTACTTTACTTTACTATTTATATATATTTTGTTTTACTTCACTACATTCCTAAAGAAAATAATGTACCTTTTACTCCATACATTTTCCCTGGCATCCAAAAGTACTCGTTACATTTTGAATGCTTACCAGGCTCGGAACTAAAAGCACAAGCATTTTGCTACACTCGCATTAACATCTGCTAACCATGTGTATGTGACCAATAAAATCTGATTTGATTTGACAGGAAAATAGTCCAATTCAAGCACTTATCACGAGAACATCCATGGTCATTCCTATTGCCTCTGATGGCGGACTCACTAAACACAAATGCTTTGTTTGTAAATTATGTCTGAGTGTTGGAGTGTGCTCCTGGCTATCTGTAAAACAAAAAAAGAAAATGGTGCCATCTGGTATGCTTAATATAAGAAATTGTAAATTATTTATACTTTTACTTTTGATCCTGAAGTATATTTTACAAATTACATTTACTTTTGATATTTAAGTACTGTATATTTAAAACAAAATACTTTTAGTCTTTTACTCAAGTAGTATTTTACTGGGTGACTTTCACTTTGACTTTTTCCACCACTGGGTGTACCAAGAGGCAGCCATTAGTGACACTGGGAAATAAACTTCTGTTATGTATAGACATTATGAATGAAACATTACTGACTACTTAATAATATCTCCATAATCTTAAAAATGCTATACCTAGAATTTCTCAGAATGTCACCCCTAAAGTGGAAGCTAGGTGAATTGCAACAGTACTAGGCTGCATTCAAAACAAATCTCCCCATCCCATGCATCCTATTTCTTCTAACATGGCGGAGGGTCGCACATGAGCCTTTTACTTTAGGCTTTAGTCCACCAGCTTCAAAGGGCTGTAAAAAATAATATTTTTTGTTATTGAAAATATATTTCATAGCAATTTAGATGGTATAATGATTCTCTACACTTTTCAGTGTTTGTTTTCTCATGTAAACGGAAATTGAGCAATTTTAGCATCCAGGAAATAACAGTGCGATTTCTACATTGGCCACTTGACCCGATTTCCACTAAATAACAAAGCCACAAAGTCAAAACAGCTTTCCCATTTTAAGAACAGATGCCGCTCCGGCCGGAAAAATCAATAGCCGAATATCACAGCCAATTACAACACTGGCGAGTAAGTAATATTGTGAAACACTATCATTCCGCTATTACTGCAGATATACACTGAGTATACAAAACATTAAGAAAATTATAGAACTTCAAGGTGAAAGTATTGCCAGAATAGGAATTGGACTGTAGTGAAAAGTTTATCATGATTGTATAACATACAGTATTTCAGAAAATCAATTATATCAATGTATGAATGAATCTTACGGAACCCGGGAGGTGACATTGCCTGAGCTTTTCCGTAGAATCCGTAGAAGGCCTTGCAAAACAATTGACCAATACACCAAACATGTATGTTACATACATTGAGTGTACAAAGATTAGGAACACCTGCTCTTTCCATTACATAGACTGGCCAGGTGAATTCAGGTGAAAGCTACGATCCCTTATTGATGTCACTTGTTAAATCCACCTCAATCAGTGTAGATGAACGGGAGTTAAAGAAGGATTTTTAAGCCATGAAACAATTGAGATATGGATTGTGTATGTGTGCCATTCAGAGGATGAAAGGGCAAGACAAAATATTTCAGTGCCTTTGAACGAGGTATGTAAGTAGGTGCCAGGCGCACCGTTTTGTCTGAAGAACTGCAATGCTGCTGGGTTTTTCACGCTCACCAGTTTCCCATGTGTATCAAGAATGGTCCACCACCCAAAGGACATCCATCCAACTTGACACAATTGTGGGAAGCATTGGAGTCAACATGGGCCAGCATCCCTGTGGAATGCTTTCAACACATTGTAGAGTCCATGCCCTGACAAATTGAGGCTGTTCTGAAGGCAACTACATATCAGAAAGTTGTTCCTAATGTTTGGTATACTCAGTGTATTACAGACATTTTCTGAAATTACAATGCAAAAAAAATAAAAATAAATCCAATGTGTCCTACATTTTTGGTAAAAAAAAGAGGTAATCATTTCATGGAGTCTGTGAAGGGAGAAACCACATGGTTTCTTCCTCATTAGAAGTTTCAGGATGCTTGTATCTAAACCAAAGTAGATCATTTTAAGATTGTTCTATATATCAGTTGGATTCTCTATAAGCTTAAGTATGAGGTCCTAAACCTAGCATGAAAGTGCATCCATGTAGCTGTGTCGGCTAATATAGTCAAAATGTTTGCCTTGGGGTAAGTTGAGCCAGTGGTTGAGCCAATGGCAAGTCGAGCAAATTGCAAGGCATTATTGCTGGGATATGAGGTGACAACAGGGCCTATAAATTTAAAAAAGGGTCTGATCCTTAAGAGGTTTAATACAATTATAAGTACAAAGTGTTTGTTAGGTGTTAAGTCTGAGTTAAAATATGCTTTAAATTATTAAAAGATAAAAGAGCGATTGTGTTGAATTGTGTTTCGGAAATAAAGATAGACATGGTCTTTAAAAGGTAGTGGTACAAATGAACTCAGTACAGAAATGTGTATGCTGCTTCACTTACCCTGTCCTGCCGCTCTCCTTACCTGCCGCCGCTCTCCTTATCTTTTCTGGACAAGCTATGTTTTCAAAACTGTAATATTTACATGAATTCTGATTCTTTCCAGGGATACAAAACATCCTGAAATACAGTATATGTAAATATATTTGTTAGAAATAATAATATATTTCCCTTGACAGAGTGATGTGGAATTAAAGAACTGCTCAACTTACCCCACTCTCCCCTACTTGCATCTCAGTTCTATGTATGGGTACAGTACTCAGAGTAAGATCTCAAAGACACATTTAATTATAGGAGAAATAAGCCAATGAGCCTGACCTTTTGCTTACAGTAGCATTCACCCAGAACAATGAAGTCAAAGAAAGCACACTATTCAAAATGCCATTTGAAGCTCCACACAAAGAATATCATCTGTCCCATAAGGATAGAGAAATAGAAGCATTGTGCTGTGTTCCTCTCTGCTTGCCACATGTAGAGACTGGTATTTCTACTCAACCATATTTGAATATCTGGACAGGGCTCAGTAGGGAAAAAATGACCCAAACTTAAAGTATGAGAATCTGCCCCGTTCGTAGTCCCATCCGAATACCCTGTGGCTTTCTGAAATATGTATTTATTCATGAAATAGCTTCTCTACCTAAGCTTGTAAAATGAATGCTTAGGTTTATTCCAGGACATTCAGTAGATAAAATCCCACTGCTGTAGAGATTCAACCAAGCTTCTCTGTCTTCTAAAGCTTTGATAATTTAAGTATTTGTCATTGATATGTGGTGATTTATTGAATGTTTTGTGTTCCAGTGTTCACATCACTTGAGAACGGGACGGAGCCCATTCCCTATTGCCATGTGGCTGAGAGGAAACCTGATGATTCACCGGTAAGGAGCCCAAGCACTTAATATACAGTATAGTATGAAGATGGCGATGGCGCTGTACTGGATGGCTGCCATTTTGAAAGCTTTCAACGCAACTTTGCTATTTTGTAGTTTATTTTTAGTTTATTTTCATGAAATGTATCCACTATCATTTCTTACAACCGACAAGAACTTTTGAACATCAGATTGGCAGTTAATTACCTCAATATCGGCTTTGACTTCAACTCATCTGCCCTGGGCCCTTTCTGTAATTCCGACCCAATTTTCAACATTACAATGACAAGAGTGTGGGGTAGGGCTGTTACGGTGACCGTATTACTGCCACACCGGCGGTCATGAGTCATGACGGCATTCAAATTCCAGGTGACCGTTTAGTCACGGTAATTAGGATTCTCCAAGTTCTGATGCTGCTGATGGTCATTAGTAGCCTACCAAACTTGCTAACTGCCTGGTACTCCCTTTAATCACTCTGACGTCAATGCAAATGTAAATCAAACATTTTATAGCAGAACCATGAGCTCATGTTATGCAACATTTCTATAGGCTTTGCAATTGCGTGAGAAAACAGAGTGATGGCCTCTATTAAAAAGAGGAGGATCCCATTACCTTTCTATAGGTTAGGCCTACTATATTTATTTCTCAACTTTCCTAATATTATTAAGCACATTCCTTCTCTTTAAAACAGGAGTATAGCCTACCTCACTGGTATGAAAATGAACCACGGGAAAAGCGCTCTCCATTTGCTATTTAAGTGCATAGATGTATTTTTTTCCACTGCACCTGTTCCGAGACAGGTGCGTGATAATGGTCCATTCTGGATCAAAACAAATTTCACCCGTTTATTAATTTGTATATGTAAAGACAAGATTGAACCAATAATAGTGTGATGGGTGACAATATTAGCCTATCACTTGTGAATGATATATTATCACTTGTGAATGATGACCAGCATTTCTTTTTTTACTTTTTCAAATCATAGTCACACACCTGTAGCCTCTATGTTTTGATCACAACTAAAGTTGGCAAATAACTTCTTAAAAGTAAGCATTCATCCGATTTACAAGGGGTATAGAGCCTAACTGGCATACATAAGCTGCGTGTGAGTTTCAAATTTGGGAAAGATCATTTTCACCATAACATGGTGTTTTCCAACTTATGGAACATTCACGCTTATAGCCTGCTGCCGTGTGCGCATTGCTGCGCTTATAATGTGAAGAAATAGCCTCATAGTTTATCAACATTTTAAGCTAAACATTCTCATCTGTTGCATTAGGCTCATTGCTTAAAACATGTTTTTTGATGCTAGTGGTTGTATTCATTTGCGATCTATCGCATCCCACAACTGTCCCGGACAATGTTTTGAATATTTATTTCTCACACAGAATACGTCAACATTTGTACTATGGGGGATAGTAGATTGACATATGCTAGTGCTTTTGCTGTTCGTTAAGGCCTACTAATCTTGTTGGCTGATGAAAAGTAAATGTGGACAGTTCTTCCAATATATTCAATATGTGCCTCAGAATTGGATAAGGACGCGTGAAGTTGTGTCCCCGATGTGTCTGTCTTCACTTGTAGCCTTTGAGATAGACCCGATCACGTGACTGAGAGCCATGTGAGTGAGAGGCACACAGCTCAAGGGCACAACGGCCACTGGACGCAAAAGGCATGGATTTTTTTTAGGGGGCATTACAGCCGCACAAAGGGGATGCAGCCGGGAAATTCGAGGCATTATCGAGTGCATGTCAAATTGTGAATGAGATACTGATGAAGTGTGTACAGCCTGCGCAAAAACAAAGCAGAACTCATACCTTTCATGCGGCTTTGTTCAAATCATCATTAGAGTCGCATCATGCAGCCTTAGAATGTATAAAAAATCTAAACATATAGCCCAACATTTGTGTTACAACCAAAGTTACATAAATAACTCTAAGCATACTTGTTTCTTTGTTAACCGCTCAACACAGAATAGCCGCATGTGCGCACTCCCTCAATCGTTTGGAGAAAATATCCTTTCTATTTTATTCAGCAAATTTTGTCTGCTAAATAAACTAGTAGCCTACAGCCATATGACATAGCCAGAACAGGGCCTAACATCAAATCAAATTATATTTGTCACATGCGCCAAATACAACAGGCCTTACAATGAAATGCTTACTTACAAGCCCTTAACAACAATGTAGTTTAAAGAAAAATAAGTGTTAAGAAAGTATTTACTAAAATAAACTGAAGTAAAAAAGAAAGAAAGAAAAGAAAAAGAAAATAACAAATAATTAAGGAGCAACAATAAAATAACAGTAGCGAGGCTATATACAGGGGATACCGGTACAGAGTCAATGTGCAGGGGCACCAAAGAATAAAGATATAAACTTGCCGTTTTCACATACAGTGCCGTGAAAAAGTATTTGCCCCCTTTCTGATTTTCTCGATTTTGGGTCATTTTTGATACTGAATGTGTCACGTTCGTCATAACAAGGATACCAAGGCGCAGCGTGATATGAATACATTCTTCTTTATTAAACGAAGAACACTAAACAAAATAACAGAATGAACGTGAAGCTATATAAACCGAGTGCTGACAGGCAACTACACATAGACAATAACCCACGAAATACCCAAGGAATATGGCTACCTATAGTGCCTTGCGAATGTATTCGGCCCCCTTGAACTTTGCGACCTTTTGCCACATTTCAGGCTTCAAACATAAAGATATAAAACTGTATTTTTTTTATGAAGAATCAACAACAACAATTGGGACACAATCATGAAGTGGAACGACATTTATTGGATATTTCAAACTTTTTTAACAAATCAAAAACTGAAAAATTGGGCGTGCAAAATTATTCAGCCCCCTTAAGTTAATACTTTGTAGCGCCACCTTTTGCTGCGATTACAGCTGTAAGTCGCTTGGGGTATGTCTCTATCAGTTTTGCACATCGAGAGACTGAAATTTTTCCCCATTCCTCCTTGCAAAACAGCTCGAGCTCAGTGAGGTTGGATGGAGAGCATTTGTGAACAGCAGTTTTCAGTTCTTTCCACAGATTCTCGATTGGATTCAGGTCTGGACTTTGACTTGGCCATTCTAACACCTGGATATGTTTATTTTTGAACCATTCCATTGTAGATTTTGCTTTATGTTTTGGATCATTGTCTTGTTGGAAGACAAATCTCCGTCCCAGTCTCAGGTCTTTTGCAGACTCCATCAGGTTTTCTTCCAGAATGGTCCTGTATTTGGCTCCATCCATCTTCCCATCAATTTTAACCATCTTCCCTGTCCCTGCTGAAGAAAAGCAGGCCCAAACCATGATGCTGCCACCACCATGTTTGACAGTGGGGATGGTGTGATCAGGGTGATGAGCTGTGTTGCTTTTACGCCAAACATAACGTTTTGCATTTGTTGCCAAAAAGTTCCATTTTGGTTTCATCTGACCAGAGCACCTTCTTCCACATGTTTGGTGTGTCTCCCAGGTGGCTTGTGGCAAACTTTAAACAACACTTTTTATGGATATCTTTAAGAAATGGCTTTCTTCTTGCCACTCTTCCATAAAGGCCAGATTTGTGCAATATACGACTGATTGTTGTCCTATGGACAGAGTCTCCCACCTCAGCTGTAGATCTCTGCAGTTCATCCAGAGTGATCATGGGCCTCTTGGCTGCATCTCTGATCAGTCTTCTCCTTGTATGAGCTGAAAGTTTAGAGGGACGGCCAGGTCTTGGTAGATTTGCAGTGGTCTGATACTCCTTCCATTTCAATATTATCGCTTGCACAGTGCTCCTTGGGATGTTTAAAGCTTGGGAAATCTTTTTGTATCCAAATCCGGCTTTAAACTTCTTCACAACAGTATCTCGGACCTGCCTGGTGTGTTCCTTGTTCTTCATGATGCTCTCAGCGCTTTTAACGGACCTCTGAAACTATCACAGTGCAGGTGCATTTATACGGAGACTTGATTACACACAGGTGGATTGTATTTATCATCATTAGTCATTTAGGTCAACATTGGGTCATTCAGAGATCCTCACTGAACTTCTGGAGAGAGTTTGCTGCACTGAAAGTAAAGGGGCTGAATAATTTTGCACGCCCAATTTTTCAGTTTTTGATTTGTTAAATCTTTTTGAAATATCCAATAAATGTCGTTCCACTTCATGATTGTGTCCCACTTGTTGTTGATTCTTCACAAAAAAATACAGTTTTATATCTTTATGTTTGAAGCCTGAAATGTGGCAAAAGGTCGCAAAGTTCAAGGGGGCCGAATACTTTCGCAAGGCACTGTAAATATGGTCCCCAATCAGAGACGACGATAAACAGCTGCCTCTGATTGGGAACCAATCCAGGTATCCATAGACATATAAACACAACCCCTAGACAATACAAAAACTACACAAACCACCCTTGTCACACCCTGAACTAACAAAAATAACAAAGAAAACAAAGATAACTAAGGTCAGGGTGTGACAGTACACCCCATCCCCGCCAAAGGTGCGGACTCCCGGCTGCAAACCTAAACCTAAATGGGAGGGTCTGGGTGGGCATCTGACCTCGGTGGCGGCTCTGGTTCTGGACGCCGCCCCCCTTCTTTACACTGAGTTCTCGCCATACACCCCAGGCTGGGGACCGTCGCTGGAGACCGCGGGCTGGGGACCATCGCTGGAGACCGCGGGCTGGGGACCGTCACTGGAGACCCCGGGCTGGGGACCATCGCTGGAGACCCCGGACTGTGGCCCGTCTTTGGAGGTTCCGGACTGTGGCCCGTCTTTGGAGGTTCCGGACTGTGGCCCGTCTTTGGAGGTTCCGGACTGTGGCCCGTCTTTGGAGGTTCCGGACTGTGGCCCGTCTTTGGAGGTTCCGGACTGTGGCCCGTCTTTGGAGGTTCCGGACTGTGGCCCCGTCTTTGGAGGTTCCGGACTGTGAACTGTCGTCGGACGCTCTGGACTGGGTACCGTCGCCGGACGCTCTGGACTGGGTACCGTCGCCGGACGCTCTGGACTGGGTACCGTCGCCGGACGCTCTGAACTGGGTACCGTCACCGGACGCTCTGGACTGGGTACCGTCGCCGGACACTCTGGACTGGGTACTGTCGCCGGACACTATGGACTGCCGAGGCGCACGGTAGGCCTGGTGCGTGGGGCCGGCACTGGTGGTACTGGGCTGGGGACACGCACCTCAGGGCGAGTGCGAGGAGCAGGAACAGGGCGTACTGGACCCTGGAGGCGCACTGTAGGCCTAGTGCGTGGTGCCGGTACTGGTGGTACCAGGCTGGTGACACACACATCAGGGCGAGTGCGGGGAAGAGGAACAGGGCGTACTGGACCCTGGAGGCGCACTGGAGGCCTGGTGCGTGGTGCGGGAACTGGTGGTACCGGGCTGGTGACACGCACCTCAGGGAGAGTGCGGGGAGGAGGAACAGGGCGTACTGGGCTCTGGAGGCGCACAGGAAGCCTGGTGCGTGGTGTTGGCACTGGTAGTACTGGGCTGGTGACACGCACCTCAGGGTGAGTGCGGGGAGGAGGCACAGGATACACTGGACCTGGACCGTGGAGACGCATTGGAGATCCAGAACATAGAGCTGGCGCAAACGTCCTGCCTGGATGCCCATTCTAGCCCGACAATTGCGAGGAGCATAACACGCTCTACCGCATAACACGGTACCTGACCAGTAACACGCTCCCCATCCCCACAGTAAGCACGAGGAGTTGGCTCAGGTCTCCTACCTGACTCAGCCAATCTCCTCGTGTGCCTCCCCCCCAAAAAAAATCTTGGGGCTGCCTCTCGGGCTTCCGTGCTAGCCGTGTACCTTCATATCGTCGCCGTTCCTCTATTCTCCGGTATTTTTCCTCGTAGTATCGCCGTTCCGCTTTCACTGCCTCTAACTCCTCCTTAGGACGGCAATACTCCCCCAGCTGTGTCCAGGGTTCTGCACCATCTAATATTTCCTCCCAGGTCCATCTCCCCATTAGGCTCTGTTCCTCCTTTTCACGCTGCTTGGTCCTTGTTTGGTGGGTTATTCTGTCACGTTCGTCATAACGAGGAGACCAAGGCGCAGCGTGATATGAATACATGATTCTTTATTCAACGAAGAACACTAAACAAACTAACAAAAATAACAAAACGAACGTAAAGCTATATAAACCGAGTGCTGACAGGCAACTACACATAGACAATGACCCACAAAATACCCAAGGAATATGGCTACCTAAATATGGTCCCCAATCAGAGACAACGATAAACAGCTGCCTCTGATTGGGAACCAATCCAGGCAACCATAGACATATAACCACCTAGATATACAACAACCCCTAGACATACAAAAAACCCTAGACAATGTAAAAACTACACAAACCACCCTCGTCACACCCTGACCTAACCAAAATAATAAAGAAAACAAAGATAACTAAGGTCAGGGCGTGACGGTATGTTATCAGAGCTTCAACCAAAACCTAATATTAGATAACGGGAATCTGAGTTTACAAATAACAAAACAAAATGGAGGCTTATTTTATTTATTTAATTAACAAAGTTTTGCAACGCCCAATTCCAAAGTTATGCAACACCCAATGGGACCCATCTTGTCCAAAAAGTTGACTCAAGTTTGCCAAAAAGAACCTGGATGATCATCAAGACTTTTGAAAGAATGTTCTATGGACAGATGAGTCAAAAGTATAACTTTTTGTACGGTATGGGTCCAATTATGCCTGGTGAAAACCCAAACACTGCATTCCATAGTTAGAACCTTATACAACCGGTCAAGCATGGTGCTGGTTGTCTGATGGTTTGGGGATGCTTTGCTGCCTCAGGACATGGACAACTTACCTTAATAGAATGAACCATGAATTCTGTTCTGTATCAGAGAATTCTACAGGAGAATGTCAGGCCATCCATCAAGTCTACATGGAAATGGCTAAAAAGCTACAAATTTGAAGTTTTGTAAGGGAACACCCCCCTGAAATGGACAAAAATGAATGGGAAGTCATTGGCACTGGACAAACCATATACACGGTGTCCAATACCACTCAATTCGGCGTTGTTTCGTTCAAAGTTGATTGCAAATGCCATATGGCAAAATGCCAGGTGTAACACTTTCAAAATCCAACAGGTGGCGAGCGCGCTCCACCGTGGTTTTTCATATTGCAAATGCAACACAAGTCAACATCCAAAAGCAACATTTTGAAAAAGCAAAACCCCTTAAAAAAGTGCTTTCTGGACCGTTTTTCGAAATTCTTTCGAATTTTGTGTCAATTACACACGTATAAGAACTGTATCAACATACCTTAGTCATATTTTATTCTCATCATTTTAAAAAAAATGTTTTACTTGTGCATAAGGCATATGTTTTGTCCATGTGCAATATGATTTCATAGAAAGTCAAAGTCAAAAGTCACTCTTTTTGGGGCCAAATGCCATAAGAAATTTGACATGCTCAAAAATACTGCAGAAATGCAAAATTGACTGGCCTGATGAACTCGGGATGGCCGGGCAGTGATAGTTGTTCCTTTCCATTGCTCGTTGTGTTGACTTCATCATGTCCATTCAGTGATGTTTTTTCACTGTTGAATCACATTGCAAGTGCACGTGCATTTGCAATATGTTTCAATGGGCATTTACCATCACGAATTTGGCATGCTCAAAAGTCAAACTATACTTTGCTCAAACTATACTTTTGTCAACTTTTATTATCATATTTTTTTACTTGTGCATAAGGCAAATGTTTTGTCCATTTGCAATATGATTTCATAGGAAGTCAAAAGTCACTTTTTGGGGGCCAAATGCCATAAGAAATTTGACATGCTCAAAAATACTGCAGAAATGCAAAATTGACTGGCCTGATGAACTCGGGATGGCCGGGCAGTGATAGTTGTTCCTTTCCATCGCTCGTTAGGGTTGATTTCAGAATGTCACTTTGGTGATGGTACCTCACTGTTTAAACATATTGCAAATGGACAAGAGTCACCAGCAAGTCACCGTCCATCAGTCAATTAGATATCATTCTGACACCAAACTGATACAAACTGACACCAAACCCACTTTTTCCAACTCGTTCACAACGCCTTCTGTTCAAACCATAATAAAAATGTAAAACATGTAGTTACCTTCTAGCTGCGGGTCCAGTTCTGATGTTATGTGTAGGCCTAGCTGAGGCGACCCCGAATCCCAAGTTTTGGCTCAATAGGTAATTTGGTGCCCGAGCAAGTCCCTAATTGGTGCTGAAAATCCACTTTTTTCCATGCCTTGCTACGGGGTCCTTGAATGAGCTATCGGACAGAAACATTGGGGTCCGTCTCTATGGGCCGAGCCGGTTTCAATGCACCCAGTCTTGCGTCTCTGAGACTTTTCTAAATGTCGTCATTTTCGAAATGGACAAAATGAATTGAAGTCATTGCAAATGTACGAGGCTGTTTCTCGGTCCGAGAACCTTCTAGAGCCACCTAACTCACCACGCACTATCGACCTGAGGTCTAGAACAGGTTTCTAAAGTTTCAGAACTCTAGGTCTGACGGTTCTTTTTTAGCTCGAACAAAGGTAACTATTGCAGGCACTGTCTGTCTCTATGCACCCCAATGGGTCCCTCCTGCCAAGCTGTGTGTGTGTGTGTGATTTAGTTTTCTTTGAAATTTTATGGGAGTCATGACTGATTTACAGTTCATGGGGGTTGCCTAATCACACATATGAAGGTTTGAAAAGGTCTGACCATTTTAACCCTTCAAAACAGCCACTATGACACCATTTAAGGCACTTCCGGTTGGCACAGGAAGCTATAAATAAACTCATATCCTGATTGGGGTATGCCTTTACAGAATCCTGAGTTTTAAGTATTTACGTTAAGAACTGAGTTATTTACGGAGGGTTTAGTGTGTGTGTGTTATTTCAGAAAATCATAGAAAATCACAGAAATCTCGCAGAGCTCCGCAGCGCACTTTAAAAAGATTTGTATGAACACCCTGCAACTGGATCTGTAACAGTTTTTTTTTAAACTATTTTTGAACATCACCAATTTGACATTGTGCGATTTCTCTTAAAGATAGGGGGCAGCATTTCTACTTTTTGATAAATAGCGTGCACAATTTCAACTTCCTGCTACTCATGCCAGGAATATATTATATGCATATGATTAGTAGGTGTGGATAGAAAACCGTTTCTAAAAGTGGTTCAATCATGTCTGTGACTATAACCGAACTTATGTAGCAGGCAAAACCCCAAGGAAAAACTGTTCAGAATTTTTTACAATTCTCCCTCTGACAGTTCCCTCAGTTGTCTTTGCCAAGGGAAATTAGATTAGCGCCCATTTTACAGTTCCTACGACTTCCACAGGATGTGACCAGTCTTTGGAATTGGGTTGAAGTTAATCATTGGTGAAACGAAGAAGAGGCACTTCCTGGAACAACGTTACACTTTTGATAGTTACACAAGAGGGAAAAAGGAGCATGGTTTGTTTACTTTTTCTATCGAATACAGTTTGCCCCGTCTACAATTTGATCAATTATTAACGTTTAAAAATACCTAAAGTTGTATTACAAAAGTAGTTTGAAATATTTTGGCAAAGTTTATAGGCAACTTTTGAAATGTTTTGGAGTGACGTTGTGTTTTGGAAAGCTGTTTTTTTCCGGATCAAACCTGCTTTATAAATGGACATTTTGGGTATACATGGATGGAATTAATCGAAAAAAAGGAACAATTGTGATGTTTATGGGACATATTGGAGTGCCAACAAAGAAGCTCGTCAAAGGTAATGCATGTTTTATATTTTATTTCAGCGTTTTGTGTAGCGCCGGCTACGCTAATTCTTTTGTTTACAACTCGTTCAGGTGGTTCAGGGGGGGTGCATGCTATCAGATAATAGCTTCTCATGCTTTCGCCGAAAAGCATTTTTAAAATCTGACATGTTGGCTGGATTCACAACGAGTGTAGCTTTAATTGAGTACCCTGCATGTGTGATTTAATGAAAGTTTGAGTTTTATCGCGTTTAATTTGAATTTGGCGCTATGCATTTCCCGAGGCTATTGGCCACTTGAGACGCTAGCGTCTCACTATCCCTAAGAGGTTATCCTCTTAAAGCTAGGGGGCACTATTTTTATGTTTGGAAAAATAACGTTCTCAAAGTAAACAGCCTATTTCTCAGGACCAGGGGCCTGTTGCACAAAACTAGGATAAGGGATTAAGCCAGGATATCTTGGTGATCCTGGCTCAATTGATCCGTAATCCGGTTGCACTAAAGATGGATAGGGGGCAGGAGGATATGTTATGGTATAAATTACCATGGAGATTTATTCTGTGGAGCTAGCCTGCTCCAGACCAGGCTAAATTCCAGGATCTATTTAATCTCATCCCTAATGTCAGTCAGCAGTCACCACAAATGGAAACCAATAGTTATTTCACTGCTCACTATACATTGTTATCACATATAACTAGACCCACTGTTATTATTTAAACGTTTGTGATCATTAATTTCAATGATTTTGGATAAAAAATGATTTTTAGATGATGTTGCTATCATTAGATAATTTACAGTTTCCCATAGACTATAAGGCTATATATAAAATGATAGAATATTAGGGCCACAGAGGGGAAAAAAACACAAGTCATAATATTGTAACCAGTTGTTTTAAAGGAGGACAGTTGTTAAAATGACAGATGTGGGGCATTTCGTGAAATTGTACTTCAGTCTGGTTTCATAAACAAAGACATGCTGATGTGCCAGAATATTAAGTATCACAATTGTCATAAGTATCAAAACTGTAAAAACAATATGTAGCTTTTCTGCAGAAAGAACCAGCCTCATAAATGTATGACTTTATCCTTTTTCTTCAGTGTGGCCCTAGTACTCTGTCATATAAACAAATACACATTCCATATGAATATAAAAACACAATGTGTAACATTATGTTCCTTTATTGAATAAGGACAAAACAAAGCAGGTAAACCATCAGCTCCTTTCGAAACTGAAGTCACAGTGACTCTACAAGATGGAAAGCACAGAATCCAAGCATATTATACAAAATGATACATACACATTCAAAGGTCTGTATATAACACACCCTGCATGTCTGCACACTAAAATAAATGCAGGACAAATCCATACACATCAACTGAACAGACAAATGAATGGATGCAGTAGCCTCCCTGCAGCCTTGTATTACACACAGTATACCGCACAAACATCATAAGAGGCCAAATTCGTCAAAAACGAACCCAAAAAACCCAAATTCCTCTGCCACCGCAGGACATATTTAACCAAAATTGAAAGCACACATACTAACTAAAATAATTCAACACATATTGGTCCCTCAGCAGCCGACCACTGTCGTCATCAGGGAAGATTGCCGGATTGTCCCAGTCCATGGCTGGTGGCACTCTGGGGGCCCTCTCCTTCCTCAGGCAGGCCACATTGTGGAGGACAGCACAAGCCACAGTAATATCACATGCCCTAACAGGGCTGACCCTTAATTTGTGAAGGCAGTGAAAGCGTGCCTTCAGGAGGCCAAAGGTCATTTCAACTCTGGCCCTGGTCCTGGCATGGGCATGGTTGTAGGCCTGCTGTGCTTCCTGGGGGTCTGTGAAAGGTGTCAGGAGAAAAGGCTGGCAGCCATACCCCTGTCTCCCAGCAACACACCAGAGAATTCACCTGTCAACACAAAATCTCATCATTACTACCTCATAAACACAGTGATATTCTTGACACAGCCATGATGGTTATAAATAGGGGTTGTGTGGCTTACCTTGTGATAGGCACTGATAGATTTCAGAGGCCCGAAAGATTCTGAAGTCATGGACTGAGCCAGGCCATTTTGCCACAACATTGCTGATCACACAGTCAGCATTGCAGACCATCTGAAATCATAAGATGAGGAATATTACACCAATCAATGCACATCACTGGCAATGCAGAGTGTTCGTCAATGGACAATATCAAAAAGTTATGTTCACCTGAACATTAATGCTGTGAAAGGATTTCCTATTCACAAAATCGGCCTCATGGGCACCTGGGGGCTTTTATCCTTATGTGTGTGCAGTCCACTGCACCAATGACATTGGGGAAACCTGTCACACAAAGTAATGAGTATCCTACTATGTGTTAACAGTTGTCCTGTAATTTGTAGATCCTCTTACCTGCAATCCTATAGAACTCCTCTTTGATGTCACAGAGTCTTCTGTGGCCAGGGAAGGAGATGAAGACATCTGCTAATGCTTTGATAGCCAGACACACACTCCTTATTGTGCGGCAAATTGTGGCCTTGTTCAGCTGTTCTGCATCCCCCACTGAGTACAGGAAGGCTCCACTAGCAAAAAGCACAAGGCCACACAAACCATTTGCTCCACACTCAGTGCATGGCTCCGTGCAGTGCGGTGCTTAATCCTGGGACCCAGTAGTCTGCATAGATACCTGATGCCATCTGCAGAAAACCTGTATCTTTCATATAGATGGTCATCAGGGAAGGCCAGTGGGTCCAACCGGTCCCTGAAGACCCTTTCTCGCCTAAAGGCTCTCCTCAGCACAAGTGCTTCTTCATCCACCACATCTCGCACGAATGGGCATGCCATTGTCAGAGCAGAAAGGAACACACAATTTTGGGCCTTCATATAGGCTAGTGGCCACACCTGGTGCTGGGGGGTGGGCAAAAGAGGGCGATGCCTTATAACGATGACTTGGTTGTACTGATTGCTGGGAAAATAAAAAAACCTTAGAAAGATGCCACCGTCCTGTGTGCTCACAATAAGAGCTCATATGTCATGGCTCACTTGACTTTACGAGAATATACCTAATTTTTATTTTGAGCTGTGTCATCTTCTTGGAGCTGGGGGAGGAAAGAAAAATAATGATTAATACATTTGTGTTACAGTTAGCATACAGTGTACATTGAAGGCATATCTCACCTCCCTCTCAAGTTTTTTTATTTCAAGGTCCAGTTTCCTAATTGTCCTCTTTTTTATTTCGAACTCCAGTGCAAGATTTTCCATCTTTTTCTTCTTGTACTGAATGTCTATGTCTGCCAGTTCTATTTGGCGCCGGAGGTGGTTGCCATACAACTTTCTGATAGCTTGTGAGCTCTGTGAACACAATACAATTAGCGCAGCTGGAATTTGGCAGGATGTGGTGTCCTTTTATTAATACGCACTATGTTGCCAGGCTGGTTTTCCCACTGTATAGCATCTGGGTCCTGTAAAAGAAATTAGATTTTTTGATTTTGATGAAGACTCCTCACCATTGTAGAGTAAATAGTACTTTCACAGTCTTAACATGATACCTCATGCCTTCTGGAATCCAGAGAGATGGTCTCCTCCTCATCATCGTCTCCATCATGTGCTGTTGCTGCTGCACTGGGGCCTTCACCCTATCACATTTAATCGGATTCATATTGAAGCTAGTAGACAAGACATGCCAGGCCTACAGTATGCCTTTGATGGAGTACTCACTGGATCAGCATCGTCTGGTGCTTGTGCTGGTGGCTCTAACAGGAACACAGTGCTGCCAGACACTGCAAGGCAATAGGTAAACCAAAGTCAGACAGTCCAAATTGATTCAATATGAATGTGGTTGTATCCCATGTAGAGATGGAAGGACATACCTTGAATGAAGCGGGTGGTGGCATCTTGGGAGGAACCTATGCTCCAAGGCCATGTCTCTTTCCCCCAGGGATCCCCTCTATTCTGCAGAATGTTCTTGTGCGGGCCTGCCTTTATTTAGCAAAAAATTACTTGGTATTTTTGTCTTGTTTTCAGTAAAAATATCAAAAAATTTATCATAGCTTTATACAGTGTGATGGAGTTACTTTACACATTTTCACTCATAAGGCCAATAAAAAATGTTTCCTACAACTGCATTTTTGGAGATGTGAATTAAATATTTGAATTGTAATTGTGATGTTTCCTTTTAATTGTGCACTACTTGCATTCACGCTTTGCCACGCTTTTTCTCTTTGCTTTATCACTGTGGCGGTGTTGCCTTTCTTCTTAATTATATCTTTTACCTCCTCGTATGCCTCCATGAGGATTTGTGCTTCCGACGGGGAAAAGTACGCGGCTCTAGTTGCCATGGTAAATCAGTTAATCTGTGATCTGTGGCGGGGTCTATTTGAGTGAGCCGTGAGCGCGCACCTATCCAGGATTGGTTTCACCTGGCATAATGAATCCGTGTCTGCTCATCCTGGCTTGGTCTTTGTGCAACCAATTAAGCCTGGACGCACATGTTTTGGCTTCATTGAGCTCAGCTGAGTCATTTATCCCGGATGTCTTAATTCTACTTTTGTGCAACAGGCCCCAGATGCTAGAATATGCATATAATTGACTGCTTAGGATAGAAAACAATCTAAAGTTTCCAAAACTGTAAAAAATATTGTCTGTGAGTATAACAGAATTGATATTGCAGGCCGACAGCCTGAGAAAAATCCAATCAGGAAGTTACTCTTATTTTGAAACCCCTGTCTTTCTATGCATCCCCATTACCCATTGAAAGGGATATCAACCCGATTCCTTTTTCTATGGCTTCCCTAATGTGTGTACAGCCACTAGACATAGTTTCAGGCTTTTATTTTGAAAAATGAGTGTGAAAGACAACATTGTGTCAGTGGTCAGGTGGTGGCTCTCAGAGTGATTTGTGCGTAATAAGACAAAGGCGGGCATTGTTCCTCTCGCTCCTACTGAAAAGCCAATTGTCCCGGTTGATATATTATTGAATAGATATTTGATAAACACCTTGAGGATTGATTATTAAAAAAAAAAATTCTGTCGATATTATGGATCTAATTTGGAGTTTTTTTCGGAGTAGTCGTGACCGCAATTTCCGCAATTTCAACAAAACGTGGACAAGAAACGGAGGTATTTTGGCTATAAAAATAATCTTTATGGAACAAAAGGAACATTTTCTGTCTAACTGGGAGTCTCGTGAGTGAAAACAAACGAAGCTCATCAAAGGTAAACAATTTAATTTGATTGCTTTCCTGATTTTCGTGACCAAGCTTGCTGCTGCTAGCTGGACATAATGCTATGCTAGGATATTGATAAACTTACACAAACGCTTGTCTTGCTTTGGCTGTAAAGCATAATTTCAAAATCTGAGATGACAGGGTGATTAACAAAAGGCTAAGCTGTGTTTCACTATATTTCACTTGTGATTTCATGAATATGAATATTTTCTAGTAATATTTTTTGACCGTTGCGCTATGCTAATTAGTGTAGTTGATGACAATTCTCCCGGATACCTCCGTTTGTTCTTCACGTTAGGTTGAGAAATCCACCGGAAACTGCGGTCATGACAACACCGAAAAATATTCCAAATTAGATTCATAATATCGACAGAAACATGGCAAACATTTTTTATAATCAATCCTCAAGGTGTTTTTCAAATATCTATTCGATAATATATCAACCGGGTCAGTTGGCTTCTTAGGAGTGAGAGAAACAATGGCCGCATTTGTCTATAACGCACATATCACTCTCAGAGCCACCAGCTGACCACTGACACAATGTTGTCGCTCACGCTCATTTTTTCAAAATAAAAGCCTGAAACTATGCCTTATGACACTAGACACATTAGGGAAGCCATAGAAAAAGGTATCTGGTTGATAGCCCTTTCACTGCTCAATAGGGATGCATAGGAACGTAGAGGTTTCTAAATAAGAGTCACTTTCTGATTGGATTTTTCTCAGGCTTTCGCCTGCAATATCAGTTCTGTTATATATATTTTTACAGTTTTGGAAACTTTCGAGTGTTTTCTATCCTAAGCTGTCAATTATATGCATATTCTATTATCTGGTCCTGAAAAATAGCTTGTTTACTTTGGGAACATCATTTTTTCCAAAATGAAAATAGTGCCCCCTAGTTTCAAGAGGTTTTAACACCCAGATACTTTAATCAGGGCCAGTAGAAAGAGAAAATGGATGTAACACTAGAAAATGGTTGAGGAAATGGTACGGTGTGGCACATGTGGGCGTGTGAAGCGGCCTGTCTGTCTGTCTTTCATACTGTTTTATGAGGTCACAAATAACGTCTCTCGCGAGACGCCTGCCTCATCGACAGCCCTTTTGTCTTGGGTGCTGCACTATTTTATGACCAAGCACAAACGCATTAAAAAGATTGCTGGCACATTGAACACAGGTATAAATAAATTATGTGAGAGATGATCATGACAAATCATAATAACTTCTGGTCTGGAAATAGAAAATGGAGCCCTGTGACAGATTTTTTTCTCAGCCCCTATTGTTTGTGCATGCTGCAGGATTTTTTGCCCACAGCTATCCTTAGTCCAGTGCCCATTTCTCCTTCGGACTAACACATTGACATCATAGAAATCTAAGTATAGCACCAACTGCTCTGGAGCTAAGAACAGTATGCTATTGAAAGCCTCTGAGAAATGTGTGTGTACTGTGCTTGCTGGCGGGCTGTACTCTACTCTTTAGCCTGAGAACTGATCCTGAGCCAGTTCTTGCTGTGTGTGTGTCCATCAGTGAGCTACTCTTGGCCAGACTCCCATTACTTCTGAATTTCCCAGGAGTTGGGAGAAAGACAAATGGTATTCCTGCCTTGGCCACTGGCACATACAGATGTGAATAGGCTCTGACCCTAATGTTTATATCTCCAGCTCTGGTCTGTGCAATATTTAATTTCTGCGTGCAGCTGACATGTACAGAATTCATAGTTTTGTCTAAGTGAAAGTTGGCAAACCTGTGCAAACTCTATATTGCCCACTATAATATTAAACATTTTATGGGAAAATCTTAGACATATTTATTTTACCCTCTCTGGCTTCTACGATGGTAGAATGACAAAGTTGTAGTATCAGAATGTTCATATTTGTAATATTCCTATCCAGTCTCTATTTATAAATATTTGACATGTTTATCCTTAATGTCAACTTTGGAAAAGACAAAGATATACAAAGATATACAATCAAACATGCACTACAAACACACAGCTTTTTTTCACACACACACACACACACATACACACATACACACACACACTGCAACACAGCAAGTGTTTATTCTATTCTACTGAGCCATTTACATTGTGGCGAAATCCTGCACGAAGCCTTTACCGGGCGCTGACACTTTAAAAGCGCATCAGCAGTCAGGAATGAGAAAATAAAGATAGCTCTTCCGGCTCTGTGTGGGAGCTCTCAGTTGTCGCGGCAGTTTGATAGTGTGTGCATCTCTGCAGAAGTCTATTTTCAGCGTGCTTAGTTTGTAAAGTGTTTAAGTCGATCGGCGGTGTTACTGCTCTAGATCGTGGTTGTAATCCTTCAGGACCGCTCCTGTTACTGATCGCATGGATTAGTAGCAACATTATTGCGAAGCATACAAACCAACAAACCATCAGATGGACAGACAATGCTACTGCAAGCCTGAAGTCAACAGCTAAGACCCCCTCTCTCTCGTACTCTCATTTTCCCTCTATCGTTCCAGTGCTTTATACTGCAGCAGACTTTCCTTTTTTCAATGTGCTCTCTTTGATGTTCAGTGCCACTGAACTATTATTGCCCTGCCAGATGCATTTGAATGAAGAATGGTGCCGGAGGGGATGGCTGCCGTTTTACGGGCATCTAACCAATTGTGCTATTTTGTGTGTTTTTTCCGCATCGTTTGTGACTAATGTACATTTGTACATAATGTTGATGCTACTGTCTTTTATGACTGAAAAGAGCTTCTGGATATCAGAACAGCGAATACTCACCTCGAACTGGATGAAGATTTTTTCTTTAATGAGTCAGACACAACAGATATAATGTTGCTCCCAGACAAGGCCCAAATCCCTGTCATTCGCATGAAGAAAAGAAGGAAATACTAGGGGCAGGTATCAGGGTGCCTTGTGAGAATTTGTCGGGTAAACCGCCTGTACCATCCGTTCTACTAGCCAACATGCAATCACTGGAGAATAAACTGGATGAGCTCCGTTTGGGACATTAAAACCTTTAATATCTTATGTTTCACAGAGTCGTGGCTGAACGATGACACAGATAATATACAGTTGGCTGGGTTTTCCATGATTCGGCATGACAGAACAGGTATGTCCGGTAAGACGAGGATTGGGGGTGTGTATCTATTTGTCAATAACAGCTGGTGCGCGGTGTCTAATATTAAGGTAGTCTCGAGGTATTGCTCGCCTGAGGTAGATTACCTCATGATAAGCTGTAGACCACACTATCTACCAAGAGTTTTCATCTATATTTTCGTAGCCATCTATTTACCACCACAAACCGACGCTGGTACTAAGACCGCACTCAACGAGCTGTATAAGCAAACAAGAAAGTGCTCATTCAAAAGTGGCGTTCCTAGTGGCCAGGGACTTTATTGCAGGCAAACTTAAATCCGTTTTACCTCATTTCTACCAGCATGTCACATGTGCAACCAGAGGAAAAACAACTCTAGACCACCTTTGCTCCACACACAGAGATGCGTACAAAGCTCTCCCTCTATTTGGAAAATCTGACCATAATTTTATCCTCCTGATTCATGCTTACAAGCAAAAACTAAAGCAGGAATTACCAGTGACTCGCTCAATACGGAGGTGGTCAGATGACGCGGATGCTACGCTACAGGACTGTTTTGCTAGCACAGACTGGAAAATGTTCTGGAATTATTCCAATGGCATTGAGAGTATACCACCTCAGTCACCGACTTCATGAATAAGTGCATCGACAACGTCGTCCCCACAGTGACCATATGTACATATCCCAACCAGAAGCCATCGATTACAATTTATTTTTTATTATATAACCTCTATTTAACTAGGCAAGTCAGTTAAGAGCAAATTCTTATTTACAATGATGGCCTTCCCCGGCCAAACCCGGATGACGCTGGGCCAATTGTACGCCGCCCTATGGGACTCCAAATCACGGCCGGATGTGATTCAGCCTTGATACAAACCAGGTACTGCAGTGACACCTCTTGCACTGAGATGCAGTGTCTTAGACCACTGCGCCACTTGGGAGCCCAGGAGCTAAAGGCTAGAGCTGCAGCTTTCAAGGAGCGGGACAGAAATCCGGATGCTTATAAGAAATCCCGCTATGCCCTCAGATGAACCATCAAACAGGCAAAGCGTCAATACAGGACTAAAATTGCATCCTACTACACTGGCTCTGATGCTTGTCGGATGTGGGAGGGCTTGCAAACTATACGGACTACAAAGGAAAACCCAGCCGCGAGCTGCCCAGTGACGCAAGCCTACCAGATGGCTAAATGCCTTTTATGCTTGCTTCTAGGCAAGTAACACTGAAGCATGCATAAGAGCACCAGCTGTTCCGGATGACTGTGTGATCACACTCTCCATAACCGATGTGAGAAAGACCTTTAAAAAGGTCAAAATTCACAAGGCCGCGGGACCAGATGGATTACCAGGACGTGTACTCAGAGCATACAAGGACCGATTGGAAAGTTTACTGACATTTTCAACCTCTCCCTAACCGAGTCTGTAATACCTACATGTTTCAAGAAAAGAAAGAAAAGTGCTCAAGATAGCGAAGTTAAACTGCCTAACTTGACTACCGCCCTGTAGCACTCACATTGGTAGCCATGTAGTGCTTTGAAATGCTGGTCATGGCGCACATCAACACCATCATCCCAGAAACCCTAGACCCACTCCAATTTGCATACCGCCCCAACAGATCCACAGGTGACGCAATCTCAATCGCACTTCACACTGCCCTTTCCCACCTGGACAAAAGGAAGACCTATGTGAGAATGCTGTTCATTGACTAAAGTTCAGCGTTCAACACCATAGTGTCCACAAAGCTCATCACTAAGGACCTGGATCCTGGACTTCGTGACGGGCTGCCCAAGGTGGTAAGGGTAGGCAACAACTCATTTGCCACGCTGATACTCAACACGGGGGTTCCTCAGAGGTGTGTGTTGAGTCCCCTCCTGTACTCCCTGTTCACCCACAACTGCGTGGCCAAGCACGATTCCAACACCATCATTAAGTTTGCTGACGACTCAGTTGTAGTAGGCCTGACGGGGCTGTAGTGGAGCATCGACGGGGCTGTAGTGGACTTTCAAGTTCCTTTGCGTCCACATCACCAACGAACTATCATGGTCCAAACACACCAAGACAGTCGTGAAGATGGCACGACAATACCTTTCCCCCCTCAGGAGATTGAAAAGATTTGTTATGGGTCCCCAGATCCTCAAAAAGTTATACAGCTGCACCATCGAGAGCATCACCGCCTGGTATGGCAACTGCTCGTCATCCAACCGTAAGGCACTACAGAGAGTAGTGCGTACGGCCTAGTACATCACTGGGGCCAAGCTTCCTGCCATCCAGGAACTATATGCTAGGCGGTGTCAGAGGAAGGCCCAAACAATTGTCAAAGACTCCAGTCACCCAAGTCATAGACTCTTCTCTCTGCTACCACAAGGCAAGCGGACCAGAGTGCCACGTCTAGGTCCAAAAGGCTCCTTAGCAGCTTCTGCCTCCAAGCCACAATTAATCAAACGGCAACCTGGTCTATTTGCAACGACACCCCCCATTTGTTTTTACACTGCTGTTACTTACTGTTTATTATCTATGCATCTATGCATCTATGCATGTCACTTTACCCCTACCTACATGTACAAATTACCTTGACTAACCTGTACCCCCATACATTGACATTGACTCGGTACCAGTATTTGCAATATTCTGTATTACCTCCCAGCAGTAACCCAAACCAATAATACCTCATAAAAGAATAATGCCAACAATTGACAAGAATGAACCCAGTCATAACCATTAGAGAATTTGCAATATTCTGTATTACCTCCCAGTGGAGGAGTGAGGGGGGAATGAATGGGTGTGTGGGGGTGTCCTCACAGACAAAACAAAGGCCTTAAAATGTCCAAAATCTTCTCTGGAAAATGTCAGTAGTAACACACCAAATCAATACAGTTCAAACAACAATAAACAATCAACTCGCACACAAGCTCCCTTTAACTAAAATGTCAACCCAAATACATCTGGAATGGCAATAATACTCCAGCGACACTGAACATCAAAGGGAGCATGTTGAAAAAAAGAATGTCTGCTGCAGTATAAAGCACTGGAATGATAGAAAGAAAATTAAACTAAGCGAGAGAGGGGGGTCTGTCCGTCTGATGGTTTGTTGGTTTGTATGTTAAAGTTTTACAACAATGTTGCTACTAATCCATGTGATCAATAACAGGAGCGGTCCCGAAAGATTACAACTATGACCTAGAGCGGTAACACCGCCGATCGACTTAAAACACTTTACAAACTAAGCACGCTCAAAATAGACTTCTGCAGAGTTGCACACAGTATCAAACTGCCGCGCCAACCGAGAGCTCCCACACAGAGCCGGAAGAGCTATCTTTATTTTCTCCTTCCTGACTGCTGATGCGCTCTTAAAGTGGCAGCGCACAGTGAAGGCGCCATGCAGGATTTCGTCACACTCTCCTCCCCCCAGAAACAGAGATGATTCAGGCTTTGGCAGGTTCATGTTCCCACTACACAATATCAGGGACGTTCTCATCATTGGAGTCCTCCAAGAAGAGTTCCTGCAGATGTTGCTTTTGCCTGCTCTTCTGCCGTGGGGTAGCAAGGCTTTAGGTCAACAACATGCACCGTCCTGACATCTTCCAAGTGTCTTCCAAACAGACCAGGTAGTTCACCGACCCCAACTGCTGCATCACACAGTAGGGACCTTTTCAATCTCGAAGCTAGCTTGGCAGTGAACTGCTTAGGTGCCTTTGACAGATGATTAGGTGCCTTTGACAGAAGACTGGTTTGGGAAACACATGTCTTGTCCATGTTTGTCATAGTTTCTGAGCTGTCGTTGTGTTGGCTATGATTCTGCTGGCCTCCGCTCTGGCTAGCAAGGTATGGTGGTGTTGGACTGCATCAAACGCTGAGCAGTCAGGTGAAACGTTGGAACTTTGCAAGACTCTGTCCATTGGACCTTTTAGTGGCCTTCCCAGGTAGAGTTCGGAGGGAGTGACCCCAGAAGACTCCTGGACCGCAGAGTTCAGTGTAAAGCGAAATTCAGGAAGATGCTGATCCCACCTTGTGTGCTGATCCCCCACAAATGAAGCAATCATCCCCTTCAGGTGTACCCTCTCGGTCAGGTAGGCCGTGGTCAGCTTGGCAACTACACCCAAATAGGTACAGAGCTCTTTGTAAATTCTGAGATGAACTACGGACCTTGGTCAGAGAGAATTTGGTCTGGAGTCCTGTATCTGGTAAAGACCTCCCTTCACAGAATTAGAGCAATGGCAGAGGCAGTATATAGCCTCATTATTGTTATTTCATTGTGTAACTTTTTTTGCTTGTTGGTTAAGGGCTTGTAAGTAAGCATTTCACGGTAAGGTCTACAACTGTTGTATTCGGTGCATGTGACAAATACAATTTTATTTTATTTGACATTTGGGTTGACATTTTAGTTAAAGGGAGGTTGGGTGCAAGTTTGTTTATTGTTCTTTGAACTGTATTGATTTGGTGTGGTAATATTAACATTTGGCCGAGACGATTTTGGACATTTTAAGGCCTTTTTTGTCTATGAACACACCCCTACACACCCATTAATTCCCCCCTCACTCCTCCACTGGGAGGTAATACAGAATATTGCAAATTATGACTGGGTTTATTCTTGTCAATTGTTGGCATTATTCTTTTATGAGGTATTATTGTTTTGGGTTACCGCCGTGCTGTGACGTGTTTTATATGGTGTGCCTTATCCTTTCTCTCCACTGGCTATCTGGAAAACAGGCTACCCTCTAGGCAGTCTCTTCTGATATGCGTGCATCTGGTAGTGGGTCTCTATCTATCCTACTATTTTCCTTTAGGCAGGGTTAATACCTGCCTGGAACCCAAATAAAAATCATTTTCTTTACCCTCTAACAATACTCCTATAACTTTATGTTCGTATTCTTATCTTTTATTATTTCTTATTGTTGTTGCGTTGTTGAGAAGGAACCTGCAAGTAAGCATTTTATTGGACGGTGTTTACCATGTGTATCCTCTAAAAATGACTAATAACACTTGAATCTTGAAATAAAACTTGAAACACACACGCTGCACACGCATACACTATGCAATCTCTCCTGGCCAGCTCGCTGAAACATGTAAAGTGGTATTTTCCACTCTTATCTGGCTGAGCTTAGCACAGCTGGGTGGAGGTCATTTGTCTGTCTGAAGGCAGGTCTATAAAAGCCTGGCACAGAGACACAGGCTCTGACTTTGAATTAACCACACACTGCAGGAGCAGATTGCTCCATGGTGCCTCCTGTCCTATCTGAAATAAGAGCCACAAACAACCGGCTGGCCTTTTCAAATTTGCAGCCTATTTATTTTCCCATATTCTGAACACACCTGTTCCCTGGAAATGTAATGTCCCCATGTATTGAACGATTGAGAACTAATCAAATGGCTTGTACTTCTCACACTAAAATGTGAGCTTGTAGACTTTATTTGCTGCTCCTCATATAACCTCTAATGCTTTACTATTTCTTATTGGTCTTTCTTCCGTGATCTCCGCTTTCCCAATGTAATGACCACCATACAGACACATACAGTACATATATTATCACCTAGCGCTAGCCATCAGAGTCGAAAGGCCCCCAGAGAGCTGTTGGTTTGCCATAATGGATCGCCTAAAGTTTCTGTGCCTTACTGCATTTTAACCCAGAGCCAACAGAGCATTGCTAGAGAGTAACTCAGCTCATCCATCACTAATATCAGTTGCCCACCTGGGTGACGCATGCTGACCATTTTGGAACACGTCATCCCAAGACACGACACATCATAGCTATGCAGTACCATAACTGCAGTCTGGGAGGAGAGGGACCTTGAGATGTTGTTATTTCTGTTGGAATGGAATAAGACCGTTTAGCAAATGTACAGTACATTGCGGTCTCTACTTTGCTATGATTCTCCCTCAATTCATATAGCCAAAGTATTTTCTCCTGTATGAGAACTACAATGAGAACAAGTTTGTTGACTGGTTGCAGCAATATTTTAGGTCATTGTGAACTCGTGACTAATTGTGACAAAAGTAGAAAAATGCCTTTCGGTGTGGGTGTGTGCAATTACATTAACAAAATGTGTCTGCAATAATTGGGTTAGCTCTTCTTTAACAACATCCTCTCCGCCCCGCTTTTGTTGTCTTTTAATTTCCTGGGCGCTTATGAAAACAGAACAACTAAACAAGGGAATGCTTCCTCCCACTCATGTTGATGATATAATGTTGTGAAAACTTTACAGTAGCAGGTGGCAGAACGACTTGAGCAATTTTCCTTCCTTCGATTGGAACAACAGCTCATTATAATCTTGGAATAATCAAAAGGAAACATAGCTCCGAACAGCAATGATTGGGGTTCACAGGATGGCAGAAAGGACACAAGATTAGTTAGATAACAAAGCAAGCACTCTATCATGTAGGAACTATCTTACTTTATGTGCAATCATTGAAAACATTACTATGTTGATTTAAATCACAGTTGGTACTCTCAACATTAGCATTTCCAAATGGACTCTCATAGCAGTAATATGCTGACTGCGCTAGCGGCAGGACTCATTCTCATTTTACAGTATAAATATCCACTTTTCACTATGTTCAGACCACATAATATGGCAACAATATTTGATTATACTAATCATGATATACTAGTCACGATATTTCACATTGTTCATCTACATAATTGAAATCTAACATTAATTTCCATGAGACAAAGTCCACTATCCTATGGTGCCACTGGTGCCAATGACATCTATAGTGCTGCCTACTGGTCTGGTGTAGTCAGGCCCTCAGATCAGAAGGGAGGAGTTGGACCACAGAGGGAAGGAAAAGCAGTCAACTAGTGCTCAGCATATGTGGGAACTAATTCAAGGCTGTTGGAAAAGCATTCCAGGTGAAGCTGGTTGAGAGAATGCCAAGAGTGTGCAAAGCTGTCATCAAGGGAAAGGGTGGCTACTTTGAAGAATATCAAATATCAAATATATTTACATTTGTTGAACACTTCTTTGGTTACTACATGATTCCATGTGTGTTATTTCATAGTGTTGATGTCTTCACTATTATTCTACAATTTAGAAAATAGTAAAAATAAAGAAAAACCCTTGAATGAGTAGGTGTGTCCAAACTTTTCACTGGTACTGTACATATAAACAATGTACAACAATGTTCAACATAAATAGTTTACTGATTTGTGTTCCAAAATAGCTTAGCATACAAGAAAGGAAAGAGAGAAAAAAGGATACTTATGGTCACTTATGACCGAGCATTAGTATCTAAAATACCAGTGGTAGATAGTGATCATTTTATTTTTTACACCATGTGTCCAAAGTTTCTGTGTGCCAAATTACAAAAAAAGTTATGAATGTATGCTTGAGTTATTTGACCATGTCGCTGTGAACCCCTAGTAAATAAATTATGTATTTCCTCTTTGATTCGATTAATGAATAACAAAAATCTGTTGTCGTTTTTTGCATGTCTATGCTCAGACAACCTGTTTGGTGGATTGTGCTGACAGCTTCTGTGTGTGCGTGTGTGTGTGTTTTGTAGGAGAGGAGACTGCTGCAGAAGGACATACTGCAGCTCAACACCTATGTGGCTTTGTTCACATTCACACCCCAGGAAAGTGAAGACCTGGAGATGAGGTCAGTGGGATCCACACACACACACACACACTAACAAAAAACAGACTAATCAATGGTCAGACTAATTTGTGGGATTGCTTAGTTAAAAGTATCTTATCTGCAGAGGCCAAAAGCTCCTAGCAGCTCACTGTCAGAACTGGATGGATGTTTGATTGGTCTCTAAAGGGCCTTGGCTTTGCATGAACCTTTCCTGCATTCTCTTTGTAATTCCATTGTGTTTCCAATTACCTATGCTCCTTTTGAATGACTAACATATACTGTGTTTACCTAGATAAGCAGGCAGGTGTCACTGAATGCATGCTCTAATCACTGCTCAATAGATATTTGTCAGAGTTCTTCTCTAATACAACATGTACAAACATTGTATTTTGTGTTACACATTATAATTTAATTGTCTGTGATTTGTGTGTGATCTTCCGTTTATACCTGCTCCGTTAAACTACCATAAAACCGTCTCCTAATCATACACTCTCAGAAAAAAAAGGTATAGAATTGTACGTGTACTTTTTCTCAATCGTGTACAAGCATTTTTTGGAACAATGTTGTTGACACAGAACTCTGTGGCCTTTTGCGAAACAGTACATGTGTTTTCAAAATGTAGCTGCCTTTCTCAAAACATAAATACATCCATCAAAACAATATTACACCGTAAAAATTGCAAAAAGATCAATCAAAAAGATTAACGCAACCGTACTTAGCTCTTGAGTCCAAGCAGACAAAACAAAAAGTTTGTTAAAAATACAAGTAGATACATTTTCTTTGAGGTCACTAAATCATGATGATCAAAATTGGAAGTACAACTATCCAAAGGTGCAGAATTATGGGCAATTACACTCCTTTTATGGATATTTCACCAAACTATTTCATACACATAAAATATTATTACAGATTCTTTTTTTTTAAAGAAGAAGCAAAAAGCACAATTTGTAAAGGATTCATTCTTCGGTATCATCACAATCCAAATCCATGTATTCAATAGATAGACTGGTTTGCTCATAGTTTTGTAGACTTTCCATTGGTACACAGAAACACAATCCACAATAGAAATAAGGAAGGGTGAATACAATGGAGGACCACAACTGGTATGAATGTATAGGCCTCAATCCACACCAAAGCAAAGCTCTAAAATGAAAGGTCACAATGTTAAGAGACAATGACTTAGGAGTAACCCAAACTTACTTAGAAGTAACCCAACTTTATTCTCTGCATCTCCTGCATGTCCGCAATATTGTAAAAATTCATAGAAATTATACAGTCCATTGCCTACATACAGTATTTCCCTATATTGTACATGGTATGACACTGATGGGGTGATTTAGAATTTTGTGCAGTAGTGTTTACCGATTCCCGGAAACAGTAAGAACAATTGCACACATTTCTTCTCTCTGTTGAAAACAATGTTAATATTAATATCATGAGATAATATCATGAGACATTTATGAGTTATATTCTGCAAGAATCAGTGGGTACATATTATTAATTTCTAAGTAAAACAAAATGGATGTAGCAAGTGAAGATTGCCCCTTTAACACTGCATTTTGTATTCACTGATGACATTTGCATTTAAAGTTTAGCAAAAGATATGCAAGTCAGGTACAAAGCCAGAAAAAGTATCAGAAGTTCTGTAAATGTATTTAAGCATTTGATCATTGCTATTCTGCTATCGATTCGTTTTAACACAGATCCAAAAATTGCTTGTACGCAAATAAGAGAAACTGTAAAGCTGAGATCCGCGAAAGTTGAAACAGCGCCACTGGTCTCCCCAGGCATATTTGTTATTGTTTTTGTTGACTAAATGGAGGTGAGGTGCGTCCAAACGGAGGTGAGCAGTGTGGTAAAAAAAAAAATTAAGTACATATTCTTCTGTTCTATCAAGCGTGCAAAAAACAGTGTTTGTTGTTTTCAGTAACTTCTTTGTTGTTGTAATATCACAAACAGACTTGGCAGTTTCAGCATTAACACTTGAAACCCTGGGCCTTGAGGGACCCCCCTTCGAGCTAATGAACAGTTACTCTGAATGCAACATTCTAAAGGTGTATTTAATGCATATAAGCTATCACAAAAATTCAAATTTGGTTGTGTTTATGAAGGTCTTCGGTAACATTAGATACAAAAAAATGGTTGAAATAACACAAGTGCAATTTCATTAGTTTACGTTACTGTAGGCTAAATGCTAAAACAAAAGAAAACTAATAGCAATATTTTTCTAGTGTTCAATAAATGTTACGCAGTAGCATCTTCTTTTTGTAACAACAACAAAATATATATACTGAACAAAAATATAAACACAACATATAAATGTGCTGAAATAAAATATCCCAGACATTTTCCACATCCCTGTTAGTGCTGGGGACAATAAAAGGCCATTTTATGCAGTTTTGTCACACAACAACAAGGCCACAGATGTCTCAAGTTTTGAGGGAGCGTGCAATTGGCATGATGACTGCAGGAATGTCCAACAAAGCTGTTCCCAGAGAATTGTAAGGGGTGCGTGCTGGTGGCAGGAAAGTCAGACGCAGGAGAACGAACTTGGTACAAACGGAGTCGTTTAATAAGTGCTCACAAAACTCTGAAAACCAAAATATACAAAATAATAAAAGTGGGTACAAAACCCGTCGCACACCAGAACATAACTTGCACATAACGTACAATCAAACAATCACCAACAAGGACATGAGGGGAAACAGAGGGTTAAAATACACAACATGTAATTGATGGGATTGGAACCAGGTGTGAAGGAAGACAAGACTAAACCAATGGAAAATTAATAATGGATCAGTGAGTTCTAGAAAGTCGGTGACGTCGACCGCCGAACACCGCCCAAACAAGGATAGGGACCGACTTCGGCTGAAGTCGTGACAGAATTGAATGTTAATTTCTCTACCATAAACCGCGTCCAACATCTTTTTAGAGAGTTTGTCTGTACGTCCAACTGGCCTCACAACCGCAGGACACGTGTAATGCCAGCCCTCCACATCTGATTTCTTCACCTGCGGGATCGACTGAGACCAGCCACCCGGACATCTGATAAAACTGAGGAGTATTTCTGTCTGTAATAAAGCCCTTCTGTGGGGGAAAACTCATTCTGATTGGGTGTGCCTGGCTCCCAAGTGAGTGGGCCTATGCCATCCCAGGCCCACCCATGCCCCTGCCCAGCCATGTGAAATACATAGATTAGGGCCTAATGAATTTATTTCAATTGACTGATTACCTTTTATGAACTCAGTACAATCTTTGAAATTGTTACCTGTTTTTACATTTTTATATTGGATAAAAGTAGATACTCATAGCTAGAAAATAGTACACTACAGTTGAGGAACAATGGGAAAGTAATTCTACTTTGAAAGTTGATAAACCTCAAACATCGCTTTTGTGAAAATGGCCCTTGAATTTTTTGGTACACCTACTGGAGAGCTCTTCTTTGTCTACACCCATTCAGCATCGTTCACACCCTCTTAAGCTTTAGTTCCACCCATCTCTTTAACGATTCACCTGAGAGGCCATGTACTAAACAACCAAAGATTTCAAGACTAATGGCTGGTTTATACTATGAGTGTGTTTGTAAATGTAATCTGGAGTGCCAGAGTGTGCTCTGTGGGTTCGTAAATTCAGAGCTTTTTGCTCTCGGAGCGTTTAGAGCACACACTGGACGCTCTGGCCGAGAACTAGGGTTGATCTGAGCGTTCTGACCTAACAGCAGTCAAGCACACAAGCTAACTGGCTAACGTTGGCTAGCTGGCTAGCTGGCTAGCTACTTCCAGACACAAATGAGAGAACAGCTCACTCTGACAATTATACTCTCCCTAGCAAAGCTGATTAGGCTGTTTTTATGTTATCCAGAGTTTTGGTGACTGCAACTGTGCTGCTGGCAACAATTTAATTAGGCTTTTTTTCCCCAATGTTTATTGACACCTGCCATATTCAACGAGTGTTTGGCGTTCATAAATTCGTAAATTATTCTGTGCTCTGGCACCCTCAGACGAGAGTGCTCTGAAATCGGAATAGATAGCAGGAGCGAATTTACAAACTACTGTCTGTTGACAGTTGTCGCAGTGACATCATGAACATTCTATTGAAATAGTTACTTGCATAGTGGAGTCTTTTGTTTAGACATGTAGCTAGCTAGCTAAACAATGAACCATAATCCCAAACTCCTAACGTTACTACCCTGCATGAAGCTGCAGGTAGCTAAGCAACCAGGTTCAATGTTAACTAGCTAACATTAGGCTATAACTAGCAATACAAATGGCTCTGAGATACGAATAATATTACTACACTTATCATACACGTAACGTTAGCTAGCGAACCAGCCATCTTACATTATCTACCTAGCTAACGGTACACTTTAACCTGAAAGGAAAATGACTTATAAACGTGTAATATCTGAAAATGTAGCTAGCTAGACTATCTTACCCGTATAAAGATTCATATGATATGATGAAAATTACAGGCCTCTCTCATCTTTTTAAGTGGGAGAACTTGCACAATTGATGGCTGACTAAATACTTTTTTGCCCCACTGTAGATACTTTTGTACCTGTTTCCTCCAGCACCTTCACATGGTCCTTTGCTGTGGTTCTGGGATAGATTTGCACTTTTCGCATAAAAGTATGTTCATCTCTAGGAGACAGAACGTGTCTCCTTCCTGAGCGGTATGACAGCTGTGTGGTCCCATGGTGTTAATACTTGCGTACTATTGTTTGTACAGATGAACGTAGTAACGTCAGGCATTTGGAAATTGCTCCCAAGAATGAACAAGACTTGTGGAGGTCTACACATTTTTTTCTGAGGTCCTGGCTGATTTCTTTTGATTTACCCATAATCTCAAGCAAATAGGCACTGAGTTTGAAGGTAGGCCTTGAAATACATCCACAGGTATACTTCCAATTGACTCAAATTATGTCAATTAGCCTATCAGAAGCTTCTGAAGCCATGACAGCATTTTTTGGAATATGCCAAGCTGTTTAAAGGCACAGTCAACTTAGTGTATGTAAACTTCTGACCCACTGGAATTGTGATACAGTGAATTATAAGTGTAATAATCTGTCTGTAAACAATTGTTGGAAAAATTACTTGTGTCGTGCACAAAGTAAATGTCCTAACTGCCAAGCAAAAACTATAGTTTGTTAAACAAGAAATTTGTGGAGTGGTTGAAAAATGAGTTTTATTGACTCTAACCTAAGTGTATGTAAACTTCCGACTTCAACTGTACGCCCTGGATGTCAGGAAACTTGGTCCTAATGATGTATTGCGCTGAATGCACCACCCTATGTAGCTCCTTAAGGTCAGATGCCAAGCAGTTGCCATACCAGGCGGTGATGCAACCGGTCAGGATGCTCTCGATGGTGCAGCTGTATAATTCTTTGAGGATCTGGGGACCCCAGCCCAAAATTTTCAGTCTATTGGGGGGGAAAAGGTGTTGTTGTGCCCTCTTCACTACTGTCTTGGTGTGTTTGGACCATGATAGTTCGTTGGTGATGTGGACACCAAGGAACTTGAAACTCTCGACCCGTTCCACTACAGCCCCATCGATGTTAATAGGAGTCTGTATGGACCGCTTTTTCCTGTAGTCCACAATCAGCTCCTTTGTCTTGCTTACATTGTCATCTCACCACACTGCCAGGTCTCTGACCTCCTCCCTATAGGCTGTCTCATTGTTGTCGGTGATCAGGCCTACCACTGTTGTGTCGTCAGCAAACTTAATGATGGTGTTGGAATCGTGTTTGGCCATGCAGTCGTGGGTGAACCGGGAGTACAGGAGGGGACTAAGCACCCACCCCTGAGGGGCCCCAGTGTTGAGGATCAGCGTGGCAGATGTGTTGTTGCCTACCCTTACCACCTGGGGGTGGCCCGTCAGGAAGTCCAAGATCCAGTTTCAGAGGGAGGTGTTTTGTCCCAGGGCCCCTAGCTTAGTGACGAGCTTTGTGGGCACTATGATGTTGAACGCTGAGCTGTAGTCAATGTACAGCATTCTCACGTAGTTGTTCCTTTTGTCCAGGAAGGAAAGGGCAGTGTGGAATGTGATTCAGATTGCGTCGTCTGTGGATCTATTGGAGCGGTATGCAAATTGGAGTGGGTCTAGGGTTTCCGGGATGATGGTGTTGATGTGAGCCATGACCAGCCTTTCAAAGCACTTCATGGCTACAGACGTGAGTGCTACGGATTGGTAGTCATTTAGGCAGGTTACCTTAGTGTTCTTGGGAAAAGGCACTTTTGATGTGAGATTACTCTGAAGGTACATTATGTGTATTTATATTTTTGTACCCCAGGGAACAATACTGTTCCCTAACTGTACCCTTTTTTTCACGGAGTGTAAACCAAACATTAACTGAAAAAAGATAATATAATTTGACCCGATGACAATATGATGGTTATGAGACACTGTCTCTGTGTCTCTGAGATTTTCTAAAACCTTTTGTAAACTGACAATTGTCTGGACTACCATAACGTAAACCTTTTTTTAATGTACTTTTTGATTCGCTGTTACGAAATAAGGGTTTCTCTCTCAACAGCCCTTGGCCCTAGTATCCATTTTACTACATCATTCCCTCAGTAATCCTGATAGTCTACTCTTTGACGCTCCAATGTGAGATCCCCAGAAAGATTTCAATCATCCCACACTTAATTTGAAATGTATTGACACTACAGGTTGACCGATTAATCAGAATGGCCGATTAATTATGGACGATTTACTGTTTTCATAACAATCGGAAATTGGTATTTTTGGGCACCGATTTGCCGATTTTGTTTTTATACCTTTATTTAACTAGGCAAGTCAGTTAAGAACACATTCTTATTTTCAATGACGGCCTAGGAACGGTGGGTTAACTGCCTCGTTCAGGGGCAGAACGACACATTTTCACATTGTCAGCTCGGGGGACCCAATCTTGCAACCTTACAGTTAACTAGTCCAACGCTATAACCACCTGCCTCTCTCTGTTTGCACTCCACAAGGAGCCTGTTACGCGAATGCAGTAAGCCAAGGTAAGTTGCTAGCTAGCATTAAACTTATCTTATAAAAAACAATCAATCATAATCACTAGTTAACTACACATAGTTGATGATATTACTAGTTTATCTAGCATGTCCTGCGTTGCATATAATCTGACTGAGCATATACAAGCATCTAAGTGTCTGACTGAGCGGTGGTAGGCAGAAGCAGGCACATAAACATTCATTCAAACAGCACTTTCGTGCGTTTTGCCAGCAGCTCTTCGTTGTGCGTCAAGCATTGCGCTGTTTATGACTTCAAGCCTATCAACTCCCGAGATGAGGCTGGTGTAACCGAAGTGAAATGGCTAGCTAGTTAGCGCACGCTAATAGCGTTTCAAACGTCACTCGCTCTGAGCCTTCTAGTAGTTGTTCCCCTTGCTCTGCATGGGTAACGATGCTTCGATGGTGGCTGTTGTCGTTGTGTTGCTGGTTCGAGCCCAGGGAGGAGCGAGGAGAGGGACGGAAGTTATACTGTTACACTGTCAATACTAAAGTGCCTATAAGAACATCTAATAGTCAAAGGTTAATGAAATACAAATGGTATAGAGGGAAATAGTCCTATAATTCCTATAATAACTACAACCTAAAACTTCTTACCTTGGAATATTGAAGACTCATGTTAAAAGGAACCACCAGCTTTCATATGTTCTCATGTTCTGAGCAAGGAACTGAAACGTTAGCCTTCTTACATAGCACATATTGCACTTTTACTTTCTTCTCCAACACTTTGTTTTTGCATTATTTAAACCAAATTGAACATGTTTCATTTTTTACTTGAGGCTAAATTGATTTTATTGATGTATTATATTAAGTTAAAATATGTGTTCTCAGTATTGTTGTATTTTTTTTTAAAGTGTTTTAAATCGGTCGATTAATCGGTATCGGGGTTTTTGGTCCTCCAATAATCGGTATCGGCGTTGAAAAATCATAATCGGTCGACCTCTAATTGATACCCACAGAACAGCATGACTCCTAGCCCACAATTAGCTGCTGTACAGTTGCCCGCTGCTCCAAGTGTTGTTTTATATGTTTTCCAATGAAAGCCAAACTAGACATGATCAAGGTCTCAGGATTCTAATACAGACCTTAATCAATACAACAGACGGACATAAAACATTCGCAATGTAGGCACCCTCATCAAAAGCGGGAACATTTCAATCTCTTTTACATTACATGTTGTGAACTTTTTACACCTGGCTTGTGATAACTTTCTTTGGCATTTTTTGATTAGCCAATTGCTACATGATTATGATGGTGATTATGAATACTAAAAGCATGTTTCCAAACATATTCGGATTGGCTATATTCTTAATTGTTCAAAATCAACTGTATTTAAAAATAATAATAAAAAATAAAAAATTGTACAATATATTTATTGGCATTTTTTTTTTTAAATGTTACAATTTAACAATCATCAAAATATGACACAGATAATGCCCCTTCCACCTACACAAAACACCATGCTACATGGGGGCACATCGTGCAAAACCCCCCCCCCCAACACAGGAACACCACCCTCCCTCCACTCTACCGGTATTAGCTTCATTGATTATCAACAAAAAAAAGAAACAGAATTACCTCCACATTCCATGCTAGAAAATAAATGATTCAACACAAAAACAAATAATAATAATACATTCATGAAGAAAGTAATAAGGGTTTATTGCGTTAATTGTTTGTTCTTTTTTCAGATGGAATATAGGAAGATAGGTATTTTAGCCACGTCTGCTTGCTTGGCGGAGTGTCACTCTTCCATATAATAGCTCTTTATTTATTGGCTGCAATGACTGCAAATGCAATGAATCTGGTTTTGCTGCAAATATTAACTAGTAGAACAGAATCATCTCCAAGAAGTATAAGGGAAGGATCTAGTGGTACCGTCATATTAGTGACCTGTGATAAGATCTGAATAATGTCTTTCCAATAATAGCTTAGTTCAGGGCAGGACAAGAACATATACATAAATGTGCCCACTCCTGTTTTACACCTAGAGCAAAATTTTGAATATTCAGAATTGATCTTATACAGTATCTCTGGTGTAAAGTAGACCCTATGTAAAATATTGAATTGCATCAACTTGTGCCTTGTGTTAAATGAAAGACACTGAGCATCTAAAATTAGCTTTCCCCATTTCTCATCCTCAACAATGAGACCAAGGTCATCATGCCACTTCATGCAAGCTTTCCAAGGTTCATCGTTCCCCAACAGAGCTTGAAGACCAGAGTACATGTAGGAAATGAAACATTTTACCCCTTTCTTCTCCAGCCACAGTTGATCAGTTATAGGTTTACTCATGAGCTGAATCCTACCTCCCTGCTGAGTGGCAATGTAATGCCTAACCTGTAGGTACTTGAATAAATTAGTTTGAGGTAACTGAAAATGAGATGCCAGTTGTTGAAAGGATAGTAGTTCACCTTCTCTATAGAGATTGTCAAATGTTTTAATTCCTTTGTTGAACCAAGAAAATGTAATACCATCTCTCAGGACTTTGGGTAAGATGGAGTTATTATAGAAAGGTGTTTGTTAATTTATAGATCTAAGCCCTTCTGTTTGTTTACAGACTTCTATCCATATATTTAAAGTGTTTTTAATGAAAGGGTTGTTTATGAGACCTAGCAAAGCTTTAGGTGGGCTAATATAAGGTATAGATGCCAATGTAGCAGGGGTCAGTCACTCCTCCTCTATCTGTCTCCAAGAGGGTGAACTTGTTGTTGTATCTTGCCATACCCACACAGCCTTTAACTGAGATGGCCAGTAATACAACTGGAAGTCAGGTAGAGTAAGTCCTCCTTCTGAGTATGGTTTGCATAAAGTTGTGAGTTTCACTCTGGGGGGTTTCCCTTTCCACAGAAATGAAGAAACCTTCCTATTAAGTTGTTTGAAAAAAGCTTTGGGATTAGGAAAGGGCAAGGTTTGAAAAAGGTACACGAATTTTGGTAATATATTCATCTTTACACAATTGACCCACCCAATAAGAGAAATTGGTAAATCCCGCCATCTATCCAATTCTTCCCCAACCTTTTTGAGAAGTGAAGTATAGTTCAGTTGATATGTCTTAATAATTTCAGAAGGAATTTGCAATCCAAGTTATGTCATTTTCTGTGGTTTCCAAGGAAACGGCTGGTCTAAGATTGGGTTCTGCATAGCTGCCCTGTTAAAAGGCATAATTATACTCTTCGATAGGTTTATTTTATATCCTGAAAAGGTCCCATATTCTTTCAGGATGTCAACTAATGCTCGGAGTGAAATTTCTGGTTTAGAGAGGTAAGGCAAAATGTCATCGGTATATAGCGAGACCAGATGTTCACGCCCACCTATACGAACACCATGGATGGATGGATGAGATATGAAAGCTTCTGCCAGTGGCTCTATAGCCAAAGAAAAAAAGGAGAGGACTAGCGGGACAACTCTGTCTTGTGCCACGTGATAGAGAGAACTGTGAGAAAATTTTTCCATTAGTCAGGATCTGAGCTACTGGACATTTGTACAGTATTCTAATCAGACCAACATACTTAGGTTCAATATTCATCCTCTGGAAAACTTCAAACAGGTAGTTCCATTCTATGCGGTCAAAAGCTTTTTCCACATCTAATGAAGCCGCCGCTACAGATTCTTGGTCATTCTCTACATAATGCATAACATTAAATAACCGTCTGATATTATCAGGAGATGAGCGGTTTCTTACAAAGCTTGATTGGTCCATATCAACCAAGTCCAGAAGAACCTTGTCCAGTCTAAGAGCTATGAGTTTTGCAAGAATCTTATATGAAGTGTTCAATAAAGATATTGGTCTATACAACCCACAAAGCAGAGGATCTTTCCCAGGTTTTAACAAAACTGTGATCAGTGTCTGTTCAAGTGTGTCTGGGAGCTTTTCTGTCTCTATGGCATAATTAAACATACTGCAGAGGCTCAATTAGTTTGGGTAAAAAGGATTGATAGAATTCAATAGGAAAACCGTCTAAAATTAATTAATTTGTATCATGTTCAAACTAAACAGTCCTGTTTAGGGTAAGAAAATTCCTATAAATTTCCCCAAATTCCGATGTTTTCCCAAAATCCTGGTAGGAGGATTCACAGATTTTCTGCTTATTCCCTCATAATTCCAGGAATCTTTTAACCAGGATATATGGACAATTTATGTGAAAAGCAACCCTAGTCATAATTCAATAGACAGCATGTTTAAAAGAGGCATATGACTTCAGGAAGCAACAAGTGGTAATTGAAACAACATTATTTCATGTTTGTCTTTCTTATTGTCGGATGAGATCTCATTTAGAGCACCAGAGCTCTATTCTCTTTGAGTAACTCAAAGAGCATTTTCAGTACCAGTCCTCTACTGACTGTTGTTTCTCATTGGTTGAAAAATATTTGTCAAGGCTTTACATAGGCTTTGAATGGATAACAATGAGGACACCTAAGGAAGAAAAAACAATAGGTGAAAACTGAGGTATCGTTTGTATGGCCATTGACAACTGACAATAATGGAGTGTCATTGAACAGTGTGAGGAGGCAGCAGAGGCTGTTTTCACTGACTTCAGCTACCCTGTAGGGAACAGCAGTAGCATGTGTCTGAATCACCATATTCTGTACTCCAGAATATCCAACAGTCCTTTGTCCTCCAATATTTATACTGACATAACAATATGTTTTAGATTTATACACTGAGAATACCAAACATTAGGAACAGCTTCCTAATATTGAGTTGCACCCTCCCCCTATATTTTGCCCTCAGAACAGCCTCAATTCATCAGGGCATGGACTCTACAAGGTGTCAAAAGCGTTCCACAGGGATGCTGGCCCATGTTAACTCCAATGCTTCCCACAGTTGTATCAAGTTGGCTGGATATCCTTTGCGTGCTGGACCATTCTTCATACACATGGAAAACTGTTGAGCATGAAAAACCCAGCAGCGTTGCAATTCTTGGCACAAACCGGTGCTCCTGGCACCTACTACCATACCCTGTTCAAAGGCACTTACACTCTCTGAATGGCACACATACACAATCCATGTCTCAATTGTCTCAAGGCTTAAAAATCCTTCTTTAACCTGTCTGCTCCCCTTCATCGACACTGATTGAATTGGATTTAAGAAGTGACATAAATAAGGGATCATAGCTTTCACCTGGTCAGTCTATGTCATGGAAAGAGCAGGTGTCCTTAAATGTTTTGTACATTCAATGTATGTATGTGGCTGTTCCTGTGACATTGATTTTTAATACGCAATTTATTTCCAATTTAGACCCGGAGACAGAATCGTACTGGCGGACGACTCCAATGATGATTGGTGGAAGGTATGTATGAAAGTGTGTCACTTTTGGAAGACACAGTGTTTAAATTGAGTGCTTTGTAACACCAGAACACTAGTGGCAACTGAGCTGCCACCAACACGAAGGAGACGAAACCTTAACTTTGCTGAAGTATTGAAACACATCATCCCGAGATGTTTTGAAACATTACATGGTGTGTTGTAACACCCCTTAATCAAGTGTTGTGCAACACCTTGACAGGGACGGTTAAAAACACTTTTTGTTGTATTTAGTGCAGAATTAGATGCCTTCTCCTTTGGTGTCGTTCCCTCTCTCTATAGCTTCTAAACACTATAATGGTGTTTCAAATCCTGTCTAATGCAGAATGACAGTATTATTACAGTATTTTTATGTTTAACATTGATTTATGAATCTGATCATTTGCCAGTTTAACCCATTATGGTAGGCATTGTTGAGCACAGTACTCAATCTACAGTACCAGCAATAACTACAGGTTTTACAGCAGACATTGCAGGATGCTGTATTTGTCTCTACAATTAAAAGTTGGAAATGTGGGAATGGGTCGTCTCATCTTTGAATGTAATTTTTCCTGACTGTTTTAATATCTGTTCATCATGACCAATTACACCTCATAGCGCAACAAGCTGATTAATACTAATATAGAAGTATACTTTTCTTTCTTCAAACATGCATACAACATTGTGTATAAGAATCATAAAGTCAAAACATTTGGAATGACTCACAATCCTCTAAAAACAGAGCCATGTGGCAAGATAGGAAGAGCAAGGAGATTAAATCCAGACTTACAATGAGTTCAATCACGCAATTTTGTATATCTTTGGTAATCCTCATAAAATATACTTACATTTTGAGCAACATATTAAGTGGGATTTATTCAGAATTTCATTGGTAAAATGAAATGAACAAATCATAGAAATGACTGGCATTGATTTTTATGAAGGCTTAAATTCAATCAGGTCAAGCGTTAACCGGCGATGGCAGGCACCCGCATAGCGGATGTTTTGGCAGTGTCGAAGGTGGAGCTGCGTTGGACCCGTCAAATCAGTGAGCAGCTGCTCTTGTGATCATTGCCATTGCTCAGTTGTGCACCGGGGCCTCCCACTCCTCTTTCTTTTCTGATTAGAGCCAGTTTGCGCTGTTCTGTGAAGGGAGTAGAAAACAGCGTTGTACAAGATCTTCAGTTTCTTGGCAATTTCTCGCATGGAATAGCCTTCATTTCTCAGAACAAGGATAGACTGATGAGTTTCAGAAGAAAATTCTTTGTTTCTGGCCCTTTTGAGCCTGTAATCCAACCCACAAATGCTGATGCCCCAGATACTCAACTAGTCTAAAGAAGGCCAATTTTATTGCTTCTTTAATCAGGACAACAGTTTTCAGCTGTGCTAGCATAATTGCAAAAGGGTTTTCTAATGATCAATTAGCCTTTTAAAATGATCAACTTGGATTAGCTAACACAACGTGCCATTGGAGCACAGGAGTGATGATTGCTGATAATGGGCCTATGTTCCATAAAAAATCTGCCGTTTCCAGTACAATAGTCATTTACAACAATAACAATGTCTATACTGTAAAGTAAAAAAATGCTTTTCTTTCAAAAACAAGGACATTTCTATGTGACCCCAAACTTTTGAATGGTAGTGTATATGTTTTAAAACACTTTCTGTGTATCAAAGCACTTACATTGGGTTTCCCCCTCCAAACACCAGATCTTAGGTTAGGTGCACTACTTTTCATGGTTTCATTACACAATCATGGTGTTTTGAGTCCTATTTTTACAGTGCCCCTAGTACTTACACTTAAACCACTACACCGCACAAGTCTGCTGCCATGATAGTATAAGTAGTAGCTGTCATGGTGTATAACATTTCATCTGGATGATGGTTCCAGGGCGTAATCGAGGACAGGATTGGTTTCTTCCCAGCAGCCTTTGCTCACCAGGTGAAGGCCGGGGACAGAGTGTTCAGATGTCACCGGACGTTCATCGGCTGCAAGGAGCAAGGCCAGATCACCCTGAAGGAGGGACAGGTACGTGATCCCACTCTTATATAAAAATAAAATATGGCAAACTACTTTGCAACAAAAAAGGACCCACTTATGCCCATTTGAAATGATACACAAGCAAACATGATTGTTATTATCCATTGTTAAAGAATATTTATTGTTAGTCCCTTAATTGTTTCCATGTACTACTTTATTTGGCGCAGTTCATGATCAAGCCCCAGCTAAAAGTGGGCATCGGACATAGTTCCTCCTCCCACCAATTCTCATAGGCAAATGGGAATCCTGAGCACTCAGTCCACAGATTCACTCCCAGAACATTCACTTCAAAGGATTGACCTGAGCTGGCCAATTGGGAGTCACCCATCTCTCAGCAGTTTCCATGGCATTACCATTTTGGCATAGCAAATGGCTTTGCTGTCTCAAATCCTTTTCCCACAATGCTTTGCAGGGGCCTTTTGGGATTCAGAGGAGAGTTCAGGCTAGTAACGCAAAATGGAGATGCATTCATTCCAAACACTTTGAAGATGAGTCAGTGACCTCCTAGCTCTGCCTCGATCCCCAATGAGTAGCAACATCTGCTCTCTCCAGTCACATAGCCATTCACACTACCTCTCTGCAGCTGTTTTGAAGACTATCAGGCCAATTACAGTCAGGTGTCATTGTTATATGGTGGGGGAAATTATATATTTATTACAGTGGTCCTAAAGCTACTTTGCCCCTTAGGGTCAATGTGCATTGTTTATTGAATGTGTTCAAATGTATTTTGCTTGTACACGAGAGCAACCAAATCACGAGAGTATTCGTCTCTGTTTCACCAGATTTGTGTAAGCGGTGAGGATGAACACAGTGGCTTCATCCGAGTGGCCAGTGGAAAGAAGAGAGGCTACGTACCCTGTGATGTCCTGGAGAACATCTGAGAGAGAGAGAGAGAGAGAGAGAGAGAGAAAGAGAGAGAGAAATAGAAAGAGCCGGAGAGAGATGACGAGAGGAAGAGAAGGAGAGAGTGGAGGGAGGAGAGGCACAGTCGCACACTCCATTGGTGTACAGGGATGGCTCTGACAGTAGTTTTGATCAGCTGCCAACCTCCCTGGCGCGAAGAGAACGATTGTAATTACAAAATGGCCATCTGAGACTATGGAGGAAGCCCTCTGTTGAGCTAGGACTCTAAACTCCAAAATGTTGCTGTTGGCATTAAGGGAATGGCTTTGTCAGAAGTCAAAGCCAACCTTCCCCATTTCCTTTAAGTCTGAATGGGAACATGTTGAGACGGATCAAATAACCTGAATTTCTGGTCACAATGACCCCACTCTCTTTCCTTGTATCACTGAATTTGGTTTGATTTGGATTTTTGGTTTGATTTTGTTCGATTTAAAGAACTGCCGTACATCGTTTGTTCTTTGTGTGACTTCCCATTGGAGAATACAGCCGACACATCATGCATGAATTTACTGAATTCATGCTTGCTTTTTTAGCGTCAGCTGCAGTATGTTTCAATGACCTGTTTATCCAATGCCCAAATGTTCAAACACTTGTTCTCTATATCAAATAGTTGCCTATAGGCCTAGATAATAATTTACATTACTTTGATGAAAGCGGTTGAGGTTACAAACAGCATAAATCCCTTTTTCTTCTATGCTTGTACAATGGCTCCACTGAGCCTTGATAGGCTCTAGCTCACAATTAAAAGCTAATTCTCCTGAGACAGAGTTATTTTATCAGACCCTCTGACACAAAGAATTCAATGGTTTTGTCACTGGAGAGGAACAACAAAAAGAATTGGACGAAGCAGAAATGTGTCGATTCTAAGGGGAGTGTTATTCAAAGGAGTCAGACGGAATCAGAGGAATTCCTTTTTCTTTCAAAGAAGTGCTGTAGTCTTTTGCACAAATCTAGCTAGTGATGTATCTAGTCTAGCTGCTTACCCATCGAAAAACAAACAGAGCTTTGCATAAAAAATTCAGACTCATGAAAACACCTTTCTAAAAACCTGTCAAAGAGATTCTTTGAATATTTGAAAACAACGAATACCTAATTTGCTAGTTGAAGTCTGATGATAATGTTCTCTTCAGGTAGCTTGTCATGATATATAGTTTCTTGTTTTTATTTGTAAAGGATAATGGATTTGATAAAGAGAGAATGGGAATGTACTATAGTAAGTGGTTAGATACATTGTATTTGAATGTATGTCATCAAATCTGCATACCTGTTATTTCAAGGTATTTGATCACAATCAATTTCAGTGAAACTCAAGTTAATTGGAGTATAGGACATCTAGAGTATAGAAATGATGCAGTATCTTCAGAGCATGAGCTACATGACCTTTGGCTTTGATTTACATTCATGTATGCTTACTCCAATTGCACTAAACGGTCACTCAGATATAGCTATAGCCTTATTCCAATGTAAACTTTCTAGCAAATGCTGAAGAACATTATATGTCAGATCACGACATGCTTGTTGAGATGTAACTTAAATCTATTTATCCCTTTTAATGTCAACGTTATCACAGTCCGGGGCTATTCCTTTTTCTTCGCTGAGATGTTCTTTTAAGATTTCTTGTTCATCCACATGCATATTTGTTTTCTGTTTTAAAATATCGTTATAAATGAACTGTTAAAGGAAAGGTATTTTAGTAAATCTGTCTCTAAACTAATCTAATCTGTACTGAAACATGGCTTTATTGGATGTCAAAGGCCACTGTATTGTATGCACAGAATCAAACATTTATTTCTGATCAATTTATTATCAGCATTTTGTGAAAGTATTCACATAAATATATAAAGCACATTGACCTTAACTCGGTCTCGAAAGCTTTCTCTTCGAACACTCAATGCAGTGTTAGAAAGGTGTTCTTAATGTTTGGTATACTCGGTGAGGTGAAAATTCTCTGTGACAAAGAGGCTGCTATCCCCCTCATCTCCTTCTCGAGCACCATACAGATTTTCCACATGAGAAACAAGACAGTATATCCAATGTTATGTAAAAGGTAGAGCATGAATATTACCAGAAAAGATCAACGTGATGCCCATATTCTTCTGGTTTCTTATGAGGGAATTGGAATCCCTTTATTTCCCTTTGAAATCTCTGGTAATGCAATAATTGACATTTTCATTAGCTCACACATTGGAACTGTTAACTACATGCAATATGGCAATCGAGATTGATCACACATTTTATGCAGAAGAGCACCATCTACAGACAGCATAGTGAACATTGTGTTCTCATGATTATACATAGCATCAATAAGCAATATGGTCACCAAGTCACTGACTCATACAGTTTTTCATTCCTCTTTATACATCTGTCACAAATTATTCATAAAAGTCCCACACAGATAGCCGGGCCTCCAATTTTTGCACCCACACGTGAATTAGCTTATGCTAATTGGCTCATCATTTGCTCAACTGGACCACTTAAATTATCTTCGCCCCATCAAGCTGTTATGATTTGTATGCTAATGAAAACCGCTGTATTGTGGCTCCCACATAATGCAGCAGGATTCTATAAGTATTTTCATAATGTCAATCACAGCATCCCAGGGACTGTATTTGGAGGGCTCCTGAGTGGCGCAGTGGTCTAAGGCACTGTATCTCAGTGCTTGAAGCGGCCAAGCCTGGTTCAAATCCAGGCTTTATCACATCCAGCCGTGATTGGGAGTCCCATAGGGCGGCACGCAATTGGCCCAGCAATGTCCAGGTTTGGCCAGGGTAGGCTGTCATGGTAAATAAGAATTTGTTCTTGACTAACCTAGTTAAAATACCAAAAAAAATTGTATTTGTATTTATTTATCCCCATTAGCTGATGCCAAGGCAGCAGCTACTCTTCCTGTCACGTATAATGAATAGGAGACAGGCACAAAAATAGTTTTTAAAATTTCTCTACCCAAAATAGCGTACGTCATGAACATGACGGGGACGAAACCCAAACCAAACACGTGTGTGTGTGTGTGTGTGTGTGTGTGTGTATATATATATATATATATATATATATAAAACACAGGGCTATAACCCAAACAAAGAGCGAGGTGTACCTCTAATAAATACAAGGGACGAGGCCCCTCTAATAACAAGTGCCCACTAACATGCAAGCCGATACAACAGAGGACTCTACTCTACTACCACATATCTATAACACAAAATCCATGTGTACATGTGTATACAGTGCGTATGTTACCGTGAATTTGAATGCATGTGTTTATGTTGCTTCACAGTCCCCGTTGTTCCATAAGGTGTATTTTTATCTGTTTTTTTTATCTAATTTTACTGCTGGCATTATTTACTTGATGTGAAATAGTTCCATGTACTGTAGTCATGTCTCTATGTAGTACTGTGCGCCTCACATAGTCTGTTTTGGACTTGGGGACTGTGAAGAGACCTCTGATGGCATGTCTTGTGGGGTATGCATGGGTGTCCGAGTTGTGTGGCAGTAATTCCAAAAAATAACTGTGACAGTCAATCTGAAGAATGTTACTTCAGGGTGAAGTGGTATTAACTCTTTTCTGACACTTTCCAATCCGGTGCACACGTTAGGAAACCACTCTGCTCATGTTCAGTCCCCTCGACCTTGACTGCAGCAGAGGATAAACCATGAGGTCCATTATTAGGAGATGGTTTTACTGCACCTCTCAGGTTCAGTTGCCCCATTAGGCAGCTGTTCAGAAGTATGGTGGCTGTGAGTGCTGGATTATTATTTTGTCAGGAGGCAGAAACCGTTCTAAAGACGTGCCCTTGTCTTGCTCCCCCTGTTCTCTGTCTTTGTCATGACATCCTACATTGGTGTTGGCCTGACATGAGCCTGTATTGCACTGGCAACATTTAGCATTTAGAGTGTTGCAGCATGAACAAAAGTGCTACCCAGCTTGGTGAATCCAACGGGTGTTTATTTGACATATATCACACAATGTACACTTTGTCGCACAATGGTGTGGGTGGGTGTGAGTCGGTGGGTGTGTGTGTGTGCTTGCGCACGTGCGTGCGTGTCGTGGGAAAGAAAGAGGTGCTAAAAAAAAACGTGTCTAGCTCTAAGCCATAATAGACAGGCTGTGGTAGTAGTTTGTCACGTGGCTCGTTTTGGAAGGCAAAATTAAAATGAAAAAAGGAAGCCACTGACAGAAAAACAAAAGGGAAACTGTAGCAAAAATGAGCTGTGACACAGCAAAACCCACTTGGCCGCTTCATTGCTTCACCTCAGCTAGGAATGCCTGGACTCCAGATACTCAGTGTGATTGCCGGGGAAAGTAAGACGAAAAGAGGCTGCTTCAGGTATGCTTGAGGTATGCCATCTCAACACGACCTTCTACCGAAGTTACAGAAATACTTGAATCAACAAAAGACTCCTCACAGGTATATAGCATGCCAGGTGCCACAGTTTGTCAAAACAATCATTTGATTCATCCCCCGGATTTATATACAACTATTAATAAATCACTGACCTATGAAATGAGTAGTGGAAGTTGCCCCAAAAGTGTGTTGAGGATTATATTAAGAGTTGCAGGTTGTAGCTTAACTGAGGTTCCCCATAGAGTCGTTTAAGTCGTTGAATGAACACGAGGCTGACGTTAATAACTCACACTCTCCCAGTTGTCATGCCAATGAGCTGTGTGTCAGTGCCCGTTGTGAAAACTGGCATTGGCCTCCTGGCTGGTATCCTTCAACAGCTGGCCCCTCAAACAATCATAACTCTCCTGTAGCTCAACATGATGCCTGTTTGTCTTACAATGCCCTCGTCCATTCTATCCACTTGGTCCATTTCCCTCAGTTGTCCAATAATATAAGAGTCTAATGGTATGACTCAACCTTCTAGTATCTGGGCGGATAATTTAACCACGTGTAATAAAACTAGGGTTCATGTGCCGTGGGTAGAGTTTTTGTTTTGTTCAGCTGACATCTCCGGAACAAGCCGGGAACGAGACAAAAACCTCCAGGTGACCATGACAGAACGTTCTAAGTGCATCCTATAAACATCCTTGGGGACATCCCCAGAACAAACCGGGTAGGGGTGAGTGGGGTATGTTCAGCAATTTTTACATTTAGCATCACTACGTCAAGGGAAATATGGTATTATTTCTAACAAAGATATCTACATATATTTCTGGATGTTGTGTATCCCTGGTAGTAATCAGAATTCATGTAAACATACGTTTTGAAAACATATCTTGTCCAAAAAAAGCTGTCTCTTGACATGGGGTAAGTTGAATATAGGGGCAGCGTAAGTTGAGCCGCCTTGGGGTACGTGGGTAATGGTGTACTGTGACAGTGGGTGATGGTGCTGGTAGGTCAAAGTTTAATTCATGGAATGGGGTGTGGTATATTGTATATCTTAAATGTATGCCAACATTCAGATATAGAGCTCTCTGTTCAATATCACTTACCCTTCCATTTCTTGACCAGTTGTCTGGGACTGGGATTTTGTTTTGTTGTAGCAATTCGTAGGCAAGTTCTCTGCATTTGAGTCAACTAAGCCCATTAAACTGGTCCCCAAGCTCCGACTCCATGTGACAGGTATCAGACCTTGTGTGCCTCTGCTACTATTTCATAGCCTATCTTTCATACAGATATGTGCGAAAGACAAAAAGGATCCATCAAACGCATTTGGTGTGTCATCATAGTGATCTCTGACTTGTGGTTAGACTCGATCACATGGAACAAACTTAAACTTGCATATTTTTTCAATGCCGTTGAGAATGTCGTTGAGAAAACAGAAATGTATCATGTTGTGTGTTATTGCATTTAAAAGTAATCCAAGAAGTAATCTAGTTTTTCAAAAGTATCTGTATTCTGATTACAATATTTATTCTGGTAATGTAACTGATTACAGTTTGGTTTTATTTTTAAATCAGATTACATGTTACTCCCCAACCCTGCTCTTCAGTGTCATTCAGTACATTTTTTCATCCCTTTCTGCTGCTCAAATGGATTTATTTCCTTCCATTCTCTCACATCCTTGGCTGCTCTCTCAAGAACCTCAAAGGGAGCTAAACCCCAGCTTGTTTTACATTTGTATACACAGGGCTAGATGATGTCTGCTCTGTAATAATACAAAAGAGTTAATATGCATGACAAATTGCAAAGATACTATGCATATTGTGCATAAAATCATAATTTGTAATTAATTTGTATGGGGTATGGTGGCCATTGGATCAACTTACCCCAAGTCAAACATGTTGACTAAATAAACTCAGCAAGAAAAGAAACGTCCCTTTTTCAGGACCCTGTCTTTCAAAGATAATTTATAAAAATCCAAATAACTTCACAGATCTTCATTGTAAAGGGTTTAAACACATGCCTGTTCAATGAACCATAAACAATTAATGAACATGCACGGTCGTTAAGACATTAACAGCTTACAGACGGTAGGCAATTAATGTCACTGTTATGAAAACTTAGGACCCTAATAAAGAGGCCTTTCTACTGACTCTGGAAAAACACCAAAAGAAAGATGCCCAGGGTCCCTGCTCATCTGTGTGAACGTGCCTTAGGCATGCTGCAAGGAGGCATGAGGTCTGCAGATGTGGCCAGGGCAATAAATTGCAATGTCCGTACTGTGAGACGCCTAAGACAGCGCTACAGGGAGACAGGACTGACAGCTGATCGTCCTTGCAGTGGTAGACCACATGTAACAACACCTGCACAGGATCGGTACATCTGAACATCACACCTGCGGGATAGGTACAGGATGGCAACAACAACTGCCCGCGGTTTTGTCTCACATGGGGTGATGGTCGGATTCGTGTTTATCGTCGAAGGAATGAGCGTTACACTGAGGCCTGTACTCTGGAGCGGGATCGATTTGGAGGTGGAGGGTTCGTCATGGTCTGGGGCGGTGTGTCACAGCATCATCGGACAGAGTTTGTTGTCATTGCAGGCAATCTCAACGCTGTGTGTTGCAGGGAAGACATCCTCCTCCCTCATGTGTTACCTTTCCTGCAAGCTCATCCTGACATGACCCTCCAGCATGACAATGCCACCAGCCAAACTGCTCGTTCTGTGCTTGATTTTCTGCAATACAGGAATGTCAGTGTTCTGCCATGGCCAGCGAAGAGCCCGGATCTCAATCCCATTGAGCAAGTCTGGGACCTGTTGGATCGGAGGGTGAGGGCTAGGGCCATTCCCCCCAGAAATGTCCAGGATGGTGCAGGTGCCTTGGTGGCAGAGTGGGGTAACATCTCACAGCAAGAACTGGCAAATCTGGTGCAGTCCATGAGGAGGAGATGCACGGCAGTACTTAATGCAGCTGGTGGCCACGCCAGATACTGACTGTTACTTTTGATTTTGACCCCCCTTTGTTCAGGGACACATTATTCCATTTCTGTTAGTCACATGTCTGTGGAAATTGTTCAGTTTATGTCTCAGTTGTTGAATCTTGTTATATTCATACAAATATTTACACATTTTAAGTTTGCTGAAAATAAACGCAGTTGACAGTGAGAGGACGCTTCTTTTTTTATGAGTTTATTAGCCCAGATAGCTACAAGGATGGACTTTCATTGTTACATCTGCTCCTGTCACACCCTCTACTTCTCATCCTGTGTCTCCCTAACCTGCTGCCACTCCCCCAGTGCTCTCTCCCTCTTCCTCTTTATGTGTGTGTGTGTGATTGTGTGGGGGAGACAGGTGTACTGGAGGCAGAGCAGATCCTCACCAGCTGCAACCTGTTCTATAATCAAGACCTCTACAAATACTCAGCCCTGCCACTTCCACGCTGCCAGATCGTAACCTCTGCTCAATCAGTCTGTGTTTTTTAGCCGTTTGTTCCTGCTTAGATCCTGTTTTCATGTTATGCCTGTTTACCCTTGCCTGACGCGGTTTTCCTCTCCGCTACAGTTATGCCCGCTCTGACTTTGGCCCCTGTCTCCAGTCCCACATCTTGTCAGTCCTGCTGCTCTGTCCTGGACCCCCCACTCCACGGCATCCTTGGCTTCCTCTCCGGACCTGCTTACCCAGTCCAACTCCCCTTGCTCCAGCCTCAGCCTCCGCACCTGGCTTCCTGCAACCCGTCCGAGCTTCCCCTGGCCTGCACCCCATCTTCCCCGTGTTTCAATAAATACCTTGGTTACCTCATCCCAATCTTCTCGTCTGAGTCTGCTCTTGGGTTCACCTGTTCTGCTCCGCGTGACATTCATGCTAGGTTTAGGACCTCATATTGTAGCTTATAAAGACCCCAACTGATGTATAAAACAATCTTAAAATGATCTACTTTGGTTAAGGTACAAGCATCATGAAACCTATAACACAATACATATTATTTTTGTAACGCAACTTGCTTTCCACTTTTTCCATCTGGTTTCTTCCTTCACAGACTCCATGAAATGATGACCTCTTCCTAAAAATGTGTATGGTTTCCTAGAAACAAGGGGTGGCAAAACTAGCCGTTTGGCTTAGCTTACCCACTCTCCCCTACTAGACAAAACCTCCACAGGGTCAAGATACATCCCAAGAACGTCCTAAAATCATCCTTGGGGGACGTCCCGGGAACTAACCAGGAACTAGACAAAATCTCCGAAGGACCATTACACAATGTCTTTACAACTTTAGGCAACAATTTTGTGAAGTTCCGGGGACACCCTTAACGACTCATTTTTGTTTGCAGGGCTAGCTGAACAGGTTTTAAATGCCGCCCCTATTTCGACATAATCCTGTCCTAGAGAGGAAATGCTTGTTTAGGTTCCACCTCCAAAGAATGAAGTAGGCTACTAATACATATACACGAAATGTGGTGAATTCTACATGGAGAAACAACAACACTGACAACTGTCAGTGTAGCTAGAAAGCTAGCTTTCTAACTTATATAGCTAGCTAATGTTATCTGTTGTTGCTGGTGCTAACTTCACTGATTTTGCCTGGCTTTTCCACCTACTAACTGGCGAGGGCTATTATTTTGTTCTAACTAGCTAACGTTTTCTCTGGTCCAATGTTAAAACCAACTCCGAAGTTCAAAGACATTCAAAGTTCCTCCATAGAAGCTTTTAATTAATAAAATTTGTTAATTGACAGAAAGCCTGCAGCTAGGCTAGGATTCAAGGCTAACCTGGGCTGGCTCCTCTGTTCCAAGATCATCAGGAACAGTTGGAGGCGGCTATGGAGCCACTATCCTGGCAGCACTTGTGGAAGGGTGGGTAGGCTCTGCACACAAAGCTACTGTACCTAGAACTCTGCAGCATCAACGCTGAGGGCTTGGCGGCGGCCTCGGTGGTTTGATACTGCTGCCGCTCATCGCTCTCCTTCTCCTTTGTTTGGGTACTTTGGCAAAGTATATCGATCAGAAATTGCTGGTTCCAGCTAGCTATACTGAACAAAAATATAAACGCAACATGCAACAATTTCATTGATTTTACTGAGTTACAGTTCATATGAGGAAATCCCTCAATTGAATAAATGAATTAGGCCCTAGTCTATGGATTTCACATGACTGAGAATACTGGGAATACAGATATTGTGGGAAAAATGTATATATACTAAACAAAAATATAAACAAAACATGTAAAGTGTTGGTCCCATGTTTCATGAGCTGAAATAAAAGATCCCAGAAATTTTCCAAACGCACAAAAAGCTTATTTCTCTAAAATGTTGTGCACAAATGTCTTTACATCACTGTTAATGAGCATTTCTCCTTTGCCAAGATAATCCATCTGACAGGTGTGGCATATCATAACAGAAGCAGATTAAACAGCATGATCATTACACAGGTGCACCTTGTGCTGTGAACAATAAAAGGCCACTCTAAAATGTGTTGGACTACATAAAGCTGTCCCAACAGCAGAGTCCCTACAGCAGTCCCAACACCTTACTGCCGCTACACATGGTGGAGCATTGTCTGGCAGTGAAACAGTTCATTGAGCCTCATTTACTGCCTTTAAAAAAATAGCTGATATGGCTAACTTGCTGAACAAATGTGGTTTCTACTGACAAACTATGGCATAAGAGGACGACGAGCGGAGAAGAGGCAATCTTTAATTTCGATTAAGACATTAATGAGCGAGGTAGGACAGGACATAGTCAATATAACTATTTGTTCAGCACTTTGAAATGTACAGCGACAGAATTCAGAACATAGGCCATTCTTACATTATTCTCCATGTACACCGAGTCAGAACCGTAGGATAAATGAAGGGAGCTTATAAGCAGACAATGAAAGCTCTTACAGTATTTGATTATGACATTTCACTAAAACAGGCTATAGGCTATTCACTTGAACAGGAAGGTGGCACAGCGGTCCTTTGTGGGCAAATTTTCTAACTTTGTCATCAAAGTCTGCCATTCTCTGGAATATTGTCTTTCAAAACAACTGGGAACTCCGAAAAAAAGCAAGGTTGAATCGTGACATGAGTGATATTCAGGTCGGAGCTCTAGAAAGAGGCCCAAGTTCCCGACTTCGTATTCTGTGTTGGATGACCGTTCAAAACATGTTGTCCCAGTCAGAGCATTGCATTGAAAGCATGGCCAATGTTGAATGTTTATCCTTTTAAGCCTGGAAAAGAGACCCTTAAACCCAGAGTTGGACCACACATCCACTCCCCCGAACTACAGGCTAGGGATTGCATTGCAATGCTTGCAGTTAGCCACTTATTCCTTCCAAATAACTCATTGTTGAATTTGCGATTTCCAACTTGTTGTGTAATGTTTGTCCAACAGCTGATGAGCTCCGATACGTTTTATCTATAATTTCTATCTATAACCCAAGATGACTCTTGTTTGTGTCACATCTGCTCCCACTACACCCTCTGGTGTCCATCTGGTGTTGTCCTAACCTTCAGTTCTCTCCCGGTATACTCTCTCTCATGGTGTGATTGTGTGGTTGGAGACAGGTGTGCTGGAGTCAGAGCAATCCCTACCAGCTGCATATCGTCCCATAATCAAGACCTCTACATATACTCAAGACTGCCATCTTCACAGTGCTAGATTGTAATCTCTACCAGTCAGTTATGTTTCTAGCCTGTTGTCTTTGCTCTAGATCCTGTTTTCACTGCTGTGCTTATTTCTTTGACTTACATAATTTTTGTCCTCTCCTTGCAGTACCACTCTGTCTCCTGTTTCCCATATCACCACCAACCACCTTGCTCTGGATATTACTCACCACCATTACCTTGGATTCCCTCCAGGACCTGTTCCCCTGTTCCATGCTGCCAACTCACTTTACACTCCTGATTATTGCTACTCATCTGAGCTGTCCTGGTTCTGCACTCCCCATTTGCTGTGTTCAATAAACATATTGTACATTCATCCCGGTTTCCTCTGCTGAGTCGGCTCTTGGGTTCCCCCCCTTCGCTCATCGTAACAGTTTGCCTTCAGCGATGGCGGCTAGCATTTCTTAATGAGCATCGATGAAAAACAAGGCTAAATCAGGAAATGCAGTTTCCCTTTAATGCTTGTTATAAGAATGTGTAAGCCTTCATAATGTCTTATTTGGCTTATAATGCTGTGCATTCTGAAGGTATTCAGACCCCTTCACATTTTCCACATTTTGTTACGTTACAGCCTCATTCTAAAATGATTTTTTTTTTAAACAATCAACAAACAAAGCGAAAACAGGGTTTTAGACATTTTTGCAAATAAAAAACATACCTTATGTTCAGATATATTCAGACCCTTTGCTATGAGACTCAAAATTGAGTTCAGGTGCTTCCTGTTTCCATTGATCATCCTTGAGATGTTTCTACAACTTGGAGTCCACCTGTGGTAAATTCAATTGATTGGACATTATTTGGAAAGGCACACACCTGTCTATATAAGGTCCCACAGTTGACAGTGCATGTCAGAGCAAAAACCAAGCCATGAGGTCGAAGGAATTGTCTGTAGAGTGCCGAAATAGGATTGTGTCGAGGCACTGATCTGGGGAAGGGTACAAAAAAATGTCTAGAGCATTGAAGTTTGGAACCACCAAGACTCTTCCGAGAGCTGGCTGCCCGGCCAAACTGAGCAATCGGGGGAGAAGGGACTTGGAAAGGGAGGTGACCAAGAACCTGATGGTCACTCTCACAGAGCTCTAGAGTTCCTATGTGGAGATGGAGAACCTTCCAGAAGGACAATCATTTCTGCAGCACTACACCAATCAGGCCTTTATGGTAGAGTAGCCAGACGGAAGCCACTCCTCAATAAAAGGCACCTAAAGGACTCTCGGACCATGAGAAACAACATTCTCTAGTCTGATGAGACCAAGATTGAACTCGTTGGCCTGAATGCCATAAGCGTCACGTCTGGAGGAAACCTGGCACCATCCCTACAGTGAAGCATTGTGGTGGCAGCATCATGCTGTGGGGATGTTTTTCAGCGGCAGGGACTGGAAGACTAGTCAGGATTGAGGGAAAGACGAACTGAGCAAAGTACAGGAAGATCTTTGATGAAAACCTGCTCCAGAATGCTCAGGACCTCAGTCTGGGGCAAAGGTTAACCTTCCAACAGGACAACGACTCTAAGCCCACAGCCTAGATAACGCGGCTTTGGGACAAGTCTCTGGAGGGACCGAAAATTGCTGTGAAGCGACGCTCCCCATCTAATCTGACAGAGCTTGAGAGGATCTGCAGAGAAGAAAGGGATAAACTCCCCAAAATACAGATGTGCCAAGCTTGTAGCATCATATCCAAGAAGACTCTAGGCTGTAATCGCTGCCAACAAAGTACTGAGTAAAGGGTCTGAATACTTATGGAAATTTAATATTTCCCGTTTTTTACATTTTCAATGCATTTGCAAAAAAAATAATTATAAACTGTTTTTGCTTTGTCAATATCGGGTATTGTGTGTAGATTGATGAGGGGAAAAACAACGGAATCCATTTTAGAATAAGGATGTAACGTAACAAAATGTGGAAAAAGTGAAGGGGTGTCACACCCTGACCATAGTTTGCTTTGTATGTTTCTGTTTTGGTTGGTCAGGGTGTGATCTGAGTGGGCATTCTATGTTGGATGTCTTGTTTGTCTATTTCTATGTCTGGCCTGATATGGTTCTCAATCAGAGGCAGGTGTTAGTCATTGTCTCTGATTGGGAACCATATTTAGGTAGCCTGGGTTTCACTGTGTGTTTGTTCCTGTCTGTGTTTTGCACCAGACAGGGCTGTTTTTGGTTTTCCCTGTTTATTGTTTTTGTAGTGTTCGTGTTTATCTGTTTTTATTAAACATGAATCAATATAATCACGCTGCGTTTTGGTCCGCCTCTACTTCACCTAAAGAGAACCGTTACAAGGGGTCTGAATACTTTCTGAATGCACTGTATGTCATGTATTTATACTCTACATGAAGAGATCAAACAGAAGCTGGTGGCAGTCTGTGGTGAAATATGCTTCCTCAAATCTTTGTGAAAAAGGTGTGAAAATTGCTTTTAATCACAATCTTAATAATTCATATTTCTATACATTTTTCAGACGACAGCCCTTGCTGGATGTAATTTCCTACAAAGTGATCAAGATTCTCTACAGAAAGCTGATTCTAAATAAAAATGTCAACATGAGTTTAGACATTGTCATGAAATGTTTTATCATTGTTTTATCATTACATTTTTTACTTCGGATGAGTAAAAATGGGTTCAGATGCCAAAGGTTTTCTTTTGGATAAAGAAGTTGGTGTCAAAGAAGGGTAGCAGTTGTACTATATTGTTGTGCTATATTAAATTAAGTTTATTTCTTGCTGGCCAAAAAATTCACACAAACATAAAACATTCAGAGAATAATATTTTATACTAAAATAGCAAAAAGTGAACAAAAATTACATGATAGAAAATGTTCTGCAATTTAAGAATGACTATACACTATTATAATAATGTTCCAAAAACATTATTTCAGAACATATAATCATTCCAATAACATATCATTCTTGTGTCGTGACGAATTTGAGAAAAGGCAAGAGGCTGGCAGCATAGCATTGTCTTGACACCTGAACATCCATCTTCTCACTTTGGAATCTGGATACTGGCTGCTTGGTCAGTAGCTCAGATCCAAAATGTATTTTGGTCTAAAAGATACACAAAAAGATGACATGAGTGGAAGATCAAAAGACATAACCCCATATTATGTATTAATGAATAGATTCTATTCAATAGTGTTTGAATTAACAAGCTCAGGTGATAATCTCTATATTATTAGGTCATCTGAACAGTCACCAAAGAGTATCCAGAGCAGTTTCTTCGACTCACTTGCAGGCCTTAATGTTAATGCAGATGGTCCTCACGTCATCGCTGGTGCTAAGCTCCTCAACCAACACCCACAAGTGCTTTTTCACCATGCCTTTACACAGAGATTTAAGGAGGCCCAATTTATCGCAAACAGACAATAGCTTCTGCTTTATCTGCGCCTATTGAAGAGAAATCATCAACACCAGTTGAAATTGAAATTTTCTGAGAAATATTTCAGTAAATAGTAAAATTTCTTGAAGGGACACTCATGAATTGTAATGCTATTGGGTAGTTACCTCGCTAGAGGAAGAGGAGATGTGTTTCTTCACTTTGTTCAGTGCCCACATACACGCCCAGCATGTTCCCTTTAACTGTTGCACCTTTGGAAAGGATAAACAGACAACAATGTACATGGTGTGATGTATTCAGTATTATGGTTTAAATACATTTGAATACGTAATGCAAGAGTGAAAGTCAGGTTGGACAAGAGTTTCATCAATTTCTTGGTTGCATTCATGTCTTTGGTTAAGTGCTGTTACACAGTAGCAGGTTAGTTGAGTATTCCAATAGAACGTTGCAGAAATGTCTACTGCTAGTTCATACAATTTTGACCATATAGTATACTGTTACCATGTGCTTTTCTGGCAGTGCTTCCACTACTTCCTGGTCATCAAGGTTAACCTCTTGGCATTGTCCACAGACGTCCCAAACTGTGAAGTAAAAATGGTACAACATTCCATTATATTGTACTGAAACGAAAGGTGAACTTGGAGTGGATTTTAGGTCCCCCCTTTACAGATTATCGTACACCGTGACCCAATCGAATGTATCTGCTCCATTTACAGCAGTTACTACTTGAGTTAACAAATGAAAGCTCACCTGAACAAGCCAGTAGGCTGAGGGTAAGGAGGACCAGAGATGTCTTCATGATTTGTGGTGGTAAGAGATGTGAAGAGTAAAGTTGTGGTGGGGTTTGGTAAAGTGACTTATGATTCAGACAAGCCCCTTTATACACCGAGGCCTGTCTACCCACATCCCCCTGTACAACCCCCACCCACGACGACCTTTAATCTCTTTTTCATCTCCACTGTCTTATCTTCATTTTCATTTGTCAATTACAGTTACCCCTTGGATGTCTTCATATTTTATTGTGCTACAAAATGGGATTACATTGTTATTATTTCTTTCAACAATCTACTCAAAATGTGATAACTAAAATATAGTCGTTACAAAAGTGTTTAGCCCCTTTGTTCAGGCAAGCCTAAATTAGTTCAGGATTTTAAAAAAATGGCTTAACAAATCACATAAGTTACATTGACTCACTCTGTGTGAAAAAGTAGAGGTTGACATGATTTTTGAATGACTAACCCTTCCTCTGTCCCACTTACGTTCAACATCTGTAAGGTCCCTCAGACAAGTATTGAATTTCAAGCACAGATACAACTACAAAGACCAGGGAGCTTTTCAAAAGCCTCACAAAGAAGGGTAGCGATTGGTAGATGGGTAACAATAACAAATCAGACATTCACTGTTAATAGTTATGCTGTGGATTATGTATTAAACCACCCGGACACATCAAAGATACGGTCGTCCTTCTGAACTAAGCTGCAGGACAGGAATGAAACTTATGGGAGGAAACTTAGGATGGGTCAACAACATAGTAGTGACTCCACAATAATTATTTTTTATTGATTTATTTCACCTTTATTTAACCAGGTAGGCTATTTGAGAACAAGTTCTCATTTGCAACTGCGACCTGGCCAAGATAAAGCATAGCAGTGTGAACAGACAACACAGAGTTACACATGGAGTAAACAATTAACAAGTCAATAACACAGTAGAAAAAAAAGGGGAGTCTATATACATTGTGTGCAAAAGGCATGAGGAGGTAGGCAAATAATTACAATTTTGCAGATTAACACTGGAGTGATAAATGATCAGATGGTCATGTACAGGTAGAGATATTGGTGTGCAAAAGAGCAGAAAAGTAAATAAATAAAAACAATATGGGGATGAGGTAGGTAAAAATGGGTGGGCTATTTACCGATAGACTATGTACAGCTGCAGCGATCAGTTAGCTGCTCAGATAGCAGATGTTTAAAGTTGGTGAGGGAGATGAAAGTCTCCAACTTCAGCGATTTTTGCAATTCGTTCCAGTCACAGGCAGCAGAGAACTGGAACGAAAGGCGGCCAAATGAGGTGTTGGCTTTAGGGATGATCAGTGAGATACACCTGCTGGAGCGCGTGCTACGGATGGGTGTTGCCATCGTGACCAGTGAACTGAGATAAGGCGGAGCTTTACCTAGCATGGACTTGTAGATGACCTGGAGCCAGTGGGTCTGGCGACGAATATGTAGCGAGGGCCAGCCGACTAGAGCATACAAGTCGCAGTGGTGGGTGGTATAAGGTGCTTTAGTGACAAAGCGGATGGCACTGTGATAAACTGCATCCAGTTTGCTGAGTAGAGTGTTGGAAGCAATTTTGTAGATGACATCGCCGAAGTCGAGGATCGGTAGGATAGTCAGTTTTACTAGGGTAAGTTTGGCGGCGTGAGTGAAGGAGGCTTTGTTGCGGAATAGAAAGCAGACTCTTGATTTGATTTTCGATTGGAGATGTTTGATATGAGTCTGGAAGGAGAGTTTACAGTCTAGCCAGACACCTAGGTACTTATAGATGTCCACATATTCAAGGTCGGAACCATCCAGGGTGGTGATGCTGGTCAGGCGTGCGGGTGCAGGCAGAGAACGGTTGAAAAGCATGCATTTGGTTTTACTAGCGTTTAAGAGCAGTTGGAGGCCACGGAAGGAGTGTTGTATGGCATTGAAGCTCGTTTGGAGGTTAGATAGCACAGTGTCCAAGGACGGGCCGGAAGTATATAGAATGATGTCGTCTGCGTGGAGGTGGATCAGGGAATCGCCCGCAGCAAGAGCAACATCATTGATATATACAGAGAAAAGAGTCGGCCCGAGAATTGAACCCTGTGGCACCCCCATAGAGACTACCAGAGGACCGGACAGCATGCCCTCCGATTTAACACACTGAACTCTGTCTGCAAAGTAATTGGTGAAGCAGGCAAGGCAGTCATCCGAAAAACCGAGGCTACTGAGTCTGCCGATAAGAATATGGTGATTGACAGAGTTGAAAGCCTTGGCAAGGTCGATGAAGACGGCTGCACAATACTGTCTTTTATCGGTGGCGGTTATGATATCGTTTAGTACCTTGAGCGTGGCTGAGGTGCACCCGTGACCGGCTCGGAAACCAGATTGCACAGCGGAGAAGGTACGGTGGGATTCGAGATGGTCAGTGACCTGTTTGTTGACTTGGCTTTCGAAGACCTTAGATAGGCAGGGCAGGATGGATATAGGTCTGTAACAGTTTGGGTCCAGGGTGTCTCCCCCTTTGAAGAGGGGGATGACTGCGGCAGCTTTCCAATCCTTGGGGATCTCAGACGATATGAAAGAGAGGTTGAACAGGCTGGTAATAGGGGTTGCGACAATTGCGGCGGATAGTTTCAGAAATAGAGGGTCCAGATTGTCAAGCCCAGCTGATTTGTACGGGTCCAGGTTTTGCAGCTCTTTCAGAACATCTGCTATCTGAATTTGGGTAAAGGAGAACCTGGAGAGGCTTGGGCGAGTAGCTGGGGGGCGGAGCTGTTGGCCGAGGTTGGAGTAGCCAGGCGAAAGGCATGGCCAGCTGTTGAGAAATGCTTGTTGAAGTTTTCGATAATCATGGATTTATCGGTGGTGACAGTGTTACCTAGCCTCAGTGCAGTGGGCAGCTGGGAGGAGGTGCTCTTGTTCTCCATGGACTTCACAGTGTCCCAGAACTTTTTGGAGTTGGAGCAACAGGATGCAAACTTCTGCCTGAAGAAGCTGGCCTTAGCTTTCCTGACTGACTGCGTGTATTGGTTCCTGACTTCCCTGAACAGTTGCATATCGCGTGGACTCTTCGATCTTATTGCAGTCCGCCACAGGATATTTTTGTGCTGGTCGAGGGCAGTCAGGTCTGGAGTGAACCAAGGGCTATATCTGTTCTTAGTTCTGCATTTTTTGAACGGAGCATGCTTATCTAAAATGGTAAGGAAGTTACTTTTAAAGAATGACCAGGCATCCTCAACTGACGGGATGAGGTCAATGTCCTTCCAGGATACCTGGGCCAGGTCGATTAGAAAGGCCTGCTCACAGAAGTGTTAAGGGAGCGTTTGACAGTGATGAGGGGTGGTCGTTTGACTGCGGCTCCGTAGCGGATACAGGCAATGAGGCAGTGATCGCTGAGATCCTGGTTGAAGACAGCGGAGGTGTATTTGGAGGGCCAGTTGGTCAGGATGACGTCTATGAGGGTGCCCTTGTTTACAGATTTAGGGTTGTACCTGGTGGGTTCCTTGATGATTTGTGTGAGATTGAGGGCATCTAGCTTAGATTGTAGGACTGCCGGGGTGTTAAGCATATCCCAGTTTAGGTCACCTAACAGAACAAACTCTGAAGCTAGATGGGGGGCGATCAATTCACAAATGGTGTCCAGGGCACAGCTGGGAGCTGAGGGGGTCGGTAGCAGGCGGCAACAGTGAGAGACTTATTTCTGGAGAGAGTAATTTTCAAAATTAGTAGTTCGAACTGTTTGGGTATGGACCTGGAAAGTATGACATTACTTTGCAGGCTCTCTCTGCAGTAAACTGCAACTCCTCCCCCTTTGGCAGTTCTATCTTGACGGAAAATGTTATAGTTGGGTATGGAAATCTTAGAATTTTTGGTGGCCTTCCTGAGCCAGGATTCAGACACGGCAAGGGCATCAGGGTTAGCAGAGTTTGCTAAAGCAGTGAGTAAAATAAACTTAGGGAGGAGGCTTCTGATGTTGACATGCATGAAACCAAGGCTTTTTCGATCACAGAAGTCAACAAATGAGGGTGCCTGGGGACATGCAGGGCCTGGGTTTACCTCCACATCACCCGCGGAACAGAGGAGGAGTAGAATGAGGGTGCGGCTAAAGGCTATCAAAACTGGTCGCCTAGAGCGTTGGGGACAGAGAGTAAAAGGAGCAGATTTCTGGGCATGGTAGAATATATTCAGGGCATAATGCGCAGACAGGGGTATGGTGGGGTGCGGGTACATCGGAGGTAAGCCCAGGCACTGGGTGATAATGAGAGAGGTTGTATCACTGGACATTTTTTTAATTTTATTTTATTTTATTTTACCTTTATTTAACCAGGTAGGCAAGTTGAGAACAAGTTCTCATTTACAATTGCGACCTGGCCAAGATAAAGCAAAGCAGTTCGACAGATACAACGACACAGAGTTACACATGGAGTAAAACAAACATACAGTCAATAATACAGTATAAACAAGTCTATATACAATGTGAGCAAATGAGGTGAGAAGGGAGGTAAAGGCAAAAAAGGCCATGGTGGCAAAGTAAATACAATATAGCAAGTAAAACACTGGAATGGTAGTTTTGCAATGGAAGAATGTGCAAAGGAGGTGGGACAAAGGAGGTATCAGGGGTATGAAGAGTGGAACTAGGGGCTCCATTGTAAACTAAAACAATGATAACTAACCTGAACAACAGTATACAAGGCATATTGACATTTGAGAGAGACATACAGCGAGGCATACAGTAATCACAGGTGTTGAATTGGGAGAGCTAGCTAAAACAGTAGGTGAGACAACAACAGCTAATCAGCTAGCACAACAACAGCAGGTAAAATGGCGTTGACTAGGCAGGGAGGGTCGGATTACCTACACACAGAGCCTGAGTGCGGCTGGGGCCGACAGATAAAACATAAACAAGCAGAATGGAGTACCGTGATTAATGGACAGCCCAGCATGCATCAGCTATGTAGCCAAGTGATCAGTGTCCAGGGGGAAGCGGTGGATTGGGCAGGGAAGCTGGACTGGCGAGTATTATCCAGGTTAAAAAACTGGCTGGCTGTGCAGAAGGTAAAAGGTAAAAGCCGCTAGTAGTGGCTAACAATGACTAAATAGCTTGTAGCTAGTTAGCTGGTTAGCTTCTGGATGTTCTTGAGTGTATTCTAAAAATTAAAAATAATAGCGGTTCCGTATCACATTGGGTGAGGCAGGTTACCGGAAGGTATAAACAAATTAAAAATCGAAAAGAGATTGAAAGTAAATATGGGTCCAGTGAGTGTTTGGGACGCGGCGATTCAGACGGTTAGCAGGCCTGTGCTAACAAGCTAACAGTTAGTAGGCCGGGGCTAAACAAGGTAGCAGTTAGCGGACCGGGGCTAAACAAGGTAGCAGTTAGCGGACCGGGGCTAAACAAGCTAGCAGTTAGCAGACCGAATTAGCAAGCAGGGAGATAGCAAGGGCTAGAAAGTTAGCCTTTAGGGGGCGTCGCGATGGGGTGAGTCTGTTTATGCCTCTTCGTGCGGTGACATCGATAGACCGGTCGTGGGTCCGGATATTGTAGCCCAGGAGTATGCTTCGGTGGTAGCACAGTAGCTCTGGCTGGGATAGTTTCAAGCTAAGTGGGTGGAAACGCTAGCCAGGAGTAATCATCCGGGGTTGCGGTTAGCTAGTTAGCTAGTTGTGAAGATCCAGCTGAAAATGTTCCGTTTGCGATGGGAATCCGGGGATAAAAAAATATATATAAAAAAAAATATATATATATATAGGTCCGTTATGCTCTGGTTAGAGTCGCGTTGTTCGAACTGGCGAGTGCTTTCCGAGCTAAAGGTTAGCTGATGACCGGTTAGCTGAAGACCGCTAGCAATGGTTTGCTGACTGATACCTGGTAGTTAGCTGGCTAGCTTCAGTTGAGGGGATCCGGATCCGAAGTAAATATAAGTACTTTAGAAAAAATAGCTACATTGGGTGAGACGGGTTGCAGGAGAGTATTTAGAAGTTGAGGTTTAGCAAAATGTTTTAAAAGATATGCGAAGAAAGATATGTTTTAAAAAACGATATATACGATATATACAAGGGACACGACACAACAAGACGTCCGACTGCTACGCCATCTTGGATCATTACTTAAATGATAGAGGAGTGAAAAGAATACAAATATACAGAATAAAAATATTCCAAAACATGCATATTGTATGCAACAAGGCACTAAAGTAATACTGAAGAAAAAAACATGGCAAAGAAATGCACTTTTTGGCCTAAATGCAAAGCCTTATGTTTGGGGTAAATCCAACACAACACAACACATCACTGAGAAACTGGCTCCTTATTTTCAAGCATGGTGGTGGCTGCATCATGGTATGGGTAGGCTTGACATCGGCAAATACTGGTGGAGCTTCTCATGATAAATAAATGTGATGAAGCTAAGCACAGGCAAAATCCTAGAGGAAAGCCTGGTTCAGTCTGCTTTACACCAGACACTGGGAGAGAAATTCCCCTTTCAGCAAGACAATAACCTACAACACAGGTACAAATCTAAACGTGTGTTGCTTACCACGAAGACATTGAATGTTCCTGAATGGCCAAGTTACAGTTTTGACTTAAATCTGCTTTAAAATCTATTCTATTCCACTAAGCTAACATTAGAGCTAATTTTAGGTCCCCATTAAGTATCAACATTTTTTGGGGGATGAAACATTGAATTTGGCCTTACTGCTATTAGCCCATAGAAAAGCATTGAATAACAGGTTCATACATGGAAAAACAGATGGTCAATGAGTTAGGTCGCCATTGGCGGATGAGGTAAACGAGACGCAGCCCATGCAACAAAAAAAACTGATATCTCTAGCTTAATCAGAAAATAATAATAATCATCTTTCTTCGACTTTGACATTAGAGCATTTTGTGTAGATTGTTGACACTTTGTAGCACAATAACATTTTAAGAAACCCAAGGGACATGATGAATACTTTTGAAAGGCACTGTCTGTACAGTACATCAGAAACACCTGCAAAGCAGCCTACTGAGCCAAACAGTCTTTCGATGTCCACTTCCTATTGCTATATAAAGCTACAGTTGTAGTCGGAAGTTTACACACACCTTAGCCAAATACATTGAAACACAGTTTTTCACAATTCCTGACATTTAATCCTAATAAAAATTCCCTGTCTTTAGGTCAGTTAGGATCACCACTTTATTTTAAGAATGTAAAATGTCAGAATAATAGGAGAGAGAATTATTTCTTTCAGCTTTTATTTCTTTCATCACATTCCCAGTGGGTCAGAAGTTTACATACACTCAATTAGTATTTGGTAGCATTGCCTTTAAAATGTTTAACTCGGGTCAAACGTTTCGGGTAGCCTTTCACAAGCTTCCCAAAATAAGTTGGGTAAATTTTTGCCCATTCCTCCTGACAGAGCTGGTGTAACGGAGTCAGGTTTGTAGGCCTCCTTGCTTGCACATGCCTTTTCAGTTCTGCCCACAAATGTTCTATAGGATTGAGGTCAGGGCTTTGTGATGGCCACTCCAATACCTTGACTTTGTTGTCCTTAAGACATTTTGCCACAACTTTGGAAGTATGCTTGGGGTCATTGTCCATTTGGAAGACCCATTTGCAACCAAGCTTTAACTTCCTGACTGATGTCTTGAGATGTTGCTTCAATATATCCACATAATTTTCCTTTCCTCGTGATGCCATCTATTTTGTGAAGTGCACCAGTCCCTCCTGCAGCAAAGCACCTCCACAACATGATGCTGCCACCCCGTGCATCACGTTTGGGATGGTGTTCTTCAGCTTGCAAGCCTCCCCCTTTTTCCTCCAAACATAACAATGGTCATTATGGCCAAACAGTTCTATTTTTGTTTCATCAGACCAGAGGACACCAAAAAGTACGATCTTTGTCCCCATGTGCAGTTGCAAACTGTAGTCTGGCTTTTTTATGCCGGTTTTGGAGCAGTGGCTTCTTCCTTGCTGAGCGGCCTTTCAGGTTATGCGATATAGGACTCGTTTTACTGTGGATATAGATACTTTTGGACCTGTTTCCATAGTAAGGAATGAGTTTCTTGAAATGCTTATGCAAGTAGCTATCTAGCTAACGTTAGCTGTACTAAATGTGTAATGTTATGGTATCAGAACTTCGGAATAAAGTGAGAGGTCATAGTTACATCTATTTACAGGTTTCTAGCATGAGAGATCGGCCCACTGCAGGCTTGCGATTTCTCAGCACAAGCATCCCCAGTGTAATACAACGGAGGAGCAATGGTGAGTTTATGATGCCTAAATAGCTAGAAACTACAATGGTGCTCATAACAGCCGATCAACAACCAGAATAATTAGCTAACTAACTAGTTGACTTGGCTATTCCTTTTGCCTTGCCCCACCTACCCCGATGTAATGTTAACCTCATGTTACTGTTGTCACTGACATGCTTGACATTCTGATTATCTCGAACAGAATACAGGCCTATACTGTGAAAATATGCAGCTCAATATGCAGAACAATATCAACACACATTATGTGCTTTCTTTCTGAGGTAGGGTTCAGTGGAGCTGTAGCTGGGTCAGGGTATTGTGAAAGCCAAGGGAAAGGGCTGCACTCGGGGTAGGGAAGTTCTTTGGGGGCAAACAGTTTGAATGGGCTTGACAATGAGAATAAGATAATAAACAGCCCAATTTCTGTAGCCTACAGTTCACCAGATTATCAAACCTGTCATTTGCGTGTTTATCATCCCAAAGAGTTGCATGTGGAGCACAGGCTGTGATCATAGTACCACTGAGACACGACACAATCTGCGTTGTCTTTCTGCATTTACAACCAACCCAGTATATGTGAAAATGTGCGTGTGTCTTGCGATACAGCAACATTGGTATGCATACCTGAAGCCTCAGTGCATACTCGCATTCCAGGGAAAAAGCCAAGAGTGGACTATTCCAGCGATGACTTCAGTTATCACCCAGATGATGACACTATCTGTGGTGGTGAACTGTAAGATACAAGGTCACTACAGTGTAATGGTCATTTATGACTAAATGTGTTTTACTGATACATTTTATAGTTGAAATGTGTTGCCCAGAAAACTACTGTTTGACTGGCATTGTGTGCAGTTGTGGTCTTTGACATGTGAACTGGACATGGAGGACAGGATTATAACATGAACAAAGAAAGTAAAAATGTAATGTCACGTTTACATGCGTTCTCCCTGTGGGAAATGTGATACAATGGGTATCATATGTCCTAATTAGATCTAAAACCCATTATAGGCTTCAATGAGGAATATGATGTCTTAAAGTGTTAGGGTAGTGAGGTCTGCACAACGCATCACCGGGGGCAAACTACCTGCCCTCCAGGACACCTACACCACCCGATGTTACAGGAAGGCCAAAAAGATCATCAAGGACAACAACCACCCGAGCCACTGCCTGTTCACCCCGCTACCATCCAGAAGGCGAGGTCAGTACAGGTGCATCGCCGAGTAGTTGCCATACCAGGCAGTGATGCAACTAGTCAGGATGCTCTCGATGGTGCAGCTGTAGAACTTTTTGAGGATCTTGTCATGCCCTCTTCACAACTGTCTTGGTGTGTTTGGACCATGATAGTTTGTTGGTGAACACCAAGGAACTTGAAACTCTTGAATACAAAATATCCTAAGTCTTAACAGCATAGAAAATTCCCTACTATGATATACAAACGTACATCAGGAGATCGGTTTACCAATGACTTCATGATCTAAGTTTAAACCCAGCTTTGATTCTTCCAAGAGCACCAACTCCCAATATCTCCTATCATCTAATTAACATCACTTTGCATGGACCTAAACATTGAAACAAAGGCATGAAACTTCACACGCATTCACACACCTCAACACTGTATAATAAGTGTCGCTCCTCTTTGAATTATCTGCTGTACAGAATAACACAGTTTCTCTGTAACAATACATCCATAGCACTTACAGTACAGTGAAGCATATCAACATTCATTGCTCTTCATGAACTCTTCAAACAATCCAAACATGACAATTGAACTCACAGAATATCATTCATTTAGTCAGTGACCCGAGGGCTTCCGTGGGAATGTCTCTTCATCGAGATTGCCACAGATCAGGTGTGTTTGATCCGTGATAACCCACAGATTGGTCTTTCACTCAAACAATGTCATAAATCATGATTAAGTCAACACACTCTACTGCCACACCAGCCAGTCGCAAGTCGCGAGTATCACCTTCTCTCAGTCTTCCACTACATGTGTGAAAACACCCTGAGAACGAAGGAAACCACAGTGTGCAACTGTGTCTTTAGAAGCTCACACCTAGTAGGGGGGGGAAATAGTTTTAATGATATTCCACCCATAGAGTTGTAGGAGATATATCGGCTGTGGGAAGAGACTAGGGGAGACATAGCAGAATGAAAGGCAAATGTTTGGGTTTGACCTTTACTTCAGTCAGTCAGCAAATTTTGGGAGGTTGCATGGAAAAAAGCACCATGCCAATAAACATACTGTAGTCCAAAAATCATTTTATTTTTCATTGAATACATACAAATACATAGACACAATACAAACAGACACAATTCACATGTACAGTGCCTTGCAAAAGTATTCACCCCCCTTGGCATGTTTCCTATTTTGTTACATTACAACCTGTAATTTAAATAGATTTTTATTTGGATTTCATGTAATGGACCTACACAAAATTGTCCAAATTGGTGAAGTGAAATAAAAAAAATTACTTGTTAAAAATTTTTTTTTTTAAATAAGTGGTGCATGTGTATTCACCCACTTTGCTATGAAGCCCCTAAAAAAGATCTGGCGCAACCAATTACCTTCAGAAGTCACATAATTAGTTAAATAAAGTCCACCTGTGTGCAATCTAAGTGTCACATGATCTGTCACATGATCTCAGTATATATACACCTGTTCTGAAAGGCCCCAGAGTCTGCAACACCACTAAGCAAGGGACACCACCAAGCAAGCAACACTATGAAGACCAAGGAGCTCTCCAAACAGGTCAGGGACAAAGTTATGGAGAAGTACAGATCAGGGTTGGGTTATAAAACAAATATCAGAAACGTTTAGCATCCCACCATTAAATCCACCATTAAAAAATGGCCCACCAAAACTCACGGACCAGGCAAGGAGGGCATTAATCAGAGTCAACAAAGAGACCAAAGATAACCCTGAAGGAGCTGCAAAGCTCTACAGCGGAGATTGGAGTATCTGTCCATAGGACCCCTTTAAGCCACATACTCCACAGAGCTGGGCTATACGCAGAGCGGCCAGAACAATTGCTTAAAGAAAAAAATAAGCAAACACGTTTGGTGTTCGCCAAAAGGCATGTGGGAGACTACCCAAACATATGGAAGAAGGTACTCTGGTCAGATGAGACTAAAATTGAGCTTTTTGACCATCAAGGAAAACGCTATGCCTGGCGCAAACCCAACACCTCCCATCACCCCGAGAATACCATCACAGTGAAGCATGGTGGTGGCAGCAACTGGTCAGAATTGAAGGAACGATGGATGGTGCTAAATACAGAGAAATTCTTGAGGGAAACCTGTTTCAGTCTTCCAGAGATTTGAGACTGGGACGGAGGTTCACCTTCCAGCAGGAAAATGACGCTAAGCATACTGCTAAAGCAACACTTGAGTGGTTTAAGGGGAAACATTTAAACATCTTGGAATGCCTAGTCAAAGCCCAGACCTCAATCCAACTGAGAATATGTGGTATGACTTAAAGATTGCTGTACACCAGCGGAACCCTTCCAACTTGAAGGAGTTGGAGCAGTATTGCCTTGAAGAATGGACAAAAATCCCAGTGGCTAGATGTGCCAAGCTTATAGAGACATACCCCAAGAGACTTGCAGCTGTAATAATTGCTGCAAAAAGGTGGCTCTACAAAGTATCGGTTTGTGTCAAGAACTGCAATGCTGCTGGGTTTTTCACGCTGAGCTGTTTCCGCTGTGTATCAAGAATTGTCCACCACCGAAAGAACATCCAGCCAACTTTAAACAACTGTGGGTAGCATTGGAGTCAACATTGGCCAGCATCCCTATGGAATGCTTTTCGACACCTTGTAGAGTTTATGCCCTGAGGAATTGAGGCTGTTCCGAGTGTAAAAGTGGGAGGGTGCAACTCAATATTAGGAAAGTGTTCCTAATGTTTTGTATACTCAGTGTATACTGATGTTCCCTTACAGCCTGCGCTAGAGGTTCTAGTGAAAGTTCAAATAGGCATCCCAGGTTTCCTATTTGGATGCATGCAGTGGGACCACGGTAGAGGGTACGAACCATATGGATAAATGAGGGTGCGAAGCCAAAACGCAAAAAAAGCTGGACATAGATAGTCCCACTCCACGCCGTCAAAGGCCTTCTCTGCATCCAAAGAAAAGACTGAACAAGACTGCTGCTGAGCATGGGCAGCATCAATAAAACTGTACGTAGTAAAAAACGGATATTATCCGAAGCCATACACCCTTTATGAATCCTGCCTCATCTAAATTTACCAGGGATGAAATACAAGTATCCAATCTTCTTGATAGAACCTTTGCATACAGCTTGAACTCACAATTCAAATTTGACAAGGCCCTGTAGCTGGAACATTCCACAGAATCTTTTACACTTTTTAAAAGAAGGGAAATAAGTGCAGTTTTCTGATATCTGTGAAAAGTTCCAACCTCAAGTGAATAATGAATTGAGTCCAGAAGAACAGAACCAACAGTATCCCATAATACAGTGAATAATTTGGGTGGTATGCCATCCAGCCCTGGCCATTTTGATTTTGAAATTGAGTCTAAATAATCTTTCAATTCACCCAAGGTGATGGAAGCATGTCATTTGATTGCATGATTCTCTGAGTGTAGGGAGCTCCAAAGAATTGCTGTTATCCTTCGAAGCCTCCAATGAATACAGTTTTGAGTAGAAGGAAGTGAAGGCTTGATTGATTAGAGAGGTACATAAGTCACCATATTAATTTTTTATTATATCAATGGATGCTAATTGGTCTGATTGCCTCAGTCTCAATGCCAAAAGTCTGCTCAGCCTGCATTTTCATAGTTGTTTTGACAGGTTGGAGAAATTGAGAAATTCTGCCTTGGAGGACAGATACTTGCATTCAGATTTGACAGTTCCCTCTGTCTGTCATCTGTATAGTTGGATCTTTGTAAAGATTCAAGGCAAGATATTTTATTCTCAAGGGAAGATGACTTACAGTTAGGTTCTCTATTCCGATGTGAGGAAAATTATGTACAAGCTCCCTTTATGAAACACTTTGTAAGGAGTGTGAATTGACATCTGATTGAGAATGAACCTCAAAAGATTCTTGACCGCCTTTCTTAATTTGGTTAAAGAAGTCGATATTCTGTGAGAGAGAAACATTGAAATGCCACCTCTTAAAAACATCTTGCGACTAGCAATCCCGGATCCGGGAGCGTAATCATAGCCTCAAACGAATTAGCATAACGCAGCGGACAAAAATACCCCTAGAAAATGTTCCTATTCATGAAAATCACAAATGAAATATATTGAGACACAGCTTAGCCTTTTGTTAATCACACTGTCATCTCATATTTTCAAAATATGCGTTACAGCCAACGCTAGACAAGCATTTGTGTAAGTTTATCATGGCATAATGCTATGCTAGGCTCTGCTGGCAGCAGGCAACATTTTCACGAAAATAAGAAAAGCAATCAAATTAAATCATTTACAAACTTTTTTCCAAATTAGCTCCATAATATCGACAGAAACATGGCAAACGTTGTTTAGAATCAATCCTCAAGGTGTTTTTAACATATATATTCGATAATATATCCGTTGAGGTTTCTCATAAGAAGCGATTGGAAAAATGGCTACCTCAGTATTTTACGCAAGATTTTCTGCGGGAGACATCATGTGACCACTTGCTAAATGTGGTCCCTTACGGCTATTCTTCAACAGAAATGCGTAAAATGACGTCACAATGCTGTAGACACCTTGGGGAATACGTAGAAAACGTAAGCTCATTCGTAGCTCATTCACAGCCATATAAGGAGTCATTGGCATGAGGCGGTTTCAAAAAATGTGGCACTTCCTGATTGGATTTTTATCTGGGTTTCGCCTGTAACATCAGTTCTATTGCACTAACAGACAATATCTTTGCAGTTTTGGAAACGTCAGAGTGTTTGCTATCCAAAGCTGTCAATTATATGCATAGTCGAGCATCTTTTCGTGACAAAATATCTTGTTTAAAACGGGAACGTTTTTCCTCCAAAAATGAAAGTCGTAAAAAGGTTAATTCCAGAAGGTCCAGGGGTGTTCAAAATAAATCAGGGCAGTCGTATGATCGGACAAGAGAATCTAATAGTTGCATGGGTAATCCATTTAAAAATATAATACATTTGAGAAAATTAATGGTGGCGAGAGGAATAGAAGGTGTAGTCCTTGATAGTTGGGTTTCTCAGACGCCAGACATCAAAAATGTTCAATGAAGCCCTTCCTGCAGAGATGTCAGGGTAGAATCAATAGAGTGGTCAACTAGTAAGTTCAAATCGTCTCCCAGGATGAGAACATAGTCTGAGAAATCCTACAACTTAAGCTTTAGACCATAAAAAAGGAGGGGTTGAACACATTAGGTGCACATATTGAGGACAGGCAGAATTGGGTACCATTAAATGTGACCATTACGTAACAAAACCTTCCCTCACTGTCTCCACCGGAAATTCCAATCTTAACATTAATCAACCCGCAAAATATAGAAAATGCGGTGTATAATCAGAGATGTCAGCATTTTTTTAGATGCACTCAAAAGGGTTCCAAAAGGGTTCTTCGGCTGTCTGCATAGGAGAACCCTTTTTGGTTCCAGGTAGAATCCTTTTTGGTTCCAGGTAGTCACCCTTTTATGTTCCAAGTAGAACCCTCTCTGGAAAGGGTTCTACATGGAATCCAAAGGGTTCTACCTGGAACCAAAAGGGTTCTACAAAGGGTTACACTTTGGGGAAAGACAAAGAACACTTTTAGGTTCTAGATAGCACCATTTTCTAAGAGTGTAGACCTATGTTTTTGCTTATAATTTCCTATATGTTTGTAGACTGTTAGTCAACTTGTCTAAAGAGACATGCTGCTTTTCTGTAATTACTTGTTGCCCTAGAACACTAAATAACCCAGTCGAGTCGATTTAGTATTCTAGGTGCGTCTTTCTACACATCCCGAAAATCGGTCTTCTCACGAAAGAGATTTGGGAGAAGAACAGGGAGTATGTCTCAAGGACAAGGTCACTAATCTCTGGCGGCTGGGTAGCAGGACATGTGTGTGTGTCTGTTTGTATGCGTGTGTGTGTGTGTGTGTGTGTGTGTGTGTGTGTGTGTGTGTGTGTGTGTGTGTGTATGGCTGTGGGAATGTGTGGGTGTGAGAAGTCAGTATAAAATTAATTGTTTTGTATTCCTGACTTTAGGACGTTCCCATGAATAAACCTTTTTGACTATCTATTGTAGCTGGGCCGCCGTCTGTTTCATTCAACCAGGATCTTACAAATTCTGGTTTGCAGACGGAGTAATATAATTAAATTGGGTTATGTAGCTGGAGAACAAAATTCTCTAATCAACAAACAAAACCCCAAAATTCAGACAAACTCCAAGCATTGATTATGCAAGAATGGGCTGTCATCAGTCAGGATGTGGCCCAGAAGTTTATTGACAGCATGCCAGGGCAGATTGTAGAGGTCTTGAAAAATAAGTGTTAACACTGCAAATATTGACTCTTTGCATCAACTCCATGTAATTGTCAATAAAAGCCTTTGACACTTATGAAATGCTTGTAATTATACTTCAGTATTCCATAGTAACATCTGACAAAAATATCTAAAGACACTGAGGCAGCAGACTTTGTGAAAATTCATATTTATGTCATTCTCAAAACTTTTGGCCACGACTGTACCTACAGTCAGTATCCAAAATTCAAGCTACTGTTCCATTGTGGACCCCAGGAAGAGTAGCTGCTTCTATTGCAACAGTTAATGAGGATGCTAATAAAATCCAACAAAAAATCTGAAAAGTAGCCTATAGTTCCCTTTACGTGCCATTTTGAAGTCACGTCTTGTGACTGTCACAATCATCACACAATTGCTATCATCCTCTTTTAGCACTTCACCAAATATTGAACAAAGATTAGGCTTCTGGTAATTGGCATGTACACTGAGGATACCAAACATAAGGAACACCTTCCTAATATTGAGTTGCGCTGGATGTCCTTTGGGTGGTGGACTATTCCTGATACACATGGCAAACTGTTGAGCGTGAAAACCCCAACAGCTTTGCAGTTCTTGACACAAACTGGTGCACCTGGCACCTACTACCATACCCCGTTCAAAGGCACTGAAATATTTTGTCTTGCCCATTCACCCTCTGAATGGCACACATACATACACAATCCATGTCTCAATTGTGTTGAGGCTTAAAAATCATTCTTTAACCTGTCTCCTCCCCTTCATCTACACTGATTGAAGTGGATTAACATGTGACATCAATAAGGGATCATAACTTTCACCTGGATTCACTTGGTCAGTCTATGTCATGGAAAGAGCAGGTGTTCATAATGTTTTGTACACTCAGTGTATTTGGAGGGATTACAGTTCTAACGACAGAGAAATTCTGAATGAAAATCCTCAGTGGAAGCATATATAATGAATTTCACAAGAATGATACATTTATGGATTTTAATGCATTGTTTTCTCTTCATTCAACCCACCACACACTCATCCTTCAGCCACACAATATTTCAACCCACGCATCTATGAAGAAGACTTTGGCCCTACAGATTCAGTGCTCCACCACATCCCCACATGCACCACCCCACCCAGCCGAGAACGGTTCCGTTCAATCCCCCGTCACTCTACCAGGAAATTCACAGCCTTTTGAAACAGATGCTGGACAGAGGAGTAGTACGTGAGAGTGCTAGCCCTTGGGCTGCACCTATTGTCCTGGTCAAGAAGAAGAATGGTACATGGCGTTTCTGTGTTGATTACAGAAAGCGCAACTCAGTAACCCACATCCCAGGATCGAGTATTCCTTAACCTGAAAAAAGGATGCCTGGTACTCCACTCTTGACCTCGCCAGTGGCTACTGGCAAGTGGAGGTGGACCCCCGAGACCGGGAGTAGAATGCCTTCACCACCCCGCTGGGCTGTTCGAGTTTAAAAAGATGCCGTTCGGGTTGTGTTACCTGCCAGCCCCTGATGCAAAGGTGTCTGCGGAACCAGGTAGGAGAATCATTGGTTATCTACCTTGACGATGTAACCCCTGAAGTGTCACCTGTTCCAGAGGCAGGTCACTTACCTTGGGCATGTGGTGGGCACCCCGGACCCTGGTAAGGTCAAAGCAGTAAAGGAACGGGTTACCCCTACCACAGTGAGTCAGGTCAAATCATTCCTGGGCTATGTGGGGTATTATATATGATTGATCCCCAAGTTCTCCATGATTGCCATACCTCTCAATAAGCTATTGGGCAGCCAGAGGTTCAGCTCACGAAACAAAAGTGTCCCAGTACAGTGGTCTATAGAGTGTCAAACTGCTTTTGATACCTTGAAAAGTAAACTTTTGGTATATGCTGACTTTTCTCTCCCCCTTCCTGCTCTAAGTAGATGCAAGCTTCCGAGGGCTGGGGGCTGTTGTCTCAAGGGCAGAATGAGCTGGAAAGGGTCATCGCTTACGGCAGCCAGAGTCTGATCGAAACGATCAAAACCACAGCTCCTTCAAGCTATAACTGCTGGGACTGAAATGAGTGGTAACAGAGAAATTTAAACCTTACCTCCATTTTCACCGTTTACACTGACAATAATCCGCTTGGCCATCTGCATAAAGCTAACCTCGGGGCAGTCAAGCAGTTCTGAGCTGCACAGTTGGCAAACTACCAGTTTGACATCAAGTACCATGCAGAAGCCCGCAGTATAAATGCTGATGTCCTCTCTAGGCTTCCAGAGAAAGGAGGTAGAATACTTCATGATAAGCTGTAGACCACACTATCTACCAAGAGAGTTCTTATCTACATTATTAGTAGCTGTGTCTATTTACCACCACAAACCGATGCTGGCACTAAGACCGCACTCAACAAGCTGTATAAGGCCATAAGCAAACAAGAAAATGCTCATCCAGAAGCGGCGCTCCTAGTTGCCGGGGACTTTAATGTAGGCAAACATAAATCAGTTTTACCTAACTTCTACCAGCATGTCACATCCAGAGGGAAAAAAGGCCAATTGTGCGTCGCCCCATGGACCTCCCGGTCAGCTGCGACAGAGCCTGGGCGCGAACCCAGAGTCTCTGGTGGCACAGCTAGCACTGCGATGCAGTGCCCTAGACCACTGCGCCACCCGGGAGGCCCTTAATTCTATTTCTTGGGTTTAAGGGCTTGTAAGTAAGCATTTCATGGTCATACAACACCTGTTGTATTCGGCGCATGCGACAAATAACATTTGATTTACCTCTCCCTGGTTCGCCCAGCCGACGCATGTTCCCACTTACTGATGATGGTTGATGAGGTACACATGGGCTGGGCCCACAAAGGACCAGACGGACCACAACAGCTTGAGAGCTATGGAAACACCTGTTCAAAACCTTTGGTTACCCCAAGCGTGTTCACAGCAACCGAGGGACAACTTGAGTCCACAGTGGTCAAACAGCTGTGTGAATTGTATGGGGATACTTGTGAGGATGAACCAGACACTGTTGACTCTGTTAAACACACTGAGCGAAGAAGTGCAGGCACATTGGGAAGAACAGCTATCCTTCAAGCCTACAACAATACGGTCCACAGCAGGACTGGGTACACTCCACACTTTCTAATGGTTGGTAGACATGCACGGTTGCCCATTCAATGTGTCCTTGGGAGTCAAATGTCCCAAGACAGGTGGATCACTGGGTGCAGCATCATCATGGGGTCCTCCTGGAGGACTTTTTCATTGTTTCCGCAGGAGATCACATGGAAAGTTGGCGGATTGTTGGGACCTCATGCCTTCTGTATCAAACTCAAAAATCCCTTAATACGCCAGACATTATATTTTCTATAGTCGGACTTTTCTAGTTTTAGTGAAGGAAGAGCAATGCTTTTTGATGACATTATGAATGAATCAAACAGGCCTAGCTGCGCTCCGGGCTGCCGCATTCACAAACACAGAACCGGCATGGACGCAACATGTGACACATAAAATCATGTGACTAGCAAAACAAAAACACTGTTTACACAACCTATGGTACCCTAACAACACTGTCACACTATCACCAATAGCAACAACAACCATGCCACATCAAAGGTGACAGGCTGGTGGTTGCTGAAAGACCAGCGACCATAACGGTGACGCAAACAAATTAGCAATACCGAGGTAAAGACAGTTTCAGGTTGGATATTCGACGGATATTCGCCTGTAGTTTTCCTTACGTCCACCAACAGCAGTTAGGGACCGTCAACATAGTGACAAATCTTTTTTTTAAACATTTCAATAGCTCTTTAACCATTACTCCTAAAACTTTCAAAACGGGTACTAGCTAACCCGATGACATACACACATTGCACACACCTTTTTTTTGTCGATTTACGTCTTGCACTATTTTAAATGAATTATTTACATTTTTTGAATTTCAATTACTCATTGGTCATGTGACCTAGTGACTTCAAACAAGGTTCAGAATGTCCACTGATTACCCTTCTATATTGCACACCCTTTAGTTAGTCCATTTTCATCTCACAAGATTTTACATTAATTTTCTAAATGTAAAATTTCAATAGATCCTTGGTCATGTGACCTACTGACTTCAAACATGGTGCAGAATGTACCCTTCTATATTACACTCTTGTTTGTGTAACTGTAAAATCACGCAGTTTAACGTACATTTTACAGTTTAAATTTCAATTGCTCCTTGGTCATGTCAATTACACACATAAGAAGCGTGCAGTGGATATACACCCATACGGCATAACCTCTAGTTATATCTCTTATATGTTGTTGTACATTAATATTAGTTTGACAATTAGGGGGTTCAGTCCAGTGTTGTGTTTACCCTTTTCTTTAATATTTATCTATAATAATTGGTAGTTCTAAGTACTTATTTTCCCAGTTTTCCCATAGGAGAGAGACAGATAATATCTCCTTACTTCGTTAATATCAACCATAAAGGAAAAGGGCAAAGTACGAGAGTCATGCTATTAATTGTCCAAAGCAGGGATGGAGAGTGAGCTAGTGAGGTAGGCTGCAGTGGGTTTGTTGGTCAATACATATACTGAACATGTAACCACAGTAATGATGGCCAGTAAATCAATGAATAAAAATGGAATATTGACAAATTAAACAGAAATTGTACACCTTTAATCTTTTCCAACGTGTCAACATACAATTAAAAATAAGTATGAAACATTTCACAGTGTTAACTTTCTCTTTATCCCTGGTTGATGTACATGTCAGAGCCTCTTCAGTGTGGATGGGGTATAGCATACATTTTCAACAACAAAGACAGCACTTCCAGTTTGTGTTGTTTGCTCTGTTTAACTATTTTGTCTTCATTCCTAGTTACAGCACATGGAACCACCTTTGGCCTGCAAAACATTCAATCTAAAACAAAATGTAACACGTTATAAATAATATCAAATATCAATGTAGTATGACGAATTAGCCACCCATTGTGTTATATCATAAATTGTCTTACATGCCGTCACTGTTGTCAAAAGATGATAAACATGTTACTAACCCAGGCAGTCTTTGTGCTACATCCAGGTTCTTTATCAGTGGCACACATGAAGCAGTTGTTGGCTTTGTTGAACTCTGAAATCATAGGCATGAACTGAACAAATGACTGTCCGACACAACTACATAAAAATAAAGAATTTACATTTACTTTGAATTAAATGTCATTACAAACCAGACATTTTTAGTATATCCTCAGCCATTTATTTTCGCACTTGCTCCATGTGTTTTTGAAGGTTCCATATCAATTTGGGAGGGGATGTTGGGGAAGTTCTGTGCAACTTCCTTGGCCATCTACACCAAAAAATAAAATATTTTTTGATCTACTTGTCACATAACAGCTAACCAATCATTATTGAAAATATAACTATCAAACCTGCATTACAAAAACCACACAGCTGAAGGTGTCCTGCTGCATGGTGTGAGTTATTTCCCCTCCTTTCCACTTCATGTCCGTCGTCTTTTCCATGGCAGGATCTCATTTTGAAGTTCTCTCTTTTTTATGTAAACATAATGGAATTCTGATTAGTTATAGGCAAATGAATACACAAGCCAAATGTGTATGCTGTTTTCCTTATCACTATAATCTAGTAGTAATTTAGTAGCAGAGGTCATTTCCTTTATGTCCCATTCTACACACACAGCTTAAATTATAGGCACTGAACCATTTACAGGACAATAATAAAAGTAGCATATAGGATCCAACCCTATCACAGAGTGAATAAATGTAGAGCGTTTGTGGACTTTAAGAAAAAAATATTAAGTGACAGTTTCATCAGTACGTGCCTAAAGAAAGTCCTCACAAAGATCACAGATGACAGTGCCCATCAAGTCTATGACAATAGAGAATGAATTGTAAGCACAAGTGTGTTTGTCAAAATAATATCTGAAAATGTCAGTTGTTGAACATAATACTTCTATTTGCAATAGCAATTTATGATATATGCAGTTGAGGAATATTCCATGTACCAACACTACACGGACATAAGACATTCCCACACAGTATTTTTTGTTTTTTTATTTCACCTTTATTCAACCAGGTAAGCAAGTTGAGAACAAGCTCTCATTTACAACTGCGACCTGGCCAAGATAAAGCAAAGCAGTGTGACACAAACAACAAAACAGAGTTACACATGGTATAAACAAACGCACAGTCAATAACACAATAGAAAAGTCTATATACAGTGTTTGCAAATGAAGTAAGATTTTTGCAATTCGTTCCAGTCATTGGCAGCAGAGAACTGTAAGGAAACGCGGCCAAATGAGGAATTGGTTTTGGGGGTGACCAGTGAAATATACCTGCAGGAGCGAGTGCTACGGGTGAGTGCTGCTATGGTGACCAGTGAACTGAGATAAGGCGGGGCTTTACTTAGCAAAGACTTATAGATGACCTGGAGCCAGTGGGTTGGGCAAAAAATATGAAGCGAGGGCCAGCCAACGAGAGCATACAGGTTGCAGTGGTGGGTGGTATATAGGGCTTTGGTGACGAAACAGATGGCACTGTGATAGACTGCGTCCAATTTGCTGATTAGAGTGTTGGAGGCTATTTTGTAAATGACATCGCCGAAGTCAAGGATCAGTAGGATAATCAGTTTTACGAGGGTATGTTTGGCAACGATTCTAGATTTGATTTTGGATTGGAGATGCTTTAATATGAGTCTGGAAGGAGAGTTTACAGTCTAACCAGACACCTAGGTATTTGTAGTTGTCCACATATTCTAAGTCAGAACCGTCCAGAGTAGTGATGCTAGGCGGGCGGGCAGGTGCGGGCAGCGATCAGATGAAGAGTATGCATTTAGTTTTACTTGCATTTTTAGAGCAGTTGGAGGCCACAGAAGGAGAATTGTATGGTTAGTTAACACAGTGTCCAAAGTAGGGCCAGAAGTATACAGAATGGTGTCGTCTGCGTAGAAGTGGATCAGAGAATCACCAGCCGCAAGAGGAACATCATTTATGTATACAGAGAAAAGAGTCGACCCGAGAATTGAACCCTGTGGCACCCCCATAGAGTCTGCCAGAGGTCCGGACAACAGGCCCTCCGATTTGACATACTGAACTCTATCTGAGAAGTAGTTGGTGAACCAGGCGAGGCAGTCATTTGAGAAACAAAGGCTGTTGAGTCTGATGATAAGTTCCTAACATCCCTAGCATCGAATAGCGGTGGCTATTCAATGCTAATGCGGTACGCCACAGGATGTTTTTGTGCTGGTCAAGGGCAGTCAGGTCTGGAGTGAACTAAGGGCTATATCTGTTCCTTGTTCTACATTTGTTTGAATGGGGCATGCTTATTTAAGATGGTGAGGAAAGCAATTTTAAAGAATAACCAGGCATCCTCTACTGACAGAATGAGGTCAATATCTTTCCAGGATACCCAGGCCAGGTCGGTTAGAAAGGCCTGCTCGCTGGTGTTTTAGGGACCGTTTGACGACGATGAGGGGTGGTCGTTTGACCGCGGACCCATTAGGGACGCAGGCAATGAGGCAGTGATCAATGAGATCCTGGAAGACAGCAGAGGTGTATTTTTTTTGTATTTTGAAAACAGCAGAGGTGTATTTAGAGGACAGGTTGGTCAGGATGATATCTATGAGGGTGCCCAAGTGTACAGATTTGGGGTTGTACCTGGTAGGTTCCATGATAATTTGGGTGAGATTGAGGGCATCTAGCTTAGATTGTAGGATGGCCGGGGTGTTAAGCATATCCCAGTTTAGGTCACCTAACAGTACAAACTCTGAAGATAAATGGGGGGCAATTCATTCACATATGGTGTCCAGGGCGCAGCTGTGGGCTGAGGGGGGTCTGTAACAAGCGGCAACAGTGAGAGACTTATTTCTGGAAAGGTGGATTTTTAAAAGTAGGGCACAGACCTGGATAGCATGACAGAACTCTGCAGTAGATTGCAACTCCACCCCCTTTGGCAGTTCTGTCTTGGGGGAAAATGTATACACACACAGAGGCATTTTTCAGCTATGATTTTACCACCCAGAATCCAGAATGGATATGACAATGTGACCAGCACAGGATGTATTACACCCTTACAACGATCTACTTTTTGATCTTTTTGACTTCTTATTTGGTAAACTGCTACTGTGTGTCAAGAAAAGAGCCCCAATTAGGGGTTAGTGTACTCCAGTAAAAAAGGTCTGGTTTAGATTAAAAACTATTGTCCTGTGTCCCTTTTCATAGGGGCATGAGAGACTAGTCAGTGGTAGAATTGAGTTTGCACTTTATTGGCCCAAATACCCACAGACCCACAAGGTTGAGGTTATTCATGGACAGTAATTAGTAATCATTATTTTTTTGCATTGATGCATTGGGTCTTCTAACTGTCCAAGAACAGGATCCAAAGAGTTAGGAAATATTTTTTCACATAAATACAAAAGGAGGATGTCTCTCCTCATACCTCTGGTACTTTTGTCAGACTGCCAGACTGTGCACCACAGAGCCAATCAGGAGAGAATACATACAGGTCAACGGTGCCAATTGAAAGTCAAGGGGTGTGTCGGTGCCTTTTGGATTACTCTCTCTATACAGAGAACACCTGTGGTTCAAGTCAAGAGCTACCCTTCCCCTTTCAGTCTGCTCTGCGCATGTCTTAAAGTGACAGAGCCAGCAGCCAAAAGAGTTTTTCACAGTATGTCATAAAAACGTATTACACTTATGAATGTATGTAAAATGCTAATATGTATTAGATCCAGTACAATGGAATAACTAACACCTGAATTTGAATGCAGCGTGTTCCGATTCCTCCTTCTCTTTCTGTCCAGCAGGGTCAACCAAAAACACTTGGCCTGATGGTTCATGCAGGTACTGGGGAAGCAATATTGAAATGTATTGATCCCTTAAATGATTTTACTATTAAATGACCCATATCACAATCCTCATACCTCTTCACAAAAATGTGCCTAAATCAATTTTGGAAAAAGGATTTTACTCAGAAAAGACATAGGAATTTATTTTTCCAGTTAGAAATAGTAGGCCATGCATCAAATAACTATTTTCATCAGACAAATTAACCCTCAAATGCACTATTGCATTTTGTAAGTTGTCTGCACGTGGCTTGTTTTGAATGCACTGAAATATCAAATCATTATCAGGTTATGTAAACTGCGTTCTAATACTCAACGTAGAAGGATTTGTCTTAATGTACAGTATATGAAAGTGATGCTATGAAAAAGATTATTTCACGTTATCAAGCTCACTCTGACTGACAAACCACTACCTATTACTGTGATTAAAAAGCGCATATGAAACATTGTTTTTCATGAGGCCTACCTGTGCGCCTTCCTTTAAGCACCTCTGTTCAAACACCTCTCTTGTCCTTGATCCATACCACATACAGCCATTTGCGGATCTTTACAGTGTCCATGTGAAAGATAGTTATTGCGAGTATGGAACATTTGTTAACTTAAAAAAATGTTTGTTTTTTTACACGCATGTAAAATGAAGGCCTGCAAAGCTGGCAGATTTCAGTCTAATAGCATGAGATGAAAGTAGACAAACATCAGAATGTGCAATATAAAAGGTATAGTCAGTACACATTCTGAACCTTGTTTGAGGTCAGTAGGTCACATGACCAAGGAGCTATTGAAATTCTACATTTTGAAATATTAATGTAAAATCTTGTGAGATGAAAATGGACAAACTAAAGGATGTGCAATGTGTAGGCCCACAGATTGGACATTCTGAACCTTGTTAGAAGTCCGTAGGTCACATGACCAAGGAGCTATTGAAATTATACATTGATTTTAAAAAAATGTAAAACCATGTGAGATGAAAATGGACAAACTATAGGGTGTGCAATATAGGAGGGTAGTCAGTGGACATTCTGAACCTTGTTTGAAGTCATTAAGTCACATGACCAAGGAGCTATTGACATTTTACATTTTGGAAAATGAATGTAAAATTTTGTGAGATGAAAATTGACAACCTAAAGGGTGTGCAATATAGAAGGGTAGTCAGTGGACATTCTGAACCTTATTTGAATCAAGTAGGTCACATGACCAAGGAGCTATTGAAATTCTAATGTAAAAAAAGGTTTGTACTTTGTTTACGCTCCCTAACTAATTCAACTAAGAATACAAAATGCTGCTCACATTTCCACGTTTATTAGCGTTGGAAAGTGAATGAATGTCCAAATCGTGAAAATAAGACCTGTGCAAATTGGTGCGCAATTTTTCCAACAGCATGACCATTATTTGGTGTCTGTGGCTCAAGTGGTTTGAAAGCGCGAATATCCAACTTGAAACTGTCTTTACCTCGTTATTAGCAACAACATCCACCTTGAAGTTGATAACTATAGAATAACTACCTTCAAAGTAATGACTCGGGCCTTCGGTTGTGAGATGAAAGCTTCTTTTTAGTAATAATACTTGTTCACATTACATTTTACCACTTTAGATTCTACAAAACAATAAAAGAAAGTAGCTAGCGAAAGTCAGGATAATCTTGTCACTTGTACATAACTGGCGTGTTCTCGTTTTTTAGTCCTTCTTTTCGCAAGGCATTCTGGTACTTGCAGTCAATAGCGTAAACCAATAGTAACCAATACAACAGAAATATGTACATAGTTCTCTCAATCTCCATTACATGAATTCTAATACAATTACTCTTACAAATGTAAATAACTGTCAAATAAAATATCTTAAGCTACAGCTCAATTAATTAATTGTAAGCATTAACTCTGTAACCCATTAAAGTTACAACATCCTCCTCCCCGATGAACAAATGTGTTCAGATAAATCTCTCAACAGTATATCAACTGAATAGGTCTTCTCATCAAAGTCCCTGAGAAAGTACGAACTGAGCATGACCTAACTAGGCTATCTGGGCCTTCTGTCCCACTTTTGACTGAGTTAGCTCGATTTTTCTACCCAGAGACTACCAAAGAAAATCCTGATTGGATATTGTTTCTCTTCAGTATTAACCATTCTCTTTCCAACAAAAACTGAAGAGTTTCAATCAAAAGATCATAAAAATGATCGTAAAAATCAAAATGAAATTTAATTAAATATATACAGTACCAGTCAAAATTTTGAACACCTACTCATTCAAGGGTTTTTCTTTATTTTTACTATTTTCTACATTGTAGAATAATAGTGAATACATCAAAACTATGAAATAAAACTTATGGAATCATGTAGTAAAAAAGTGTTAAACAAATCAAAATGTATTTATATTAGAGATTCTTCAAAGTAGCCACCGTTTGCCTTGACAGCTTTAGGGCTCCCACTCAGGGCTCCCGAGTGGCGCAGCGGTCTAAGGCACTGCATCAGTGCTAGAGGCATCACGACAGATCCTGGGCTGTATCGCAACAGGCCGTGATTGAGAGTCCCATAGGGTGGTGCACAATTGGTCTAGCGTTGTCCGGGTTAAGGTTTGGCTGGGGTAGGCCGTCATTGTAAATAAGAATTGTTCTTATTTTAATTGTTTTATCAATGTGTATTCGCTTCTGAGTCTCAGTCTCTTCAACCCAGCAAGTGAGGCTATTAGCTGTCGTAAAGAAGTGACTCTGGAGGCTGGAAAGTCCCGCCTATCACACTGTCAAATGAAGCACAATGCTGGAAATCTATCTGCATCCACATGAACTAGTCCCGGCATTGTTCTTTGACAAACACAGAAGGTTGTAAATTTAATTCAATAGAAGAAAACAGAGGGGGAGAGAGACTGCCAATTCCTAAATGTAGCAATTGGCTACAGTCTTTCTCTCTCCTTCTCTCGCTCTGTTTTATTGTATTGAATCATATGTAGCCTAATACTTAAACACTTATCTAAAGTGGGCAGGAGGGAACACTTGAAATCCACTAATCTGAAATATGTAGTTTGGCTGTTATAAGGTATTATATAAGCCAACGGTCATCTATTAGGCATTTATTCAGTAATATTAATTCTATATCTAATAAATGTGTTCATTCATTCATAAGTAGGAAGTTGCTGGGCCCAGCACATGCAGTGTGGTCCCCTGTTCTTCTGGTACCAGTGCAGTGGGAAAGGATACTAGTTTTAGCAGAGACAGCTCAGAAGTAAGTACAGTAGATATAGGAGTAGAGAGACACACAGATGTAATGTCAGTTAATATGTTGGCTCTATATGTAATAGCAATTAACACTTAGGAGTGACAGTGACAGACAGAGTGACAACAGAGGAGCACAAGGAGAATCACAGACAGAAAGACAGTGACAGGCAGACAGAGACAGACTGCTACCAGGGAGGCAACAGAGGCACAGTTAAACTGGTGAGTTTTATCTCCAGTGGTGCTTTTACCTGTTGTATTTTTATTAAACATGAGCTGGACCATGTTTCACCAGTCACCGGAACTGTAAAATGAGAGAGGGGAATTTGTCCCAGTACGCCCTTGTTTTTAAGAGACACTTCCTACCTTTCCCAAATAAAGTATTGTTAATTGTGAAACGTACCAGGTTGTCAGTCATACTTTGTGAATTTGCACCATAACCAGAGTTCTCATATCTGACATGTCTAACTCTGGCTTGCCTTACATTTAAAGGTTAGCACAGCAGCTGTGGGAAGAGAACATGACCACAGATATGCACTTGCTGCACGTTTGCAACACTGTCCTATACCATAATACTGTAGTTAGCAACAGTTTACACATCAAATCAAATTTTATTTGTCACATGCTCTGAATACAACAGGTGTAGGTAGACCTTACAGTGAAATGCTTACTTACAGGCCCTTAACAACAATGCTTTAAGAAGTTAAGAAAAATAAATTAAAAGAAGTGTTAAGAAAATATTTTAAATAGAAAATAAAAGTAACAAATCATTTAAAAGCAGCAGTAAAATAACAAGCGAGGCTATATCCAGGGGGTACCGGTAGAGAGTCAATGTGCGGGGGCACTGGTTAGTTGAGGTAATATGTACATGTAGGTAGAGTTAAAGTGACTATGCATAGATTATAAACAGAGTAGCAGCAGCGTAAAATAGGGGCCTGGGTAGCCATTTGCTTAGCTGTTCAGGAGTCTTGTAGCTTGGTGTAGCTGTTAAGAAGCCTCTTGGACCTCGACTTGGCGCTCCAGTACTGCTTGCCGTTCGGTAGCAGAGAGAACAGTCTATGAATAGGGTGGCTGAAGTATTTGACCATTTTTAGGGCCTTCCTCTGACCTCCTGGTATAGAGGTCCTGGATGGCAGGAAGCTTAGCCCTGTGATGTACTGGGATGTACACACTACCCTCTGTAGTGTCTTGCGGTCGGAGGCAGAGCAGTTGCCATACCAGGCAGTGATGCAACCAGTCAGGATGCTCTCGATGGTGCAGCTGTAGAACCTTTTGAGGATCTGAGGACCCATGCCAAATCTTTTCAGTCTCCTGGGGGGGAATAGGCTTTGTCGTGCCATCTTCACAATTGTCTTAGTGTGTTTGGACCATGATAGTTTATTGGTGATGTGGACACCAAGGAACTTGAAGCTCTCAACCTGTTCCACTAACAGCCTCGACGATGAGAATGGGGGCGTGCTTTGTCCTCCTTTTTCTTTAGTCCACAATCATCTCTTGGACACAGGGACTATGGTGGTCTGCTTAAACCATGTTGGTATTACAGACTCAGTCAGGGAGAGGTTGAAAATGTCAGTGAAGACACTTGCCAGTTGGTCAGCGCATGCTCGGAGTACATGTCCTGGTAATCCCTCTGGCCTTGTGACTGTTGACCTGTTTAAAGGTCTTACTCATATCGGCTACGCGGAGAGCGTGATCAGTCGTCCGGAATGGCTGGTGCTCTCATGCATGTTTCAGTGTTACTTGCATAGAAGTAATTTAGCTCATCTGGTAGGTTTGTGTCACTGGGCAGCTCGTGGCTGTGCTTCCCTTTGTAGTCTGTAATTGTTTGCAAGCCCTGCCACATCCGACGAGCGTCGGAGCCGATGTAGTACGATTCAATCTTAGTCCTGTATTGACGCTTGCCTGTTTGATGGTTTGTCAGAGGGGGGGATCTCTTATAGGCTTCCGAGTTATAGTCCCGCTCCTTGAAAGCACCAGCTCTACCCTTTAGCTCCGTGCGGATGTTGCCTGTAATCCATGGCTTGTTTGGGTCTACTTAAACAGTTAACAGGGTGGCAGTAGCACCATCAGAAACCATTTACAGATTTTTTATAAATTGGAAATGACAATAACTAGTAAAGAAATTAGTTCTAACCATAATCACCTTGGCCCAATCGCTGAGTCATATTGTGGAACACTGAGGTGTGTGGTGTGAGTAGGCACTTTTCCCTCATGATCTTGAAGCCAGTGGAGGCTGGTGAGAGGAGCTATAGGGGGACATGTGGTTTCCATGTTTGATACCATTCCATTAATTCCATTCTAGACATTACAATGAGCCAGACCTCCTATAGCTCCTCATACCTCTGCTTGAAGCCCACCCAACACCATCCTCTGTGGAACTATTCAACAGTGAGAAGACCAGTCAGTGGGTTAACTAACAAGGTAGGAAACCACAGTGTGCAACTGTGTCTTCAGAAGCTCACACCAAGTAGGCGGGGAACAGCCCCGTTTGCAAGACTCATGATGCTCCACCCTGAGAGTTGTGTCGGAGACAGCGGCTGAGGAAAGAGACTAGGAGACAGAAGCGAGGGATTTAATAATTTCAGTTTGACCGTAAAATCAGCTAATTTTGTGAGGTTGCATGGAAAAAAGCACCATGGAAATAAACAGCCCAAAAATAATGACAATCATGTTCACTTTATTTTTTTTGTTTTCCATTGAATACATACAAATACATAGACATATATAAACACACCCACAAACACAGAAAATTATATCTACATTATGCATACAAGATCATTTATTCGGAGATCCTTCTGCAGCCTGTGTCACCAAAATATGCCACAAATACGACGACCAAAGGGTGTAAATCATCTCAAATGTATGTATTGGAATCCACGTGACACTAGTCTTTAACGGTGTGAGAACTCAAGGAGGCATCCTCATAGTGAGGGGGCAACAGTGAGCAGGCACTTGGCATCTCTGGAGAGGAAGTGGCCCACGGGAGGCCTCTGGCCCCAGGTCTGCTGCAGGACCTCACGGTCCAGTTTGTTGAGCCTCTGGGAGCACAGCCGCAGGTCCTGGACCTGTTCTGACAGGCCGTCCAAACTACAGCTGTCCCAGGGGCCGGCTACCTGACAACCTGAGAAAGAGAGATGGAACAAATTAGAGGGACATAGAGAGAGACAGATACAGTCTGAGAACCAATAGACTACTATAGGCCTGATGTACCTTGGAGGTTGAGATGGGTCAAAGGTCTCTGGGCGTCACGGAGGGCGGAGAGGAGGCTGTAGAGTCCTGCTGAGGTCACCGCCGGGTTCCCTGACAGGTCCACAGACACCACGGAGGGACAGACAGGCAGACATCTGGACACACAGAACATATGGATCTCAATACTGGACAGTCACATAAACCAGAGGTACTGTACAGGGCGGACACTTGGAAAAGGCACAGGCAGCTCAACTAAAGGACAAGGGTGACATGAATAGAGAGAAAACACAAAATGCACACACACCTGGCGAGGGTGGCCACGCTGTTGTCCGTCAGTCCATTTCCCCCCAGGCTTAGATGGGTCAGGGAGCAGTCATCCTGTGGAACACACAAAGAACCAATCAGAACCATGTCCTCCGTGACTCAGCAAGGGACCAATCAAATCCCTGATCTCATGGTGTGCCCTTGACCAGGCAATTATAATGATGTATTAGTAGTACATCTTAGTACCAGACCTGGGTGTGTATTTGATCATTTATTTAAATATGTATTTTATGTGTGAGAATTTTCAAATAAATGTGTCCCGAATCAACTACTTCTAGTGGTTAAATGGATGGGAGTGTATTTGAGTCAGTGAATTATTTTTTCAAATACATGCCAATACTTCAAGTGGATTTCCAAAAACGTGTTTTCTGGAAAATAATGCATGACGTGGAAGGTGTGTTCCATGACACGTTAGCGGAGTTGCATTATTTTGCAGAGAACGCATAGAGCCCTGAGTTGATTATCCCTTTTATACATACCATGGCTATAATTTAACATATTTGCCGCAAGAAATGTATTAATTTGCCAGTAGAAAATGTGACAACATCCACTGACTACTGGCTAGATAGTTGCAGTAGTTGCCTTGGTAACCAAACCATCAAACCATCATCCTGGGCTTGCTATTATGAAAATCGAATTAAACAATGTCAATGTCTTCAATTTAACTTTTGCCTTCAAAAGCAGCTCAAAAATAGAACATGTAAGAATTAACTTCATAGCCATTGAATTATACCGTGCAATTGTATGGAAATAATTAAGCAATAAAGGCCTGAGGGGGTGTGGTATATGGATAATATACCACGGCAATGCTGTCAGAGGAAGGCCCAACGCTTGGACACAATCCTTAGCAGTGGTATATTGGCCATATATCACAAACCCCAGAGGTGCCTTATTGCCATTATAAACTGTTTACCAATGGAATTAGAGGAGTAAAAATAAGTGTTTTGTCATACCCGTAGTATACGGTCTCATATTCCACAGCTATCAGTCATGCAGGGCTCATTATAAACTGGGTGGTTTGAGCCCTGAATGCTGATTGGCTGACAGCCGTGGTATACCACAGGTATGACAAAACTGTCATTTACTTTTATAATAGCAATAACACACCTCAGGGGGAGTGATATACAGTACATTCGGAAAGTATTCAGACCCCTTGCCTTTTTTCACATTTTGTTATGTTACAGCCATATTCTAAAATTGATTAAATCGTTTATTTCCCCTCATCAATCTATACCCAATACCCTATGACAAAGCAAAAACTGTTTTTTAGAAATTTTGCACATTTATTAAAAATCAAAAAACTTTAAACTATTCAGACCCTTTACTCAGTACTTTGTTGAAGCACCTTTGGCAGGGATTACAGCCTCGAGTCTTCTTGGGTATGACATTACAAGCTTGCAACACCTGTATTTGGGAAGTTCTCCCATTCTTCTCTGCAGATCCTCTCAAGCTCTGTCAGGTTGGAAGGGGAGCGTCTCTGCACTGCTATTTTCAGGTCTCTCCAGAAATGTTTGATCGGGTTCAAGTCCGGGTACTGGCTGGGCCACTCAAAGACATTCAGAGACTTGTCCCGAAGCCACTCCAGCGTGGTCTTGGCCGTATGCTTAGGGTCGTTGTCCTGTTGGAAGGTGAACCTTCACCCAAGTCTGAGGTCTGGAGTGCTCTGGAGCAGGTTTTCATCAAGGATCTCTATAATTTGCTCCGTTCATCTTTCCTTCTATCCTCACTAGTCTCCCAGTCCCTGCCGCTGAAAAACACCCACCACCACCATGCTTCACTGTAGGGATGGTGCCAGGTTCTCCAGATGTGACGCTTAGCATTCAGGCCAAAGAGTTCAATCTGGTTTCATCCGACCAGAGCATCTTGTTTCTCATGGTCAGAGTCCTTTAGGTGCCTTTGGGCTAACTCAAAGTTTGCTGTCGTGCGCCTTTTACTGAGGAGTGGCTTCTTCCATTTAAGAATGATGGAGGCCACTGTGTTCTTAGGGACCTTGAATGCTGCAGAAATGTTTTGGCACCCTTCCACAGATCTGTGCCTTGACATAAATCTTGTCTCGGAGCTCTACAGACAATTCCTTCAACCTCATGGCTTGGTTTTTGCTCTGACATACAGTCAACTGTGGGACTTTACATAGACAAGTGTGTGCATTTCCAAATCGTGTCCAATCAATTGAATTTACCACAGGTGGACTCCAATCAAGTTGTAGAAACATCTCAAGGATGATCAATTTAAACAGGATGCACCTGACCTCAATTTCAAGTCTCAAAGCAAAGGGTCTGAATACTTATGTAAATAAATGTGTTCTTTTTAATAAATGTGCAAATGTCTAAAAATATGTTATTGCTTTGCCATTATGGGTTATTTCATGTAGATTGTTGAGGAATTTCCATTTAATCTATTTTAGAATAAGGCTGTAACAAAATGTGGAAAAAGTCAAGGGGTCTGAATACTTTCCAAATGCAATATATGGCCAATATACCACGGCTACGGTCTGTGTCCAGGCACTAACAAGCCCTTAGCCGTGGTATATTGGCCATATACCACACCTCCTTGGGCCTTATTGCTTAAATATTCAACTATTTGTCTTTTCAAATAAACAATATCTGAATACTTACTTCAAAATGTACAGTATGTGAAAGTAATTGAAAAATGTAAAATAGTATTTGAACCCAGGTCTGCTTAGGCAGTCAACATTGATATATTGGGTGACAGTACTGAGTTCTCAGCTTGGCCTCCAGCTTGAAACATTAGTCGACATGAATCCTACTTAACAGGGGGACCATCACATTTGTTCCTCTATTGAAGACAGTCTTGCCAGAGCGCCCCTTTAAGTCAAATGCTATATACCGGTACACTTTAAGATACAACCATTGTGTCTAGCAAATGGCAACGTTGTGCAGCAGATAAGTGTGAATGACATGCTTCCTTTTCAACCTGTGAAATGTTATTTCCACACGCTCTCAGCTCCGCCTGCCTCAGACCTGTGGTACAGGTAACTGCCAAAATAAAGGAAACACCAACAAATGGAGTTGCGACACTACAAGCCGGCCAGAACAGCCTCAATGCACCGTGGCATAGATTCTACAAGAGCCTGGAAGTATATTAGAGGTATGTGACACCCTTCTTCCATGAGAAATACCATCATTAGGTGTTTCATGTTTGAGATGAACATTTTTTTCAGGCTCCACTCCAGAATCTTCCATAAGTGTTCTATAGAACTCGCCAGCTTGTCATCCTAAAAAAAGCGGAAATTAGTTAGCATTTTCTACCTCTCGTTCCGTTGGGCATTCCTAAAGGGGAAATGAATGGGGAAAATAAACGGGGTATAAGGGAGATATGCCAAAAATAAGGTCTGAGGTTAACACAGGCTAAGGATATCTTATACGCTTTGTTCGAAGAGAGGCTTTATGTGCTCAAAATAAGTAAGTTGCTAACGAGTCACTAACTGTCAGAGAAATGGAACTACAACATTAGTCGCAACATTTTCACATCACTACAGCGACCACGCAAACCAGTCTACGCTACATGACGCCAAAAAGCTAGTTGGTTTAGTTAGCTTTCTGCTTACCAGCTCAAACAAAAATACAAGGATGGTATATTGTTTTGCTCCAGGCTGCAAACCATATCTCTTCAGCGGGAAGGTGCTAATTTTATCGTTTCTCAAACGATGTTGTCCCGAGGAGACTTTGGGTCCGTCTAATAAGTAATCTAAGTCTGTTAGCTAGACGTCAAAGGCATGCGACCAGAGGGTATTTAAAAAAAAAATTTTTTTACATGTTAGCACAGATGTTAGCTTTTTACAAAATCCACAAAAAGTGATGTTAGCTGATGAGATCTCATAGAAGAAAATGTATAAGATCTTATAATCCTGTATAGGGTTGCACATTATGGGGAACATTCAGAGGTGGAAAGTTTCTGTGGGAATTAACAGGAATACATGGGAATTAATGGGAATATATGAAAATTAATATTAATACCATTTAAATGTAGATATTTTTTTGCATTGGATATATTTACCATATCATATGGAGACAGAAACCTTTTACCTTATCATAAGTAGACATAATTGCAAACGATTAAATCCTTCCAATAGAAATAGAAAAAAACAATTTAGTTACGAATTTAACTTTAATTAAATGAGTTCACTCTTCACATGGGATGATTTCACTGAACAACAAAAGATAGGGACTATTGAATGATCCATCGCATCTCCCAAAAACATTTTCAACATACATCTGTAAAACGATAAGTCTAGAAACTAAAGCTTTGGTTATCTTCCTCCCAGGTTTCCATGTCTTCTCCCTGGACCTCCTCAATGTCCACCTCTTGAACAGACTCTGAGGCCTCATCTTCACTGTCACTTTCCAACCTTGTTGCGGATGGCTCATTGTCAGGCTCAAAAAGCCTCAAATTTGCCCGAATGGCCACCAATTTTTCAACCCTTGTATTGGTCCAAACAAGGACCATTTGCACTTTGAGGTGGCTGTTGGTGGTGGGATTTGTAGGATGATCGAGGCAACAGGGGAAAGAGCCTCAGATCCACAAAGTCCCTTCCACCAGGTGGCTGATGAGATATTTTGGCACGACTGCCATATTGCATCTCCATCCCAAAGCCCTTGCTTGGAAGTGTCCTTCGCCAGACTGCCAAGAACCTTGCCCTCATCCAGGCCAAGATGGGACACGGTAGTGCTGGGCATTTTTATACTAATTAACTCAGGTACCACACCTGTGTGGAAGCACCTGCATTATATATACTTTATATCCATTATTTACTCAAGCATTTCCTTTATTTTGGCAGTAACCTGTATGGGTTTACTGGTTAGAGAGAAACAAGAGTTACCAGAAACCTAACCAATTGTTTGGCCAATATCCAATCATAGCATTTTTATCATTTACCAATTTATTTATTTTAATTGCACAGCAGTTTCTTTTCGTGTACCTTCACGAACAAATTTACACCCACTTAAGGCTACTTAGAGAATATGATAGTTTGAGCAGTTCTTTCGCCAAACAATGCTTAATTAATGTCAAGTATTCTAATGATGCAGTTTTTGAATTTGTGTGTATATAGCATTGTGTGTGAGTGTGTGTGTGCGCATTTGTATGTTTGCATGTGCTGTGTACCTGGGACAGGACTGACGTCAGGTGTTCTAAAGCAGGGTGATCAGCGGGTCCACAGCGGATGGCAGACAGATGGAGGTGTGTGAGACAGTGGAGAGGCAGAGTCTTCAGGACCAGCTCAAAGCCTGTAGAGCCCAGAGCATTGTGGGATAGATTCACAGACTTCAGGTGCCCTGTACCTGTAGGATGATGAGATGATACTGATTCTTCTGGAACATTTCAAACTACCTCAAACAGATAGCAATGATTCCATTTGGAGTTGTCTCCTTCACCATTTATATACATTATATTTAATCATAATAAAATACCATTTATCCAAAGCGACTTACAGTCATGCATGCATACATTTTATCTATGGGTGGTCCCGGGACTCTGGAGTGGCTAATGCTAATATTTAGAATATCAGTGTGAAAAGGGTATATTAATGAGCCTGTTTACCTGCCAGGGCTCTGGCCAGTAGGAGACGATGTTGCTGTAGGCAGCGGGCTGTGAGGTTGCAGGCCTGCAGGGAGAGGCTGGCCAGTAGGGGGCACGCTGACAGCAGGCAGGACAGGGCCTGGGACAGACCATCACCCAGCGGGTTCACACTCAGGTCCAATTCCTCCAGACACTAGAGAGAGAGATGGGAGGGAAGAGACGACCATTTTGTTTAGCTCGCCATCAACACATCCATCCATATGTAGCAAGGCGGCCGTGATGTAGCCGCACTACGCCATCCTTTACATAGTTGTCCTGTTCTTATAGTTTAGATATGAATAATCTACACATTGCTGAACCTATAGGTGAGCAACAATAGTGAACACATACATACCACATTATTGATTCAAGCTTTTGGTCAGTCATATACTATTCTTAAATAACATGACCTCTGTGCAGAATAGAACAATATAAAATGACACAGACCGGTGTACTGTAAACCATCACTGAAGATAGGGTACAGAATCCTGGGCCCCTACACGTCCATATAAAGGGCACAGCACAGCGAGAGTCTTACAGGTGAGTATTATTCGTCAGTCCCATAGGGGTGCATATGTTTCTGAAACAACATTCTGGGATGCTAAAACATTCAAGGATAACAAAAAAGGACATCTAAACATTCATAGCTTCACTTGCTTTCCAGCTGAGAGTATTTCACTAGAATATAAGAAACTATTCTTTCAAATTACACTAAGTAAATACAAAATCAATCCTATTTATACTGAACAAAAATATAAACGCAACATGTGAAGTGTTGGTCCCATGTTTCATGAGCTGAAATAATCGTCTGAGATCAGCCACCTAGACAGCTGATGAAACTGTGGGTTTGCACAACCGAAGAATGTCTACACAAACTGTCAGAAACCGTCTCAGGGAAGCTCATCTGCGGGGTCATTGTCCCCACCAGGACATGACTGCAGTTCGGTGTCGTGACCGACTTCAGTGGGCAAATGCTCACCTTCAATGGTCACTGGCACGCTGAAGAAGTGTGCTCTTCACAGATGAATCCCGATTTCAACTGTATCGGGCAGATGGCGTGTATGACGTTGTGTGGGCGAGCGGTTTGCTGATGTCAACATTGTCCCATGGTGGCGGTGGGGTTATGTTATGGGCAGGCATAAGCTACGGACAACGAACACAATTGCATTTTATCGATGGCAATTTGAATGCACAGAGATACCGTGACGACATCCTGAGGCCCATTGTCGTACCATTCATCCGCCACCATCACCTCGTTTCAGCATGATAATGCACGGCCCCACGTCGCAAGGATCTGTACACAATTCCTGGAAGCTGAAAAAGTCCCAGTTCTTCTATGGCCTGCATACGCACCAGACATGTCACCCATTGAGCATGTTTGGGATGCTCTGGATCGACGTGTACGACAGCGTTTTCCAGTTCCCGCCAATATCCAGCAACTTCGCACAGCCACTGAAGAGGAGTGGGACAACATTCCTCAGGTTACAATCAACAGCCTCTATACGTGTCACGCTGCAGAGGCAAATGGTCACACCAGATACGGACTGGTTTTCTGATCCACACCCCTACCTTTTTTTAAAGGTGTCTGTGAGCAACAGAAGCATATTTGTATTCCCAGTCATGCGAAATCCATAGATTAGGGCCTAATGAATTTATTTAAATTTACTGATTTCCTTATATGAACTGTAACTCACTTTAAAATCTTTTTTTAAATTGTTGCATGTTGCGTTTATATTTTTGTTCATTGTAGTTACCGGGAAAGCAGGTTGAGTCTGCCCTTCCAAGGCGTTCGCCGCCTTCTTAAGCCCCTCCCCTGTGATGTGATTGGAGGACACATCCAGATGGCGGAGCCGGGGCATGGTGACGGCAGCGGCGACCAACTCAGGGAAGAGGTCATCGTGGAGACGGTTGCCAGACAGGTGTAGCTGGGTGAGGCTGGCCTGCAGTTTGAGGGCACGGAGGAGAGGGGAGAGGGAGGAGGGGGGCAGGCTGAGGCCACACACTGACACAGAGGGACTGCCGTCCTGCACCTCACACAGACGAGCCACACGCTTGTTCTCCTCTAGAGACAACACAACACGCACACAGAAACACATGGCATGGATTAACAATGCACTTCAGGTAATCAAATACCAGTAATTTAGGGATACACGCTCAAAACTGTGAATTCTGTTATTCACCGATGAACTGGATGTCGATTAAGGGAGCCCCACGCACCTCTCTGATTCAGAGGAGTTGGGTTAAATGCGGAAGACACATTTAGGTTGAATGCATTAAATTGCGCAACAGACTAGGTTCCCCCTTTCCTTCCCTTATTCGCACATTTCCGCGGCAGGAAATTAACCAGAGAGGTATCAGTTGTTCACATACTCACCCACTGCCAGGCTGCGACAGGCCTTCTTGTAGCGCTCAGGAAGAGGGGGGAGGTCCCACGAACACACCTCAGCCAGGACCTGCAGTGGACATAATCATCAGCCTTTTCCTTATTTAGATATGTTCACTACATAAACAACTAAAGATTACACATTTGTGTTTCTAATATTGCAATCCTTCACACCATTTAAAACTGAGGCAGCACTGTTCCAGATGATCAACACAAGTAACAGAATTTGCCATCACAGTCCTACTTATGCCTATTTCAAGGTAAGAGTTTCTTCTACCGACAGATCTAGGATCAGATTACCCTATCCTCACTCTTAAATGTTAACCATTAGACTGAGGGATTAAATAAGATCTGATCCTGTGTCAGTGGTTGAAAAGGTCCAATGCAGCACTTATTATCTCAATATCAAATCATTTCTGGGTAACAATTAGGTACCTCCGTGTGATTGTTTACAATAAAAATGGTCAAAGGGTACAAAAATAGATTCTTAGCAACAAAAATGTTGCTAGGAATGTCGGAGTGGGCAGGGGAAAATGAACTGTTATTGGCAGAGAAGCACCAGTGACTCTGTCTATAAAAAAAAGTGGTCAGATGAAGCAGATGCTAAACTACAGGTCTGTTTTGCTAGTACAGACTGGAATATGTTCCGGGATTCTTCCGATGGCATTGAGGAGTTTACCACATCAGTCACTGGCTTCATCAATAAGTGCATCGAGGACATCGTCCCCACAGCGACTGTACGTACATACCCCAACCAGAAGCCATGGATTACAGGCAACATTCGCACTGAGCTAAAGGGTAGAGCTGCCGCTTTCAAGGAGCGGGACTCTAACCCGGAAGCCTATAATAAATCCCGCTATGCCCTCCGACGAACCATCAAATAGGCAAAGTGTCAATACAGGACTAAGATTGAGTCCTACTACACCGGCTCCGACGCTAGTCGGATGTGGCAGGGCTTGCAAAGGATTACAGACTACAAAGGGAAGCACAGCCGAGAGCTGCACTGTGACACGAGCCTACCAGACAATCTAAATTACTTCTATGCTCGCTTCGATTCAAATAACACTCAAATATGCATGAGAGCATCAGCTGTTCCGGACGACTGTGTGATCACGCTCTCCGCAGCCGATATGAGTAAGAGCTTTAAACAGGTCAACATTCACAAGGCTGCAGACCCAGAGGGATTACCAGGACGTGTACTCCGAGCATGCACTGACAAACTGGCAAGTGTCTTCAATGACATTTTCAACCTCTCCCTGACTGAGTCCGTAATACCAACATGTTTTAAGCAGACCACCAAGAACACTAAGGTAACCTGCCTAAATGACTACCGACCTGTTGTACTCACTTCTGTAGCCATGAAATGCTTTGAAAGGCTGTTCATGGCTCACATCAACACCATTATCCCAGAAACCCTAGACTCACTCCAATGTGCATACCGCACCAACAGATACACAGATGATGCAATCTCTATTGCACTCCACACAGCCCTTTCCCACTTGGACAAAAGGAACACCTATGTGAGAATGCTGTTCATTGACTACAGCTCAGCGTACAACACCACAGTGCCCTCAAAGCTCATCAATAAGCTAAGGACCCTGGGACTAAACACCTCCCTCTGCAACTGGATTCTAGACTTCCTGACTGGCTGCCCCCAGGTGTTAAGGGTAGGTAACAACACATCTGCCACGCTGATCCTCAACACGGGGGCCCCTCAGGGGTGAGGGCGCAGTCCCCTCCTGTACTCCTTGTTCACTCATGACTGCGTGGCCAGGCACAACTCCAACACCATCATTAAGTTTGCCGATGACAACAGTGGTAGGCCTGATCACCGACAACGATGAGACAGCCTATAGGGACGATGTCAGCGATCTGGTCGTGTGGTGCCAGGACAACAACCTCTCCCTCAACGTGATCAAGATAAAGGAGATGATTGAGGACTACAGGATAAGGAGGACCGAGCACGCCCCCATTCTCATCGAAGGGCTGTAGTGAAGCAGATTGAGAGCTTCAGGTTCCTTGGCATCCACATAACCAACAAACTAACATGTCCAAGCACACCAAGACAGTCATGAAGAGGGCACAACAAAATATTTTCCTCCTCAGTAGACTGAAAATATTTGGCAATGGTCCTCAGATCCTCAAAAGGTTCTACAGCTGCACCACCGAGAGCATCCTGACGAGTTGAATCACTGCCTGGTATGGCGACTTCTCTGCCTCTGACCACAAAGCACCACAGAGGGTAGTGTGTACGGCCCAGTACATCACCAGGGCCAAGCTTCCTGCCATCCAGGAACTCTATACCAGGCTGTGTCAGAGGAAGGCCCTAAAAATTGTCAATGACTCCAGCCACCTTAGTCAAGACTGTTCTCTCTGCCACCGCACGGCAAGCAGTACCGGAGCGCCAAGTCTCGGTCCAAGAGGCTTCTAAACAGCTTCTACACCCAAGCCATAAGACTCCGGAACAGCTAATCAAATGGCTATCCAGACTATTTGCATTGCCTTGCATTTTCTTAAAACTGCATTGCCTTGCATTTTCTTAAAACTGCAAGCATTTCACTGTAAGGTCTACTACACCTGTTGTATTCAGCGCAGGTGACGAATATAATTTGATTTGAGAAGTTTGGAACTCTTTCCTATTGGTCTATTAATTAATTTACTCCATCCTACCAAAACAGGCTGAAATTTCAGGCTGTCTTTTCAAACAGCTCTTACACTAAAAGTGCATTATCATTCTCACACAATTATTCCAACCTCCAGTGTTTTGTGTGTATTTCCACACTATCGTAAGTGTTTGGCCTCACCTCTTCATTGGTGTGGAGAACAGCCAGTAGCAGGTCTTGGGGAGAGAGCAGAGCGCCCTCTTTCTGCAGCGAAAGGCGTGGCAGGAGGCCACAGGCCTGGTAGTAGCGCTGGGCCGCCTGTTCACACAGCCACGACACCGTGCATGAGTCTGCCTCGCTGGAATACACAGTGACACACACACACTGTTATGAGCACCCCCCAGTTACAAAATATTTTCTTCCTTGAACCCTGTTGGTTAAGGGCTTGTAAGTAAGCATTTCACGGTAAAGTCTACACTTATGTATTCGGCGAATGTGACAAATAAAGTTTGATTTGATTTTAGTATAGAAGCTGAATCTCAAGCAAGGCCAAAAGGGTCCCCCAAGTGCGGCAGGTAGCCTAGCGGTTAAGATTGTTGGGCTACTGTAAGTCACTCTGGATAAGAGCGTCTGCTAAATGACAAACATTTCAATTTAAATGTACCACTTTAGACATTCACTCTCTTTCACACATACATGCAGGAAGTCAAATACACCAACCTATGTGGTACTGGTATCAGAAACACGTTAGCTTGAACCCTGACCCGCATTCTGATTGGTGCAAGCATTGGCGCAGCGACTGTCTGGTTTGGGACCTGAGGTTGAGGCAGAGAAATACAATTTTTAGAAACGATAAAAATAGAACTACTAGAACAAAATCCCCATTCAAGTCAATGATCCGTGATGGGTGAACCAGTCTAGTAAAATATATTTCTACGTTACACACCATGAACTACCCATGAACTGAGTCTGCGACATATCTTTGCAAGTCCGTTCACCTCTTTAGGAACTTCATCTCCCTACTGCCATCCCCGACAGTCCAAAACAGAATCTTGATGAACAATGTTCCGGTAACAGCCTAATATGTCCTGCTACAGTAATGATGTGACTTGACTCTTTCTCTCGCGCTGTGCTTGATGGAGCTTGCTTGTTAAAATTGAACCAATAGAAAAGGTCCAAAAGGGGCAAACCCACCCACCTGGCAGACTAAATCAAACGCTCAAGCTATTTGAAAGATTTGAAGTAGTATTTGAACCCAGGTCGGATTTCACTTGATCTCTCTGACCTGCTGAGTGCTGTAGCGGGTCTGAGGCGGCGTGGAAGCTTGAGGGTCGTCGTCGTCAGTTACGGTGGGACTCTGTGGCCTGCTGACCTCTCGGCGGCCCAGCATTACCATGCCTGAGAGCTGAGTCATCTTCACCTGCCGCGGCATGCCGCGCAGAGGGAGACCCCTACTGGAGGAGGTCGACACTGCAGGATGAGAGAGAGAGAGAGAGAGAGAGAGAAAAAAAAAAAACAGGTTGTGATTCCACTGGCTAATACTGCCCCTTATAGTTCATAGATAGTAACATGGATATGCTTGTGCTCCTCTGTTAGCTTCCATATGATTTCTACATTGAAGTACAGTTATGGGGCTACGTGTGTGTGTGTGTGTGTGTAAAATCAGTGCAGCTGCTACACACCTCTGCTAGCCATTTCAGTCGTGGTTGAACGACAGTTCTGACTCCTGGCCCCTGATGACATCATATTCAAGTCCCGCCTTCCATTCTGCTCCTCCCCCACTCTCCTCTTCTTCTTTGGGTGAACATTGCCCATGTCATTCTCCAGCCAATCATCTATCAGATATTCCTCCTCGGGAACAAGCGCTGGCCTGCTATTGGACGACACTGCCGGTGTGCTGCTGAACTGTGGCAGGCTCTGGGAGAGAAGGCGGGTCTTGGCACTGCCTAGGCTGCGAATGGCACTGTGGTACTCCTCCCTGCCAAAGACAGAGGGTACCGCAGACTCTCTCGCTTCAGGAACAGAAGAGCTTGTTTCCTGGCTGGGGGGAACTTCCTGTGGAGCTGGGGCTGCTCGGAAACGTCGGCGTGGTCGGACAGGGCGCAGAGGGCTAACCGCGCCATCCAAGTCACTGTGGTCGGGGGAGCTGCTGTCATCCTGAGAAAGACGGAGATTGTTTGTCAATAGGAAGTGTCTCACTTGCAAATCTGCTTCACAACAGCTAACTTTATGAACGCTGCTCTTGACTGACATTCTATGACAGTCGTAAAGTACTGGGTCATTGAGAATTGGTTTCAAATCTATGACAGACATCTCATTTCCTATGTTGTAAATCAACTAGTACCCCAAAGAGGATGGAGGCCTCTGTCCCTCTGTGTCGTTGTTGGGGCCCCGCTGTGCCGTTGGAGTGCCTTGGTTTGGGGATAGGTGGTACTGCGCTCTCCTTGGGGCTCCTGGTTCTGGGCTGGCTGTTGGTGGACGAATGGTGCCCTCCGGTGGGGATCAGAGGCTCTGAGTTCTCAGCATCAAACAGCTGACTGTCCTGCAGAGCATCAAATGGCTTGGGGGGCGCGGGAGCAGTGGAGACTGTGGTACAGAGAGTGTAGAAGAGTTAAGTGCACAGTGGAATAGTTGACGTCCTTACAGCAACAGGAATGTATGTTGTGGGAGACGCCATATTTTCTGGACATTAATTAAGCAGATTTTAGGCTTCACAAACAGTGTGTGTGTGTGTGTGTGTGTGTGTGTGTGTGTGTGTGTGTGTGTGTGTGTGTGTGTGTAAGATGATGAATTCATATGTACAGAGTATTTTTACACACAACACAAACTAACTGTGACACATTGAATATACAAAATGTACAAACGTCTTATCCACAATATAAAAAATAAAAAAACTCTGATATGATAAGAACAAATGTTTGAAGCAGAGCATCAGTATCAAATAAACATGTTACCCATAATAAAAATGAAAAAGCTATGATGGGAAACAGTGGGTGAGAACAAATCATCTGGAGATAGATTTGCCTGGAATCTAGCAGATTTAGCCTTACGCAGCTGAGCATCAGGGTAGACTCCTCTGTGGCAAACAGTTCCTCTGGCAATCGGTGAAACCTACTTGGTAACGAGGGCACTCAGCATGTCTGTACTGAGAGAGGCTCTGTACCGGGTTTTGTTTTTGGAAATTCATATGTACGGAGTATATTTACACACAACACAACTAACCGTGACACATTGAATATACAACAGGGTTGGGGTCAATTTCATTTTAATTCTAGTCAATTCGGGAAGTACACCGAAATTCCAATTCTCTTTAACGCTTTTCACTGAGGAACATTTTGAATTTGGTTTACTCTCTGAATTGACTGGAATTTCAATGGAATTGACCCCAACCCAAACATAAAGGCCTCATAACCACACAGTTTCATTATATAAACCACTCTACACTGTTCTAGCCTTCTTGTATTGCATAGGCCTACACCCACCAGAGGAAATATGTAGGCCTCACCTAACCCTGCTAGGGCCCTCCTCAGCAGCTCCTCTGTGCTGGACAGCTCATGTCTGGCCTCCTGGTCCAGCTCTCTTCTGTACATCCTCTGCCACAGACGCAGACTGTCCAGGGGTGTCTCACCCTGAGGGGGACACAGACATACATGAGCCACTTGCACAAACACTCACAGGTGCATGCACCCCCCACCCCAAACAAACATGTGCACAGTCCTCCAAAACACACACACACACATCTTGTCCTGACCTTGGCATTGCGGACAGTGACTGAGGCCCCCCTCTCCACCAGTAATCTGGCCGCTTGGAAGTGTCCACAGTTGAGAGCGTCGTGCAGGGGGGTGACGCCCTCACACAGTGACCCCCCTGGGTCGTTAATGTCAGCCCCCCTTTCTAGCAACAGAGCGACCACGTCTGAGAGAGAGAGAGAACAGAAGGAGAGAGAAGCAGATGAGGGTTAAAATGCTGATTAAGTCCAGACCTGCCCACCCTGTCCAGCTTTTTAGAGTACCAGACGCGTGCGGCAAATTGGGGTTTCAACTCACGCACCGAATTTGGGTTCTCCCCCCGGCAACGCTCGTGCGCGCTCTGTTTGCGAGTCTGATCGCAATTATAGAATTGTACCAAATTAAGTTTATAAAAGGTTGGAGTACTTTCTTGACAGCATTCCATTTACACATATGGTAATAGTCACTAACAAGATGTAATTAGAAAGAACACACAAAGGGCCTTTATGTGTATTTTATGCGTATATGTATTAAACAAATTAATAACAAAGTGATTTGTTTAGGTACAAAATGTACAAACGTCTTATCCACGATATATTTTTAAAAAAATACTTTAAAAAAACTCTGATATGATAAGAAAAATGTTTGAAGCAGAGCATCAGTATCAAATAAACATGTTACCCATAATAAAAACGAAAAAGCTATGATACGAAACAGTGGGTGAGAACAAATCATCTGGAGATAGATTTGCCTGGAATCTAGCAGATTTAGCCTTACGCAGCTGAGCATCAGGGTAGACTCCTCTGTGGCAAACAGTTCCTCTGGCAATCGGTGAAACCTACTTGGTAACGAGGGCACTCAGCATGTCTGTACCGAGAGAGGCTCTCTACCGGGTTTTGTTCTTGGAAACGAGACTGAGCATTCGTTCGCAGCCTGAATCGCTGTGGAATATGACCAATATCCCCAGCATCACAGCGGAAAGGTGGGAGTAGACCAGGCTGCCCCCCCCCCATTGTGCCAATTTCTCTCCAGGCCTGATCCGTGCGCATGTTGACCAGACTCCGCTCAAAGGTTGTTGCCTGATAGAGTCTAAACTCATCTTCCACCAGATCAACAGAGGCTCCCCTCGGGAATAAGGCAGGGAAAGCGTGCCATGAAAAAGTTGAGGGATGAGAACTTGGTTGTCTGCTTGTTGGCAATGTCAACAACCACTGCATGCTGGAGGAGCACATCTCCAAATGGAAATTTCATGTAGTCTACTGCAGAAGAAAATATATTCCTGACATCTGCATAGGTCTTCAGATCCAGCTTGCCTTGGCCCCCCAAGTTTAGTCTCTATAGTAGAGGAACGCTTGTCACCTCTCAAAACAGGACCAATCACTAGGGCCAGCTCACAAGTCCTTGGCTTTTTAGACATGGTTCCTAATCAACATTAAGAGCAAAATCATTTTGAAAACATAAAAACAAATGATCACATCGACACAGACCGCAAACTGGCTACACAAAGCTTAAGTAGGCTACCGCAAAGGGAATCTGGCCGCTGTTCAGTAGGCTACCGCAAATGGAATCTGGCAGCTGTTCAGTAGGCTACCGCAAAGGGAATCTGGCCCCTGTTCAGTAGGCTACCGCAAAAGATAAAATCTGGCTGCTGTTCAGTAGGCTACCGCAAAGGGAATCTGGAGCTGTTCAGTAGGCTACCACAAAGGGAATCAGCTGTTCAGTAGGCTACCGCAAATGGAATCTGGCAGCTGTTCAGTAGGCTACCGCAAATGGAATCTGGCAGCTGTTCAGTAGGCTACCGCAAAGGGAATCTGGCCCCTGTTCAGTAGGCTACCGCAAAAGATAAAATCTGGCTGCTGTTCAGTAGGCTACCGCAAAGGGAATCTGGCAGCTGTTCAGTAGGCTACCGCAAAGGGAATCTGGCAGCTGTTTAGTAGGCTACCGCAAAGGGAATCTGGCCCCTGTTCAGTAGGCTACCGCAAAGGGAATCTGGCCCCTGTTCAGTAGGCTACCGCAAAGGGAATCTGGCCCCTGTTCAGTAGGCTACCGCAAAGGGAATCTGGCCCCTGTTCAGTAGGCTACCGCAAAGGGAATCTGGCCCCTGTTCAGTAGGCTACCGCAAAGGGAATCTGGCCCCTGTTCAGTAGGCTACCGCAAAGGGAATCTGGCAGCTGTTCAGTAGGCTACCGCAAAAGGAATCTGACCGCTGTTCAGTAGTCTACCACAAAGGGAATCTGAAGGCTGTTCAGTAGGCTACCGCAAAGGGAATTTGAACGCTGTTCAGTAGTCTACCACAAAGGGAATCTGAAGGCTGTTCAGTAGTCTACCACAAAGGGAATCTGAAGGCTGTTCAGTAGTCTACCACAAAGGGAATCTGAAGGCTGTTCAGTAGGCTACCGCAAAGGGAATCTGACCGCTGTTCAGTAGTCTACCACAAAGGGAATCTGACCGCTGTTCAGTAGGCTACCGCAAAGGGAATTTGAACGCTGTTCGCTAGAAGAGTCTGCTGTTTCAGCCTATGTAAAAGGTGCCTATTGGATTTCTTTGCAACACATAGATCATTTCAGATCTTTGAAATGGATTAAAATCTCAAATCTAGTGCAAAGGCGCATTAGAAGCATTGCCTCCATCTATAGTTAATACTCATTCATTCTTCATCGCGCCGTCTTCTAAACTCCCGACTCCATTTAATGCCAAGATGTTTATATTTATTTTGATTATACTTTTGTAATGCTTTTTGTGACGTGGATCATAATTACAGTTACAGTCTATCAGGTTGTGTTGATCCTCGTAATGTTACGTGGGAAATACAACTACTGGGATGCAGAATTAAACGTATATCACACTCGCACAAACGTGACCAGTTATTTTTTGTATTTGCATTTCATTTCTTTCACTAGCAAATGTGAGTGAACTGCTGGCACTTTAGAGCCCACTGAATGTCCATCTTATGTTCGCTAACGTTAGCTTGAAACAATCAGTGTTTACCTTCCCACAACACACGGAGTCGAAAAGGGATTTGGCCATGTGTTTACGTACAGCTGACAGTCGGCAAACTCAGCATCACAACAAACAGGAGGCAGCTACGTCGAATAATGATGTATTAATCTCCATGTCCGTTGACAAAAAAACCTTACATGTCTGTGTGTTGCAGTTAGAGAATCGGGATGTTCGATTTACTCAGTGTATTTATTTTTTTATTAAAATGTAAAAAATACAATTTCAAAAAACGTGCTAAATTTATTAATAAATAAATCAATAAAAATCAGGCCCTATTCATTTCTGCATACTTTTAACGGTTACCTGTGTGTCCGTGGTTGCTGGCCTCGTGGAGAGGAGTCCAGCCACAGTAGTCCCTGGGGTTGACAGGATGACCCTGAGACACAGACATACTGGCTGAATACTACCACAGACAGTACCATGGCCACAAAGTAGTAGGAGTATAAACCCAGTTCCACTCACCTGCTCCACCAGGTACTGGACCTGCTTCAGGTTCCCATCTATACAGGCTCTGTGGAGAGACGTCTCCCCTTTCTCATTCCTCTTGTTCCACTGAAATCCAGGCATACAGACATGAGTCTCTGCTTCTTTCAGTAATTTGAATGCAGACTGCTTTTACACAAATCAAAAACAAAGCCATCATTGACAAATCTAGCACTTACCCGAGCCGGCTTTCTCCTGCCGCTACAGACCATCTTGTCATCGTCCTCTACGGAGAGACAAGAGAAAGACACTCGGACAATTAGCCAGACTAAAATAATCTGCCAAAACAGTGTCAATTTTCATTGCTTTATTCAGCAACATCCTGTATGCTAAACTAAATGACTGGATGGCTCAAACTGAGGTAAAAAAAATTTTAAAAAGTGTTTATTCTGTCATATGACAGATGCCCGCAGAGGACAAACATCGCGGTGGAGACCGTAGTCTCACTCACCAGAGTCTGAGAACTGGATATCGCTGTCCTCCATGGGTTCACTGTTCTCCATCTCCTCTTCGTCCTCCTCTCCCTCACTCCCCCCCTCAGGACTCCAGCCCTCGGTGGCACACAGCTCCTCTAGCCTGGCCTGCGTGTCATCAGTCTGTGACGAGCCCCCGCGGCTCTGGGCAGCCAGCCACGTCTTCAGCACTCGCATCTGGTGAAGAGAGCGACAGAAGGAAGGAGAAAGAGACCAAGAAAGATAGAAATAAATTAAATTAAGACAGAAAAGAAAAACGTGTAAATAACTTGAGCTTTCTGCTGTCCGCAGAATAAAATATTTGATCCATACAGGCCGAGTGCTTTTCATTTAACCGAGAGAAAAAAAAAAAAACGATGAGCATATTTCTACGGTGAGCCCAGTCAGAGTGGGCCACTGCAACCTACAATACCTGTAGTTTGGGTTGGCCAGCCCTCTGTGCACAGCGCAGGGCAGTGTCGTAGCTACAGTCCACATCCTCCACGGTCCTCCCATTCTCCTCCTGGGCTGCTGCGATGTTCAGCCACGTGTTACACTCCTGGCACACACACACACAAAATGACACAAGCATAGATTAAAAGAAGCACAGCCAATGCTAAGATAGTATGCACCAAAGGAAACTTTTCTATATGACAAGCCCAGACTAAGAAATCCAGACCCCATTCTGTCCAGCCCCAGGCCTGAGTCCCAGGCACACCCAGGCAGGTCGTACCTCTTTGGGGTTGCCCTGTCTGAGGGCCAGCTCCTGTCTGTAATGTTCCACAGCCTTGTCATGCTGCCTGATGTCTGTGTAGGTGGCCGCCAGGGACACGTGAATGACAGCCAGCTCCCGAGCAGGCTTCCCCAACGCCTCTGCACTGGATAGCTACCGAACAGCGGCGACAGACAAGTGTCATGTCATTGGATAGGTCAAGGTTACACAATAAATACATGGATTGTTCATGCAGCTCACGACACACAAGATTGACAGGTATAGATGGGGCGGGAAGTGGGGATAGGGAACGTTGGGATGGACGTGTACTCATCCAGGCAAGTGATTTCAATAGTTAAACTTTAATAAACAGGAAGTGAAAATGGACACCGGAAGTGGTGACTGTGTGGGGCCAAGTGTGTGTGATGTTTTCACCTGCGTACGGTAGGCGTCCAAGGCTTTGCGGTAGCATCCCACTTTACAATAGAGGTCCCCCAGCTGCTCCGCCAGTCCCACAGCCTCCTGGGAACGCCCCTCGTCACCCAGCTCCCCTGCTGCTTCCTCCAGCTGACTGCCCCGAATCGCTACGGAAACCACACACACAGAGAGAGTTCAAAGTTGCTTTAAGAGTAAGAAAAAACATTGAATCTATGAAAATGACATTTTCCCCCAGACACAGAAAGCCCAGTCCAGGTTGACACATGTGGCCCAGCTCCACTCTCTCCAGCTCTGTGGTTTTAAGAGAAACAAACAAGCCTCTCTCTCTCTCACCTTGTTTGAAGGCCTTCTTCACAGCCTCCCTGTCCACATCCTGCTGGGAGCCTAGAGAGAAGGCCTTCTTCAGGGAACGCCTGGCCGCCACAAAGTCCCCCAGGGACAGCTGCACCTACACACACACACAACGTACATAGAGACACATGTAACAGAGGTGATTGAGTGACCACCCTCTCGTGATCACTTGAGAAACCCTGCTCAAGATCTGAAGAGTTGCATTGCGAGTCAATACCCAGGCTTTTAATGGGCAGGTGGAGACCCAGGTTCGAACCCTGTCGCATGCTCGAATGCACAGCCAAATGCAAACACACACACTAGCTTATACTGTTAATGGGAAGTCAGTTATAACATAAAACTGTAATACTTTATAACTGACCGAATTAGTGTGTTAATTTAAAATGAAAAATAGAACGCCATGAGAATTTCCACTCCTTACCTTGCCGATGGAGTGGAAGCACTCGCTCTCGCTGAACTTGTCTTTGATCTTGCGGGCACACTCCTTGGCCTGCTCGAGACTGCGCAGGGCATTGGAGTGTTGCCCGTTTCGGAAGTAGATGTTGCCCAGGTTTAAGTTGGCACGGTACAAATCCTCCAGGAGCTGGTTCTTCCTATACAAACAAGGCAGAGGGACACCAACTCACTTAATGGTAAGATATTAGAAAAGGTATTATCTACTGTACAAGGATGCCATGGCTTGAACCTTACTCTAGGTCCTAGTTCAAAGTGTATTAGGTGTATTTTTACAGAGTGTGGCATTGTATTGCGCTGTACTTCATGTTCGGTCAGCTATTAAATTTGTGACATTGCAGGTGTATCTGTAGTCTAGCCGATGCCATTGAACAGCACACGTTGGTGTCATGGTGTGCTAACTGTGTTACCATTGGCAGACCAGGGCCCGCAGCCACAAAGCGGTAGGAATGCTGATCTAGGATCAGAATCCCACCTGTTCATATAATCTCATCAATTATGATGTGAAAGGCCGTGGATACGGGCCCAGGTTGAGGTGAGCTCTTACTCTGCAATGTAGACGCTGAGGCGGATGTATTCACTGCATTGCTTGGGCTCCCCCAGGTGGTCACACACCAGCCCAAGGTTGAGGTACAAGCGAGCCCTCATCTCACTCAGCTCCAGAGCAGCCACGGATCCTGAGGGGGAGAGGAGATGAAGCGTTGTACAGGAGGAAGATAAAGACGGAAAACCCTTTAGCTTACCTCATGAATAGGCCCAGGGGTTTATCCTGATCAGATCAAGTGTTCAAGAAAAACTCTGGGCCCCAAATATGCCCAAAAATGTGACTTTTCTGTTCACACATGTATTTGCCTCACTTGGATTCATATATAAAAGCCATCCCACAAACACACAGTACCAGTCAAGTTTGGACAAGCCTACTCATTCAAGGGTTTTTCTTTCTTTCTTTCTTTTTACTATTTTCTACATTGTAGAATAATAGTGAAGACATCAAAACTATGAAATAACACATATGGAATCATGTAGCAACCAATAAAGTGTGAAACAAATCCAAATATATTTTAGATTTGAGATTCTTCAAAGTAGCCACCATTTGCCTTGATGACAGCTTTGCACACTCTTGGCATTCTCTCAACCATAATGATGAGGTAATAACCTGGAATGCATTTCAATTAACAGGTGTGCCTTGTTAAAAGTTCATTTATTTCCTTCTTAATGTGTATGAGCCAATCAGTTGTGTTGTGACAAGGTAGGGGTGGTATACAGAAGATAGCCCTATTTGGTAAAAGACCAAGTCCATATTATGGCAAGAACAGCTCAAATAAGCAAAGAGAAACAATAGTCCATCATTACTTTACGAACATCAAGCATTATGATGAAACTGACTCTGATGAGGACCGCCAAAGGAAAGTAAGACCCAGAGTTACCTCTGCTGCAAAGGATATGTTCATTAGAGTTACCAGCCTCTGATTCCAGCCCAAATAAATGCTTCACCGAGTTCAAATAACAGACACATCTCAACATCAACTGTTCAGAGGAGACTGAGTGAATCAAGCCTTCATGGTCGAATTGCTGCAAAGAAACTACTACTAAAAGGACACCAATAATAAAAATAGACTTGCTTGGGCCAAGAAACACAAGCAATGGACATTAGACCGGTGGAAATATGTCCTTTGGTCTGATGTGTCCAAATTTGAGATTTTTGGTTCCAACCGCCGTGTCTTTGTGAGATGCAGAGTAGGTGAACGAATGATCTCCACAATGTGTGGTGAAGCATGGAGGTGGTGGTGTAATGGTGCTTTGCTGGTGACCGTGTGTGATTTATTTAGAATTCAAGACACACTTAACCAGCATGGCTACCACAGCAGTCTGCAGCAATACTCGATCCCATCTGGTTTGCGCCTAGTGGGACTAGCATTTGTTTTTCAAAAGGACAATGACCCAAAACACACCTCTAGGCTGTGTGATGGCTATTTGACCAAGAAGGAAAGTGATGGAGTGCTGCATCAGATGACCTGGCCTCCACAATCACCCCGACCTCAACCCATTTGAGATGATTTGGACCGCAGAGTGAAGGAAAAGCAGCCAACAAGTGCTCAGCATATGTGGGAACTCCTTCAAGACTGTTGGAAAAGTATTACTCATGAAGCTGGTTGAGAGAATGCCAAGAGCGTGCAAAGCTGTCATCAAGGCAAAGAACGGCTACTTCGAAGAATCTTAAATATATTTTGATTTGTTTAACACTTGGTGACTACATGATTCCATGTGTTATTTTATAATTTTGATGTCTTCAATATTCTTCTACAAATAATGTAAAAAGTTTTTTTTAAATTATTCCCAATTCTCCGAATTTTTGTTGGTTTGCTGTTCGTGTGGTACTCACAAGTATAGTAAAACGTGTACACACCTTCCAGTTCTTTGTCCACAATAGCCATGCTCTTCCTAAAGGCATCTTCCGCCTGCTTCAAGCTGTCCCTCGATTGGTCAGACTCGTAGCGGAAGAGGAAGGTTCTTCCAATGGTGGCCAGTGCCCTTTGTTCCTCTGCATGATCATTGACGGAGCGAGCCAGATCAAGATGACACCGCTGGTGCTGAATCCAAACACACACTCTTAATTAATATACTCTGCTTGTGTACGATTGGCAACAAGTGAAATGGTGGGGATACTCTTGTAATAAACTGTTGGTTAGTACAGAATCTGATTGTATTAAACATTTCGCCTGTTCTTGTTGTGCCTTTCAGGCTGCATAGTTAGTCACAAAAAAGTATCCAAAATGTGTAGCACAAGCCCAATCTGAAGTTCCAGTCCTGCAGACAGTTGGCATCCCAAGTAATGTGCCAATCTGAAACAAAAGCAGGTAGAGGATCAGAGAGTAAAGCTTGAGCTGTTCACTGACCTTCAAAGCCGGCTCAAAGTTCCCCATCTCCGCATAACACTCCCCAATCTTACGATTGGCCACTGCACGTCCAATGACGTCATGCATTGCCGTGGAAATTTGCAATTCCTGCCGATGTTCCTCAATGGCAGCTCCGTAATCGCCTGATAGGAAACAGAAATGTGTAGAATAGTAGAGATGAATCAAGATAAAATATGATGATTAAATGATTCCTCATGAAACCCTGACAAAAAAAAACAAAAAAAGAACATGACTTGGGGGATTTTCACGAAATGTAATGCATAGAATAGTCCTTTGGAGGAAGGATTGTTGACATATGCTTTTAGATACAAATGTCAAATATGATTGAGAAATAATTACTCAAAATTGCTAAATGTATGATATTTTGGCCTTACCCGGGCCTTCTTTAAGACTCAATGTTTCATCTGTAGATGTTACAAAACAAAAATTGGGGTCATATGAAGCTTAACACTTGCTCTGTAATAGGAGTAGTATTTTGATTTGACTCAAATAAACATTCATTTTTCAACATTGAAAAATATAAACATGAATATTGAAATCCCAAATCTTAGATTTGGCAAATGTTTCAATATATTGTTGAACATAATACTCTATTGCAACACAAAGTTGCAGAGTGGGATCACCAACAGAGGATGGCCATTTTCACTCCATTTTCACATTCACTCTGTTGGTAATGCTGACAAATTGGATCATAACTCTAAAAGTAGCAGAGACCCCAATCTGGAACTTTGATATTCCCTTAGAGTATATTATATTCAATAATATATACAAACATTAAAATCTAAAATGTTCTATTTTCAATATTCATGTTTATATGTCAATATTAATATAAAAAGTTTATTGAAGTCAAAATACTATCATATTAAAGAGCAAGCGGTACATCTTCATATGAAACCAATATTTGCTTCGTACCACCTAAAGATTAAACCCTATGGAGTCTTAAAGTAGGCCTGGGAAAAGGACAAAATGTCATAAATATGCCAACTTTCCTCAAAGCATAACTGAGAAATCATTTTAATACACACATATGTCAACAATCCTTCCTACAAAAGGACTATTCTATGGATTTGTGAAAACACCAAAACTCATGGTCTTTTTATGTCCGAGTTTCATAAAGAACAGATATGACTAAATTGACACTTTCTCTATGCAATACAGTACAAAGATGACCACATTACCATTTCGTGACAGCACCTCTCCCAGTTGATTGCACAGACTGGCCTCTTCGCTCAGATTATTATTGCTCTGAGCTTTACTCTTTGCTTTCTGTAGTTCTGTGGGTAAAATATGAAAATGCATTGCGTGTAATACACACACACACACACACACACACAAATGACAATTGCCTGAATGCCTTGGTATGAGAGTATGTTTGGTCAACAATAGTCTCGCGTTGCCATACCTTCAACATCACGTCAACAACAACCAGGCAATCATGATATATATATATATAAATAAAACGTTCTGGCAAGTTCAGCTAACAGCCAATGCAGATTTTGGCAACTAGCTAGCTAGAGTACTCATCATTACATGATCGGAGTAAAGGTGAGCAACTTACGTTTTACCTCCCGGGCAGTGTACATCTTGTCCCGTTTGAAAGCGTACGTTAGGCAGAACTGACCAAATAAAACGAAGATCTGCAAGCTAGCTAGCTATCATTGACAGAGTAAGGTACTAACGTTACACGGCTGGCTTGCTAGCTAAATTAGCTGGCTAACTAGGAGTGATTGTGAAGACACTAACATCAGCTACCGTTTTTATTGTTCTGTCTGCTGTTAGACTTTACTGACTACCTCATTATACGACTTTCTACACTCACATTTTTCTTGATCATGATCCATAGTTCCTATATAATCCGATTATTAACGTGTATCTATTTTTTGTAGCTAAAATCATTTGTTGTCGTCTCAATACCTTTCATAAAGTCCCGCCAATGTTTATTCTTCTTCGGGATTGGGTTGGCAGATCACATCCAACGTTTAAGGTGCATACACCGCCACCTACTGTACTGGAGTGTGAGGCCAGTCACGGCCAACCGACATTAAATTCTCTTCATTATTCCTGTTCCTCTAAGAAAGTGAAACAGAGCCCTAGACACCACTTCCCTCCCTGCACTACACCACCCAAACCCGTCCAGCCTCTCTAACTCTTTCACCCAATCTCACCCTATCTACGTCATACAGTTCACAAAATATCAACACACTTGCACCGTTTCCTCCACTAAACACTAATAATCGTAGACTTGTTTCATGTCTCCCTATCATCCATAACGTGGCATTCAAACCTGTGAGCACAAACAGTAGTCTACTCCACACAACTTCCTCTCTCCTAAGAGAGAGGCCATCAACTTGTCCGCATACACTGACACATAATCAGTTAACTGCTTACATACTCTAACATTGAACTCTGGGATATTCACCCCTGCCCCCCACTCTACTGTACCACTGACTGGATCCTCTGAACCATCTGTTTTCAGTTGAAGTCGGAAGTTTACATACACTTAGGTTGGAGTCATTAAAACTAGTTTTTCAACCACAATTGTTTACAAACAACAATTGTTTACAGACAGATTATTTCACTTATAATTCACCGTATCACAATTCCAGTGGGTCAGAAGGTTACATACACTAAGTTGACTGTGCCTTTAAACAGCTTGGAAAATTCCAGAAAATGATGTCATGGCTTTAGAAGCTTCTAATAGGCTAATTCAAATCAAATCAAATGTTATCCGTCACATACACATAGTTAGCAGATGTTAACGCGAGTGTAGCGAAATGCTTGTGCTTCTAGTTCCGACCATGCAGTAATATCTAACAAGTAATCTAACAATTTCACAACAAGTACCTTATACACACAAATGTAAGGAATGAATAAGAATATGTACATATAAATATATGGATGAGCGATGGCCGAACGGCATAGGCAAGATGCAGTAGATGGTATAGAGTACAGTATATACATATGAGGTGAGTAATGTAGGGTATGTAAACATTATATAAAGTGGCATTGTTTAAAGTTACTAGTGATACATTTATTACATCCAATTTTGTATTATTAAAGTGGCTAGAGATTTGAGTTAGTATGTTGGCAGCAGCCACTCAATGTTAGTGATGGCTGTTTAACAGTCTGATGGCCTTGAGATAGAAGCTGTTTTTCAGACTCTCAGTCCCAGCTTTGATGCACCTGCACTGACCTTGCCTTCTGAATGATAGCGGAGTGAACAGGCAGTGGCTCGGGTGGTTGTTGTCCTTGATAATATTTTTGGCCTTCCTGTGACATCGGGTGGTGTAAGGTGTCTTGGAGGGCAGGTAGTTTGCCCCCGGTGATGCTTTGTGCAGACCTCACTACCCTCTGGAGAGCCTTGCGGTTGTGGGAGGACCAGTGCCGTACCAGGAGGTGATACAGCACAACAGGATGCTCTCGATTGTGCATCTGTAAAAGTTTGTGAGCGTTTTTGGTGACAAGCCAAATTTCTTCAGCCTCCTGAGGTTGAAGAGGCGCTGTTGCGCCTTCTTCACCACGCTGTCTGTGTGGGTGGACCATTTAGGTTTGTCCCGGATGTGTACGCCGAGGAACTTAAAACTTTCCACCTTCTCCACTACTGTCCCGTCGATGTGGATAGGGGGGTGCTCCCTCTGCTGTTTCCTGAAGTCCACGATCATCTTCTTTGTTTTGTTGACATTGAGTGTGAGGTTGTTTTCCTGACACCACACTCCGAGGGCCCTCACCTCCTCCCTGTAGGCCGTCTCGTCGTTGTTGGTAATCAAGCCTGCCACTAATTGACACAATTTGAGTCAATAGGAGGTGTACCTGTGGATGTATTTCAAGGCCTACCTTCAAACTAAGTGCCTCTTTGCTTGATATCATGGGAAAATCAAAAGATATCAGTCAAGAAATAAATAAAAAACTCCACAAGTCTGGTTCATCCTTGGGAGTAATTTCCAAATGCCTGAAGGTACCACATTCATCTGTAGTACGCAAGTATAAACACCATGGGACCACGCAGCCGTCATACCGCTCAGGAAGGAGACGCATTCTGTCTCCTAGAGATGAACGTACTTTGGTGCAAAAAGTGCAAATCAATCCCAGAACAACAGCAAAGGACCTTGTGAAGATGCTGGAGGAAGCAGGTACAAAGTATCTATATCCACAGTAAAACAAGTCCTATATCGACATAACCTGAAAGGCCGCTCAGCAAGGAAGAAGCCACTGCTCCAAAACCGCCATAAAAAAGCCAGACTACGGTTTGCAACTTGACATAGCAGAATCATAATTAGTTTGGTAACATTGATAAATAAGATGTTTTATTTACATAATAATGCTTATGTGAGATATTTGTCATTAGGATGTTTTCTTTTGGATAATACTGTTGGCAGTTGCAATTATCCCTTCTTAGCTCGGGCTTAGTCACTTGGGGCCCAGAGAGGGGAGAGATCAGGATTGTCTTCATATGTGAGGGGATCTGTTAAACCATGTGAAGGGCTCCACAATGTCTGTACACCAGTCACTCCCTAATTTTCCCATTGGGGGAGGAGTATGGCAGTGTCTGGAACCATTGTAGGTCCCCTCTGAGGTTGCTCTTATCTTGACCTAGTATATGACCTAAGAGGTTCACTGTCTTTTCTGAGCTTGTCCAGGAGGGAGTGTATTTGAGATGGGAGTATCTAGATTTGACAATTGATATATGCCATTGGATGAGGTAATGTTTTGGTCCTAAGTGGTACCAAGAACGTGTTTAGAATCTCGTCTAAAGAGACCAAACTGAACGATAATTTATAGCTAATGCTATCTGGATGGGATACTCCTCTCTCAAGTAAAATTCTTCCTTTGTGCAGTTTTCCTAAGACCTGTGGTTTGTCATGTCGACTAGGGGGTGGATCTTTGCTATAAAGGATCTCAGTTGCCATTATATTGACACTCTCAGAGAATTCATTTATAGACACTGAATTGATCTGAGAGTCAAAAAGGGCTATGGTGAAGCTCATATAATTAAATCAAATCAAATGTATTTATATAGCCCTTCGTACATCAGCTGATATCTCAAAGTGCTGTACAGAAACCCAGCCTAAAACCCCAAACAGCAAGCAATGCAGGTGTAGAAGCACGGTGGCTAGGAAAAACTCCCTAGAAAGGCCAAAACCTAGGAAGAAACCTAGAGAGGAACTAGGCTATGTGGGGTGGCCAGTCCTCTTCTGGCTGTGCCGGGTGGAGATTATAACAGAACATGGCCAAGATGTTAAAATTTTCATAAATGACCAGCATGGTCCAATAATAATAAGGCAGAACAGTTGAAACTGGAGCAGCAGCATGGCCAGGTGGACTGGGGACAGCATGGAGTCATCATGTCAGGTAGTCCTGAGGCATGGTCCTAGGGCTCAGGTCCTCCGAGAGAGAGAAAGAAAGAGAGAAAGAGAGAATTAGAGAGAGCACACTTAAATTCACACAGGACACCGAATAGGACAGGAGAAGTACTCCAGATATAACAAACTCACCCTAGCCCCCCGACACATAAACTAATGCAGCATAATTACTGGAGGCTGAGACAGGAGGGGTCAGGAGACACTGTGGCCCCATCCGAGGACACCCCCGGACAGGGCTAAACAGGAAGGAGTTCTGCCATTAAAGATGGACTTTATAATATAACTCTGACTTGTGTGTAGTTTGCTCTCTCAATGTTTAGTAATACAGGAAATTACCACGACAACTGCACATGTGGACAAAGATTGTACTTTTTGGAGACATGTCTTCTGGTCTGATGAATCAAAGATAGAACTGTTTGGCCATAATGACCATCATTATGTTTGGAGGAAAAAGGGGAGGCTTGCAAGCTGAAGAACACCATCCTAACCGTGAAGCATGGGGGTGGCAGCATCATGTTGTGGGGTACTTTGCTGCAGGAGGGACTGGTGCACTTCACAAAATAGATGGCATCATGAGGCAGGGGAAATTCTGTTCGCAAATTGGTCTTCCAAATGGACAATGACCCCAAGCATACTTCCAAAGTTGTGGCAAAATGGCTTAAGGACAACAAAGTCAAGGAATTGGAGTGGCCATCACAAAGCCCTGGCCTCAATCCTATAGACAATTTGTGGGCAGAACTGAAAAAGCGTGTGCGAGCAAGGAGGCCTATTAACCTGATTCAGTTACACCAGCTCTGTCAGGAGGAATGGGCCAAAATTCACGTGACTTATTGTGGGAAGCTTGTGGAAGGCTACCCGAAACATTTGACCCAAGTTAAACAACTTTAAAGGCAATGCTACCAAATACTAATTGAGTGTATGTAAACTTTGGACCCACTGAGAATGGTGTGATGACACCAGTGTATGTCTATCTGACTCCCAATCATATCCTGCCACTGCCCTCATCAGGTTCAGCACCTTCCTACACTTAATTGCAATATGCTCAACATGTCTCTTCCACGTAAGCCCCTCATTAAACGACATACCTAAATACTTAAACTCAGACACCCTACTTATATCCTGACCATATATTTGCAGCCTAACATATTAAACCTTCCTCCTAGAATACACCATAAACCCCCATGTAAGAGACCAATCTTCCACAACTCCGACAGCTTGCATCTTCCTCATCACAGCTTGCATCTTCCTCATCACATATTTCACATTCCCACCTCTCTTCCATACAGTCCCATCATCGGCATACAAGGCCACAACCACTCCCTTTCCCACCTCCTTAAATATGTCATTTATCATCGGGGTGAACGACACTGGACTAAACACACTTCCCTGAGGAGAAACCATTGTTCACCCTCTCTCGTATGACTCTGAGAAACACCAAAAGAAAGATGCCCAGGGTCCCTGCTCATCTGTGTGAACTTGCCTTAGGCATGCTGCAAGGAGGCATGAGGACTGCAGATGTGGCCAGGGCAATAAATTGTAATGTCCGTACTGTAAGACGCCTAAGACAGCGCTACAGGGAGACAGGACGGACAGCTGATCATCCTCGCAGTGGCAGACCACATGTAACAACACCTGCATAGGATTGGTACATCCGAACATCACACCTGCGGGACAGGTACAGGATGGCAACAACAACTGCCCGAGGTACACCAGGAACTCACAATCCCTCCATCAGTGCTCAGACTGTCCGCAATAGCCTGAGAGAGGCTGGACTGAGGGCTTGTAGGCCTGTTGTAAGGCAGGTCCTCACCAGACATCACCGGCAACGTTGCCTACGGGCACAAACCCACCATTGCTAGACCAGACAGGACTGGCAAAAAGTGCTCTTCACTGACGAGTCGCGGTTTTGTCTCACCAGGGGTGATGGTCGGATTCGCATTTATCGTCGAAGGAATGAGCGTTACACCGAGGCCTGTACTCTGTAGCGGGATCGATTTGGAGGTGGAGGGTCCGTCATAGTATGGGGCGGTGTGTCACAGCATCATCGGACTGAGCTTGTTGTCATTGCAGGCAATCTCAATGCTGTGCGTTACAGGAAAGACATCCTCCTCCCTCATGTGGTACCCTTCTTGCAGGCTCATCCTGACATGACCCTCCAGCATGACAATGCCACCAGCCATACTGCTCGTTCTGTGCGTGATTTCCTGCAAGACAGGAATGTCAGTGTTCTGCCATGGCCAGTGAAGAGCCCGGATCTCAATCCCATTGAGCACGTCTGGGACCTGTTGGATCGGAGGGTGAGGGCGAGGGCCATTCCCCCCCAGAAATGTCCGGGAACTTGCAGGTGCCTTGGTGGAAGAGTGGGGTAACATCTCACAGCAAGAACGGGCAAATCTGGTGCAGTCCATGAGGAGGAGATGCACTGCAGTACTTAATGCAGCTGGTGGCCACATCAGATACAGACTGTTACTTTTGATTTTGACCCCCCCCTTTGTTCAGGGACACATTATTCCATTTCTGTTAGTCACATGTCTGTGGAACTTGTTCAGTTTATGTCTCAGTGGTTGAATCTTATTATGTTCACACAAATATTTACACATGTTAAGTTTGCTGAAAATAAACACGGTTGACAGTGAGAGTATGCTTCTTTTTTTGCTGAGTTTATGTCGATTATCAAAATAACTACTCAGAAACAGTGTTCCTAAAATAATGAATGACAGCATATACTGATATACTCTTCATTGATGAATATGATTAATTTATATATTAATGAACTATTTGTTTAAATAGGTTCATCCAATAGACACCAATCTCTTTAGAGCATGTATGTAGGCTAATCCCACATAACTATGTTTGCAAAACTCAGGCTGAAGCCATATTTTAGCAGCATACACTTGCAGCCTTCGAAGATGTCTTAGCAAAATAGCCTCGGGAGACACTTTGAATAGCGCTTATAAATACACAGCTAAGGGATTTAACAGCCTTCCACATCAAAGACTCTGTGTCTGACTGTGCGATCCAGATCCTGTAGCTGCAATATCTCCCACCATTGACCTCCCCAACGAGCATGCCGCATCATTATGAGAATTGGTCTGGGCGGTACAGAGCAGAGTAGAGTAGAGCAGCAGAGCAGAACGAGTGAGCCACATCCGCCACTGGAGGGATCTAATCTGTGCAATCTGACGCTCAAGGATTTATAGGTTTAGTCAAAATTGCTTTTCTCCACTGTGGAGATTAAGTACCGTGGGATGTTTTGTTGGTCAGGCCAGAGCTGCTGCTTCTTACCCAGCCCGAAGCTGTTTTGCTGAAGACAATGTCCCAGGACCCACGCAGAGAGGTTTTAGACCTAGTGGGGTGTGGAATTTGACTGGAATTTGAGGTGTCCACGGTGGTATGTGCACCATGCAAGTGGATACTGTGTTTGTGCTGTTCTGCGTCTGCCTCATGGGGGTTGCTGGGAGATCAGCTCATCAAAGAGGCCAAAAGCTAGAGACCTACAAACAAAGCAGGTAAATGCACCTTACATCCTGGCATCTATACATAAAATACATTTTAAAATGGCATGAAATGTATAATTTGATTCACATTTTAACCCATGCCCAGATCTAAAATGGGAATCAAATTATACATTTCATGCCATTTTAAAATGTATTTTATGTTTTTTATTACCTATTTTTGGCATGTCAACGACCATAGCTGGTGGCAAGACAGCACAAACAGATCTGGGACCAGGCTAGGCTCAATGAATACTTTGTATGAAATGCATACACTTAACAACAAACATAAGTAATTATGCGGGGGGACTGATGGATTAATTGCTAGCCGCAAATACCCTAGCAAATACCACAGCATGCAAACTATGAAATATTCCTTAAACGTGGTAGCTGAATCCTACAGTACAATGACAAGTGCACCCGTTAATCTCTGGTAAAGATGATAAGGATTTTTCCTATCCAAAGTGCAGGGTGCCTTTATCAGCTTTGAGTGATTTATACCCACTTAATGTATTCCAAAGGCCCTTTCATATCATAATCCCACAAACCATGTCTCCTTTAGACAGTATCACTCTCATGTGATCATGGCCCTTTGAGCTATTTTTAGGTCTGATCTGAAAACAGCAACTAGAAATCTGTTCACCATTAGACCAATCTTACAGATGGTTTATAACTATATATCAATGGTTTATTATAGAGCAGGGTTCCCCAACTGGCGTCCCGTGGGTGATTTTATTTGGCACCCCAAGTTTTTGTATTTACATGTTTTAATTGTTGTACATAAAAGACTGTAAAGAACACCAGTAAATCAGCTCCAAGTGATTTTAATTATGGAAATCTGTTCCAATGTAACCCCACGCATATTAGAGATTTGAATATGTGATTGTGTACAAATAGATGTAAGAAAAGTTTTCAATTATAATTTTTGTTTTATCTTTTTGGGCTTCTTGCAGTCAATTTGCTGCCTACAAATGATATGTAATTGTGTTCCAGCACCATCCGCTCAAGAAGAAAAAATCATCCCGCGGCTGAATTAGTTGATGATCCCTGTTGTGGAGTCGGACCTCTCACAAGAGATATAGTCTATCAATAGGCATTAGGCAACGCATACTTTTACAGGACAAACATGTTTTAAATTTAAAGGAAAAAACATTGTGTTAAGATATTGAATCACAATTATATGTTTCAGGGAAAATGTAAAGTTCTTTATTTCAAAGTTATTCAAATGAAGAGTTTATTTCCAAAATGCTATATCCACCAATTCTTCACATTTGTTTTTTTTTTTTCATCAGAAATGTTTGCTCATGGGTACCTTCATATGTGTGTAAAAATATCACTGTTCTCAGATTTTTCATTCAATTTGGTATTCAAATGAATGTCATTGTCATTAGTTTGTCAACAATCTACACAAAATACTCTGTAATGTCAAAGTGGAAGGTAAAAAAAAAAGATAATAATTAAAGATGAAGAGAAATTAAGTAACTAAAATATAGTCGTTGCATAAGTATTCAGCTCCCTGAGTCCCCCCCCAATATTTTTTTTAGTATATTTGAGTTTAACCATAAGATTTGTTGTAATATTTGTTCTGTCTTTTCTGGTGGATTAAACATGTTACATATTAGAAACACCTTCGGCAGCGATTACAGCTGTGAGTCTTCTTGGGTACGTCTCTAAGAGCTTTACACACCTGGATTGTGCAATATTGTTTTCATCGTTGTTTTCACAATTCTTCAAGTCCTGCTCTGTCAAGATGTTGGGGATCATGGCTAGACAGCCATTTTCAAGTCTTGCCAAAAATGTTCAAGCATATTTAAGTCAAAACAGTAACTTGGCCACTCAGGAACACTCATTGTCTTCTTGGTAAGTAACTCCAGTGTAGATTTGGCCTTTTGTTGTAGGTTATTGTCCTGCTGAAAGGTGAATTCCTCTCCCAGTGTCTGGTCTAAAGCAGACTGAAGCAGGGTTTCCTCTCGGATTTTCCCTTTGCTTAGCTCCATCCGTTTCTTTTTATCCTGAAAAACTCCCCAGTATTTTCCGATGTCATGCATACCGATATCATGATGCAGCCACCACCATGCTTGAAATGAAGGAGGCAGTTACTCAGTGATGTTTTCTGTTGGATTTGCCTCAAACGTAAAGCTTAGCATTTAAGGCCAAACAATGTATTCCTTTGCCGTGTTTTTTGTCGTTGCAGTATTACTTTAGTGCCTTGTTACGTATGTTTTGGAATATTTTTATTCTCTATATTTGTATTCTTCTTTTCACTCTGTTATATAAGTAATTATTGTGGAATCACTACTACTGTATGTTGTTGAGCCATTCTCAGTTTTCTCCCATCACAGCCATTCAACACTGAAACGGTTTTAAAATTACCAATGGCCTCATGGTAACATCCCTGAGCAGGTTCATTCCTGTCCTACAGCTCAGTTCACAAGGACGACTGTATCTGTGATGTGTCTGTGTGGTTAATACATAATTATTAACTTGACCATGCTTGTTAAAGATACATTTAATGTCTGATTTGTTATTGTTACCCATCTACCAATCACTAACCTTCTTTATGAGGCTTTCGAAAAGCCCACTGGATTTGCAGTTGAATCGGTGCTTAAAATTCAATACTTGACTGAGGGACCTTACAGATGCTGTATGTACTGTATGGGGGACCAAGGAAGGGTTAGTCATTCAAAAATGATGTCAACCCCCATTATTTCATACAGAGTGATTACATGGAACTTATTATGTGATTTGTTAAGCCAAATGTTATTCCTGAACTAATTTAGGCTTGCCTGAAGTGGCTGAAAACCTATGCAATTACTATATTTTTATGAATCACATTTTTATTCATCCTTTTTTTTATCTTCCACTTTGACATTAAAGTATTTTGAGTACATTGTTGACAAAAAATGACAAATACATGTTTATCCCACTTTGTAACATAATAAAATGTGAAGAAATCCAAGGGGTATGAATACTTTTGCAAGGGATTTTGCAAAAGAAAAATTATTATTTCTCTTCTTGAAATGAAACCATCAAGTGATACATATTAAATAAATACATGTCTGTCATTAAACAACCCCATGCCATGATTAGATTGTGAAAAAACACACCAATCACTTTCATTTATTTAAACAATAAAAGCTAATTTACCAGCATTTCTGAAAATGTACAGATAATTTAGGCAATAAGGCCCGAGGGGGTGTGGTATATGGCCAATATACCATGGCTAAGGTATACCACATATACTACAAACCCTCGAGGTGCTTTATTGCTAATATAAACTGGTTACCAATGTAATTAGATCAGTAAAAATACATGTTTTATCATACCTGTGGTATACTTATAGACCACGGCTGTCAGCCAATCAGCATTCATGGCTTGAACCACCCAGTTGATAAATAGCGTTTGGAAATGACTCTTCAAATATTGTTGAATATCACCAATTTCTCTCTCATGTAGACTGGAAATGATTAATTGTATGGTCATAGATGCCACAGATTTTTGCAATTGAAACCTAGCGGATTGGTGTGGGTGATACCAAATGTTAGTGACACATAACTTGAACCAGACCTATAAACTGTACATACTGTATATGGCTTAGACTTGAACATGTGTTATTTTCTCTCTATAAAAAACAAGCGAACAGAGTACAACAAAAACACTATCAGACCAGTTTAGCTAAGTTTAACAGACACTGATGATATACTAACTAACGCTGACTTCTCACCCTGAAGGTGTTTCTCCAAAAGTCATGAAAAACATCCCCTGTCATCTTGAATGGCACCAAATAACAACAATAATCAATAGTACAATCCGATTCTGAGAAATTCAATGGCGTGTTGGCTTGCTGTGGATCCAATCACAAAACTTGAGCAAACCTATTTCTGGAAAGAGCAATTTTCAATTGGGATCTGTGAACTGCGATGCACTTTTAACTGAGTTTGTACTTCTTATGTGCACTTAACAGGAGTCGATTAATGATCATGTTGTTGACTCCGTCTGTCCAGAAAAGGCAGGCAGCTGTATAGCAGCAGCAGAACTATAGGAAGCCCAAAGGCAGTGTTCTGACAGACAGACAGACAGACAGACAGACAGACAGACAGACAGACAGACAGACAGACAGACAGACAGACAGACAGACAGACAGACAGACAGACAGACAGACAGACAGACACACACTCACAGACACACACATTCAGTCGTACACACACATGCATACACACACACTGACAGACTGTTCTAGTCTCTGGTTTGTGGAGGGGATTCTGTCAAGCGGATTAGCTGCTGGGGCGTACAGAGAGGAATAGCATCCATTACCCATCAGCCCACAGCAGTTAGCACCCAGTAGCTCTCTCTCTCTCTGATTGTCACGGTAGATAATAACGCTGTCGGCTGTTCTCTCTCCATGCACGCCTGTGGGGCATGTCAACACATGCACTCATGCCTCTAGGCTACCCATTAATCCAGTTTAGGGTTTTAGGGGGAAATCTATTTTTGTATTCTGTTTCAAATGTTTATGCCCTGACTGGGATAATGCAATCAAAGAGACAATTCATTCAGATGTAGGATGTCTTTGAACGTTGTCAAGAGATAAGTGTGTTCTCTTGAAATAGAGTGTTTCTCTGAATGCCTTCATGCCCTTCATATCTTTTGGGATAAAAATGGCAATGAATCAGCCTGATCTATCTCCTTGAGCCAAGTTGAGAGTAAAAGAGACATTTTTGCTTAGCTGTAAAAGAAAACGTGATATAAAGTGAGCTAGAAAAGTATTTGGACAGTGACATTTCTGTTTGTTTTGGCTCTGTACTCCAGCACGTTGGATTTGGAAGGATACAATGACTACGAGGTTAAATACGGTCAGCTTTAATTTGAGGGTATTTTCATCAATATCAGGTAAACCGTTTAGAAATGACAGCCCTTTTTGTCCTTCCTGTAGTCCCCCCATTTTAGGGGACCAAAAGTATTGGGACAAATTCACTTATAGGTATTAAAGTAGTTAGATGTTTAGTATTTGGTTCCATATTCCTAGCACGCAATGACTGCATCAATCTTGTGGCTCTACAAAAAAAAGGCTGGATGCATTTTCTGTTTGTTTTGGTTGTGTTTCAGAATATTTTTTGTCCAATAGAAATGAATGGAAAATAATGTATTGTGTTATTTTGGAGTCACTTTTATTGTAAATAAGAATACAATATGTTTCTAAACACTTCTACATTTAATATGGATGCTACCATAATTTGTAGAGTCACAAGGTTGATGTAATCATTGCGTGCTAGAAATATGGAACCAAATACTAAACTTTTGTCCCAATACTTTTGATCTCCTAAAATGGGCGTTACTACTGTATGGACAACTTCTAAACGGTTCACCCGATATGGATGACAATGCCCTCAAATTAAAACTGACAGTCTGCACTTTAACCTCATAGTCAGTGTATGATTTCAAATCCAAAGTGCTGGAGTACAGAGGCAAAACAACACAAAATGTGTCACTCTCAATACGTTCGTAGCTCACTGTAGGCTAAGCCTTTGTATTTTTTTGCTTTGAATGATTTATTTGTTGTTGTTGCTGCACCAAACTTCCTCTGTAATTCAGCCTCACAATACTGTCATACAATGGTCTTCAGCAAGATGATAGGTCATTACAGGGTTACTACACTTCTATGCTCCTTTGTCACTTCTTCTGTTTCTACCACCTATACTGGAATTCGTCTTGACATTTTGACCAGAAGTTGTTTGCAATCATTTTGTGATATTTTCATTATGCCCAGGTGAATGCTACTATTTATTTCCCAAAAACAACAAACATCTTGTGATTTTTCCATCAACAGATCCAGGAGACAAACATCAAGAATGGATGGAGAAACTCATAGCAACTCTGAAAGGTTAGAGTTCATTGTCATTATACAAAACGCTGATCTGAAAAAGCAGGTTGCAAACTCATAGCATAACTTGAAAGGTGTTATCAATACTATTGATATTGTAAATAGAGTAAAGCTGATATTGTCATTTGATACCCTACTTGACCGTGTAAAACATGTCTTTGCCCATTGAAAAAAGAGATCATCTCATAGCCTACCCCAATAAAATAACACATTTTCCTATCTACAGACCAATCCTAAAGCGAAGTTCAGACATGACAAAATCTCCCATGACAAAATCTGAGCAGCTCCTAAGAATAGATGACCATGATTTTACCATGAGACCAGCATTTGGAGGTAAGACTTTACAGGAGTCATATGATTTGTATATTTCTACCTAGTGAAATCATCAGGGTTAGTACAGTTGAAGTCGGAAGTTTACACTTTAGCCAAACACATTTAAACTCAGTTCTTCACAATTCCTGATATTTAATCCTAGTAAAAATTCCCTGTTTTAGGCCAGTTAGGATCACCACTTTATTTTAAGAATGTGAAATGTCAGAATAATAGTAGAGAGAATGATTTATTTCAGCTTTTATTTCTTTCATCATATTCCCAGTGGGTCAGAAGTTTACATACACTCAATTAGTATTTGGTAGCATTGCCTTTAAATTGATTAACTTGGGTCAAACATTTCAGGTAGTCTTCCACAAGCTTCCCACAATAAATTGGGTGAATTTTGTCCCATTCCTCCTGACAGACCGGGTGTAACTGAGTCAGGTTTGTAGGCCTCCTTGCTCGCATAAATGTTCTATAGGATTGAGGTCAGGGCTTTGTGATGGCCACTCCAATACCTTGACTTTGTTGTCCTTAAGCCATTTTGCCACAACTATGGAAGTATGCTTGGGGTCATTGTCCATTTGTAAGACCCATTTGCGACCAAGCTTTAACTTCCTGACGGATGTTGCTTCAATATATCCACATAATTTTCCGTTCCTCATGATGCCATCTATTTTGTGAAGTGCACCAGTCCCTCTTGCAGCAAAGCACCCCCACAACATGATGCTGCCACCCCTGTGCTTCACGGTTGGGATGGTGTTCTTCGGCTTGCAAGCCTCCCCCTTTTTCCTCCAAACATAACGATGGTCATTATGGCCAGACGGTTCTATTTTGATTCATCAGACCAGAGGACATTTCTCCAAAAAGTACGATCTTTGTCTCCATGTGCAGTTGCAAACCGTAGTCTGGCTTTTTTTATGGCGGTTTTGGAGCAGTGGCTTCTTCCTTGCTGAGCGGCCTTTCAGGTTATGTTGATATAGGACTCGTTTTACTGTGGATACAGACACTTTTGTACCCATTTCCTAAAGCATCTTGACAAAATCCTTTGCTGTTGTTCTGGAATTGATTTGCACTTTTCGCACCTAAGTACATTCCTCTCTAGGAGACAGAATGCGTCTCCTTCCTGAGCGGTATGACAGCTGCGTGGTCCCGTGGTGTTTATACTTGCGTACTATTGTTTGTACAGATAAACCTTCAGGCATTTGAAATTGCTCCCAATGATGAACCAGACTTGTGGAGGTCTACAATTGCTTTTCTGAGGTCTTGGCTGATTTCTTTGATGTTCCCATGACATCAAGCAAAGAGGCACTGAGTTTGAAGGTAGGCCTTGAAAAACATCCACAGGTACACCTCCAATTTATTCAAATGATGTCAATTGGCCTATCAGAAGCTTCTAAAGCCATGACATAATTTTCTGGACATTTCCAAGCTGTTAAAGGCACAGTCAACTTAGTTTATGTAAACTTCTGTCCCACTGGAATTGTGATACAGTGAATTATAAGTGAAATAATCTGTCTGTAAACAATTGTTGGAAAAATTACTTGTTTCATGGACAAAGTAGATGTCCTAACCGACTTGCCAAAACTATAGTTTGTTAACAAGAAATTTGTGGAGTGGTTTGAAAAACGAGTTTTAATGACTCCAACCTGAGTGTATGTAAACTTCCGACTTCAACTGTATGTGAAAAACATGCTCCACATAAAATGTGAAGGTGCACTTCATCAATGTACGTACTGTGCATCAACAGTGATGCACAAATTACTTTGAGGGCAATGTACAAATAGTTTATTCGCTCCTTTTAGTTGTTTGTAGTTGCTTTTTTTGTTGTTGCTTAGAGCATAATTTCTTCCCTTGAACGGGGTCGTCCAATCTATCCAATGGTCTTATCAGCTCAGGCCTCCAAAAGCCCTTATGACATCAGCAACATGACAAGCTGTACATTGGCATGCTAGTACTCTTTCTTTTAACAGGGATGTTGACAGAGTGTTTGTGGTTTCATGGTCAATGTACAGGAATTTGCTGTTGTGGGATTAAAGGCCCTGCATGTGGGATCTATTGTATTAGTGAGAGGCTTAATGGGTTCTCATGTTAAAGTAACATGTTCTTTTTTAGTTATTTACATGTTTGGAATCCATAATACCTCGAGGGCGGCCATCTCAGGTCAGAGATACATCAATGATCTAGGCCAAATGACAAAATGTGTTTCACACAAGCCCATGGATCAAGCAACGTAGGTTGCTGAAAATTAATGTAATATTTTTGACCAGAACAATGGCCAAATATATATTGTTTTATGTGTTTTATGAATATATAAAAATAAACAATAACAGACTGTAAGAGTAATCTGAGTGATAAAAATATCACACTATGAATGATCCTCCTTTAAAATGTCTACTATTAGGCCTCCCAAGTGGCGCAGTGGTCTAAGGCACTGCATCGCAGTGCTAGCAGTGCTACTTGAGATTCAGGCTCTGTCGCAGCCGGCTGCGACCGGGAGAACCATGGGACGGCGCACAATTGGCCCAGCGTTGTCCGGGTTAGGGGAGGGTTTGGCCGGCAGGGATGTCCTTGTCCCATCGCACACTAGCGACTCCTGTGGCGTGCAGTGCACTCTGACACGGTTGCCAGGTGCACAGTGTTTCCTCCGACAAATTGGTGCGGCAGGCTTCCGGGTTAAGTGGGCAAAAAATGTCTCAGCTCCAAATCTGTCTGGAAGAGAGAGAAAAAATCTCAATAGCTTCCAGATGTTTGACGCTGCAACAAATTGATCCATTCTGACCTAATTGTATTCCTGTACAATGGCGGATGATGGCGAGTAAAGGCTAAAATAGGTTTAAAAAAATAGCCAGTCATGGCACAAGGAAATCCAGCCTATTAATAGGCCTACACTGTATTTGAATAAAACTACTGTATACTCCACACAAGCCTAGTCACAATACACTCAGTGGCCAGTGTATTAGGTATACCCATCTAGTTTCGAGGCAGATCCTGTTCTGCTGTTCTGCATATCACTGTTGTACTGCGCCATTATTTGCCTGTTTGTGGACCGCCTGTTAGCTTGCACGATTCTTACCATTCTCCTTCGACCTCTCATCAACGAGCTGTTTTCGCCCACAAGACTGCCACTGACTGGATGTGTTTTGTTTGTCGCACCATTCTCGGTAAACTCTAGGCACTGTCATGCTTGAAAAGCTCAGGAGGCCGTCCGTTTCTGAGATACTGGAACCTGCGCTCAAAGTCGCTTAGGTCACTCGTTTTGCCCATTCTAATGTTCAATCGAACAGTAACTGAATGCCTCGATGCCTGTCTGCCTGCTTTATATAGCAAGCCATGGCCATGTGACTCACTGTCTGTAGGAGTGAACCATTTTCGTGAACGGGGTGGTGTACCTGACACATGATGTTCTCTGTGGTAGAATCAATGAGTATCCATTACAGCAATGCATGAATGAATGAATGAAGGAAAAACAGAAGTGCTCTCCTAATTACATTTCTTTGATTTTGAAAAGAGGTCAAATATAGTAAATTCAATCTGAAAATCTACTCTCTCTTTCTATTAATATAATTGTCTTTAATTACAGGACCCCCTATTCCAGTTGGGGTAGATGTTCAGGTTGAAAGTCTGGACACAATCTCTGAAGTGGATATGGTGAGTGGGATTTGAGTCTCTTTATTACACAGTGAAGAGTAATCGTTCCTAGCCTGGTGTAACAAGCCTCATAGCGCGATAGCTCACATTCTGTTTCACTCGAAGCGAAAGGAAACGTGAGCACAGCAGTGAGTCTGCTTGACCAAGCTAAATCTTTGCCCTATACTATTGCAAAAGTATTCCACTATCTAGAAAATGTTTTAACCAGAGAAGCCTTTCATGAATATTATGTAAGCACAAAAAATGAAGCTCACTCAAATCAGATATCTCATATGTGGAATCCTCCAACACATGCTGTACCTACATTCAATCCAAAAAAGCAGCTTCATCGATAGGTGTCATTGTCCCCCAACAGAGGGCACCACTACCGCCATAACATGCCCCTGTTGTGTTGTTTCAGGACTTCACCATGACCCTGTACCTGAGGCACTACTGGAAGGACGAGCGCCTGTCCTTCCCCAGCACCAATAACCAGAGCATGACCTTCGACAGCAGGCTGGCCAAGAAGATCTGGGTTCCTGACATGTTCTTCGTCCACTCCAAGAGGTCCTTCATCCACGACACAACCACGGACAACGTCATGCTGAGGGTGCACCCTGACGGAAATGTGCTCTACAGTCTAAGGTAGCTGCTCAGCTCTCCTGTATTAGAATGATGAGAACTGGACCGTGTCCGTGTCCATTAGGGCACACCATAGAGAAAGTTTTGTAACGGAACACTAAAAACAAGCGTTTCTTATTGGACAGGTTCCGATAGTACCCCCGTTTCCGAACGTTTTCATGCTAGCTGAACACGACCCTCGTTTGATGACTTATACCCTCAAGGGTATTGGATTTAGCGCTGAGCTCATGTTCAAACTGATTTCTCAAGGTATATGAAGAAGGCCGATTTGTTGGACTGCTAAACAAAGTTATTGAACATGCAACTTAGTAAGCATGCAATGTTACCATATGGGAAAGGTTTGATCAGGTGCGAGCAACCTTCCTGGGTTGTTGAATTGGACAACCTGGAACACTTGAATGAGTTATCTTAACACATATTTTGTCCATTGAATAAATGATGTACATTGAAAGATATACAGTGCGTGACATAATTTTTCCATTTTTTTGAGACAGATGGACAACACTGAAATGGATTGCTAAACACTTTAACTTCCCCAGCCAAATAGAGAACTCACGAAACCCATGTTATACATTAGTCTTTCAGTGACATCCCACTGGGCAAAAACTGGTTGAATCAACACTGTTTCCACATAATTTCATCCCCACAAAAAATCATGTCATGATGTTGAATCAATGTGGAAAACTGATTGGCTTTGCAAATAGTAAATCAACGTAGGGGCATTTTGTCGTCTTTTTTTCACCCAATGACATGGTGACATTTTTTGGATTGAATTCACGGTAGTTGAAAACTCAACCAAATGTAAATCAAAACTAGATGTTAAATTGACATAAGTCGGGCTATGGTGTCACTTTTGTTCTAACAGAATCACAGTCACGGCCATGTGCAACATGGACCTGAGTCGCTTCCCTCTGGACACACAGACCTGCTCGCTGGAGATAGAGAGCTGTGAGTGCATCTCTCAACTTCACCATTTACCTACACATCTCTGATGACATTTGATCCAGTTTTATCACAATCATGTGAGATATCAATCATTTTTAACGTTCTCTCATCAGACGCGTACACGGACGATGACCTCATGCTGTACTGGAAGAAAGGCAACGAGTCACTGAACACGGACGAGAGGATATCTTTATCTCAGTTCCTCATCCAGAAGTTCCACACCACTACAAAGCTGGCCTTTTATAGCAGTACAGGTAACCTTGAAGTCACATATTTACTAAGACAACCATATGGGCCACATTAAACTGCCATGCGGGCCGCATTTAGCCAGCGGGTCGTGAGTTTCAGACCTCTGCACTGTGGGAATGGAAACAAATGAAAGGGACAGGATCTGCGTAGAATATCAACTGTGTTCTTTTTTCCTTCCCAGGCTGGTACAACCGTCTGTACATCCACTTCACTCTACGACGCCACGTCTTCTTCTTCCTGCTCCAGACCTACTTCCCTGCCACCCTCATGGTCATGCTGTCCTGGGTCTCCTTCTGGATCGACCGCAGGGCTGTCCCCGCTAGGGTCCCCTTGGGTAGGAAAGGCCCTTGCCAGAATGACAAGAAAGTTTCTAGCTCTAGGTTTAATGGATATTTCAGTTTTCTATTTGAGATGTAGTACAGTCTTGATGCTCATGTGTTTGATTGTGATGTTCGGTCTCAATGGTGGCCCCCAATGAGGCTTAAAATGACCTGTAAACTAAAAAGCTATTTCAATGGAGATCGGTGTCAAATCACCTAGGTTGCTGAACCCTCTGTTTCGACTCTGTCCAGGTATCACCACGGTGCTCACCATGTCCACCATCATCACTGGAGTCAACGCCTCCATGCCCAGAGTGTCCTACATCAAAGCAGTAGACATCTACCTGTGGGTCAGTTTTGTGTTTGTCTTCCTCTCGGTCATAGAGTATGCAGCGGTCAACTACCTCTCGACCGTGCAGGAACGGAAAGAGAGGAAGCTAAGAGAAAGGGTACATTTTGTTTCATTTCATTAACATTAAATGTTTTTCTGCTTTTCTGTATACATTTATTTTTAGGGGCAACATCTGGTGCATTGCTCATATCGCTCCATATGCCAAATGTTGTGGCATATGGAGCTTAAACTGCATAAGTAGCCTCAGGAGGAAGAATTTCAACACAGAGTCCCCGAAAACTTTTCTTGCCACAAACAACCTTCTTTAGAAGCCCTATGCAAAATAAGTTACATATTAAGTGTCTATAAAGCCACTTCAAATACTTTGGTTTTGTAGTTTTAGTCTTGTCCGTTAATTCACCTTTTACCTCCGCCTACTTGCAGTTGCCCTGTACCTGTGGCATTGGCAACCCGGATGACATGACGTGCGACCCCCAGATCTCCGGCTACACCACCATGGACGTCAACCGCACAGCGAACTATGGCACCGCAGGGAACTATGGGATGCCAGAGAACGGCGGCAGGCAGGAGAGGATGTTGGCCCAGGTGGTTCTGAGGGATCCCCAGCTCACGGGCCAGGTAAAGAGGCCAGGCTATGTGAACATTTGGATAGACACCCACGCCATAGACAAGTACTCACGGGTCCTATTCCCTGGTTCCTACGCCCTGTTCAACATCATCTACTGGTCTATCTACTCCTAACGCCTGGCCTGTGCCACAAATGGGGAAGGACCCTTCTAACCTATCACACTCACATGCTGCAGTTAGAGCACAACATGGTCATATTTATTAAGCACCAAATGGGCAGAGAACTGACTCAAACAGGGAGGGACTACATGAACTTGTCGATTTTTAGAGTGTGCCCTAATGAATGTGACCCAGGACTCCACTGTGACTCTATTAACAGGGATAGTGGCCACAGAGAGAACATGTTTTTGTCTGTTTTTCAAGACAGCGAAAGAGATTGAGATATGGCTCATAAAATGCAAGGAACATTGCCTTCTTGACCGAGCCTCTTAAATGGACTTATTTAAATATGTACTCTTTCCATGTGTATTCAAGAAAACAATTATAAAGGTTTATCGTCATTTCCACTGAGCCACCGGGTCAAGCATTACAAAATTGGGTGCAGTATTTTTATTTAAACATCCACTGAAAATGTTCAGTTACAATATGGTTTCTCAAACATCAGACTAATTAAAATTGATAACTGGTGCATCGGGGTTGAAAAACTATTTTTGATTGCAATGTTTTCAAATTTTGAAATACAATGTTGTTTACACATGTTGTGAATTATTTTCCATAGAACGTATAGCCCCTTGTTGATTATATATTTGACATTGAGATTTTTTTTATTTATTATGGTCACGATTAATTCAAACTTTTTGGGATTGTGTCATATTGATTGTGACCAATGGACAACTAAGCAACTGAAAAACAACATTGATAGGTTTTAGATCTGAATGCTTGCCCACTGGGTGAAGGGCCTTGACATGACGTGTATATATTAGTGACTTAGCATGACTATGACTAGACAGTGCCCGGAGAGTGCTATCCCTTTAAACTCTAAAGCCTGAATTTCAGGTGATATCTTTAAATTTTCGTATTTGCAGTTCTAAAATATAAACACACTATTTGGATGTTATGTATCGTTGCTTCTGATCTTAAACACTAGTTTGTTGGTAATAAGCAACCATTTGACCTTTGTGCTAATTTTCACAGCAATAGCACAACTACATGTGACACGAATACATAAGAAACAAACCGGTTAGGTTATTTGAAGCCAAAATGTACAAATCACTTTAGGCTGTTTTCTTTTCCACTATTTTGAGACTTTTGAAGTTAATGTCTCTTCGTGTATATTATTATGTGAGATTCACTGTATTAGTTGTTTCGGGTTTTAGAGTTCATTCCCCTTTGAATCCGTTTGAATAAATAACCTCGTAGATAACCTCATATATAGCTACAGGAGGGATATATTATTGTCTTACTATGAGAGATTGTGTCTCCAAATACCCCTTATTTTTTTATAATCAATATGAGCATAATCACTCAACACACCTATGTAAAAGCTATGTTGTGATCATTGTTAAACATATTTAATAAATGTGATGTTTTCTGAGAAAGAGGAAGTCATTGCATCTGAAATGGAAGAACATGTTTTGAACTAGCCTAAAGACATGGAAATTGACATATTACAGTAATTGCAATTACTGCAGCATCTCATTAGAAACTTTGCTTTATGGTGTATTAGAATTGCTTAATTGATAACAATGATTACCATTCTTCGAAAATCATGAGCAACTTGGCACTGATTGCAGAGCAGCCTCTGACTAGATGTAGTTTGAATCAATACTTCCTGTTAATCACGAGGTCATCAATGTTTTTTTTTTCATGAATGTGTGGAGCCAGTAGTGTCCTTGTCTTTCGGTCCTTGCTCCTGCTTCAGTTTGGCCTCAGAGAATTCCACCCTCATCTTGTGAAACAGCTCAGGGCAGCACAGCACATCCACAGCTGTCATGGCCAGGGCCTTGGCCGTCCGGAGTGTGTAAAACTGGGCCTTTTCTGCACCTGGACCGTTCAATGGAGTAGGCATATGTGAATCAGTGGAGGCTGCTGAGGGGAGGATGGCTCATCCTCATCCTCCCCTCAACAGCCTCCACTGATGTGAATAATGTCATAATGGTCAGAAAATCAGTCTGTACCAGGGTCCATTTTGTATCCATTTTCTGTATTCACAGTTTATTTTATAGAGCTTAAAATAGGCTGAAATCAAGTTGAGCAGTACCCATCTCTTTTTATTATTGGACCCTACCTGCAGCTGCGGTGTACTCCTCAGTGTGGTTCAGTGCATCGGTGCCAATGTAAAAGAAAGGGTGTATCCCAGGGACGACAAATGACACGTTGCCAAAGTCAGTGGAACCTGCCAAGACATAGACAAGACTATGAAGACAAGTGCTCATTTCCAGTAATATTACTCCCTCTACAATTATTATTATTATTATTTCATTTTTTGCTACCTGAGAAATTGTTCTGCACTTCCACAAACTCAATCCCCAAGGATCTACCATTCTCTTCGTAGAGCTGCGCAAGGGTGGTGTTGGGAAGGATGTTGGAATATGTGTGGTTTGGATAAGTTATCTCCACCTATGGGAAATAAACTTACACGACTTAACCACCAACATATTTTCCCTCAACCTTGATGGTAAACAAGGGACAACGGAAGAAAATGCTATTTTGAGCATGCTTACTTGACAACCAGTTGCCATGGCAGCTGACCTGAAGCAGGCCTCTGCCTTGGCTTTGAGGTCAGACAGGTCTGTGACCAGTGGAGTGCGCAAGTAATACTCCAGCTCGGTGTAGGCTGGGATGATGTTAGGCTTCACTCCACCATGTTTGATGATGCCTGTGGAAGAAGACAAAGAAGAAACCAATTGAACCTTTATGTCCGATAAGGAAGAGATGTACACAGAGACTGTGGATCAGCCAGGTATGGTGGTTTGCTCAACAGCTGTTACAGTATGAAGCCATCAATGGTGTACACAAAGACTTGATACATTACTGCACAGGCGCAACAGGTGAATACCAAAATATCACTTTACTTTCAATGGTTATGCCCACACATGCAGGCAGGGGCACAACTTTGGTTTTAGAAGTGTGGGGTGGGGGGGGGGACATATATATATATATATATATATATATATATATATATATACACAGTTGAAGTCGGAAGTTTACATACACCTTAGCCAAATACATTTAAACTCAGTTTTCACAATTCCTGACATTTAATCTTAGTAAAAATTCCCTGTCTTAGGTCAGTTAGGATCACCACTTTACTTTAAGAATGTGAAATGTCAGAATAATAGTAGAGAGAATGATTTATTTCAGCTTTTATTTATTTCATCACATTCCCACTGGGTCAGAAGTTTACATACACTCAATTAGTATTTGGTAGCATTGCCTTTAAATTGTTTAACTTCGGTCAAACGTGTTGGGTAGCCAAAACAAGCTTCCCACAATAAGTTGGGTGAATTTTGGCCCATTCCTCCTGACAGAGCTGGTGTAACTGAGTAAGATTTTGTAGGCCTCCTTGATCGCACACGCTTTTTTCAGTTCTGCCCACACATTTTCTATAGGATTGAGGTCAGGGCTTTGTGATGGCCACTCCAATACCATGACTTTGTTGTCCTTTAGCCATTTTGCCACAACTATGGAAGTATGCTTGGGGTCATTGTCCATTTGGAAGACCCATTTGCGACCAAGCTTTAACTTCCTGACTGATGTCTTGAGATGTTGCTTCAATATATCCACAGAATTTTCCTTTCCTCATGATGCTATTTATTTTGTGAAGTGCACCAGTCCCTCCTACAGCAAAGCATCCCCACAACATGATGCTGCCACCCCCTGGCTTCACGGTTAGGATGGTGCTCTTTGGCTTGCAAGCCTCACCCTTTTTCCTCCAAACATAACAATGGTCTTTATGGCCAAACCGTTCTATTTTTGTTTCATCAGACCAGAGGACATTTCTCCACAAAGTACAATCTTTGTCCCCATGTGCAGTTGCAAACCGTAGTCTAGCTTTTTTATGGTGGTTTTGGAGCAGTGGCTTCTTCCTTGCTGAGTGGCCTTTCTGGTTATGTCGATATAGGACTCATTTTACTGTGGATATAGATACTTTTGTATCTGTTTCCTCCAGCATCTCCACAAGGTCCTTTGCTGTTGTTCTGTGATTGATTTGCACCTAAGTACGTTCATCTCCAGGAGACAGAACGCGTCTCCTTCATGAGCGGTATGACGGCTGCGTGGTCCCATGGTGTTTATACTTGTGTACTATTGTTTACAGATGAACATGGTACCTTCCGGTGTTTTTAAATTGCTCCCAAGGATGAACCAGACTTGTGGAGGTCTACAATGTTTTATTTTTTTTACATTTAGGTCTTGGTTGATTTCTTTTGATTTTCCCATGATGTCAAGCAAAGAGGCACTGAGTTTGAAGGTAGGCCATGAAATACATCCACAGGTACACCTCCAATTGACTCAAATTATGTTAATTCGCCTATCAGAAGCCTCTAAAGCCATGACATCATTTTCTGGAATTTTCCAAACTGTTTAAAGTCAACATAGTTGAGTCAACATAGTGTATGTAAACTTATGACCCACTGGAATTGTGATACAGTGAATTATAAGTGTAATAATCTGCCTGAAAACAATTGTTGGAAAAATCACTGCACAAAGTAGATGTCCTAACCGACTTGCCAAAACTATAGTTTGTTAACAAGAAATTTGTAGAGTGGTCGAAAAACGAGTTTTAATGACTCCAACCTGAGTGTATGTAAACTTCCGACTTCAACTGTACACCTCCCGTCCCCAGTGAAAGTTGGCGCCCCTGCATGCAGGCACATGACAGTAGGAGCCTCTCTTATTCATCACTTACCATGGAGTCTCCAGTCTGGCTTCAGCTGCTGCCTCAGAACTGACAGGCTGTTGTACGCCAGCACTGCCGCATCCAGGGCATTGACCCCCTCCCAGGGGTACGCTGCAGCATGAGACGCCTTCCCATGGTACTTCACTGTCACACTGAGAATAGATTAACCAAGATTGAACCCAAAATGGAAGCATATAACGGTCAGTTAAAATGTTGTAAAACTGGAACTGGATACAGAAGGCAGAAACAGAATCTCACTCTGTGATGGATACACAGGGTAGGAAGGCAACATCCTGCTGAGCGGGGTGAGCCATGAAGACAACATCCATGTCTTCAAATGCCCCAGCCAGGATGAGGTCAACCTTCCCTCCTCCATCCTCTTCTGCTGGGGTCCCAAGAACTGTCACCTATGGCAATGACACATGGCTGTGTTTACTGAGGCAATGTAATCAATCAGTAGGTCAATCGATAATTTATTCAAATGGCAGATGGTGATATTTTATCCATGCACAATAAATTAGTAAGTGGACAAATGGACACACCTTTAATGCCACAATATATGCACTCGCTGCTGGAAAAATGTACCTTTACACGGAGAGGAGTCAGACAGTCTGTTGGTTCTCTTACTAATCCTAATGCACCCGTCAGCCCTAGTGCAGCAGCCACACCGACTTCTGCTATAAGGTTGTGTCCACATGCATGGCCAATACCTGGCAACGCGTCGTACTCGCATAGGAATCCCACATTCAAAACTCTGTCGCCGTCTTTGCCACCAAATGGGCCCCATGTCGCCCTAACTGCGGTAGGCAGTTTGTAGTGACTTTCAACCTCCCATAAGTTATCATCAGAGAGAAAACGAACGAGCCTGTCGTGTGACTGTTTCTCCCCATATGCAAGCTCTGGACACCTCCATATGTCTTGGCTTAGAATGAACAGCTTGTCTTGAATTGTGTCTATGCAGGTTCCAATATTGTGTTTCAACTGCATTCGATTTTCACGCGATTGAGAGCCTAGTGCCATAATCTTTTTTTTGCAGTCCAGCAAACTCGTAATAGTCTTGCGCAGTAAAAGTTGTTCATGTTTTTTATTTTTCTGTGGCAGACTGATTTTCAGATAGGCAGAGGTTGCCATCTACTGTCTGGAGTAAGAATGTGCACTTATTCAATGTGAGGTATCTGAGGAAGGCTTTAATAATTATTATGGGGCTATAATTTAAACCATTCTGAAATTAACTAGGCCTGAAATTTAAGTAGGCCTGAAAAGCATTTGTCTTAATCTATAGATGGTCATAAGCAAGGCTGAGACGGTTTTGAATGGTGTCATTTTTGCAATCTCACATATGTAGGCTAAACGAGAAGCGAATCGAGTGAAGTCCATCAACCTCCTGCATTTCAATTAATATGAAGAGGTTGTTTTTCACTCTTACTACACTAGAGGGACCCAAAGTAATATTTTTGTGCCGATGCAAGCAACACGCTTCATGGTTGTTATTACTGTATTATATATCAATGCCTACAGCACTTAAAATCCTATTATTTGACAGAATGAAGGTTTTGCAGCAATTATTTCAGAATCCATTTTGTGAAAAAGACACTACACTGTATTGAATACAACATTTGTCTCTCACCTTGAATTAATAATGAAATCCAAACGGACAATATTAGTGTGAAATAAAAGCGTAGAAGGAATGAATGATTCCCCCCCTCCTTTTTCGAATGTCAAGAGACTTTTTTCATGGTCACTTGAATAATAAAACACTCATGCAGGAAACAACGAAGTACCTTGGGATGGGGCTACACAACTGCGAGCAAGGTCTGACCCAGCGGAGCGAGCTCAATTAGTGCCAAATGAATAAAGACAGGGCCATATGGCTGTCACGCTACGACAGAGGACTCAAGTGTGTGTGCGTCTGTGTGTGTGTGTGTGTTAGAGAGAGCAATTGTGTGCATGCGCTGTGTGTACGTGTGTGCGCACTCTTCATGCGCGCGTGTGTATAGAGGGGCTGCCGTGTAGGAGTTGGGGGGTTAATTGGGGTCTTTGTCAGCCACAGGAGGAGATGTTGTTGGACAGTGCAGAGCACGCTGTCACCAGTACCCCTCTCTGACAGGGCCTGTCACTCAGTTTACTTTACACACCACCGGTGTCACTCTCTATTGTCTGTCAATTAACTGACATGAGGGAAATAACCCTTTTGCTTTCCTATTTTCTTAATCACTGATTTAGTTTGTGGACCGCTGTTTAATTCCACCTGATTACCTAGTAGTGCCTCCTACCCTTTAATATCTACCCTGGGAGGATCAAGACTGTTCCATGCCAAACCATTTCCGTCAGCTTTCCCTCTGTTTCTCAGTGGTGGATAAAACATAATATCTATGTTATTGCACTACTAAAACAGACGGTACGATATTAGCTCAATAGTGTAGAATACATTTCAACTCGTGTCTTCATATGAAATAAAGGTGCCAGGAATGCCAATCTGAATGATGGGCCAAATAAAATCCTTGCCAAATCCATAAAGTTTTCTCTTGCGGCAACATAGAGACATTTCCTATGTTCAATATTTAAAGTAAACCCTTGACGTGATGACTTGATCAGTGCAATCCATCAGTGAATTGGCATCAATCCAAAGTAGAGTGATGTAATGTGCACATACAGGCATCACAACAACAGGAATTCCTTAGGGAATAGTGTGTTGCTAGGCAGAATAAATGTGCTCCTCATTTCAATGAAATGAGTGATTGGATAACAAAGACCTGTGTTTACTGCGTCGCGTGTGTTGTGTGCTACCTCTGTTGTGTGTGTGTGTGTGTGTGTGTGTGTGTGTGTGTGTGTGTGTGTGTGTGTCATTGACTCTCTTCACAACCAGTGATGTCCTCAGAGACATACTCAGACAGTACTGATCAGACGGTTTTAAAACATGAGGTTTCAGTCGAGTGAGGTGAACTGTCATTCTGTCATTATTTCTGGAAAGATGGGATCTCAATACCACTATCGAAAAAAAAGCACACCCCAGCATACACTGCTCCTCAGGCCAAGAGCTCTGTTAATTGGAAGAGAGGCCGCAGGGCCTCTTGAGGGTGTCTGTTCGCATGCTGCTTGACAGCCCTTCTTGTCATTTATGTCACACTGCACACACAATCACAGCACTCCTGCTGTGGTAGACACCTTCGATACAATTGTTTTTTCTTCCTGTAGGTCTAGGAGGAGGTTGGGTGGGATTCTCTCAGTGATGGTCCTGGTTTTGTGAAGACCGAATTACAAAAACTGTTACAAAATATTGTCCAGGTATTTTTGTGTCTATTAGGTAAAACATAATACAGTATATAAATGCTTGCTAAAACACAAATATTCCCTCCAAAAGCTCTTCCCCAGCATTGTAATACAAAACAATGTTGTAATGCATTTCTCTCCTTAGATACATTATGCACGGGGGGGTCCTATTCTTCTGCCTACTTCAGTTCTGTCAGTCAGTGGATTGTGATTCTCAAGATTCACACAGAGAGCCCATACAACTGCCCAGCTACTCCCCAATATTCCACTGGAGGAGCGTATAGTTCCTTTGTGACACCACAGAAAAGGCTGCTGCCAGTCTCAATAATGTCAGCCTTTGTTGCGAGTGAGCTGTTCCTCCTACGGCAGAATAGCCTATCAGCAGGGTGGGTGGAGAGGTCTAGAGAATCAAAGGTTAGCACAGTCTCATGGTTTTTCTGTCCACAGAAGGTTGACCGCATGCTGTGCTTAAGTCTGTTGAGAGGCTAAAATGGCATTGTAGTATACCGTCTGAGTGCAGTGCAGAGACAACTACATCCTGGTCATGAGGAGAAAAATAATCATTAGACATTAGGACAGCAGACATTTCTCAAACAGACGCATCCAATGCTACAATAGTACCAACAATGAGATTGGAACTAAGGTTGGAACTGGTCTGTGTGTCTGTCTGTATCAAACCTATAGTCCCCAATACTAAGCGACAAAGTGTAAACTAATACATACAGACGACAACAATCCAGCAGGAAAACAAATTTTCTTAAAAAGTCAGTGTTGGTGGAGCGTTCACAGAGTTCAACCGTGGCTTTACAAACATTTTACATTTTGGTAGAGGACCTACAATACCTCCTCTCAGTGAGAGCTTATTACGACTAGAATGTCTTCTACTGGCTGGAAAGTTCAAACGCTGAACCCTGCATGTGTATTCACAGAGACATGAAAGCTACAGAAGCTACGACCGCAGTGCATTCCCCAATGGAAAGATCTTTGTTGGATATTTCCCACTTGGTAAGGTGAGGACAAAGATATTTGGATATATTAATATTTTGAAGATTAGCTTTCTATTTTGGGTCCGTGATTAATTTCTCTGTTTCTCTCGTATCTGTGCATCCTTCCATTGCTATTTTCATCATAATGATGCCACATATCTTTATTATTGATTTAGTTCACCAGTTAACATGTTCTTTGCCATGACCTTTGAATTACAGCAGTTGACTTATCACTAAGGAAGATAGTCCATTTTACCTCACAGATGGATTCATCATGACATGGTTCCTCTGGTGCATTCATTGTTGAGATGATGGGTTATAGGTCTTTGAAAAGTGGGATAAATAAAACATGGTCTGGTGACGAGAGACTTGAGCACAGGTGGCTGGTGTCACCTTAATGGAGTAGGATGCGTTCATAGTAATGGCTGGGACGGAGCTAATGGATTAGAATCAAACACATCAAAAACATGGTTTCCATGTGTTCGATACCATTCCTGTCACGACTTCTGCCAAAGTTGGTCCCTCTCCTTGTTCGGGCGGTGTTCGGCGGTCGACGTCACCGATCTTCTCAGCCATCACTGATCCATTTTTCATTTTCCATTGGTTTTGTCTTGTCTTCCTTCACGCCTGGTTCCAATCCCATCAATTACATGTTGTGTATTTAACCCTCTGTTTCCAATCTCCTTGTCGGAGATTGTTTGTTTGTATGTTCGTGTATTATGTATTGGTGCGCGACGGGTTCTTGTACCCACTTTTATTTATCTTGTAATTTTGGTTATGGAGTTTTGTTAAGTCTATTAAACGACTCCATTTATACCAAGTTCGATTCTCCTGCGACTGACTTCCCTGCCACCTACACACACGCTATTACAGTTCCACTCACTCCATTCCAGCCATTATGAAGAGCCGTCCTCCCCTCACCAGCCCCCTGTGGACTGGAGTGCACCTGTCGAGTATGAAAACATATCGATATCACAAATGCTGCGTTGCCTCACTCTGAATACTAAGAACGCTGGTGTATTCCTCCTCACAGTGGTTCAATTAAAAAAGGTGAAACTGTAGCTCAAAAGTCAAGCTTTTGCCATGAAATGGATCTGCTGTGATTTAGCGTAGTAGGCGTGAGGTGTGGGGGGAGGGTGAGGATCAGATAGGAGTGTCATTGTCCTCAGGTGAACTCTCTCTGTCTGGAACACCTGCAGTCACAAATGGTCATATCCACTACTTCAGTGTGGACTGGTCACAGCCACTTGGAGGATTCAAGTAGATGTGAGTCATAAACAGGATCTCTCAGAGGTAACATTAGGTTTTGTTTTTGTCCAAGTTATATGTCGAAAATGTTATCTAAGAAGGTTTAAAGAAACAAATCAAATATGACCATCTGGGGATTTCAAACGTCTTTCTTTCATTTTTGGTTGGATCTCTAACTTCACAGTTACAAACGTGCATACATGCCCACACTTATGCATTCAGGCACGCACTCACTCACTCCAACGCATCAGCCAGAGAGCTAGAGTAATTGGTAACTCTCCTATGGGAACTCTGGGGCATCTTCCTTGTCCTTGGTGTTCATGAGCTAATGTGATTGGCCACGGCTGCCTTGGATTCACACTCCTTGAATAACGCACATACTTAATATTCGCTCTTTAAAGAAAGGGTTTTATCATGACCTGTTGTCCATAGAAAATAGAAGTGGGTGTTTAAATCAAGACCTGACACATTTTGAATATGTATTGTTGTTACACACTAGAGACCATGTCCACATGGTTACTTGTTAGTGTGTGATTTGATTTATTGCAAGTGTTTACTGATGCATTTACTTTGTGCATTCCCTGGCTGTTAGTGTGATAAATGTTGTTAAGTAATGTTTCTATAGTATGAAAAAGTATGAGTATCCTAAAAAATAATTGACTTTGATTCAATTACTATGTATACTACTGAAATGTCCCGCAGAACTAATTACATTTAATGAATGTGCTTGATCACTTCAATTTTAACCTCTAGTGATGACGCAATTCTTTTTCTGACTGAAGAATAATGTTGTCTCTACATGGTTTGTCTTCTGCTCATGGACACAGTCATACAAGAATGATACCATAAAATCATGAATAGGAAATTAAAAGGAGCTACTCATTATTAATAGCAACTGAACCAGAGTCATGATTAAATTACTTGATGGATTTGACTGTATTGATCAGACAAACATCAGTATTCACATCACAAAATGCACATACATTTTGGATGATTTCATGCACAATGCATCATACCCATTAGGTCACATTTGGCCCTTCAACAGTATAATATTTACATAATAAGTAGGGTGTGATTACATTTCATATTCAACTCTTATTTGTATTAGTAGCTGTGTTTTCATCCAATTGGCAACAGATTTTCATGCAAATATGTCCAAATCCACATAAAAACAATATGCGCATTTTCACACCAGAGATGTGTTTCCATCAAATTGATTTGTTGCAGATACTGTAAAAGGTTGACATAATGCACATACAAATTAAATGGGTTTCCATTGCATTTTCAACTCATCCGATGGTTTTCTCACAACAACAAAAACATGTAGTGTGATATAGCAAGTGTGCCCACTCTGGTATTGACACATGCGCTCTAGACAACAGTTTGCAGATAGAGTGCAGGTAAACCAGCTTACATGATGAGATTGTTATGGACAAATGTATTGGTTTCCACTAGTTACCACAGCCACAAAGTCAAAATTGGCCAATAGTAAAAATGTATTGAAAAAATATATATTGTTTTTTTGGTCTTATTTTAAGGTTATGGTTTTGCATAAGGTTAGAAATTAAGTAAAGGCCAGGGTTGAGGTTAGGGTTAGGTTTAAAATCACATTTTAAGAAGAGAAGTTGCAGAAATAGATAGAGGTTTATGACTTTGTGGTTGTGGTAACTAGTGGCAACCAGATTATTGTAATTTATAAACTGGGTGGTTCCAGCCCTGAATGCTGATTGCCTGATTGTCACGCCCTGACCTGAGTTATCTTTGTTTTCTTTATTATTTCGGTTAGGTCAGGGTGTGACATGGTTGGTTTGTTTAGTTTTTGGATTGTCTAGGAGTTTTTTATGTCTAGGGGATTTTCTCGTCTAGGGGTTTATATGTCTATGGCTAGTCTAGGTGTTTATATGTCTATGGTTGCCTAGATTGAGAACCAATCAGAGGCAGCTGTTTATCGTTGTCTCTGATTGGGGACCATATTTAAGTAGCCATATTCTTTGGGTACTTTGTGGGTTGTTGTTCTATGTTTAGTTGCCTGTCTGCACTAGCCATATTAGCGGCACGGTTCGGTTTGTTGTTTTTGTTAGTTTGGTCAGTGTTAATTATTTAATTAAAGGAGTATGTAGGCATATCACGCTGCGCCTTGGTCTCCTCCTTATGACGACCGTGACAGAACAACCTACCATAAAAGGACCAAGCAGCGTGCTAAAGAGGAGTGGATATCTTGGACCCGGGAGGAGGTAATGGCAGGAGACAAGACCCTGCCATGGAAGCAGGTGGAGATAGCACAGGAGGAACGGCGACGATATGAGGGTACACGGCTAGCACGGAAGCCCGAGAGGCAGCTCCAAGATTTGTTTTGGGGGAGGCACAGAAGGAGATTGCATGAGTCAGGTCGGAGACCTGTGCCAACTCCATGTGCTTACTGTGGGGAGCGTGTTACTGGTCAGGCATCGTGTTATGCAGTGGAACGCACGGTGTCTCCAGTACGCTATTCTATCCCGGTGCGCTCTATTCCAGCTCCTCGCATTGGCCGGGCTAGAATGGGCATCCAGCCAGGAAGGAGGGTGCAGGCTCAGCGCTCCTGGTCTCCAGTCTACCTCCTTGGACCAGGATATCCTGCGCTGGCTCTGCGTAGTGTGTCTCCGGTGAGTCTGCACAGCCCAGTGCGTCCTGTGCCCTGCATTTGCAGGGCGAGAATAAACATCCAGCCAGGATGGGTTGTGACAGCTCTCTACACTCCAGACATCCAGTGCGCCTCCACAGTCCAGTACGTCCTGTTCCTCCTCCCCGCACTCGCCCTGAGGTGCGTGTCACCAGCCCGGTACCACCAATGCCGGCACCACGCACCAGGCCTACGGTGTCGCCTTGGCAGTCCAGAGCGTCCAGCGACAGCACCCAGTCCAGAGCGACGGGCCACAGTCCGGAACCTCCAGCGACGGGCCACAGTCCGGGGTCTCCAGCGACGGGCTACAGTCCAGAACATCGGCGAGGATCCACGCAGCGAGGGTCCCCAGCCCGGGGCCTACGGCGAGGATCTGTAGTCCAGAGCCTCCGGCGATGTTCCACGGGTCAGTGCTACAAGAGCGGACTCAGGGTAAAGAAGGGGGGCGGCATCCAGAACCAGAGCCGCCACCAAGGTTAGATGCCCACTTAGACCCTCCCATATAGGTTTAGGTTTGCGGCCAAGGGTCCGCACATTTGGGGGGAGGTGCTGTCACGCCCTGACCTCGTTATATTTGTATTCTTTATTATTTTGGTTAGGTCAGGGTGTGACAAGGGTGGTTTGTTTAGTTTTTGTATGTCTAGGGGTTTTGCTAGTCTAGGTGTTTGTCTATGGTTGCCAAGATTGGTTCTCAGAGGCAGCTGTTTATCGTTGTCTCTGATTGGGGACCATATTTAGGTAGCCATATTCCTTGGGTATTTTGTGGGTTGTTATTCTATGTTTAGTTGCCTGTCTGCACTAGCCATATTAGGTTCACGGTTTGTTTTGTTGTTTTTGTTAGTTTGTTCAGTGTTCTGTCTTTAATTAAAGAAGTATGTACACATATCACGCTGCGCCTTGGTCTCCTCGTTACGACGACCGTGACACTGATAGCCATAGTATATCAGACCTTATACCATGGGTATGACAAAAGTTATTTTTACTGCTCTAATTACATTGGTAACCAGTTTAAATAAAGCACCTCGGGGGTTGTGGAATATGGCCAATATACGACGGCTAATGGCTGAGTACAGGCAAGCCGTGATGCGTTCATAAAAACAGCCCTTAGCAATGGTATATTGGCCATATACCACAACCCCTCTGCCTTATTGCTTAACTGTCAAACGGCAGACATGCATTGATGATCATGTCACCAGAATAAGACACTCAATATGTATTGGAGAGTAGCATCATTTCATCACATTGCACTTTCACCACCCTTTGAAGTTCATCATAATTTATTTAATCTGTAGACTAATAAATTGCATGCTTTCCTGCAGTGTTGCCATGTTCACGGCTTTCCTGTGAAATTGGGCTACTTTGAAAATTGTCGCGGGTGAAAATGTATTTGTTACAAAATAAATGTAAACACGTTTTTCAATCTTTGCACCCACACTGCTTGTAACCAGGCGCTAAAATAGAACTTGGTTCTATTTATGATGTGTGACGCGCTGCAAGTCCCGCCTCTCCCATCTCCTCAATGGTTTTTAGGAGCATATACCCACATGGGGGGATTGAAAGATGAACTGAGATCCACACTCCAGTCCAGTCGGAGGGGTAATGCACCTTAAAGTTGGTTGCCAACCACCATATAAAGTCCAAAGAAGCCTGAAGGAGGAGAGATTACTAGAAACAAACTCGGTTTACCGTGTTATCTGTAGATTAATTGTTGGAGTAGAGGACCTTGTGCATTTCAGGTAAAATAACAACCCTGTATTTATATCCCAGGACAAATTAGCTAGCAACAGCAAGCTAGCTAAATTTCCATAAATGTTTGCTTATTGACCTGTCCCCAAATAAATATAATTGGTTCAGAGTTCGTTTTGATATTTCACCCTGAGTGTCCTGATGGTGTGGGGTGACAAAATCAACATGCGCGCGATGGTGCACGCGTGCGGTCTGGTCAGCATGTTAGTTGCACACTGCCACCTTTAAAAATATATTTAACTGTGACCTGCTGCTGACTGTGAGGCAGGCTGTTGCTGAGTGAGTGAGTGGTGGGGAGGGCCGGAGGGGGGTGTGTGTGTGTTGAGAGAGCAACACAGCTCTTCACTGAGTCATGTGAGCGAGAGGAGATTAGGCTACAGGTAAAACAAATTCTAAAAAATCTGTTGACAAGCATATTCGGTTCATATACATATGTTTTATATTTAATTCAGTGATTCAAATTATGACCCCATCCTCAGTAGCCTATTCCAGCAGGCTATTGGGAAACACTTCTTACCTCTTAATAGCCTCGCTATTCATGTTGAATAAATTAATCTGATAATTTGAAATAAGCAAGTTGCTAAATCGCTCAGTTTACATCTTGCCTACATCTTGTCTAGGCTACTGTATACCATCGGAAATTAGATGTAGGCCTATCAGGGGCAATAGAATACTTGCCTTTATCCAAGCAAACCATGGCAAATTTTAATTACAATCAAAAACCTAGATTTGAGTATGCAGCCTATGACTATTGAAATGGGTCATTTGTAATCTTAATATTTGGCACAATTGCCAGAAAATAGCCTAACATTAGTTTATGTTGATTCAAGTTTTTCTTGATCAGAGATTTCGAAATCCTCAGTCCAAATTTCATCACTCAAACTCTCCTGTCGGGTTTATCTATAGTTATGCACATGCGCAAAGGGGATCTATTTACAATTATAAACCTGGTTCGAGCCCTGAATGCTGATTGGCTGAAAGCTGTGGTATATTAGACCATATACCACAGGTATGACAAGACATTACTTTTTACTGTTGTAATTACGTTGGTAACCAGTTTATAATAGCAATAAGACACCCCCGGGGTTTGGGCTAGTTTTCAGGTCTTTTGGGTGGGTTTTGAGTGGTCATTAGACTATCAATTTTGCTTGACCTGGCAACCCTGCTTTCGAGGTATTTTAGTGGGAGGGCCACACAACATGTCATCGCATGACTCCCAAGTTAATTTCGATGCGATGGTTATTATATCAATATTGTGCATAAATGCATTTCCAGTAACATTTGTCACATAATTAATCTTATCGACACAAAAATATCTTGTCTAGCGTATTTTATTTAGTCGACAAAGTTAGCAGACAAATGTTATTTTTCCATTAGGCCTGTCATTACATTTTCTACAGTAATACAAGTGTTCTCACAGGATTCATCATGAATTATTGGTGGAGGAGAAATTGGGAAAATCTAAATATCTGCCATGGTTGCTTTACAAAGACTCATTTTTTTCCGTATGGAGATCCAATCAGCTCAGATTTGATTACTATTATAAAATGTATACTATCACAAAATCTGAAAATAATTTCACAGGAAATGATAAAGAGTATCTTCACTTTCTGCAATCAGTCATTTCTAAAAAAAAAAAGCTTAATGATGGCTTCACTCCATGCTCTGACTAAAGGGATGCAAAATGCAGACTTCACCCCTACTATAATCAACAGTACTATTTCCAATCAGAAACATGTTAGTAGATGAGATGTTTGCCAAAGAAAATGACATCCATGATAGTACAGACACAAATTCATCAGAAGAACCTACTATTTCCCCTTCTATAATGGTTCTGTTCAACATGACCAGATAATATTGGTTCCTAATACACTATTTCGAAGCATGACATCGTTGATGGAATGGCATCATCCCAAATTAAATGTCAATACTGAATCCAAACGGTGTATCACTCTGCAGAGTCTGCACCCATACTCAAAAGATGTTTGTTAGCTTTAGAACATCCTGTATCAGTATTCTAAACATGGGAAGATTGCGTTTCTATTAAACAATGTCCTTAAAGCATCAAACGATGAAAATGAAACAGTCTCCGTTGATGAACAGAGGGATTTAGAGGGACTTCTTTGAAAGAATAGAAAGGGACAGTGGATGGAAAATAATGACACAGATCAGATGAAAAGCAGAAGACAAAACACTGTAATATCCTATGATTATAGATAGAGATCCCCGATGTCTACCTCCTGTGACATTACACTGACTTTGTCCCAGCCAGTCAGAACCAAGTCTTGTCTATCAGGGATATATTTAAAGCTCATTCATCAATGACATAATCAATGTTCCAATTCTGAAACCACTGCTTCCTCAAACAGAATGAAGGGAGGCTGATAATGACCATGTGCTCCAGAGACCACGTTTAAATAATATATTGAGACATCAATTTCACATTCGGGCTTGATGAAAAGTATAATATGCTGATCTTCCTGTGTGAACAGGTGTCCTTGTTTGACAGTGCCATTAATCAATCAAAACCTAACAATGAACTCCCTTGACCTTGGGCATGGACACAAGTTGGAGTGAGAGAGATTCAATGTAGTTAAAAGGTAATTCATTTAGACGTATGGGCTGGATAGAAGACAATGGGAGATGGATCAGTTTCGTCTCTTGACAAGACATGTGGCATTGGCCTTCACTGGAGAAGCTCTGTCCTCATCTTGACATCTACCATGGTACTGTATGAAAATACTACCTCAGCCAATGACTGCTATAGCTCTGTACTGTATACTGTATGCCTCTTGGGAAGATTTACACATGTGACATAATCAGTATCAGTGTGTCTGGTACAATATGGTCAAAGAGTCTTGGTGAAGTTGCTATGGTGATTTGCCCTCCAATGCAGGTAAAATTGTATTAGTCCTCCTCATTATCTCCCTAAATGTAATTTCAAATGGGGATTGATAATTGCATTTGTCTAGATGTTATTTGATTGGGGACATGGATAGTAGTCAGAGCCAATTGCCAGAGGGATAGAAACAGTAGGAATGTGTGAATTACTACAGCACTGGGACAGCTATACAGACACATTGGATCATACGATGATGGTAATCATCACAGAAAGGTTAAGACTATTTGAAGATTTGAACTCCTTTTGACCTTTTGTCGTCTTCTTTTGACCAGGCTCTCATGAAAACAAATATGTTACATGCAGTGAGTTGATCAGAGGTACTGGACTGGGGCGGGGGGGGGTTTGACTGTTTCTACATTCAGTTGCGTTAAAGCCTGAACTAAAGATGGATTAAATTGAGATGTCGTGTCACTGGCCTACACATTCCCCGTAATGTGAAAGTGGAATTATTGTTTTTAGACATTTTGACAAATTAATTAAAAGTGAAAAGCTGAAATGTCATGAGCCAACAAGTATTCAACCCCTTTCTTATGGCAAGCATAAAAAACAGTTCAGGAGTAGAAATGTGCTTAACAAGTCACATAAGTTGCAGTGACTCACTCTAGGTGCAATAATAGCGTTTTAATAATTGTTATAAAAATATAGAGAGATTTTTTTACCCCTTTTTCACCCCAATTTTGTGGTATCCAATTGGTAGTTACAGTCTTGTCTCATCGCTGCAACTCCCGTACGGACTCGGGAGAGGTGAAGGTATCGAGCCGTGCATCCTTCGAAACACAACCCAACCAGGCCGCACTGCTTCTTGACACGAAGCCCACTTAACCCAGAAGCCAGCCGCACCAATGTGTCGGGAGGAAATAGTGCACCTGGCGACTATGTCAGCGTGCACTGCGCCCGGCCCGCCACAGGAGTCGTGAGTGCGCGATGGGACAAGGACATCCCTGCCACTCGAGAGACCCTCAATAATAGTGTTTAACATTCTTTTTTTTATGACTACCTTATCTCTGTACCCCACACATACATTTATCTGTAAGATCCCTTAATCAAGCAGTGAATTTCAAACACAGATTCAACCACAAATACCAGGGAGGTTTTCCAATGCCTTGTAAAGAAGGGCACCGATTGGTAGATGGGTAAAAAAAAAGCATTATATCCCTTTGAGCATGGTGAAGTTATTAATTACACTTTGGATGGTGTACCAATATACCCAGTCACTACAAAAGATACAGGCGTCCTTTCTAAATGAGTTGCCGGAGAGGAAAGAAACTGCTTAGGAATTTCACCATGAGGCAAATAGCGACTTTAAAACAGTTACATAGTTTAATGGTTGTGATAGGAGAAAACTGAGGATGGATCAACATTGCTACTTTTTGTCCTGAATACATTGTGTTATTTAGGGTAAATCCAATACAATGGCCAGTTATGTCGCTTATGCCTAGAAACGGTCAAATGGTACAGCCAGTGTACATTCAATCCTCAGACACCAGGCAAAATTTTAGAACTGTCTCACAACTAATCTCATTTCCCTCTCACCTGCTTGTGATATAGTATTTGTGCTGCTGTTTAGATTACTGCTCAAAACACTGAAAGAATTAGACATTGGAAAACAGATTTCAAAACCAAGTTGCTAATTGCTAAATTCAAAACTTCGGTTCTCTCCCAAAATCGAATGGTCTTTGTACATAGCTAGTACTTTCCACAGGTTTATAAATCATTAAACTAGTTAGTAATCCATCCAATTGGTGTCCCAACTGTTTAGAAAACAATGTAAACAAAAATAATCCTTGAATTAATAAAGCCACATAAAACATGGTCTCGTTTTTGCTTTCTTGAGTAAGGCAGCTCCACAATGCAGGTGTTTCAGCCTAGCTCGGTGCTTTCTGTGGTGGTGGGGCAGCCAGCGGAAAATACAGAGTGTAGGGGTTGGTAATGTTCTCTAGTTGCGCTGTGATTGGCTCAGTGTTCTGTCACTCATGGGGACAGCTTGAAAATTCAAGCCCCTTAGGGCTTAGATTTACATTAGAAGTGCACATCCAAGAAGGCTCAAGGTCATTGGCAAAAGATAAAATCATGTCAAATCACTTTATATAGCTTTGATTGGACTGATCATGTCAACATCATACTTTCAATGTATTAGCTAGCAAGCTAGACAAGCAGTAATCATCATGAATCAAGTTGACAATCTACTGGCAAATCCTTTTCAATTTTTATTCTATTTTATTTTATTAACCTTTGTTTAACTAGGCAAGTCAGGCGGCCTACCAAAAGGCAAAAGGCTTCCTGCGGGGACGGGGGCCTGGGATTTTAAAAATTATTAAATAAATACAATATAAATATAGGACAAAACACACATCACAACAAGAGAGACAAAACACTACATAAAGAGAGACTGAAGACAACAACATAACAGCAAAACATGATAACAACATGGTAGCAACACAACATGGTAGCAGCACAAAAACATGGTACAAACATTACTGGGCAAAGTCAACAGCACAAGGTCAAGAAGGTAGTGAGAACAATACAACATACAAAGCAGCCACAACTGTCAGTAAGTGTCCATGATTGAGTCTTTGAATGAAGAAATTGAGATAAAACTGCCCAGTTTGAGTGTTTTGTGCAGCTCGTTCCAGTCGCTAGCTGCAGCGAACTGAAAAGAGGAGCGACCCAGGAATGTGTGTGCTTTGGGGACCTTTAACAGAATGTGACAGGCAGAACTTGTATGTGGAGAATGAGGGCTTCAGTAGATATCTCAGATAGGGGGGGAGTGAGGCCTTTATAAATAAGCATCAACCAGTGGGTCTTGCGACAGGTATACAGAGATGACCAGTTTACAGAAGAGTATAGAGTGCAGTGATGTGTCCTATAAGGAGCATTGGTGGCAAATCTGATGGCCGAATGGTAAAGAACATCTAGCTGCTCGAGAGCACCCTTACCTGCCGATCTATAAATTATGTCTCCGTAATCTCGCATGCGTAGGATGGTCATCTGAATTAGGGTTAGTTTAGCAGCTGGGGTGAAAGAGGAACGATTACGATGGAGGAAACCAAGTCTAGATTTAACTTTAGCCTGCAGCTTTGATATGTGCTGAGAGAAGGACAGTGCACCGTCTAGCCATACTCCCAAGTACTTGTATGAGGTGACTACCTCAAGCTCTAAAACCCTCAGAGGTAGAAATAACACCTGTGGGAAGAGGGGCATTCTTCTTACCAAACCACATGACCTTTGTTTTGGAGGTGTTCAGAACAAGGTTAAAGGTAGTGTTACATTCCCCAGATTATGTGTTGTAGTTTGTGTATTTAAATGTGTTTATTTCAGGAAATGGCTTCCTGAAATCCCTCAAGCAGCTGATTGGTCGACTCCAGGGCTAATTGGAGAGCTGACCCCGCCCCCTCGTCAAGACGCAGCTGTCTCCAATTACCCATTCCTTCTGACACTATATATAAAAGCCAGTGTTCTGTTCAGGGGGAGATCTCTTCTTTTGGAGGTAGGGATTTTGCTGGAGGTAGGGATTGCTGAGATTGATTGTGATAGAGGTTGATTTTGCTGGAAAGTGGTATGTTCTGTGAGTTTGTTGCTCAGATAGAGCTTATTTGACATCCTTTTGTTTCTTAGTTTGTTTGAAATTGTTTAATATTCTGTTTCATTTGTTCCCAGGGGGAAGGGGAAGGCACCTAGGGAGTGCTTAGGCAAGAGGCCCGCGGGCATACATATACCCGTAGCATATTCGCTGTCTAGACACACTAGGTAAGACCTGGGCGGACCACCCCTTGTATTTTGGTTAGGGCACCAGGTGGTGCTAAATTAGGTAAGTAGTGGGTAGGCAGGTGAGATAGGGAGGGGGGCTTTGAGATTTACTTTCTTTGCTTTGGTTCCGTCCAGCCCCTTTTCCCCATATTACCGTGTAAAGGAATAAAGTCCTTGTAAACGGTACCACATTCTGCCTGTTGTCATTCTTACTTGCACCTACAGTCCATACCTTTTCGCTTCACAGAGAGTTTAGTTGTAGCAGGGTGTTGCGTTCCCTCTTCATAGAGGCGTGCGTAACAGGTAGAAAAAGCTTGTTGGACACTAAGAAAGCTTTGTTGTAGAGCATTTAACACAAAATCCGGGGAGGGGCCAGCTGAGTATAAGACTGTATCATCTGCATATAAATGGATGAGAGAGCTTCCTACTGCCTGAGCTATGTTGTTGATGTAAATTGAGAAGAGCGTGGGGCCTAGGATTGAGCCTTGGGGTACTCCCTTGGTGACAGACAGTGGCTGAGACAGCAGATCTCCTGACTTCATACACTGCACTCTTTGAGAGAGGTAGTTAGCAAACCAGACCAAAGACCCCTCAGAGACACCAATATTCCTTAGCCGGCCCACAAGAATGGGCAATGGTGACATCATTGAGGACCTTTAAGGTTGCAGTAACACATCCATAACCTGAGATGAAACCAGATTGCAAAACAGAGAGAATACTATAGACATCAAGAAAGCCAGTCAGTTGATTATTGACAAGTTTTTCCAACACTTTTGATAAACAGGACAAAATAGAAATAGGCCTATAACAGTTAGGATCAGCTTGATCTCCCCCTTTAAATAAAGGATGAACTGTGGCTGCCTTCCAAGCAATGGACACCTCCCCAGAAAGAAGAGACGGGTTAGAAAGGTTGGAGTTAGGCTTTGCGATGATAGGGGCAGCAACCTTAAAGAAGAAAGGGTCTAAACCATCTGACCCAGATGTTTTTTTGGGGTCAAGTTTAAGGAGCTCCTTTAGCACCTCGGACTCGGTGACCGCCTGCAGGGACAAACTTTGTAGCTGGGCAGGGGAAAAAGAGGGAGAAGCATTGGGGATAGTCGCATTAGAAGGGGTGGGATATGAGGAAATGTTGGACGAGCAAGGAGGCATGGCTGAGTCAAATAAGAATCCAGACTTAATGAAGTGGTGATTAAGGAGCTCAGACATGTGCTTCTTGTCAGTAACAACCACATCATCAACATTAAGGGACATGGGCAAGTGTGAGGAGGAGGGTTTATTCTCCAGGTCTTTACTCGTTCTTGGGGTTAAAGCCACAGAGAGAGAACTGCTCCTTAAAGTAACTAACTTTGGCCTTCCAGATAGCCTGAGTGCACTTATTTCTCATTTGCCTGAACAATAGCCAGTTAGTCTGAGTATGCGTGTGCCGAGCCATTCGCCAAATGCAATTGTTGAGGTGGAGTAACTCTGCAAAATCATGGTCAAACCAGGGCCTGAACCTGTTTTTAATTATCAATCCTTGTCATATGAAGAGAAATTATAGATAAAAAGGTATCGGTGCTCATCGGCCATTGGACATAAACATCGGCCATTGGAATCAGTGACTAACTGCAAGCGTTGCAAAGCAATCACTAGCCTGCTATTCAGTAGAGTGGGTGTGTGGTACAATTCTTTTCCTTTTTAAAAGGATAAACATTCACATGCAACACCATGGGCCAGAAAAAGTTGAATACATTGGCCATGCTGTCAATCCAGCATGACTTCTGCCGCGTTAAAAACAACTGGTAACTCGGAACTGGGAAATCTCCGACTTCAGTGAGTTCAAGACAACTGGGAACTCTGAAAAAAACTAGTTCCGACTGGGAAAATACGTTTTGAACGGTCATCCAACTCTGAATTCCAAGTCGGGAGTTCGGGCCTCTTTCTAAAGCTCCGACCTGAAGATCACTGATGCCATGTTTCGACCTGTTCTTTTTCCCGAGTTCTCAGTTGTCTTGAAAGCACCATAAATCCAGAGAATGCCAAAACTTTGATAACAACATTTTCCCACATAAGAACCGCTGCACCACCTTCCTGTTCAAGAGAGCACAGCACAACACGGTGAGTCCAAAAATGTCTTGCATGATGCTGCATACATAATGTAATATGCCAGGGAGATTTGTATACCGCAGATAAGTAATACTAAGTGTATGTTGTGTATTAAGCTGATCATTTTGTCCCTTTCCCCCTCATAACTTAGCCTACTGTTCGGATTTGGTGGTGCACATGTAGCCTATAGCATGTTTTAGAGAAATGTCATCATTGAATTTTGTAAGAGCTTTCATTGTCTGCCCCCTTTATGTATCCTATGGTTCTAACTTGGTGTACAGGAATATTACTGAGAATACTGAATACCATGTTCTGAATCCTGTCTCTGTCCATTTCAAAAGTGCTGAACAAATAGTTATATTTATTATGTCCGTCTTAGCTCGGTCATTCATTTCTTAATCAAAATTATGGATTGCCTCTTATCCACTCATTGTTCCCTCATGCCATAGTCTGTACATCTCAATTGTCAGTAGAAACCGCATTTGTTAAGCAAGTCAGCCATATCATCTATGTTTCTTAAAAAGGCAGTAAATCAGGCTAAATGAACTGTTTCACTGCCAGACAAGGCTCCGCTGATAGCCAGGTGTAGCGGTGGTAAGGACACTCCATGGGGCTGAAAAGAAAACTCTGCTGTTTGGGACAGCTTTATGAAGGCCCTAACATACCTCCGTTTGTCACTGTTATAGTGCAATTCATGTATTGGTTAGTGTTGTGTAGTGGCTTTGCTGGCATGCAACATATTTTTTAAGTGAGTTTGCCCCACCAAGATTTACATGCTAAAATCACCATGGCAGACAGTGCAGGAAGGCTTGCCAACATGATGAGATAATGGACAAAAGAGCGAGATGTTGTTTTTTTGTCAAAAGGCAGCCAAGCATCGATCATGATGTCACCAGAATAAGACCCTCGATATTCAAAGGAACATCAATTATCATGCACTTTCACCACCCTGTGAAATTCATCAAAACGTATTTAATCTGGAGCCTAATAAACTGCATGCTATCAAAACTACGAAATAACACATATGGAATCGTGTAGTAATCAAAAAAGTGTTAAACACATTGGCATTCTCTCAACAAGCTTCACCTGGAATGCTTTTCCAACAGTCTTGAAGTAGTTCCCACATATGCTGAGCACTTGTTGTGCTCAGTTGTGATGTCTTCACTATTATTCTACAATGTAGAAAATAGTCAAAATAAAGAAAAACCCATGAATGTGTAGCTGTGTCCAAACTTTTGACTGGTACTGTAAGTATTTCGTATGATGTGCCTCTCTGCTTACATTTGACACAGAGTATCCCCTCCAACCTGAAACTAGAGAGATACAAATGTACTGTCCATTTTTCTCCTTACTGCCCTGTATGCTCAAAGTGCTTTCTCTCTGGAGGGGATTCTAACAAAATGTCTAGAACATTCTATATGCCTAACACTTCCTCTCCTCTCTGAACTCAGGTCCTGTCAGGAGCACCCTCTCCTCGATGCTACACAGACATCTCCTACTGTTTACATTCCTATATCTCCTTAGTCATCTGCTGTTTGCCCGTAGCCTGTGATACACTTCCAGTGTTTTAGGGACTTAAAGATAGTGTGTCGCTGAGCTGAACTGAGCGAGAGTAGTCATGGGGAAAATCAATGATGTCGGCACAGTGTAGGACAGGAGAATATCCCAGATAGAGAGATGTGGAGACCTCTCTTTAGAAAAAAAAACACATCATAAGGTTGATTCAAGGAATGGACACTGCTAAAATGGATTTTGGATATTTTTGGCATATATGTGTTATCATGCAGCTCCGTTAAGCAGGCCAGCAATATCACCCCACAGCCGGCTTTCACACTGTCTGTCACTGTCTGTCACTATCTGACACAGGCAGTGCGGGGTGCCTCACACTAATTTGTGGCCCACCGAAGGTCATACAGTGAGCTCCAAAAGTATTGGGACATCATGGTAGCATCCACATTAATATAAAAGTGTTTATAAACATATTATATTCACAATAAAAAAGACTCCAAAATGACACAATTACATGATTTACCATTCATTTCTATTCGTCACAAAATAATCACAAGCTTGATGTTGTCATTACGTGCTATATATACGGGGACCAAATACTTAACTTTTTACTGCTTTAATACACATACAGTGCATTCGAAAATGATTCAGACCCCTTGACTTTTCCCACATTTTATGTTACAGCCTTATTCTAAAATGGGTAAAGCATTTCCCTCATCAATCTCCATACAATACCCCATAATGACAAAGCGAAAACAGAAATACCTTAAGTAAATAAGTCAGCTCCCTGACCAAGGCCCTTATTTTTTTTAATCTAAAAGTAAATGAAACTGAAATAGCTTCCTTGGATAAGTGTCCAACCCCTTGTAATAGCAATCCTAAATTAGCTCAGGTGTAACCAATCGCTTTCAAAATCACACACCAAGTGAATTGGCCTGTAGTAAACACCTGTATTAACTTAAGGGGGCTGAATAATTTTTGCACGCCCAATTTTTCAGTTTTTGATTTGTTAAAAAAGTTTGAAATATCCAATAAATCTCGTTCCACTTCATGATTGTGTCCCACTTGTTGTTGATTCTTCACAAAAAAATACAGTTTTACATCTTTATGTTTGAAGCCTGAAATGTGGCAAAAGGTCGCAAAGTTCAAGGGGGCCGAATACTTTCGCAAGGCACTGTATCTCAAAATCCCCAAAGCATGTCACATCACTACTGGGACAAGCCAATTTTACCCTAAGTACTTTAAACAATGCATAAACATAACGTTTTGCAGTTTAAAGGACTGGCATTATGTTTTTATCAATTATCAACAGTTCAATATAAACAAAAACATGTATGATGTGTAACAATTTGTCATTGTGTTATTTATAGTTGCAAAGGCAAGGGAGGCAAATGCCCCCGCAATTCAAGAACGACCCATTATGACATTGTCAAGTTGCATTCATTTAATTATTTTTGTATGAAGATGGAAAGATTGTGTTTCTGCCACACATCTGCACACGTTGCATACTTGTTACACATACTATACTCAGATGTACAGTAAGAACCCGACATCAAAATGGTGTGACTTGGGGACACCTCATGAAAACACGAGGGGATTTACACAAGGATGCGTACATATCTGATGTTCTGCGGGGTATGTGAGAGAGCAGTAATGCTGTACAGTAAAATACTAACAACGGAATCACTTTCTCACTACTTGCATGTAGCCACCTGTATGCCATCTCTACCTCTCTGAGGTAAGACTGTACTCCCCTATCCCAGTCTGTCTCCACGTGGATCTTCCATTACTATGGGAGAAGAGAAATAGTTTATGTAGGAAAAGCAATTATCCTTTAGCTACTTATCTTAAACAGCAACAGTACTATTCTGCTGGTATTGGAAAAAGGGATAAGGGCAAAGATCTAGTGCCATGTCGCAGGGGGGTTTGTTCCCTCTGGGAGGCATGGATTCATCCCAGGAGTGATATGACTCCAAGCATATCATGCTTTACTTCAGAGTCATTCAGTTCAGTCTGTGGTCAAGGAGAGCTGATACCTTTGTTTCCCAGGATGTATACATATGGAACAGCCTTTCACCTTATGTGAGGTCAACCACTGATGAGTGATGTATGAGGGTCATCGCTGGTCATACAGACTGCGGTCACTGGAGATGACTTGGCAGGGCATAGGGCACTTTCCAGGGAAGAAGAAAATGTCTTGGAAGTAGGTCTTTTAAAAATAGAAAGTAGGTCTTGAAATAAAAGTAAGTCTTAAACATGTATTTCATTATGATATTGTCACATAACCAAAGTGTTTTCAAGACCTTCTTTTACAGGGCAGAATGACGCAGAATGATACCAGCAGTGTGTCTTGAATGGCATGTTTTTAAGTATAACCCCTTAATTTCAACAACTTGTGATGTTTACCCATTTGCTTACATTTGGCCAAAATGACTGGGAAGATGAAAACCCTCAGGTGAAACATAACTCACAATGTGGACCCTGCATAGGACCACACATCGCCATTCACAAACTGTACCCGTCTCTGTCACCTCTTTGGATGGAGATCATGTCGGTTTGGTGTGCACAGAGATTTATTGTAATGTGAGACCACAAAATTAATTATACATTTTCTGCTGTGGGCTTTTTATATTGCGTATAGAAGCCCAAAGTCCCCTGGCGACCTGATCACCACAACACACAGTATATGCAGAGATAGGCCTCATTTCTTCCTTTTGTCCCCTAGCCTCCCACAAACAGCCTGCAACTGGAACCATTAGCCTACTAGCTGAAGACAGCCGTTTTCATGACAATAATCATCTTTGTTTGCGCTGCCTGTTTCCAATTGCCGTACAAAGAATACGAGCCAGACACAAATATGATAGCTATGATATACACAGAATGGGCGTCAAAGGCAAACTTGAGTGCAAAAAAAATGCCTAAGGACTTTGGTTGTTGATCATTGGTAGATAGACAACCATTTTTAGGTCTTGCCATAGATTTTCAAGTAGATTTAAGTCAAAACTGTAACTCGGTCTTCAGGAACATTCACTGTCTTCTTGGTAAACAACTCCAATGTAGATTTGGCCTCGTGTTTTAGGTTACTGTCCTGCTGAAAGGTGCATTCATCTCCCAGTGTCTGGTTTTCCTCTAGGATTTTGCCTGTGCTTAGCTCCATTCCATTTCTTTTTATCCTAAGAAAAAACTCCCTAGACCTTGCCAAGCATAACCATAACATGATTCAGCCACCACTATGCTTGACAATCTGGAGAGTGGTAACCAGTGATGTTTTGTATTGGATTTGTCCCAAACATGAGACTTTGTATTCAGGACAAAAAAGTTAATTGCTTTGCCACATTCTTTGCAGTAAACTTTAGTGCCTTTTTGCAAACAGGATGCATGTTTTGGAAAAATGTGATTCTGTACAAGCTTCCTTCTTTTCACTCTGTAACAAAGAGGTTGAATACGTACTGACCCAAGACATTTCAGTTTTACATTTTTATTAAATTTGTAAGAATGTTGAAAAACATAATTACACTTTGACATTATGGGGTATTGTCTGTAGGCCAGTGACCAAAAAAATCAAATGTCATCCATTTTTAATTCAGGCTGTAGCACAACAAAATGTGGAAAAAGTCAAGGGGTGTGCCATTACTGTTTGAACGCGACAGGGATGAAAGTAAGCCGGTCCAGTCCGGCAAAATAGTGAACCTATCACAATAATTAACACAAAATGCCAAGAAAAGTTTTGGCTATTTATTATTTAACATTACCTCATATCAGCCAAATGAAAAATGGCATATGCTACAAATTGCATTGTGGTTCAAAGAGAACACTTATATTATTCCAAGCAGAGATGAGTGGTCGAGACCGAGACGCAGGCAGACAACAACCGCAAAATGTCATTATGTCAATACACGTTTAATTATTTTTTAACGGATGTCTCTTTCCATTCATCAAATTGCAGGTACACAGTGCACTGTTTGAATGCTAGAATTATTTTGAGTGGACCAACATGCGCAGGTAGCCTACAGGAGCGCCTTTGGAGGTGATTGTTTGACAATTAGATGAAAACAGGATGACTGGTTGTGTTTATGCCACATTAAAAAGGTAATAGGCTACTAGGCCCACAGAGATCATATTACATTTATTTGGGTTCTAAATGTAATTGTTTGATTACACCTAGGTTATAAAAAAAGTTTGCGTGCCTGCTTGGGGGCCCCGTACCTGTAAGAAATTAATTCTACTTTCACCCCTGATGCGTGGTGATGTGGGCTGGTGTTGCTGAAATGCCAGGGCTAAATTTTTGTCCCAGTCCGTCCCTGGATGTCCGTTTGCATTGATGGTGCTTTTCCTTGGTAATGACACTTCAAATGTATGGCCGTAATAGAGCTGGATGGAAAGACTAATGTTTTCTTTCATATTGTTTCATATGGTGGGAGAGACAGCATTTTCATCAATGCTATGTTACTCTGTTTTGTCCATGTCTCATAGGCTACATTTGTGAGGCAGAAAAGACACGCAGAAACAAATTAATGCAGTCTTACAAATGCAGAGACATGGAACAGATTATACTTAATGGGCCTGATAAAGTGTTATGAATACATTCTCATTGGCATGTAAATACAGTGTTGCTTTTGGACACAGTTTCTGTGACAGTCCAAGAGTAAGTGCTGAATTCCATCTTTGCTATATTGTAGAGGTCACATACACAATGAAAAGTGTCCTAACATTTTCCAAAATGCCGCATCTAAAAATAGTATGTTATTATCCTGAAAAGTTGTTTTTCATTTGGCGGAGGGGGTGTTTGGTGTCAGAGTTCACGGTAGAAGTAATTTTGCAGCTGTGCAACACAGAGAGGAACTACTTCAATCTTTGCATATTATTTCATAATATTTATGGGCAAAAAAAGTGGTAAAAAGGCACACTCACACCACACAAATAATGCTAGCAAAAATAGCCAGCCTCACAAACCCTGTCACCCTCATAAACCCCCATAGACTTGTCTGTTCAAAGTTAGTCTCAAAACCCAACCCTAGGCAAAAGCAATGTGGTCTCAGGGCAATTTATATTATTCTGTTGGTGGCGGATGTGTTGTTACCTACCCCTACCACCTGGGGGCGGCCCATCAGGAAGTTCAGGATCCAGTTGCAGAGGGAGGTGTTCAGTCCCAGAATCCTTATTTTTTATTGTTGAGCTTTGAAGGTACTATGGTGTTGAACACTGAGCTGTAGACAATAAATAGCATTCTCACATAGGTGTTCCTTTTGTCCAGGTGGGAAAGGGCAGTGTTGAGTGCAATAGAGATGGCATCAATTGTGGATCTGTTTGGGCGATATGCAAATTGGAGTGGGTCTAGGGTTTCTGGGTTGTTGATGTGAGCCATGACCAGCCTTTCAAATCACTTCATGGCTACAGACGTGAGTGCTACGGGTCGGTAGTCATTTAGGCAGATTACCTTAGTGTTCTTGGGAACAGGGACTATGGTGGTCTGCTTGAAACATGTTGGTATTACGGACTCGGACAGGGAGTGGTTGAAAATGTCAGTGAAGACACTTGCCAGTTGATCAGCGCATGCTCGCATTACACATCCTGGTAATCAGTCTGGCCTTGCGGCCTTGTGAATGTTGACCTTACAGTCTTACATCAGCTGCGGAGAGCGTGATCACACAGTCACCCGGAATAGCTGGTGCTCTCATGCATGTTTCAGTGTTATTTGCCTCGAAGCGAGCATGGAAGTAGTTTAGCTCATCTGGTAGGCTCGTGTCACTGGGCAGCTCTCGGCTGTGCTTCCCTTTGTAGTCTGTAATATTTCACAAGCCCTGCCACATCTGACGAGCATCGGAGTCATGGTAGTACGATTCGAGCTTAGTCCTGTATTGACCCTTTTCCTGTTTGATGGTTCATCGGAGGGCATAGCAGGATTTCTTATAGGCTTCCGGGTTAGAGTCCCGCTCCTTGAAAGCGGCAGCTCTAGCCTTTAGCTCAGTGCGAATGTTGCCTGTAATCCATGGCTTCTGGTTGGGGTATGTACGTACGGTCACTGTGGGGACGACGTCATCGATGCACTTATTGATGAAGCCAGTGACTGATGTGGTGTTCTCCTCAATGCCATCGGAAGAATCCCGGAACATATTCCAGTCTGTACTAGCAAAACAGTCCTGTACCTTAGCATCTGCTTCATCTGACCACTTTTTTATTGACCGGGTCACTGGTGCTTCCTGCTTAGATTTTTGCTTGTAAGCAGGAATCCGGAGGATAGAATTATGATCAGATTTGCCAAATGGAGGGCGTCTCTGTGTGTGGAGTAAAGGTGGTCTAGAGTTTATTTCCCTCTGGTTGCACATTTAACATGCTGATAGAAATTTGGTAAATAAGGATTTAAGTTTCCCTGCATTAAAGTCCCAGGCCACTAGGAGTGCCACCTCCGGATGAGCGTTATCCTATTTGCTTATGGTGGAATACAGCTCTTTGAGTGTTGTCTTAGTGCCAGCATCAGTCTGTGGTGGTATGTAGACAACTACGAAAAATACAGATGAAAACTCTGTTGGTAGATAGTGGGGTCTACAGCTTATCATGAGATTCTCCATCTCATGTGAGCAAAACCTTGAGACATCCTTAGATATCGTACACCAGCTGTTGTTCACAAATATACATAGTCCGCCCACCATTGTCTTACCAGACTCCGCTGTTCTATCCTGCCGATACAGCGTATAACCAGCCAGCTGTATGCTGATAATGTCGTCGTTCAGCCACTACTCCGTGAAGCATAAGATATTGCAGTTTTTAAAGTCCCGGTGGTAGTTTCATCTTCCTCGTAGGTCTTTGAGTTTATTTTCCAATGATTGCATGTTAGCTAGTAGAACGGAAGGCAGTGGGGGTTTATTCGCCTATGAAATTCTCAGAAGGTAGCCTGACCTCTGTCCTCTTTTTCTCCGTCTTCTCGTCATGCAAATGACAGGGATTGGGCAGTATGTCTTTCACGTAGGGCTCGTCGGACTCGTTAAAGAGAAAAAAAAGCTTCTGCCAGTTCGTGGTGAGTAATCGCTGTTCTGATGTCCAGAAGTTCTTTTCAGTCATAAGAGATGGTAGCAGCAACATTATGTACAGAATAAGTTCAAAAATAAGTTAAACAACGCAAAAAAACAAACGAAAAACATATTTGGTTAGGAGCATGTAAAACTTCAGCCATTTTCTCTGGCGCCATGATGAAATGTTAAGTTACATTATGAAAGGAATAATATCATAGAAATTGTAGGACGTATAGTATCATACATCTTACCCGGTCGTACAATAACATACGAATTGGATGATGTAACTTATCATATGCCTTCCGAGGGGGTATAGTATTATACGTCTTATATTGAGACCAGGTTGCTTTCTACGTCATAACAACAAAGGAGAATTACAGGGATAATTTTCGTTGGGGTTAGGGAAACAAAACGTATAAAGAAAAGGTATAAAGCCTGTGTTTACCACATACCTTATTTTTGGCGTTGATCCAAAAATACAACAACAAAAAAAACGTGAATTTCCCCTTTGGCTTTGCCCAACGAGCCGTGGCAGAGTTTGTGCCTACAAAAAGATGCCATTAGCCTACTATTGCTTTCTATTGAAACCAGACCCTAGTCACTGTTGCCTATGGTTCGATTTTCGAGACTAGATCCGAGGCAGCCAAATATTCTGGTGCCACTCAGTTAAAGTTTTTGATTGAGGACATGTAACCATTTTTTAAAAATGTTGTGTTGTGCTGTATTTTTATTTTATATTGTATTGATCGCATTTTTTTTTTTCATATTGTATTTGATTGTTATGTTACTGGGATCAGGGCACCCTTGTGAATGAGACCCTGGTCTCAATTGGTTTTTCCCTGAATAAATAAAGAATAAATCCTCAGACTGAATTCACATGATGGGCAGCTGACTCTAATAGCCCACTTACCAGAGACATATAGCCTATTCTCTGCAGTTGTCCCACTACACACCCACAACCTCATTTTAACACCTCTGCAGCTCCTGATATTATATATTTTTCAACACACTGCTACATGTGGTTAAATATATCACACTTGGCTGGATATTTTCTATTTACCCACTCTTCCTTCCAGGCTATAGAACACATCATGCCTTTCTTCCCGTCACAATAAATGGCACACTCTACCTTTAGTGATGTTTGCATACATACAAGAACACATCATACAGACATATTACCCAAGAAAGGAGGATGTCAGAATTTCTTATAGGTTGAAGTGAAAATCTAAACACAATAGTAATAAAAAGTGGTTTGCCAAGTAAATGTTAGTGTTTTAACATTAATTACAACAATGGTACTCATGCTTTCGTTTTCCTCAACCACACTGGTCGATAATGGTTGGGTGGGTGATCAAAATGATGGAGTGTCTCATTATTGAGCGAGCGTGGATGTTGGGATGCGATGCGAGCGCAGTATACTGGTCCAAGGCGTTGTGGCACCTCGGAGCACGTGACACAGAAGCGCACAAAGCGACCACTTCCTTATAAATAATAATCCCATACCTCAGACAGACACGTCGCTGTCTCTTGGCTTTACTAAACAATGATGCGAGGCTCATCATGACGAAAATTCGAATTAAAAACTACTTTTGATACACTTTGAAAAAGCAACTGTTGACATCAATAGGCTACGATTCCTGAGAGTGGATATGTGGATACACTTTCTCTTGTCTTCATATAATAAATTAAATCTGGCATATGGATCGACGCAAGTTATTTGTGCAAAGAATGTGAAGGTAAAAACACATTTTGTTTTAATAAAATCAAATGTTGCATTAATGCATAGTCAAAAATGTGTTACTTCATTGATTTCGCTATAACCTTATGACAGTGTATATTCTTATGTGAGTCTAATTACTTGCCTGCAGCCTCTCTACAACCCTACTTATTGTTGGTCTTTCTTATTCGTTCATGAGTGGGACAAGGGGCATCGTCACATTGTTGTATATTCTATATCACAACCAGTAAATGGTTTGCTTATCTATAAACATCTGCATGAAAGTGTTATCACAATTATTCTCAATAGCCTGTACTTTTTTATTAATGAAAAACAAACATGTCAAATAGGCCTGTAGGTTATTGTAAATTTAACCAAATGTACAGATATATTAATTATCAAATGGAAGGGTTATGTACTGTTTATCTATGAGAGCAAAACATAGTCATGTACAGTTCTATAGATTGATTCAACAAATCAATCTTGTCTTGAGAGAATATAACTACCTTGATGAATAATTAATTGAATCATAATTTTGAAACGTAATTACCCCTTAATTGAAAGGAAAGATTGACCTACATAGGCTACTTAATGCAATGTTTTTTTTATCCTGGGGGCAGCACAGAAGGTTAGATATGGGTCTCATTAATTTGTCATCGACTGTTAATTCTCTCACTATTGTCTGAGACGCATCTGCTGGAGAGTCAGCTGGCTGATACAGCAGGGATGTCAATAATGTCACCCAGCAACCTACCCACATCACCCACAGTTAAATACATACACGTTTGCCATCCCCCAAGTCACAATTAAACTAAATAATAAAAAGTATTGATCATTTCTAAATTGTCTGGAACTTTTTTCTCTAGATACTCATCTTATGTTACATAATTTACCTTCCAACTGGACAGCCATGAAGTCTGCTCTGGATGGAATAGCTGACACCACTTTCCGAACAATAACTAATGGTTTGCAATATCTTGGCTCCAACGATGTGAGCTACAGCGACCCATCCATAGAGTCTGGCTTCGCCAAGACTGGATTCCATTTAGAGAAGGCTCACTCTGCCCCACTTAGAAACTACTTCCCTCGAGTAGCTAGAGACGAGGAGCTCATCTTTAATGGCAACTCCATTTACCAGACCAACTTCTCTGATCTGGTTGGCAATGGGACCTTTGTGGACGGCGGGGATTCTATCCAATGTGGGGAGAACTCTGTGGACATGGAGTGCTTCATGATTCTGACCCCCAGCCAGCAGTTGGTAGTAGCGATCATGGCACTCACCCTGGGAACCTTCACAGTGCTGGAGAACCTTATTGTACTGTGTGTGATCCTCCACTCCAGCACCCTGCGCTGTCGGCCCTCCTACCACTTCATAGGAAGCCTGGCTGTGGCCGACCTTCTGGGCAGTGTCATATTTGTGTACAGTTTCTTGGACTTCCATGTGCTACACCGGAAGGACAGCCCCAATGTGTTTCTCTTTAAGCTTGGTGGGGTCATCGCCTCTTTCAGTGCCTCTGTGGGCAGTCTCTTTCTCACAGCCATAGACCGCTACATCTCCATCCACAGGCCCATGGCTTACAAGCGGATTGTCACCAAGACAAAGGCTGTCATCGCCTTCTGCATGATGTGGACTATCTCAATCGTCATCGCGGTGCTCCCCCTACTGGGCTGGAACTGTAAGCAACTGAACTCAGTGTGCTCTGACATTTTCCCACTCATCGACGTGAAGTACCTGATGTTCTGGATAGGGATGACCAGTGTGCTGCTACTGTTTATCATCTATGCCTACATGTTCATCCTGTGGAAGGCCCACCACCACGCCGTGCGCATGATGAGCCGCCACTCCCAGAAGAGCATCATCGTCTACACAGCGCATGGCACCAAGGTACAGACAATGCGACCCGAGCAGGCCCGCATGGACATCCGCCTGGCCAAGACCTTAGTGCTGATTCTGGTGGTCCTCGTCATCTGCTGGGGCCCTGTGCTGGCCATCATGGTCTACGACCTGTTGTGGAAGATGAACAACTTTATCAAGACGGTTTTTGCCTTCTGCAGCATGCTCTGCCTGTTCAACTCCACCGTCAACCCCATCATCTATGCCCTGAGGAGTAAGGACCTGCGCCGGGCCTTTCTTAACATCTGCCAGACATGCAGGGGAACTTCTCAACTACTGGACAACAGTGCTGAGTCCGATTGCCACAGCAGGAGCGTAAAAGGCACAGCCACAGCCTACAAATCCACGGTTAGCTGTGCAAACACCACTGTGAAATTGGCCAAAGTTACCCTTTTGGTCTCCCCCGAGACAACTGCGTCTACCATTATGTGACTGTGAAGGAATCGACTCTGAAGGAATTATGCAGAGTAGTCACTACCCCAACTTGCACTGCACTGAAAGTTTGCTAAACATCAACTTCTAATTCAGTTCTTTGAAGTATATGTAGCTATAGGATAAGAGAATGTGGCTTTTTATTTCCATCTTTCAGAAGAAATTCATTTTCATTGGGAAATAATGGCGATAGTCATTGTTAAACTGTACAGTTGTGTATTTAGTGGCATGCTTTGACTGTATGGTTTGTCTCTATAAAGTGCTTGTAGGTGAAATTGGCTGCTCTTTATATTGTAAATTAGTACATTGTGATGGTTTGTAGTTCTTGTCATAAAGCATGTTGTATGAAATTGTTTTGATTTCCTTATTTTTTGAGTAATGCATAATTGAGGACCATGTTATGAAATACAAGAGTAGACCATGTACATCTTTTCAATGATTCACATTATTTAATTTTATGCAGAGACAGATTTCCCCCAAAGAAGAACCACAAAGACATGTAATGTTGTGCAGTATTAAATATGTTTCCCCCTTTCCATCTCTCCATATGCATTAAGTGTTTTTCTATGAATACACAATTTATTTTTCAAATAAAAACATTCAGGAAAGCAGCTTGTGAACCACATACAGTATAATACACATGTATTTTTTTTTTGCATCTCATGAGATTGAGGATGGCACTGCAATGCTACTGTGAAGAATAGACCTTCTCTCATGAAACAGAGACAGAAAAAATACAGAGACAGAAAAAATATAAAGTATTTATGTGCAGTTGCTTATTCCAAACCAGCTAATTTAGTAATAAGCAATGTATATGAATGTTTTCATCTGATCACAGCAATTGAAACACAATAGCCAGTGTGTTTTATTGCAGCTGTACTTACACCAAAAGCTTCCATCATCAACCAAAAACTGACAAAACAATGACAAATGAAAGAAAATCTGCAGAGGCCCTCTAAGTCAGTGAAGAACTAAAGGAATGTGAATTTTTAAGAGGTCCCTACTAGGATAAAATGTGCACATACTTCATTTACAATCATAATCATTTATTTCAAAATTATTAAACACCTTTATGTGGTTTAGTTTCCAAGCCTCTGAATAAAGTCAAGTGTGCACAGTACTCATAAGGCAGGCACGATATAGTCTTATCGGGCTTTGGTTGTATATGTTTTTGTCAGTCTGGAGGAGAAAGAGGTGTAGGCAGTGGCACATGGGATAATGTGCCATGTTGTAGTGGCACATGAGATAACGTGCCATGTTTTGTGAGGTACTGTACTGCCTCAAAAAGTAAGTTAAACCCAAGACAAAAATAAATATAAAGTGAAAAACTAACAGAAAAGGCACAAAACCTATAAGTGAAACAAGCAATTTCACATTACGGGCCCATGCATTTGCAGAGCAAAAGAGACAGGCAAAGACTAATGGAAATACACCAATCTTCAAGATTAAAGTAACAAGAATGTGTATGAATATGGCTACTAACTAACTAATGTATATGGATAGCAGCGCAAAATGTAATTTATTGTGTAATTCCATAACCACACAAACGACCAACTTTTGTCTGCACTACAAAAGGTTAGTGCTATCCGGAATCCTTGAGACATGCCTACCCTTATCTCACTCTTTGACCATTTTAAATGTCATAATCAATCGGCTAATGTCAGAGTTGGGACCTCCTATGGATTCCAGATTGCAGGGACCGCAGTCCAAATCACCGCCATCATCAGTCTCATCTGCGCATGCCCAACCGACCCGGCATGAGCGCATAATTGAATATTTGACGTCATCAATACGAGAAACAGACGGCTCGGGTGGTCAAAAACAAGAAAAAGCTGACGTTCGCTGCCTTTCAAGATGGTAACGTTAGGCAGCAAGTTATATCTTCGTCTGAATGTATAACTTAGCTAGCTAAGGACATCCAAACAGATAACGTTATAAGATAGTGAAAACAAAAGTCAACGTTACACGGGCGTCGGAGTGATAAGAGGGGGGTAACTTTTCCCGGAAAGGTGAAGGGAATTTGTTTTAATTTGGTTGGTTAACGCTAGCTAGCTAGCGTGATAAGTTAGCAAACAGTAGCAATACTCCTTCCTGGACTTGTCGAAGTTGCAAAGCTAGCTGAAAAGCCATCAGGATAAGCTCTTTCTTAGCTAGCTAACGAACGTTAGAAAGCCATTTTCTTTTGTGTTTCGCATTAGCCACACCGTTCCTCGTTCGGTCTTTGTAGACCCTCCTAGGTTCAAATCATGGCGTGTGGAGCGACCCTGAAAAGGACCATGGATTTTGATCCATTGATGAGTCCGACGTCCCCTAAAAGGAGAAGATGTATTCCGGTGTCCCCATCATCATCACCACGGAAATACCTTCGCATGGAGCCGTCACCATTTGGAGAAGTGTCATCCAGACTATCAGCTGGTAAGTACTATACCGGATGAACCCAAACTCATATCAGACATCTATAGCAAGCCAGGCAGTGGGCAATCTTGCTGCACGTTGAAGGTCCAATGCAGCAGTTGTTTTTAATCAAAATATCAAATAATTTATGGGTAATTAAGTACCTTACTGTGATTTTTATTTAAAAGAATGGTCAAAAAGAAAAATTGCTGGCAGGCCAAAACTCAATTCCACCAAAACAAGCTGAAATTTCAGTTGGTCTTTTAAAACTGCTCTTACGCTAGAAGGGCATTTTTACCAATATTATTTCAACCTCAGTGTGGAAATATAAAACACAGGAAAATCACGTTAATGGCACGGGGCCTTTTAAGGTAGCATGTTCTTTTTCCAAGATCATTCTAGGTGTTAGCCAATAGCTACTTGTGTTATTGCAGCAGTTTACAGTGCATTCAGAAAGTATTCCGACACCTTGACCTTTTTCCACATTTTGTTACATTACAGCCTTACTCTAAAATTGATTAAATATTTCTCATCAATCTACAAAGTACCCCATAATGACAATCAATTTACCAATTGATTGGTAAATTCAATTAATTGGACATGATTTGGAAAGGCACACACCTGTCTATATAAGGTCCAACAGATGACAGTGCATGTCAGAGCAAAAACCAAGCTATGAAGTCGAAGGAATTGTCTGTAGATCTCCAAGACAGGATTGTGTCAGGCACAGATCTGGGGAAGGGTACCAAAAAATGTCTGCAGCATTGAAGGTCCCCAAGAACACAGTGGCCTCCATTCTTAAATGGAAGAATTTTGGAACCACCAAGACTCTTCCTAGAGCTGACCGCCCAGCCAAACTGAGCAATCGCGGGAGAAGGACCTTGGTCAGGGAGGTGACCAAGAACCCAATGGTCACTCTGACAGAGCTCCAGAGTTCCTCTGTGGAGATAGGAGAACCTTCCAGAAGAACAACCATCTTTGCAGCACTTCTCCAATCAGGCCTTTATGGTAGAGTAACTAGATGGAAGCTACTCCTCAATAAAAGGCACATGACAGCCCACTTGGAGTTTACCAAAAGGCTAAAGGACTCTGACCTTGAAAAAATAAGATTCTCTGGTCTGATGAAACCAAGATTGAACTTTTTGGCCTAAATTCCAAGCGTCACATCTGGAGGAAACCTGGCAACATCCCTAAGGTGAAGCATGGTGGTGGCAGCATTATGCTGTGGGGATATTTTTTAGCGGCAGGGACAGGAAGACTATTCAGGATCGAGGCAAAGATGAGCACAGCAAAGAACAGAGAAATCCTTAATGAAAACCTGCTCCAGAGCGCTCAGGACCTCAGGCTAGAGAGAAGGTTCACCTTCAACAGGACAACGATCCTAAGCACACAGCCAAGACAACGTAGGAGTGGCTTCGGGACAAGTCTCTGAATCCCCTTGAGTGGCCCAGCCAGAGCCCGGACTTGACCCCATCGAACATATCTGGAGAGACCTGAAAATAGCTGTGCAGCAATGCTCCACATCCAACCTGACAGAGCTTGGGAGAAACTCCCTAAATACAGTAGTGCCAAGCTTGTAGCATCATACCCAAGAAGACTTGAGGCTGTAATCTCTGCCAAAGGTGCTTCAACAAAGTACTGAGTAAAGGGTCTGAATACTTATGTAAATGTGATAGAGTGTAGGTTGTAACATAACAATGAGGCTGTAACATAACAAAATATGCGCAAAGTCAAGGGGTCTGAATACTTTCCGAATGCACTGTATCTTGAAAAAATAGTGTTTTCAAACCCAGAGGCGCAACATCGTGATACTTACGGGAACGCATTGCGAAGCAGACTACTATGGAGCGAGAGACCTGCCAAAAGGTTGAACGTAGGTATTGTTAGATCATAAGAAAATCTATATGTAAATTGTTAGGATCGTAAGAAAAGCCATGCGTGAAACATGAAACGTAAAATGTCATCTGTGAACATACAAACACCATGTTATGATTACGGACTAACATTTTAGGCTTGAACAAATCTTGTTGCAATCCTTACGAACAATAATACCTTTTGAGTTTTGCCAGTTTCATATCACCAACACACAAAAAAAACGCACACCAAATGGCCTGTGAGGAGTGCTACGTGAACAAGCATAACACAGCATAATGTTTTTTTTTAAAAGTCAAGTAAACCGGAAAGAGGTATCCAGCATGTTTAAGTGTCCATTCTCTATTGCTCTTTAGTTAAGTTTACTTCACATTAGGTACTTAATGTAATGGATTTGTTTGCCAGCGCAAGTCTAGATAGCACTAGCTCTGTTATGCCTACACCTAGCGTACGGAAACTTCACTGTTGTATCTCTAAAGCATGGGCATATCTCTGGGTGAGGTGACGTGCATGGATGAGGATGTCCACCTTATCAAATAAGACTAATTCAATATTGCACCATTCCATTCTCTGGGCTCTGTCTGCAATCATAACCAGTAGTCTCTACCAGGAATAATGAAACACAGAACAATAATATATCACTCAATCTTGCCAAAGCATACTCTGTAAGAGGGGTAAATATGAATGTAAAATAATGACATGATTTATATGAACCAGGTCATGAACATATGGACTGTGAAATGAATAATGGAGAGGTTAAACGTAGGCTAAGTCTGGCATAAGCTTATTCCCACACTTTACAGTAACTCTGTTGCAATGGTCTTAAGTAGTCTCCATATAGGCTATTCCCTCCATCGTGATACTGCTGGCCAGTTGAAGAGCTTGTGCAGCACCATGCGACTTTGGAAAAGCACCCCTCAGCCTCAGAAGATGCCCTTCTGGAGGCATGCAGCTATAGTTGTTACACCCTAATGTAGGCCTATTTGCCTACTAGCCAAATAAAGTGATTAGCATGCATGATGCGTGCAACTCGTCATTCCAACATATTTGAACATTGAATTCATCCTTCATTCAGTTCATTCAGTAATTTGTTGCAATAGGAACTAAATCAAAGAATAGAGCATTCTTATCCATTTATTTATTGAAATCTATGCATTATCATTTTAATAATTAAATGTTAAATTTAGTCCTATCCAAATAAAATACAAAAGCCTAAATTGCAATGCCTAAAAGTTGAAGGCCTATCATTTTGGGTACTGGTGTCTTGCGGAATCATTTTAGAACTCTATTTGTGTTTTATACCTGTTTTTATTATAGGGCTCCCCTTTAAAAGAGACCCTAGCTCCCAGGCCTCTAAATATAGCATCTAAATCATTTTTAAACAAAATAGTTGAAGCACGTGCAGTGGCTGATAGCTTAAACAGATCTGGCAAAAAGAATAGGCTACAGTCTTTGGGACCCCTTGGCTATTTCGCTCAGGACAGGTTATAGCCAAGACTTAAGCAATATTTTGTTTCATCTCATTTATTGACATGGATATAGCCTCTGCGTGATGGGGTTGTGCAAAGCAAATGTCTAAAACAAGCCTACATACAGAGTGGAATTCTTTAAAATAATAGTCAAAATGCCTAATAAAGGCCTACAGTCCGTACTCCGAAATACTGGAAAAAGTGTGATTCATTAGGTTACATGATCACCACAGTAGCCCCACGCGGCTATAAAAATAAATTATGCAATTATATGGCGATTAAATAATACAACAGCATGGCATATTTAGATAGCGGAATAGGCTTAGCCTAAATCATATTTACTTCTGTCTTTATAATTCTCACACAAGTCAAAGGCCCAAGCCAATACTACACCATCTACTGGTATAAAGTCGTTATTGAATACAGATCTAAAACAAGGTGACGGGATGACGTATTTCTGCGCATGAGCTTTGCTAGCGAACATCATCTTGACATCGCTGACAAGTGTGATCAGGGATTTCTATTGGAGAAGCAGTTTCTGCATATCTTCATACTGTACTGTCTTTGTTAACATGTTGTCAGCCGTAAGGATTGTACTGCAGTGCGAGGCCTCCATTAGATTTGACAAGTTGTTTGACCAACGTTCTATCTTATTCTAGAGCAAATTCTGAACAACATCAAGCAGGAGTACAAACGCATTCAGAAGAGAAAGCACATAGATGGAGTTTACCAACAGACAGAGGGTTGCTACTCGCCAGAGTCTCCACCCCATCTTAGTGGATCCAGTATGCCAGGTTTGTTATGAGCTTATAGTGTACTATTAGCCTAAACCCTGGTGAGTGGAGGAGATCCACAATACTAAAGGAACTAGAACCCCCCCCAACATGCAAATGACCTAATTGCTTTACTTGTGTCCTCTGCAGGCACATCTGCTGGAGGTTCTTCTCCATCAAAGAAAGAACAGCCCTTATTTACTCTTAGACAAGTTGGAATGATTTGTGAACGTCTACTGAAGGAGCGTGAAGACAAAGTGCGGGAGGAATATGAGGAGACCATGACTTCCAAGTTGGCAGGTGTGGACAGTCAAACACAATTCAGAAAGTGCACCATGTGATTTTTAGTTACAGGCAAATTAAACACCTCCCTTTTCTCCCACATTTCTATTACAGAACAATATGACACTTTTGTGAAGTTTACACATGACCAGTTGATGCGAAGATTTGGAGAGCAACCTGCAAGCTGTGAGTATTGTTTTGCCCATTTTTATATTTAATTATCAGTGCATGTACCATTCCATTTCTGAATGTGAGAAGGCAACTGTGACTCCTGAATGGAAACCTCTAAAAGATTATGCTAATATGGCTGGTTTTCTGCTTTTATCTATTCATTTCCAGATGTTTCCTGAGAGACCGACTTTGCCAGGCGACCTTCTCTTGCTGGAAGTTAGAGTTTAAATCTTTGGAAATCCCTGCAAGTGATTGGTTTAATGAAACGTCTTACTGTGCCATATTTCTCCTTTGGGCAAAGGTTTATCTAAACCGTTGTCAGTGGTAATCTCTCTCACGTAAGCAACTAGGTGCTTCCTAATGTAATTATATGGACCCCCTCTACCAGTGGCCTACATTTCTCCTGCTGTACCTGTATCGATAAGTTGTCACTCTCTTACTTTTATAAAGACATCTGGCATTCCAGACTTTATTCACTGTTTTATTCCTTTGTTACACATGTATATATGATAAAGGAATGTAGACAAAGGTTTGCTGGTCAATCTATTAGCAAGTGGAAGGTACGGTTTGGAGAAGATAATTTGCAATGCCCCAGAGCCTTTTTGTATGGGACTTTACAAAGACTAACTCAATTCATTAGATTTTTTTCTGCTTTCAAAATGTTATTTATTTCATTGACTGTTTTGCTTTCAAACCTATGTACTTAGTAGAAAAACCAAACAATAAAATGTTACGTTTCATGTCGTCACAACAGGGTAATGCTTTAATTAACTGAAGTACTAATATTTCAATTGTAAATAGCTAATAATGTAATCAAGTAGATATACCGATGATATCAGGTTCTGTCAACCCAGCCGCTTGTGTTCCACCACAGCTCCCTGCCTCCACTATGGAGTGACCAAGTCAAAGGCACTTTCAATCTCATTCCACGGAGGGCCGAGTGTCTACAGGATTCTGTACCACCCTTGTGATCGGTGAATGAAGGTCACTAATTAGTAGGAACTCCCCTCACCTGGTTGTCTAGGTCTTAATTGGAAAAACCAAAACCCCACACACTCGGCCCTCTGTAAGTATTGACTGAATGTTCATCCCAGTTGCACTTCATCTAGCCCTCAAGTGGTAGAATGATCTTGTTTCGTCACCTGTTTACAACCACTACATAAAGACCCATCTGTTCATTACATATGAATGCACCCTTTAAACTTGTTAACATGGCTGCTTTTATCATTTTTGTGATACTGCTACTTGATGACAAAATGTTTTATAATATTGCATATACACACACTTCTTTGAGTGTGTTTGTTAATGGAGTAAACTGTAAACATGTTTGCATTTTACACACACCTTAAGAATACGCTGGAGCAAATCATGATAAAACAATTGACACATGCATACTATACAACACAAGCTCAGAGACCGTGAATCAGCAGCCTCCCCAGGTTAGTCATGACACATGGTCAGACTTCTGCTTGGTGGATTTTACGAATCCCAGCTCAGAAACAGCCTGGATTTTTTTTTAAACTGGTTGCCTTTGGCAAGAGGCTGAAACTTGGACGCAAGTGAATCTTCCAGCAAGACAACCCTAAGCACACATCGAAGTCCAAAGAAATAGTTAATTGACCACAAAAATCAACATTTTGCAATGGCCATCTCATTCTCCATACTTGAACCCCATTGACACCCTGTGGTTTGAATTCAAGAGGGCTGTCTTTTCTGAGTAATTGTATTAGTATAATAATATTTCAAAATTGCATACAACATAGCTCACTCAGTATTTGTGCTAATTCATTTTCTACAGTCTTTTGTTGCTCAACTTTATCAAGGGTGCCAATAATTTGACCTGACTGTATATCTAGGCTATGGGAAAGGAAAAAGACTGCAGTAGGACATGTGGTATGAAAAGCAATTTTCAAAATACATCACGATCAAGCATTTTAAAACTTCCAACAGTTAAAGGATACCGTTTGAGTTCATCCACTTTCCCATAGTCCAGTCAGCATCCTTGCCCTCTGCAGCATAAACCTGCAAATACATACAAATGCAATATGTAAAGTGTTCTTGTTCAGGAAAGAATACCAACAATAGTGTTTCATTTGATTCTTTATAAAAATCTACCTCCTGTCAGTCATACAGGTTGATGAGCCTCCCACACTCCATATGGAGTTTGTACACAATGCAGTTGTCAGGAGCAGCATTTGAAATTGTCCCGTCCGCAGGTTTTCATTCTGAACCACACATTAGCATCCATATCAGCTGCTGTTGTAGCTTTAACACTTAAAGTTTGGGCTGATACTCAGTTGTCTAAAGAGACTGGCTTACCTCCTTTCCTTCATCTGCACTGAAAGAATTGTGAATAGGTGAAAGTAAGCCCACTGATAGTAGTCCACCAAATTGCTTACACCCATCAAGTCTTTCCAGATTAGGGAGAGGATATGAGGAAAGGAGTTTACTAGAGTTTACACTTTTGAGACAAAGCCTCTCAGTGGTAAGTTGTTTACCTTCAGGTAAAGGTAGGGGTTGCTGAGGGCAGTCTGGATGGTGTGGCGTTGAGGTGGGGTCTCATGACAGCAGAGGAGCTATAGTAGCACACACACTGGGATTCGGGTAGGGGCACTACTGTACATATTAGAAGTGTATTAAAATCAGTCTTTTCCATTACAGAACATGTTACCTTTTGCAGTTGGAACAGGTCTGTTTTCTTCTGGAGGCCTTTCCTTGGAGAAGAGATGATCTCCTCAGCTGCACCAGCAACATCTGATAGGGTCGAAGAAATCATGTACATGGCAACTTGTATAGAACTTTGAAATAAGTTTCGTAAGGCAATGTTTGTGCTTTATATCGACGTTAAACAACGATTGTGTAATAAATCATTACCTCAGCTGCATGGCAGACACATGCTCTTCATTCTCCCACACATTCTTCTCCAGACAGGATATGTGCAGTTCCCTTATCTGAAAATCGAGGCATATGTGGAACAGGCGAGACAGTTGGTGCCATGCTCTACAATTACATTCCTAACATGGAGGTATTATTTCAATGGCAACTTTGATAAACAAAATGTTCAAACCGGTTTCCCCAGAGAGTATTTAGGTAGAGAAGACGTTAGAACGTGGAGAGGCATTGAGACAAAGCACTCAACAGCACTCAATATTTACCTTCACATGGTCATCACTGGTCAACAGCTCCATTTGCTCCTGGGGAGCCTGCTATGTACCTGGGGGAAAGGGTGCGAGGTAAACACCAAGCATCACAACAAGTTTTAAACAGACGAACCACACAACATTTAAATAATGTTACTCAACCATCATATGGGTAGAAGTGTGTGTGTGTTGGAGACTTGTGGGCCTGCGTGTGCGTATGTTTGTGAGACAGTCACCTCATGAAGGATGGCAGCTGTTGGATCCTCTCTACATCCCTGTGGCTGAGCTCAGTGGCGTGGCCCAGGGCCGCCGCCCTCTTACAGCACAGCACGCTCAGAGGCTGGCTGTGGAAGTGCTCCAGCAGAGCCAACTGGTAAGGGGGCCCCATGTTCAACACACACGTACACACAAACCTGAGATCAAGCAATGCAAAAGGTAACTATTCACAGGAATAATCCAAAATAATACATCCAGTGGGGTCAGGATCACCTTGAGACACAGACGGGAAAGCAATACACACACTAAAGTCTGAATTCTAACTTGAGAAAGACGTGTAACAAAACAAAAATAAAAAAATAATGTCATCAATGGGGATCTAGAGTGAAAATGTGTATTGATCTCTAGTTGGTATTCAACTGCACCTTTAGAACCCTATTAGGTTTAGGAATAGGGCAGAGGAGCATGATCACTGTGTCCAATACAACTACATCAAAGTGAATGGATGGATCCATGGTAGCAACAGACTACCTTGTCAATTCAATTCAATTTGCTTTATTGGCATGATGTAACAATGTACATATTGCTTATTTTGGATATTTACAATATAAAATAAAAATGAGAATCAAAATTGTCAAAGGGACAACAATAACCAAGTGTCATAATAACCATACATTCAACAATAACAATAAGCATACAGTAGAGTACATGTGCAGGTTGATTGGTTTGTCCATGACAGTGGTCAGGTGCAGGGTGAAGGACAGGGACTGGAAGAGCTCAATGCACAGCAGAAAGGATATGGACTGGGGTAGCATGTGCTGAATGGTTCTGCGAGACGTGGTGATGCCAAAGACGAACATCAGAGGAAACTGCTCCACGTACCGACTGTCGCAGAGAACCGGGAGATTATATAGCACATCCCGCATGGGCATTTTTAACATATGCTAGAGGTACCCTCACACAAGTACAAGTGCATTTTCCCCATTCAATCAATCTAACAGAGACAGAGGTCAGGGATCATGCTTTTCTCCCCCCCTGCAGATGATGAAGTCTTGCAGCACTCTAGGGTTGAAAGCCTCTAGGTCTATGAAGATCACTAAAATGGGAGGATGCTGTTGCATGTCTTTGCCAAAAGAAGTACGCTTTTTGCCTGGGGTGCCAGACAAATTATTAGGACCAAACAAATTATTTGTGCACATAAGACTCATGATCTGTAATGAGCATTTACACAATGTAGAGATAGTAAGGTAAAAATCTATCAAATGTGACTGTTTTACATAAAAGCCTTACATTAGTCCTTGATTGTGTGCAGTAGCTTCATACCTTTGTCACAGTCTATCTATCCTAACCTGCCTTTCGAAGGTCTTCGAAAGCCAAGTTAATTAAAACAGATCACCAACCATTCCGAATCCCACCGTACTTCTCCACTACGCAATCTGTCTTCCGAGCTGGTCATGGGTGCACCTCAGCCACGCTCAAGGTCCTAAATAATATCATAACCACCATCGATAAAAGACAATACTGTGAAGCCGTATTCATCGACCTGGCCAATGCTTTTGACTCTGTCAATCACCACATTCTTATCGGCAGACACACAACAGCCTTGGTTTCTCAAATGACTGCCTCGCCTGGTTCACCAGGCTGACTTAGAATATGTGGACAACTACAAATACCTAGGTGTCTGGTTAGACTGTAAACTCTCCTTACAGACTCACATTAAGCATCTCCAATCCAAAATTACATCTAGAATCAGCCTCCTATTTCGCGACAAAGCATCCTTCACTCATGCTGCCAAACATACCCTCGTAAAACGGACTATCCTACTGATCCTTGACTTCGGCGATGTCATTTACAAAATAGCCTCCAACACTCTACTCAGCAAACTGGATGCAGTCTATCACAGGGCAATCCATTTTGTCACCAAAGCCCCATATACTACCCACCACTGCAACTTGTATGCTCTCGTTGGCTGGCCCTCGCTTCATATTCATTGCCAAACCCACTGGCTCCAGGTCATTTATACGTTTTTGCTAGGTAAAGCACTGCCTTATCTCAGCTTACTGATCACCATAGCAGCACCCACCCGTAGCGTGTGCTCCAGAAGGTATTTCACTGGTCACCCCCAAAAGCCAATTCCTCCATTGCCCGCCTTCACTTCCAGTTCTCTGCTGCCAATAACTGTAACGAACTGCAAAAATCACTGAAGCTGGAGACTCAAATCTCCCTCAGTAACTTTAAGCATCAGCTGTCAGAGCAGCTTACAGATCATTGCACCTGTACATAGCTCATCTATAAATAGCCCATCCAACTACCTCATCCCCATACTGTTATTTATTTTTGCTACTTTGCACCCCAGTATCTCTACTTGCACATTCATCTTCTGCACATCTATCACTCCAGGGTTTAATTGCTAAATTGTAATTACTTCACCACTACGGCCTATTTATTGCCTTACCTCCCTAATCTTACCTCATTTGCACACACTGTATATAGACTTTTCTATTGTGTTATTGACTATACGTTTGTTTATTCCATGTGTAACTCTGTGTTGTTGTTTGTGTCGCACTGTTTTGCTTTATCTTGGCCAGTTCGCAGTTGTAAATGAGAACTTGTTTTCAACTGGCCTACCTGGTTAAATAAAGGTGGGGGAAAAAGTAATGTACCAGTCACAGAGGGTGCCAAGGGAGCAGTGCACCCTCTTCTGGTTAACATTGGTACTGTGCTGCTTAGGCTCTTCCTCCTCTTCAACATCCACTGACACACAAGCACTCAGTCTCACTAGAACCCTCTGCATCAGGTGCTTCAGGGCTGAGGACAGAACCAAATGAAAATGTGAAGATTTGAGTGAGGTAGTATCCATGTGTCATAAAACAAAATGGCATGCAGATACTTATTTACATCAAAGTATAAATAAATTAAATCTACCCAACTACCAACCTCAAATAGCAGTTGTACAAATTCCCTTGTTGACTAATAATAGAAATAAGAGTTGTTTCTCAAGTACCACATACATGAGACTGACCTGCACACTCTTTGGCTTGTATGGAGACAACAAAAAGGAGTCACCGACTGCTGCAGCTGGTTAGAGGAGCTCTGGAAGGTAATTTCATGATTTGGCACATTCACTCCTACACAGTAAGAAGAGAAGAGACATACAGTTACTTGGTTAATCTCTATCCCATGGACAACATATCAAAATACACTAATTTAGGCATAGGCCCTGGTCATGCCAAAGACTTTTGCGTGTGCACCCTCTCTTTTGAGTAACATACCACGCACTAGGGCAGCTGTAAGAATCTCATTGGCTCTCATACCTCTTGCCCAGTCATCCGTGCCCCGCTGGAAAGTGGAGGCACTCTTTCTGATAAACTCCAATAGGCTGTCTAAAATGATCCTGTTCAGCTCATCCTGCAGAAACTGTAAAGACGAAACGATGTACATTTCCATGCCTGATAAAAGCTTGTTACTTTTCAGTGAGGTGAAACGTTCACAACGTTACAGATATAAATGTAATAAATGGAGCCGACACAATTCTCTATTCTGCATTACATGTATAAGCTCTCACCTCAATGTCTGCCTTCATTATAGGCTCTCACCTCGGTGTCTGCCTTCATTATAGGCTCTCACCTCGGGGTCTGCCTTCATTATAGGCTCTCACCTCGGGGTCTGCCTTCATTTTCTCGAATAATGTCTGCTATTCTCTGTGTCCTCATTGCCATGAGCGAAATAATCCTCTGGAGAAAACATGCGTGCGCGATCAATACAAAATGGCACTGGCAGAATATTCCGTTTTCACAAAACAAAGTACACGTATTATTCAATTACTGTGTTTATAATCTATAAAATCACTCACCCACAGTTGGCCTCTTCTTTCTCTTTTTGGCACTGGGCTTGAACACAAAGCAACCCTATCCATTCGGGGGATATACACATGATCATTGTTACTTCAGTGGGCTGACAACAAGCAATAACTTAAACAAGTTTTGTGGCTAGATACCTATACTTTTGTTATGGTCGTTTTTGCCGAGCTAAAGTTAGTAAACCAGCTGACATACGTGGGAAAGATGTAACGTTATTTGCCACGATGTACTAATTCACCACACCCAACAGGAAACTTCAATAAAACCAATGGATTCATTAGCCTACCTTTGAAACCGACGAAGTTGTCGAAATGTGACTGTCCCAGACAGACTATGGTCTATAAAATATGTTTTATTATTTGACAGATTGTACGGCGCACTTCAGTAGTCATGGTGGTGGGGAACAAAAAACGGCCAGACTAATCTAATATCAATTATTTTGTTAAAAAAAAATCCTTTCAGTGATCTTTTTTCAAATTAATTCGTGTTTTTGTTTTTAACAGTTCTCTCCGATTTTGTATTCGTTCCCTCATTACATTTTTTTTATTCCCTCAATTTTAATAATCTGCATGTTTTTCCATTCATTGTGTATGCAACCCTAAACATGCTGCTGATGGAACCATGGTCTGGAATCGATTAAAACAGGCAAATGATTTCTAATGTCTTATGTAGCTAGCTGTCTTGCTCCTTCGCAATTTCATCAATTGATAGCTATTTGCTTTGTTGCTATGACAATACGTTCACCTGTAACGCTATACTTGCTGATAGCCAGGCTAGGATACGTAGCTAGCTAGCTTTTGATAGATATCCAACCAGTCTGCCCCCTCCATCCTCCGGAGTATAGGTTAGCAAGAGATGGAGCAGAACCAGGAATTGCTGCGCTTTTTGAGAGATCGAGGGTTTGATGAGGATCTCGTACAGACCTTCATCAATGAAAAGGTAGGCCTACGTGATAGCTAACTTTTAGGGGTTTCATAACAAAATAGTTATAGCGCACCATCATTGACATTTGCACCTGTTAACACCGAAGCCTCCAGTCCTAGAAATTATTCCTTTCTGCCTCTGACAATTAAACCGTTTGCCTGATGCCATGTTTTACTGGAAGATCAAATTATGTCACAACAAAAAGTTGCGTTCCGTGCATGGTTGAGCTCTGTATTTACAATTCAGCAATATAATAATGTAGTTGACAGTACGGTAAGGAGCAGGCAAAATAAACTTTCCAATGACCTGAACCATTGTCATGTCAGTGTTATTTCATGGTGTAATCTCAATTATCCAGCAGATGGCGCTGTTCATGTATCATGAATCCGAGTTTGCGCATTGTGTCTTTAGTTTGCGTCGTAAACATGCATAATTCAGTTATGACAGCTAGCGAGGGTCCTGACTTTTCAGGTTATTGAAATTACTAAACTTAAAAGTGTAGTTAAGGTCGCCGTTCATAGAGCTACACAGATCCAGAGTCTGGAGTAGACTCATGTAACTATAAAGTAAGCCATAGTTCTGAAAAGGGAGTAAAAAAGGCAGTAAAGAGTTTGTATAGTATTGTAATATATTGAGACAAACAATGAATTCATAGGCTATTATAACCAAAAGTAGTAATGAAATGATAGCCTATCAACAAACAAAATGACTAATAAATGCAGTTAAGTGTCAAAGAAGTGTCTCCTCAAAACAACATTCTAGCCAGATCAATAAACTGCATCAGAGGAATGATATATATATATATATACACATATACACATAGAACCATAAATAACTAATGAGCTTCACGAAAGAAAATTGATATTCAAGCCACTAAAGGCTGTCATGTTACTGCAAGGCTGCTATCGGTGCACATAACAGCTTCCCGGAAATACAATCAATGACAGATAAATCAACAAATAAATCTAGGTTTATGATGAATTTAAATAAAATATAGAATGCCTACTTAAAGACGCATGCATGACAAACAAAGCAAACTCAACCAAATAACATGGAAATGACATTTGGGGAACCATGGTCAACTCTTTGGTGCTGAAAGGACAGCGCCGCTGCCTTGCCAGATATACAGTGCATTCGCAAAGTATTCAGACTCCTTCACTTTTTCTACATTTTGTTACGTTATTGCCTTATTCTAAATAGTTCCCCCCCCCCCTCAATCTACACACAATACCCCATAATGACAGTTTTCCCCCCAAAATTGAATAAACATTTCCGTAAGTATTCAGACTCTTTTCTCAGTACTTTGTTGAAGCATATTTGGCTGCGATTACAGCCTCAGGTCTTCTTGGGTATGACGCTACAAGCTTGGCACACCTGTATTTGGGGAGTTTCTCCCATTCTTCTTTGCAGATCCTCTCAAGCTCTGTCACACTGGATGGGGAGCGTCGCTGCACAGCTATTTTCAGGGCTCTCCAGAGATGTTAGATCGGGTTTGAGTCCGGGCTCTGGCTGGGTCACTCAAGGACATTCAGAGACTTGTCCCGAAGCCACTCCTGCGTTGTCTTGGCTGTGTGCTTAGGGTCGTTGTCCTGTTGGAAGGTGAACCTTCACCACGGTCTGAGGTCCTGCGCGCTCTGGAGCAGGTTTTCATCAAGGATCTCTATACTTTGCTCCGTTTATCTTTCCCTCAAGTCTCCCAGTCCCTGCCGCTGAAAAACATCCCCACGGCATGATGCTGCAACCACCATGCTTCACCGTAGGGATGGTGCCAGGTTTCCTCCAGATGTGACGCTTGGCATTCAGGCCAAACAGTTCAATCTTGGTTTCATCAGACCATGGAAATCTTGTTTATCATGGTCAGAGTCCTTTAGGTGCCTTTTACTGAGGAGTGGCTTCCATCTGGCCACTCTACCATAAAGGCCTGATTGGTGGAGTGCTGCAGAGATGGTTGTCCTTCTGGAAGTTTCTCCCATCTCCACAGAGGAGCTCTGTCAGAGTGACCATCAGTTCTTGGTCACCTCCTGTGGGACCTTATTATACACAGGTGTGCTTTTCCAAATCATGTCCGATCAATTGAATTTACTACAGGTGGACTCCAATCAAAGTTGTAGAAACATCAAAGATGATCAATGGAAACAGGATGCACCTGAGCTCAATTTCGAGTCTCACAACATTTAAAAAAACAACAACTGTTTTCGCATTGTCATTATGGGGTATTGTGCGTAGATTGAGGAACAAAATGTATTTAATACATTTTAGAATAAGGCTGTAACGTAACAAAAAGTGGAAAAAGTCGAGGGGTCCGAATTCTTTCCAAATGCACTGTATAATTCTCCCGCTTTTGGGCAGTGGATAGTTGGGGCACAGTTTGTCAAACCATTTTGGGACTTATATATATATATATATATAAAAAAAACAATGCCTCATGAGCTTAGTTCAACAGTCATCCCCCCCATCAGAACCCAAATTTGATCTTGTTTTTATTTTAGATGGTCAGTCCTTGCACCCATAGCTCTGTGTATGAATTTGAGAGTTGTTACATTACACCAGGCCCATTCCTCAGCTTTTTACCAAAAGAGGCAGGGTTGGCTGCTTTGTTATTGTTTCAATTAAGGATTCTTGCTTTAATTGAGCTATGTATTCATCCATCCACTATAACCATCCATAAAATCAAGTTAATTACACTAAGTTGTAACTACTTTCCTCTTTTGTTTTCAGATTTACTGCAGTGCTGTCAAGGTCATGATGGATGCTGAACTCGCAAAATACGTGCCCGGATTTGGTGATCGTATTGCCATAAGGCAGTACTGCAAAAGAGAAGTGGCTGCTCTCCATGGATCCAGTGTGTTCAAAGCTGCAGATCCGTTTTTTAATTGTTCCATAAGCCTAAAGAAAAGTCATAAGTAGCCTGCAAAACCTTGCGGAAACTCCAACGCTAAGACAACAGAACGTACTTTCCAAATTGGATGGCTGGAACAAGTTGGAGTCGACTCATTCTGCCAAGTTAGAGAGAAAAAGGTGGTGGGACAAGACAATTAAAGGCACCAAAGACGGTCACTAAGGCACTTTTATTTCCAAATGGAAAAAGAAAACTCAATGATTTGGAATTTAACATGCGAGACTTTACTAAGGGAGCGCTAGACCCATCTACTTCATTGGTCGAACAATACGAACTCAGAAAAGAAAACAGTTTAAATCTATATCTTTCCCGCAGATTAAACTTTCATGGCAGCTGCCTCCATCTCCAAAGAGAAGAATAACAGAACCAAGTACAGCAGAATCAAATGTTGTTACATGCGCCGAATACAACAGGTGTAGTAGACCTTAGCATGAAATGCTTACTTTACAAGCCCTTAACCAACAATGCAGTTAAGAAACTATTTACTAAAACTCAATAAAATAAACAATAACGAGGCTATATACAGGGGTACCGGTACAGAGTAGGGTACTTTCTAAATGTAATCCGTTAGTTACCTGTCCAATTTTTTTTATCAGTAACGTAACCTTTGATTACCCAAACTCAGTAATGTAATCTGATTCCATTCCGTTACTTTTAGATTACTTTCCCCTTAAGAGGCATTAGAAGAAAACAAAAATGTATGTTAACAATTGAACGACATCTATTGCAGGATAAATCTGTTAGTTTCCAGTGGCCAAAAATGGATGTTACATTTTATGGGGTGGTTATGTAGGCTTCTTCTAACCCATAGCTTTCTAGTACATATAATAATACGATTAAATTATTTTTACATTAAAAACCAAAGTCTAACAAAATGTCAGTAATTCCAAGTCCTATGGATTTTTTTATCAGCATAAATTAGATTGATCAATAAAAGCCCCACTTACTCCATAGGCTTGGATCCACGCTATGCAGCTGTTGCAAGAGCACATTTTTCACTGGCTGCCCACTGGTTTCAAAAACAATGATTGATAGGCAGCTTAAACTTCTTGAATTCAACCATTTAGATTTGTGAACAGCTATCCACAGCAACCACAATCCATAAGGCGCAAATAGCTAAATCAGAGAGCAGCAGTGTGATTCACTTCACATCAATGCGCTATGTAGATATCAATAAGTGATACCCGTATCACCATAGACTACGCCACTGCTGCCATCCTAACCTCCAAGCATTTATTCAAGGTGAATAATCTTTGGATGCTGCACCATTGGAAGACAGCTTGGACTGTAGCCTACAAAAAATGTATATTCCTGCTCTTTACCCACGATCCATTAAGCACATTTGGTATCATCATAGTGGTCTCTGACTTGTGGCCAGACTCGTTCAGGTGGAACAAACTTAAACTTGAGCCTTTTTCCAATGCTCATTTGCATTGGGGGTACAGACACAATTCCAAAGTGTGGGTGATGGACATCATTTTCATGTCAGACATTCTCTCACACACACAAATTAACTTGCTCAAATCAATCATGTAGAACTAGGGGTCGACTTGTCAAAAGTTACCAAGGAGGATGGTAGTTACGTTATTGGGGAGCGGTATACATGTGTCGGTCTTGTTCCACCAGGCTACCTCACCCAACCCCCCACCACAAATTATATGTTCAACAACTACATTCACAATGCTATGTTTTACATGTTCTTAAACAGGTGCAGATGTCCTTGTTTTGAGACCAAGAGTGACTTTGGAAGAAGCCCCCCAAGACTGCTGAAGAACACACACATGCTGTACACAGTGTCGTCGTTGTCAGTGTCGCTTCGACATTAGGACCTGGCCACTGTCAAGCTGGCCCTGATGATTGCAAACACTGGCAAAGAGTTCCAAAATTAAATGAATGTAGCAAACTGATACTGTAGCCACAATATGCATTTTATAAAAAAGGACAGCTAGTGTGAGTTGCCATGTATAAAAACTGCACTGTGTGCATACTATTCCAGCATTGCTGAGATGAGAAAGTCTCTCCTCAGATCCAGGGGATGGGCTATCAGGACGAGCTTCAATCCCTGGTAGTTGGGACCCGTTCCCTCTCAAGCAGGCCATATAGATTGTAGACTGTTTGAGGTCATAAGTTCTACAGTGCCTTGCGAAAGTATTCGGCCCCCTTGAACTTTGCGACCTTTTGCCACATTTCAGGCTTCAAACATAAAGATATAAAACTGTATTTTTTTGTAATTTCAGTCTCTCGATGTGCAAAACTGATAGAGACATACCCCAAGCGACTTACAGCTGTAATCGCAGCAAAAGGTGGCGCTACAAAGTATTAACTTAAGGGGGCTGAATAATTTTGCACGCCCAATTTTTCAGTTTTTGATTTGTTAAAAAAGTTTGAAATATCCAATAAATGTTGTTCCACTTCATGATTGTGTCCCACTTGTTGTCGATTCTTCACAAAAAAATACAGTTTTATATCTTTATGTTTGAAGCCTGAAATGTGGCAAAAGGTCGCAAAGTTCAAGGGGGCCGAATACTTTCGCAAGGCACTGTAAGTGATTACGTAGACGCAGCTATCAGCCATATATTTCATATAATAGAAGTATGTATTTAAAGTTTTACTTGCAGTGTAATCTCAGATCCAAAAACCAAATGTAAAACTTTGATGGTTGATGAAAAATATTTGTTTAAACATTTGCTTAAGTGCAGAAATGGCTGTAGTTGAAGTAGATGATTATTTTGTTGACCACCTCTCGCAAAGCCTCACTCTCCACAGGCCCTCCCATTCCCTAAAGGCCCTCTCCATGTCAAGCACCACAAGAAAAGTGTGTCATTGTTAAAATTCTTATATTGTTCATCAGCATTCAATTTCCGAGCATTAAAACATGTAGGCTCCCCACAGGTCCTCAGACAACGTTCAATTCATGCAGTTAAGAGTAAATGGCTGAAAATGGTGCCCCAGAGGGGAAAACTTTCAAATGACCAAAAACAACATTCTAGTATTTTGTCACATTTCGTTTTAGGAAGTCACCAGTGGTGGAAAAAGTAACTAATTGTCGTACTTGAGTAAAAGTAAAAAGATAACTTCATAGAAAATGACAAAAGTGAGTGACCCAGTAAAATACTACTTGAGTAAGAAAGTCAAAAAGTATTTGGTTTTAAATAAATATACTTAAGTATCAAAATTAAATGCAATTGCTAAAATATACTTATGTATTAAATGCAAAGATATAAATCATGTCAAATTCCTAATATTAAATTCCTAATATTAAATTCCTAATGATCCGTCATCATTATTGTGAAATAATTATAAAAGTTAAGGTAAGATTTGAATGGAGAAAGCTGATCTGAGGGCAGTGCTCACTTTCGATCCTATTAGTATCGACACATTACCCAACATCTCACTAAGCAAAGCGCGCTCTTCGTGGTGTTTTGGGAAACGCATGTTACATCTTTGGCCGTTGTTGGAAAGATGCATGTTTAAAACACTTGTCAGCCTAAGTTCCATCGCTATCGGGAAACAGGGCCATGGACATATATTTTGCCAACACATGGCTCACCTTTGTTCAACCAGCTAAATCAGATTGGGAGTTAGTCTATTAGCTAGAAAAAGGTATGCTAGAGTTATTACTTCCTCTTCCAACTATGTACCAAGTCCATTCATTTGAAAATGTTCCTTACTTCTCCTTGCCATTATCATTCATCTGATAAGACAAATGAATCATTTTTTGGGGGGGGTTAACATGATTGGGGTCCCTAGGTCTTTCTCGGCAGGGTTCCATGGCAAGAAAAAGGCCCCTGAGCTAAACAGCTGCTTTTAGCGAAAATGTGTTTGGAGTTACATAGCCTAATGGCTAGAAAAATGTATGTGTATAGTATGTACTGTAGTTCTCAAACTCACCAAAAAAAGGTCTGCTCACAGTCAACTGCGTTTATTTTCAAGAAATGTAACGTGTAAATATTTGTATGTACATAAGATTCAACAGACAAACTGAATAAGTTCTACAGACATTTGACTAACATAAATTGAATAATGTGTCCCTGAACAAAGGGGGGTCAAAATCAAAAGTAACAGTCAATGCAGCTGGTGGCCACACCAGATACTAAGTACTGCAGTGCATCTCCTCCTCATGGGCTGCACCAGATTTGCCAGTTCTTGCTGTGAGATGTTACCCCACTCTTCCACCAAGGCACCTGCAATTTCTGGGGAGGGGAATGGCCCTAGCCCTCACCCTCCGATCCAACAGGTCCCAGATGTGCTCAATGGGATTGAGATCCGGGTTCGTCGCTGGCCATGGCAGAACACGGACATTCCTGTCTTGCAGGAAATCAAGCACAGAACGAGCAGTATGGCTGGTGGCATTGTCATGCTGGAGGGTCATGTCAGGATGAGCCACCTGCAGGAAGGGTACCACGAGCGAGGTCTTCCCTGTAACGCACAGCATTGTTTGCCTGCAATGACAACAAGCTCAGTCCGATCATGCTTTGACACACCGTCCCAGATCATGATGTACCCACCTCCAAATCGATCCCGCTCCAGAGTACAGGCCTCGATGTAACGCTCAGTAACGCTCATTCCTTCGACGATAAATGCGAATATGACCATCACCCCAGGTGAGACAAAACTGCGACTTGCCAGTGAAGAGCACTTTTTGCCAGTCCTGTCTGGTCCAGCGACGGTGGGTTTGTGCCCGTAGGCGACGCTGTTGCCGATGATGTCTGGTGAGGACCTGCCTTACAACAGGCCTACAAGCCCTCAGTCCAGCCTCTCTCAGCCTATTGCGGACAGTCTGAGCACTGACAGAGGGATTGTGCGTTCCTGGTGTAACTCGGGCAGTTGTTGCCATCCTGTACCTGTCCCACAGGTGTGATGTTCGGATGTACCGATCCTGTGCTGGTGTTGTTACACATAGTCTGCCACTGCAAGGACGATCAGCTGTCCGTCCGGTCTTTCTGTCTTAGGCGTCTCACAGTACGGACATCAATTTATTGCACTGGCCACATCTGCAGTCCTCATGCATCCTTGCAGCCTGCGTGAATGTGCCTCAGGCATATGAGCAGAGACCCCTGGCATCTTTCTTTTGGTGTTTTTCCAGAGTCAGTAGAAAGGCCTCTTTAGTGTCCTAAGTTTTCATAACTTTGATCTTAATTGCCTACCATCTGCAAGCTGTTAATGTCTTATCGACAATTCCACAGGTGCATGTTCATTAATTGTTTATGGAAGTTTAGATTTTTACAAGTTATATTTGAAAGACAGGGTCCTGTAAAAGGGACATTTCCTTTTTTGCTGAGCTTCTCTCTCATATAGATACACTTAAGTTGGAGTCATTAAAATGCACTTTTCAAACACTCCACAAATTTCTTGTTATCAAACTATAGTTTTGGCAAGTCGGTTAGGACATCTACTTTGTGCATGACAAGTAATTTTCCAACAATTGTTTACAGACAGATTATTTCACTTATAATTCACTGTATCACAATTCCAGTGGGTCAGAAGTTTACAAACACTGAGTTGACTATGCCTTTAAACAGCGTGGAAAATTCCAGAAAATTATGTCATGGATTTAGAAGCTTCTGATAAGCTAATTGACATTATTTGAGTCAATTGGAGGTGTACCTGTGGTTGTATTTCAAGGCCTACCTTCAAACTCAGTGCCTCTTTGCTTGATGTCATGGGAACATCAAAGAAATCAGCCAAGACCTCAGATAAATAATTGTAGACCTCCACAAGTCTGGTTCATCCTTGGGAGCAATATCCAAATGCCTGAAGGTACACACAATAGTACACAAGTATAAACACCATGGGACCACGCAGCAGTCATACCACTCAGGAAAGAGACACATTCTGTCTCCTAGAGATGAACGTACTTAGGTGCGAAAAGTGCAAATCAATCCCAGCAGCAAAGGACCTTGTAAAGACGCTGGAGGAAACAGGTACAAAAGTATCTATATCTACAGAAAAACGAGTGTCCTATATCGACATAACCTGAAAGGCCACTCAGCAAGAACGAAGCCACTGCTCCAAAACCGTCATAAAAAAGCCAGACTACGGTTCGCAACTGCACATGGGGACAAAGATCGTACTTTGTGGAGAAATGTCCTCTGGTCTGATGAAACAAAAATAGAACTGTTTGGCCATAATGACCATCGTTATTATGTTTGAAACGAAAAGGGGGATGCTTGCAAGTCGAAGAACACCATCCCAACCGTGAAGCACAGGGGGATAGCATCATGTTGTGGGGGTGCTTTGCTGCAGGAGGGACTAGCGCATTTCACAAAATAGATGGCATCACATGAGGAAAGGAAAATTCTGTGGATATATTGAAGCAACATCAAGACATCAGTCAGGAAGTTAAAGCTTGGTCGCAAATGGGTCTGCCAAATGGACAACGACCCCAAGCATACTTCCAAAGTTGTGGCAAAATGGCTTAAGGACAACAAAGTCAAGGTATTCGAGTGGCCATCAATCCTATAGAAAATGTGTGGGCAGAACTGAAAAAGCGTGTGCGAGTTAGGAGGCCTACAAACCTGACTCAGTTACTCCAGCTCTGTCGGGAGGAATGGGCCAAAATTCACCCAATTTATTGTGGGAAGCTTGTGGAAGGCTACACGAAACGTTTGACCCAAGTTAAACAATTTAAAAGGTAATGCTACCAAATACTAATTGAGTGTATGTAAACTTCTGACCCACTGGAAATGTGATGAAAGAAATAAAACGCTGAAATAATATCACTACTATTATTCTGACACTTCACATTCTTACAATAAAGTGGTGAACCTAACTGATTTAAGACAGGAACTTTTACTTGGCTTAAACTTCAGGAATTGTGAAAAACTGAGATTAAATGTATTTGGCTAAGGTGTATGTAAACTTCCGACATCAACTGTATATCTTCCACTGGAGGCATTTCTTATCCCATGACTGAATCGGTTTCAACTTTGTCAATGTACTCTTCCTGGACACAGACACCGAGCATGGAGTCAGTCAAAGCATCTCTTTTGGCCCACCATTATGTATGACAAGCGCATTACCAAACATGTGTACACATACATTTTAATGTGCCCTTAAAATAGTGGCAGTTGCCATGGCCATTGTGCACTTATTTGCGCCTTCTGAAGGTTTTTTCTTTTCCTGTAGCCAGCCATGGAGAAAGTGCTCACACATTGCAAAAATTCCAGTAATCTTGGTTGACTTTTTCCATTCATCCAAAAAATGTATCACATATTCACTCAGTGCTAAGGGACTTGTGTGTTGCATCAAGTCCACCCTTTTACTGGTAAATCGTCTACACTCCGCAGTCACCATATTTAATGGATGCTTGAGAACTTTTGACAAACCTGGAACTTCCATCAAATACTTTGGCATTGCTCTGGACCGATTACCTTGAGGTATACCAATTCTTTCCAAAGGACCTCTAATTATTCATGACTTGGTACCAGACATAGTTGCAACAGTGACCTTAAATAAAAGGAAAATAAGGTTTTAATATCTGAGACTGTCGTCATGCATTATGCCACACATTTGCAATGATAAAGTTTGTGCCACATAAAATGAGCTTTGTCAGTTACTTCATCAGGGGCGGCAGGTAGCCTAGTAGTTAGAGCGTTGGACCGAGCTGACGAGGTAAAAAAAGAAATCTGTCGTTCTGCCCCTGAACAAGGCAGTTAACCCACTGTTCCTAGGCCATCATTGACAATAAGAATGCGTTCTTAACTGACTTGCCTAGTTAAATAAAGGTAACATTTAAAAATCAAATAAAAAATGAATTGTCAAAGAATCTGTATAAATGATCTTGGCTGCAATTGTCACTGTGATCAACTGAATATATTATTAAATGTAGCCTACACATGAGCCTGTAGGACTTGTGCAACACTGTTTTATATGTTAAGTCTATGAAGAGTGCAATGATTAATACAAGGATAATAATCAAACAATCTCCAAAAAGTTAACCTGTAGCTGCATGGCCTATAGCATTGACAACAGTTCACTGTAGATAGCTTTGTTGTTCGAAGATAGAGCACCTTAACTATGCGGTGATCACTTTAGTTGTCGTCATGCACCAAAAACCGGTGCGTGTAGCAGATTCATTCCTATATCTGGCAGCTGGTCATCTGTCACTGGGTCCCTGAATAGGCCTGGTCTTGCCGGTGTGCTTTGCTGAACAGACACTCTTTTGGGACTTCTGGTCGAAACAGCCGCACCACATCTTTTCGTTCTTTACTCTTTCCCTCACAAAACAGCTGATTCTTTCCACGTCATTGGCACTTTTATATTTGAGAATAAGATTGCGACAGGAGCCACATACTGCTTTTGAAAATCCATCACTCAGCGTGACAGGTCCTGCTTTCTTTTCAAAAGCCAGTGTGTAGTCTGATCGCAATGAAGACGATTTTACCTTCCAAACGGTTGTTTCTTCCTGTTACAATTGTTCTGTTCACCACAAACACGGCATACATGAACATATTTTGATGGGGTTTTAAACCGCCGATCTCACCGCCATCCTCACACACTGTTGCACCTGACACTAATCTCGCCCAAACAAGGCATCACTGATTTACACCGGGTTCCCGCCCCTTTTATAACTGATTTTGTGCGATGGACTTCCCCAGGCTTCCTTTTTTTGTAGCCTGAGGCTACTGACTAGAAAATCATGAGCTAGTTGCTAGCTAGATAACAGCTAGTGTAAATAATAAAACTTGCTCAAGACAGTTCACAGAATTGTCAAATAGCCACATTTTCTAACAGACAGTTCAGAGATTCTTACCTTTGCCTCAATTTGGCAGTATCATCCAGATAATCATGTGAAGCTTGAGACAGGCATTTGTAGTTCTGTATGATAGCCACATTAGCATTTCAATGGGGGGGGTAAATACAGGTGATTATATAGATAAGTCACCCTTTCCAAGAGAGATTTACAGTTATAAAAACGTTACACCTGGGTAAGCCTACACAAAACACTACCCCATCTGAAGTGTTTCTAAAATCCCCTATTGGAAAAAGAAATGGTGGAAAAGACGATTGGAACCATTTCCATATTATGACTTTGTGGTTCATTATAGCAGTTTCAACAATCTTTGATCATTCTTTAAAACACTCACCCAACAATATAATGTGACTGGACATCAGTAAAACCAAACTAACAAAAATTGTGCACTGTCTTGAGTAATTTTGTCATAAACCCACTGCTCTGAAACCATTTCTTTCATTACTTACCTGAGGCACTGCCTGATCATCATTATGGAGGTAGTAGTAGATGATGCCATGTGAAGGGTATCAGGGAATCAGGGCTCAAACGGTCTAGCTGAATAAATACATAAATTACAAATTATAAGTCAGTTCTTATGCCTTCAATAAGGGTCCGGGTTATGGCGGTTTAACTCAGTGTGTGTGTGTGTGTGTGTGTGTGTGTCAAAACCACCAGTCAAATGTAATGACATCAAATGGGGTCTTCACATAGTTGCTTTAAAATACTGAATGTAAATAACATCCTGCAAACAAGTTTTACAAAGGCAAACAGTTATTTTATTTAACACTTTGTGGAAGACATGTAAATATTACAGATACTAGTGTTGAAACATTTAAATAAACAAAAAATATGATCCCATAGGGATATATAAAAACTGTTTTTCCTTAAAATTCTTCATTTAGCAAAAACAATTAGTACTAGAAGCCTCATAAATACAAACATGTTCTAAAGTCTATGTTCCCTATAGATTACCTGGTTCTTATGACTAACATACATTACCCAAACTTAAAATCAATCATAATAAGTATAAAATACTCCTTCAATTGTTTAATGGTGAAAACAGTTTACCATTTGATATCTGAACAATGTTAACATATGTTTGCAGCATGTTACTTTTCTAATCCTGAGTTAAGAGTAAAAAATAAAAACGTCAGGCTGTGAGCAATCCATCAACTATGAAGCCACTTTTTTTATTAAAACCATGGGTCGCATATCTTGAAGTTGTTTTAGCAAAAGCTCAGCACCATTGGAAAAGGTTTTGTCCATTACTATCTTCACATTGTTCACCGATTGAAGACTGAGAGGATTTCTGAAGTCTACAAGGTTTTGACAGGCTTCAATAAATATATCAGGTGTTTCGCATATAATGTTGGCCGTCTTCTGCTGAAAGGTACGCTGCTGTTTTAATGGCAACTCCGTTCTTGAACCTCCACTCATTTTTCTTTTGGGAGTGTGGGTCGATGGTGAAGTTTCCAGGAACTTTAACAAAGTGTCCAGTGCAACACCATCCTCTGTTTCTTCCTCTTGAGAAGCAGTGAAGCCCTGGTCTGAAGTGTCTGTCAACCGGTAAACTTTATCTGCTGGACGATTTCGCAGAGTCAATCTTCTGTCCGGGCAAGCTAAACCTCGCCGCTCCGATTTGAAGGGACGCCCCCTCTTTTTGACCTCCGAAGTAGAAGACTGGGATTCAGAACTAGCATCAGTTGACAGTTTAGCCTCTGCTTGAATGATACCATCCAACGCTTCTTGCCTCTGACAGTTGGTCTTTGAAATCTCAGGTTCACTCTCATTAGGGTCCGTCTCCTCAGCGGAGGCGTCTGTTGACATACCCTCGGATTTGTTTGCATCTTTGAATCTTGAGCGTGGGTACTTTTTGCAGAAAATGAACTGGCTTCTCTGATCCTCTATATATCTCTCAGTGAGTCCATGTGTGGTGTAGTGTCTGAATATATTCCGTTCAGCCCTCTCAACAGCATCACAGCCTTTTATCATGCATGGGTATTGCAAAGAGAAGTTTTTTGTGCACATGGCAGATGCTTCATCCATAGATTTCAGAGAGGGTTTTCCAAAGCTAGTCCAGTGGTCAGGTGATTTGTCATCTTTCTTTTTAGTGTTTTTCTTCTTCACTTTGAATTTGTTTTCAATGTTCTCTTTACCATTGTTGGGAATGACGCCTGTTCTCTGTTGCTGTGTTCTGGGAATATAAATTAAATTATGCTTTTTCATCTCATGACGAAGGAGGTTTGACTTTGTAGTGTAGACCCGGTCACAGCCATCATACTCACACTTGAAAGTCTGATCCACACTGCCTCTCTCAGAGATGTTTATTTCCTTGTGAAAGTTTTTTATGTGGTCAATGTATTTCTCCACAGAGGTGAAGGAGAGTGTACATTCTGACCGGTCACACTGGAATGTCCCTACCTTGATGCTTGACATCATAACAGTGGCTTTATCTCGAGTGAATTTATGAAGCAAGAGGTAATGCTGCACTAAGGTTGTGATCCCCGGGAATATCCTTGAACAGTCTTTCACTTGACATCTGATTTCATTATTCTGGACTTCAGCAGCTTGTTGACCAGGGATGTCAGTATCAAGGTCTCCTGAAGGCAGGGGAAGGGATGACTGATGCATAGCCCTACAGTGAAGTATCAAATTTTGCTGGATCGTAAAAGCTGCAGCGCATCCTTCATGAACACAACGGTACGGCCTATATGGACTGAAAGAATTGTCAGCATCACACAGTTGAAGCCCCAACCTTTTCTGAACCTTTTCTTTCTTTTGGACATGAACCTCATCTTTAGATATTGTGTTTTTTGAACAACCTGCTTTTTCGGGTAAGGGTTTCAAAGCCTGGCTGGATATTGCCTCTGTTGCATGGCTAAAAAAAATTGTGTTTGAACTTGCTTCTGGCTCTTTTAGAGTGTCACCTTGACCGAATTTCTGCTTCAACACTGGGGTGTGGTTCATTTGCATGGCTGTCATCGATGGCTCATTCTTGGTGTATCCTGTCTTTGATGGTGATTCTAACTGGTAAAATGACTTGTCAAGGTCCTCCAGAGTATCTTGTGGTGATTGCAACCTCTCAACTGTTAACTGATGGAAGGAATCCTTGTGTACTACATCTCCTGCTGTAATGATCTCAGAGGACTGTGCATGTCCCTCTTGATTTGTGCTTTGCATTGGACAGCCAATGTCAATATCAAGTGGCTCTTGTTTGATTAAAGTCGACACAACTGAAGATCCAGTTCCATTACTACTCTCTACCTCTGTTTTGATAGAAGAGTTGCTTGACTTTTTTTTGCGACTTCCAACCTTTAACTTGTTCATCTCTGCCTGCGTCAGGTGGTGAACCTTTTCATAGTGAATTCTTAGGCCTGTGGTTCTGGTAAATGTTTTCGGGCAAATGTGACAAGGATATGGAGAGAATTTGACTGGGGTTTTCTTGAGGTCCTCAATCATCTCAATTGTATAATCATGAACTCGAGCAAGGTGTCTGAACAACGCCTCTTTGGTCATGAACCCATATTCACAATTATAAATTTCACACTTGAACGGCTTGGGGCCATTGTCACGATTCTGGTCCTCCTTCATAATCATTTTTGTTGTCATGCTTTGATCACTATCTTTTTGCATGACATTATCGCTTGAGATTGCATTGCTTTGGCGGTCATTGTACTTTGAGGAACAATTTTCCTGCAAACTTTTCTCATGTGCAGCTTCAACTAAATCCAACATTTGTAAGGCATTTTGAATTTCTATAACCTTGTCATCTTGACATGCTGCAATGGAAGTTGTATTTGACCTTTTTTCAGCAAGACTATCATTCGACTTTCGCTCCTTCTGCTGACTACCGACATTATTTTTTGACTGTATCAATTCTATCCAAACTTCGGTTTTATTTGGGCAGGGTTTGGATTGTCCACCTGTCAAAACTGAAGGAAAGGTGTTTAATGAATGAGAATCCAGTGGTTTTGAGGTTTCCTTTTGTGCTAAATCAGAGGTATTTGGTGTGGAGAGATTACCAACAACATCCTGTGGGAATTCAACATTTACCAAGTTGTTTGATGATCCATTGGTTTCAGGAACATTTGGGTCATTGAGAAAGTCGAGAAATGATGTAGGCAAATCGTCCGTTAAATCCATTTCATCTAATGGTTTGCACTGGGAGCGTTTTGAAAGATGACCTCCGAGAGATTTCGTGCTTGAGAATTCTCTAAAGCATCTTCGGCAGATAACTTTACCATCCTTTATAATAGCAGGCCATTTCGTTCTCTTGCTGAGTCTGCAGCGTTTTACTGTCTGTGTCTCATGAACAGCATTCTTGTCATCTGCAGGGATAGCTTCAGATTCTGCATGACATGTGTCATCATATGATACATCAGTTTGGATAGAAGCATGTGGACTAAGAAGCATGTCATCTTCAGAGCTGTTCATCTGATTCTCATAATTGGGTGATGTAAAATGGGTTATGTTCTCAATGTTGGTCATCTCCACTGTGTTTCTTGGGGCTACTTGGCCATCATGACTCAATACATTGCTTGGAATGTCTGTTGATGGCCTTGATCTTGAATTAAGATTGGAAGATTCATCTGGGACATATGAAGCAAAGAAACCTCCAGCTGACAAATTGTTACCATTACTTTCTTGGGAAAACATACTGGAATAGTTTTTTCTCATTAGGGAAACATCAACACTATCTGCATTAACCCCAGAGTTAATTATCCCATAGTGTTGTCCTCCACTGTGCATGTGTCCTCCATGATCCAGCATAAGCGAGCTTGACACATATTCTGACATCTGATTCATCAAACTTGATTCTGATTTAATGGGATGGATGGCACTGCCATGCATATTTGCTGGTGTATGTTCTCTGCCCCTTTCTAATGGATAGCCAGTTGGATGAGATTCTGATTGCCAAGGAGTTACACTCTTATTGGGGTATTCATTCAGATGGAAGACATCTGCATAGCAATTGTTCAATGTAGATGTCCACACTTCACCCATCTCTGACTGCATTAGCCCAGTCTGATTTGGTGGGGCTTCCCAAGGGGGGCAAACAGCAGGTAAACTTGAACATGCCATCGGATATTCAAACTGTTGTAGTCCAGTATTTCTGCATTGTGATACTTGATGAAGTGGTGTTTGGTCCTTTGAAGTCCTGTTCACGGAAGGAACCTTTCTCGAAGTTATTTTGGCAACTTTCTTGTACTTCTTAGCCAGTTTCCAGTCTTCAAAAATGTCTGGATGGTTTTTCTTTACATGTCGGGAGAGACTTTTAGGGGTACTGTATTTGCGGTCACATGCTTCAAGTGGACAACTATGTGCGTCTTCATCTCTACCAGTTATTGCAGGAGTGCTTTCATATGGATGTAGCAAAAACGGGGGTTCACTCTTAATTTCTGGTAGAGGAAGGGCCTGTGGTAACACTTTCTGAACAGCTTGAGTTGGTTGGTTATCCAGGTCCTCTTTTGGATACCCTTTCAAGGGATTGGTTCCACAGTGATTTTGATCCTCACAATTGGCAATCATGTCTTGGAGTGGGACATCAGGAGATAGTTTTGCATTCTCCAATCCGAGCTTAGTTTTGATGAGTGGAACATAACACTTCTGTAACTCCTTTCTAGGATTGGTAACAGAATTCAACATGCTCTCGACTGAATGTTTTATTTTCACTGTGCCGTTTGGGTTCTCAGGAACTGTTGATGTTGACGAACCTGATTTAACTACTCCTTCCTTATCATAATCATTAGCAGTCTTCTGATCTAGAATTACAGAGGCAGAGCAGGTTTCCTCTTGCCTAGCGGAGCACTCGGTGGAAGGTTCCATTTTAGGTACAGGATGGTTCTCACTTGTGATGGGCACTTCATTTGTATCATGGTTCTGCTGATGCAAATTTAGCTGGGACTGTGAATAGAAAGTCTTCCCACAATTAGCTATTTTGCAAGTGAATGTAAGGTAATGTTGTGCCTCATGATCATACAACAGGTAGGCCTCATTGAAAATCCTTCCACAATTTGGGAACATACAACCTGCCTTAAAGTCAGTGTGTTGTCTTTTATGCATGAGAAGTTCCGAATTGCAGTGAAAGCTGGCTGTGCAATTCAGCTGTATGCAATAATATGGCTTAGCACCACAGTGCATTTGCAAATGATCATTGAGATGTCTGGCATTAACAAACTGCCGACGACAATACTGACACACAACCTTCTGTCGTTGTATCTCCAAAAAACGTGTTGCTTCCTCGTCATTTTTGTGGGCTTTTACATGAGTTACAAGACTCCGAAAAAACTTGAATACCTTCTGACAGTATGTAACAGGGCAGACACAATCCTCTGTAAATTCAGCTTCATATCTAGTTTGTACAGGCTTTGGAGGACTGACCTTAGTTTGTACAGGATTTTGAGTATTGACTTTGACAGTTTCAGCACTGTTGTGATTTCCATCCAGAAAATTAGCATCATTTGGACTGACATTTGTCTCTGCCTCAAGATTAACGACAGCTCTATCTTTCAAATGATTCCAATGACTGCTGGTGGATTGCATTGGCTTGGGCAATTTCCTAGTTGCTTTCATTGCAGCAAGTCGCTCTTTGCAAGATTGCTTTACATGTGATGCTACATGTGGCTCAAGGATCTCCTTAGTGTTAAAGCTGTCAGCACAAATTGGACAGGTGTAGACCCCATCTTTAAAATGCTTCTGTGCATGACGGACTATCCTGTGGCCAAGGAACTCTTTATCACATAGAACACAATACTGCATATAGGCTCGCCAATTCCTAAATCTTGCCGAAACAAACCCTTTCTCCCTTAATTTCTTAGCTTCCCTATTTTTCTCTTTTTCATCTGCAATTTCATTCAATTCATTTGTTGTGTTCAAAATAAAATCCTCAAGGTCTTTGAACTCTGAACCTTTTTCTGCGGCATCATCCTCAAGTCCCTCATCAGTGTCATTGAGAGTGTCGATAGATGACACAATGGATGCCTCCTCACCCATCAATGCCAAACAATTGCGCTTCAAGGTTCTCCAGTCCCAAAATTCTGGATCAAAAGGCCACTGTGTCTTCAAGGCCAACAGTAACTCACAGCGTAGTGAGTTGGGTACTGGAAGATTCTCATCCTCACGCTTTTCATCAGATTCATTATAGAGTGATTCAACAGCATAATATGAGTTCACAGTAGGCTGATTGAGGAACTCTGTTAGTTGGCATGCCTGTTTCACCTCGAAATCAGTGGGCAAAAGGCAGGAAATAGTTTTGCAGATGGTGGTCCTGCTGTCTGTGTTGTCACTGGATGCCATTTGTAGAGCTCGAATGCACATTTCAATGCACACAGGCAGTCCCACTCCTCCAACCTGAGAAAAGAATAAAGCCCAAGTCAGTCATGAGAATATAAATCGCTACAGGCTATATCCAGGCAGTAACGTATACAATTTTACACAAAGAATTTCACCTCGGACTGGATAACCTTGATGAGGAAGAGGATATGACAGACGTTCCTTGATAGCAGGACCAACTTTCTGCATTGATCAAGAAATGAATCTCCTGAAGACTCTGACCGCATTAAAAGCTTACTCCAGAAGAGTGTGAGCTCCCTAGAAGAAGAAAAGTATATCATTATTGGTCTGCTACACATGAAGGGCTTTACAAGAGGTAGTTTGTCGTCAACACAACATCCGCTCTAAACTGTGAGAGCGAGTGGAAAATGAAGAGGGCAATACTCACCAGGCACAATACACATCTCCCTGGAGAAGCTGCCGCTTGAGGAAAGCAGAGCACAAACAAAGGGCTCCTTTTTCATCCCCATCCGACTCCAGGTTACAAATCATCTCCAATGCATCCTTACAGTCTACCTGGGTGATCTGGCACAGAGAAAACATATAATGATGGTAATTCATTGCCATCCACAGCTGATCTTTTTACATTAGGGTCATCTTCATTTATCATTATCAAACAGGAGTTGTTTAATTTCTTCAGCAAATCTCCATCCGTAATTAAAAGACAAGCATTTGGGTCAGCAACCTTATTTGAATGCACTTGCCTGGTAAATGACTTAATGTAAATGCTATTCACTCACCTCTTGCATGAGTTGTTCTTGTGTTTTTGTCACACACAGGCAAACAAAGTATGTCTGCTTGAAGTTCCCTTTTCCTTCGTACTCTGGATACTCCGAGCACACCTTCGCTAAGACAGCTGCTTTCTCTGCTCGATTCTGTTTTATAAGGTGCTTTATTCGCATATTAAGGAGTGTAGGACCTTCCATCTGCAGGAACTCATTAACTGGGGAGTAGTGAAAGAGAACACTATTACAGATAGCACTTCTGAGCAGTCACCACAACATTTAAAATCAGTCAACTCACATGTAGAAAGTTTTTGCTATTAGGAAAAAAAACAGGTAGGCTAAAACTAACCTCTGTCAATTTCAGGTATCTCATTAGACAGAATGCTGCACAGAGTGGTGTTGTTCCACACACCAGGCGCCTGTGCCATAGCTGATAGCATGTGAAGCTGTGTGTTCCCATTTTCTTGCAAAAGGCTGTGCGCCAACTATAAATGAAAGGAAATAACTTCATAAAACTTTTCAGATATACCGACCAAACAACTTTTCTAAACACAAGATTCTCTAATTATGTCAAATAGGGTTTGTGATATGTGCATGCATATTCCAATTCAGTTTCAAAGCGACACCATGTCACTTTTTCCTAGAGAGAATTGGCAGTACAAAATTTTTTTTAAAAGTTCACTCCATACATTTCTGTTTTATGCAAAGTTGATTAAAAATAAAAGAGCAGCATTGAGACTAACCTTGATAGAGGACTGAAACTCCCCCCATAAGGCACCAGGGACATGCTCAGGCAGTGAGAGAAGGAGCTCCAGACAGCTCCTGCAAGTAAAACAGGGTCATTCAATGAGTTTGTTAAGGTTCATGCTAATGCTGCTAAAGTTGTGTGCAGATGACTAAAATGAAAGATGCACTACACACTTCTGCCGCAGCTCTTATTATAAGGAAAGCCTCATTTATTTAGCTTGTGAAATGAATGAGGCAGGATTACGCGGAACCCAAACCGGCTGCGCGCGTGCGCAATCGTGCATAAATGGATTTTGTCCCCCCACACCAAACACGATCACGACACACAGGTTAAAATATCAAAAACTCTGAACCAATGACATTAATTTGGGGACAGGTCGAAAAGCATTAAACATGTATGGCAATTTAGCTAGTTAGTTTGCACTTGCTAGCTAATTTGTCCTATTTAGCCAGCTTATTTGTCCTGGGATATATACATTGAGTTGTTATTTTACCTGAAATGCACATGGTCCTCTACTCCGACAATTAATCCACACATAAAATGGTCAACCAAATCGTTTCCAGTCATCTCTCCTTCTCTGGCCTTTATATTGCGATTGGCACCTTTCATAAATTTGGTGAATTACCGCCACCAACCTCATTTGTCTTTCAGTCACCCACGTGGGTATAACCAATGAGGAGATGGCACATAGGTACCTGCCTCTATAAACCAATGAGGAGATGGGAGAGGCAGGATTTGCTGCGTGATCTGCGTCACAAATAGTGACTTCTATTTTAGCCCTTGGTAACGCAGTGTGGGTGCAATAATTGAATAATCTATATTTCTAAATGAATTTTGCGACGTTCGCATCGCTTCAGAGTATTAGGACTGTGGCAGTCATGACATTTTGTCAGCCGGTGATTGTCAAGCAAATAACGGTTGGTCTCACGGTAATTGACCGTTAATTAACAAATACATTTTGCATCTCCTGGCTTCCACGCATAGCCTACAAGCCATTGATGCGAACCTTTGGAACATTTTTTTTAAAGTCTTGTAATTCCATGTAATATAGCCTACACCATCACAATAAATCCATTTATTTAGACAGGTCTGACGAAAATGTATTCTATTTCATTAGAACAGAATAGCATACTCTGTGTTGTCTGTATGTTAGGCCCTGATTTGGCTATGACATATGGCTGTGGGCTACACTAGTTCATTTAGCAGACAGGATTTGCTTAGAATTCCATGGCATTATTTTATAGTATGAAGAATACAATTGAACATAGCTGAATAAAATATAAATATTTTCTCCAAATGATTTGAGTGAGTGCGCACAAGACTATTCTGTGTTGAGCGGTTAATAAAGAAACAGGTACTCCGGTTTGCTTAATTTAGTTATGATACAAATGTTGGGCTATATGTTTAGATTTTTTAAATACATGCTATAAGGCTGCATGATGCAACTAATGATGATTTTTAAAAAGTTGCATGAAAGGCATGAGCTCAGCTTTGTTTTTTTGGGCAAGCTGTACACATGTCATCAGTCTCGCATTCACAATTTGACAAGCACTTGAATTTTCCGGCTGCACCCCCTTTGTGTGGCCGTAATGTCCCTTTAAAAAAAATCCATGCCTTTTGTGGCCAGTGGCCGTTGTGCCCTTGGGCTGAACATAATAATTAAAATTCCCTTCTCCCGGCTGCATGCCCGAAGCACCCGGCACCTCTCACTCACATGGCTCTCCGTCATGTAGCCTGTGAGAAGACCCATTTACAAGTAAAGACAGACATTTGGCTGCAACACTGCTGGGATCGAACCCGGGTCTGGAGTGATACCTACAGCACTGCAGTGCCTTAAACCACTGCGCCACTCGGGAGGCCCATAAAGGTGCAATTTTCACCATAAAAATATCTTCCCCAAACTTGACTCACACGCTGTGTATGTATGCCAATTAGGCTCGTACATCCATTGTAAAGCGGATAAATGTGCTTCAATTTAAGTTATTTGGCCACTTTAGTTGTGATACAAACCTTATCAAAACATATAGTCCTATGGGCTAGGCTACAAAAGTTTTAAAAGCATGCGCTGTTCCTTGCCCTGAGCTGGGCATCATTCACAAGTGGTAATACATAATTCACAAGTGGTAGGCTAATATTGTCACCCATCACACTATTATTGATTCAATCTTGTCTTTACATATACAAAATAATATATGGGTGAAATTTGTTTGGATTTAGAATGGACCATTATCATGCACCTGTCTCGAAACAGGGGCAGAGTAAAAAAATACATGACATTTATGAAATTAAATAGCGAATGGAGGGCGCTTTTCCCGTGGTTCATTTTCATACCAGTGAGGTAGGCTATACTCCTGTTTTAAAGAGAAGGAATGTGCTTAATATTAGGAAAGTTGAGAAATAAATATAGCAGACCTAGCCAATAGAAAGGTAATGGGATCCTCTTTTTAATAGAGGCCATCAACTTCTCACGCAATTGTGTAGCCTATAGAAATGTTGCACAACATGAGCTCAAGAAGTGTTTGATTAGATTTTAGATTACATTTGCATTGATGTCAGAGTTAGAGGGACAAGAGTGCGGAGTACCAGGCAGTTAGCAAGTTTGGTACGCTACTAACGACCATCAGCAGCATCAGTTTGGAAAAGCCTAACTACCGTGACTAAACGGTCACCTGGAATTTGACTGCATTATGACCGCCAGTGTGGCGGTAATACGGTCACCATAACAACCCTAGGCAGGATACAGTTGTATTGGTCAGTAGCACTAGCAGAAGTGGAATGCAAACAGTCATTCAACAACATAGGCCTAGCACCATCTGAAATAATGCATAGCTGGTTCCATGAAGCATCTATGCATATGAATCAGACCATCTCGAGTACTCACATTGCTAGGTTTTCAAGAACGAGTGGCACATTTTCACATTCGGAGGAGAGACAGGACGTGGCCTTCGCATAACTGAGTATGGCCACTGTGTATGCCTCCAGTAAAGGCAGTGGCTCCTCCTCAGTCTTCCATCGGCCTGCATGTTCCACAAGGATCTGTAAACAAATGACAACATCATGGCATGCTCTCAGAGTCTGGCATAAAATGTGGCAAGCTGATTAGTGCTTGCTATTAAATGTATGTATTTTTTCAACTTTCCAACTACTTGACAATTATCATAGAAAATGACTAATGGACTAATTTCATTAAGTATTAATCCTTCTTTATTAGTCCTTCCAAGCAAATTGAGAAAACCACAACTACCAAAACAATTGGGAAATAATCAGGGCCAGAACGACACCAGTATCACCATACTCGCTAAAGTTTTGTTTCGTAAGCCACAATACTATTTATGAACGGAGCCCTCATCCAGGGTCACATTTCATTTATTTTCCAAGCTATAGCTCACAATATTTTACGTATAGCAGGTTTTTAAAGGACCAAAGAGTTTGGCCTGCTTGGTGTTTACATTTTTGCCATGGAAAACATACTGTGATACTGGCATCATCCCATCCCTAGAAATAATAGTCTATACTCTAGCCCAGGGATGGGAAACTCCTGCCCTCAGGGCCGATTGGTATCACACACACACACACACACACACACACACACCCCCCACAGCTAACACACCTGATTAAACAAATTACATTCTAAACTGAAATAGATCAACATCAGTGCAATGATGACCTAGTGCAAATGTGCCCACTCTAGTCTTGGCACGTACGCTCTAGCCAACAGCCCACAGATACAGCGGGTAGGCTAGTCTACATGAGATTATGGATAAGAAGCAAGAATATTATTAGTTGTCAAACAGAGCCAATAATCATGTCACCTCAATATTTATTGGAAAGGAGCATCAAGTTCATCAGTGCACTTTCACCATCCTGTGAAGTTCATAACTTATTTTATCTGTAGCCTAATAAAGTGCATGGTTTCACTAGTCGTAGTGGGAGGACCACACACACACAATATTGCGTGATGCCAAGTTAACTTTGATATGATGGGTATTATTTCAATATTAGAGCATTAAAAAGGCTTTTCCACCGCCATTTCTCATAATTTAAACTACAAAAAGAATCTCACAACTTACAAATTGTTGGCATTTATACGATTGTATCGAAACAATTTCAATAACAGCTGTTGCGATGTTATTTTTTATGCAGTATGACTTTTACTCAAAAACAGTGGCTGTTACCAAAGGTATCACAAACCATGTTAATACAGTCAAACAATGCACTGCACAAAATTGGAACGTTACCTCAAACATTCTTGCTTGTAGATGTTGTAATAAAATTACATTTGAATTTAATCCACACAGGTAACTGAGAGTAACCTTCCTCTAAATTTGAGAATAAATATCCACAGGAAAGTACTAAACCGCCTTTTCAAACTCTGTTACCGGCGTTGAGATTTCTATTATTTGGCACATGCTCAAACCCATGTAAAGACCTGCAAGACTTCGGTTAGCATGCGTGCATCGCGTACATGTACTTACATCTTGTGCGCTTGCTTCTGGCAATGAACAAACAAACCATGAGAGCCACAGAGACCCTTGTTTTGAAGTTGGTTTAAAGCTGCCCTATAAAGAAATCTCTCCGTCATTTTCTGGTTGCTAAAATTGTAAGTTTGACAAATTTCTGTTTGTGACAGAAACAAGCAAGTACAGCATAGAAAACCATTCTACCATTTAAACCACTGAAATACATTTTATATAACCAAAAATATTGTATTTTCAGCTGTTTGAAGACTCAAAAATGAAACTTCAGAACAGGAATCATAGAAATAGCGCCATAGAAAAGACCTACTGCTTCTTAGACTTGCTTTCAATGCAAATGACAGACATAGAAAACACATTTCTATGTGAATTTGGTCAGTGCGCCCAAAAAGTTATATTGCAGCTTTATTAACACTTCTGTGGTTATTTTTTCTAAAATGTATATTAACAAAAGGACCAACTGAACCGACAACTGGTAGAGTAAATACATTTTATTCAACATTCTGGCTTGTAGTGGTTCAGAAGAAACTTTAAAAAAATATGTTTTGCAGTGCATCGTTTCAGACTAAGAACCAACCAAAAAGGTATCACAGCCAGATATATTAGGCAAAGTCCTGTCAAGCAGCACCCCTTGGAAATTGTTGGCGAGTTCATTTTCCTTTAGGTCTTGAAATGTGTCAAGCCAAAACCTAGCCCTGATACAGAAGTCCATTGAGACTCAGTCCTGGGATGCTCCATTCAACAGCAATTGGGATTCAGACCTCGACTTTTTCCACATTGTTACATTACAGTTCTTCTTCTAAACTGGATTTTTTTTAAAAAAAGGTAAATCCTCAAACTACACACAATACCTTAAAATGAAAAGGCAAAAACAGGTTTGACAATTTTGAAAAAAATTAATCAGAAAACCCTTGTTTGCATACAGTACCAGTCAAATGTTTGGACATACCTACTCATTCAAGGGATTCTTTATTTTTACTATTGTCTACATTGTAGAATAATAGTGAAGACATCAAAACAATGAAATAACTAATAGAATCATGTTGTAAACAAAGAAAAGCAAACAAATCTAAATATATTTTTGATTCTTCAATGTAACCACCCTTTGCCTAGATGATAACTGAGAACTTGTAGGCTGCAGATTGTTGTGGTATCCATGCTGGTTAATTGTGCCTTGAATTCTAAATACATCAGACAGGGTCACCAGCAAAGCACAACCACACCATTACACTTCCTCCATGCTTCACGGTGGCAACCACACATGCAGAGATAATCCGTACACCTAGTCTGCATCTCACAAAGACACGACGGTTGGAACCAAAAATCACACATTTGGACAGATGTCCACCGGTCTAATGTGCATTGCTCGTGTTTCTTGGCCCAAGCAAGTCTCTTTCTTATTGGTGTCCTTTAGTAGTTGTTTCTTTGCAATTTGACAATGAAGGCCTGATTCACAGTCTCCTCTTTACAGTTGTGTCTGTTACTTGAACTCTGAAGCATTTATTTGGGCCGCAATTTCTCAGGCTGGTAACTAATGAATTTATCCTCTGCAGCAGAGGTAACTCTGGGTCTTCCTTTCCTGTGGTGGTCCTCATGAGAGCCAGTAACATTCTAGCGCTTGATGGTTTTGTGACTGAACTTGAAGAAACGTTAAAAGTTCTTGACATTTTCAGGATTGACTGACCTTCATGTCTTAAAGTAATGATGGACTGTCATTTCTCTTTGCTTATTTGAGCTATTTTATTGCCATAATATGGACTTGATCTTTTACCAAATAGGGCCATCTTCTATATACAGTGGGGCAAAAAAAGTATTTAAATCAGCCACCAATTGTGCAAGTTCTCCCACTTAAAAAGATGAGGCCTGTAATTTTCATCATAGGTTCACTTCAACTATGACAGACAAAATGAGAAAAAAAAAAAATCCAGAAAATCACAATGTAGGATTTTTTATGAATTATTTGCAAATTATGGTGGAAAATAATTATTTGGTCAACTACAAACAAGCAAGATTTCTGGCTCTCACAGACCTGTAACTTCTTCTTTAAGAGGCTCCTCTGTCCTCCACTCATTACCTGTATTAATGGCACCTGTTTGAACTTGTTATCAGTATAAAAGACACCTGTCCACAACCTCAAACTGTCACACTCCAAACTCCACTATGGCCAAGACCAAAGAGCTGTCAAAGGACAACAGAAACAAAATTGTAGACCTGCACCAGGCTGGGAAGACTGAATCTGCAATAGGTAAGCAGCTTGGTTTGAAGAAATCAACTGTGGGAGCAATTATTAGGAAATGGAAGACGTACAAGACCACTGATAATCTCCCTCGATCTGGGGCTCCACGCAAGATCTCACCCCGTGGGGTCAAAATGATCACAAGTGCGGTGTGAACGGTGAGCAAAAATCCCAGAACCACACGGGGGGACCTAGTGAATGACCTGCAGAGAGCTGGGACTAAAGTAACAAAGCCTACCATCAGTAACACACTACACCGCCAGGGACTCAAATCCTGCAGTGCCAGACGTGTCCCCCTGCTTAAGCCAGTACATGTCCAGGCCCGTCTGAAGTTTGCTAGAGTATTTGAATGATCCAGAAGAAGACTGGGAGAATGTCATATGGTCAGATGAAACCAAAATAGAAGGACAAAGAATGCTGAGTTGCATCCAAAGAACACCATACCTACTGTGAAGCATGGGGGTGGAAACATCATGCTTTGGGGCTGTTTTTCTGCAAAGAGACCAGGACGACTGATCCGTGTAAAGGAAAGAATGAATGGGGCCATGTATCGTGAGATTTTGAGTGAAAACCTCCTTCCATCAGCAAGGGCATTGAAGATGAAACGTGGCTGGGTCTTTCAGCATGACAATGATCCCAAACACACCGCGAAGGAGTGGCTTCGTAAGAAGCATTTCAAGGTCCTGGAGTGGCCTAGCCAGTCTCCAGATCTCAACCCCATAGAAAATCTTTGGAGGGAGTTGAAAGTCCGTGTTGCCCAGCAACAGCCCCAAAACATCACTGCTCTAGAGGAGATCTGCATGGACGAATGGGCCAAAATACCAGCGTGTGTGAAAACCTTAAGACTTACAGAAAACATTTGACCTCTGTCATTGCCAACAAAGGGTATATTACAAAGTATTGAGATAAACTTTTGTTTTTGACCAAATACTTATTTTCCACCATAATTTGCAAATAAATTCATTACAAATCCTACAATGTGATTTTCTGGATTTTTGTTTCTCATTTTGTCTGTCATAGTTGAAGTGTACCTATGATGAAAATTACAGGCCTCTCATCTTTTTAAGTGGGAGAACTTGCACAATTGATGGCTGACTAAATACTTTTTTGCCCCACTGTACCACCCCTACCTTGTCACAACAACTGATTGGTTCAAACGGATTAACAAGGAAAAAAATTCCACAAATTAACCTTCATCAAGGAACACCTGTTAATTGAAATGCATTCCAGGGGACTACCTCATGAAGCTGGTTGAGAGAATGCCAAGAGTGTGCAAAGCTGTCATCAAGGCAAAGGGTGGCTTCTTCGATGAACCTTTGTTTAACACTTTTTGGTTTCTACATGATTCCATGTGTGTTGTTTCATAATTTTTTATGTCTTCACTATTATTCTAGAATGTAGAAATAATACAAATAAAAGAAAAACCCTGGAATGAATAGGTGTCCAAACTTTTGACTGGTACTGTAAGAATTCAGACAATTTGCTATGAGACTCAATATTGATACTCAGGTGAATCTTGTTTCCATTATTCATATTTGAGATGTTTCAACAACTTGATTGGACTTGAACTTGATTATTCAATTGATTGGACATGATTTGGAAAGGTACACCTGACTATATAAAAAAAAGAAGGTCCCACAGTTGACAGTGCATGGTTAGAGCAAAAACCAAGCAATGAGGTCGAAGAAATTGTACGTGGAGCTCTGAGACAGGATTGTCACTGACAGCTCTCCAGAGTTCCTCTGAGATTGGAGAACCATTCAAAAGGGCAACCAGCACCAATCAGGTATTTATGGTAGAGTGCCAAGACAGAACGCACTCAGAAAAATGCACGACAGTTTGCCAAAGGGCACCTAAAGGACTCTCAGACCATGAGAAACAAGATTCTCTGGTCTGATGAAACCTTTGGCCTGAATGCCAAGCATCACATCTGGAGGAAATCTGGCACCATCCCTATGGTGAAGCATGGTTTTCAGCGGCAGGGACTGGGAGACTACTTACTCAGGCTCAAGGGAAAGATGAAGAGGAAAATACAGTGAGATCCTTGATTAAGTCCTGAGTGCTCTGGAGCAGGTACTCAGACTGGGGCAAAGGTTCACCTTCCAACAGGACAATGAACAAAAGCACACAGCCAGGACAACACAGGCGTTGCTTCGGGACAAGTCTCTGAATGTCCTTGGATTCATGTCCGGGTTCTGGCTGGGCCAATCGATCAAACATCTCTGGAGAGACCTGAAGATAGGTTGGATGGGGAGCGTCGCTGCAAGGCTGACAGAGCTTGAGAGGATCTGCAGAGAAGAATGGAGGAGAAAATCCCAAAATACTGGTGTGCCAAGCTTGTAGCATCATACCCAAGAAGACTTGAGGCTGTAATTGCTGCCAAAGACGCTTCAACAAAGTACTTAAAGGGCCTGAATACTTATGTAAATGTGATATTTCAGGGGGGGCGGGTTATATAAAATTTGCTAAGATTCATAAAAACCTGTGTTTTGTCATTATGGGGTATTGTGTGAAGATTATCGAAAATGTATTAAATAATTTTCCTAATCAAAGGCTGTAACGTAACAAAACGTGGAAAAAGAGGTCTGAATACTTTCCGAGTGCACCATATAAATCCTAGTGCAGTCTCCTGTAGGCATATTTATGTCATTCACTAATGTACAGAATAGGGATGCACAATATATCGGTGAAAATATAGGAAAATCGTCCGATATTTGTCAAAAAAGCAAACATCTGTATCGGCCCGATGTCTAGTTTAACGCCGATGTGCAAAACCGATGTCAAAGCTGACGTGCGTACCTATATAACGTACAGGACGTAATGACGGCATGCGCTACATGTGCAAAACAGCATTCCTAACCTAGCCCACATCTGCTGTGTGAATCGAGTAGGTAACAAGTCGGCCGGCAATTGAAAGAGTAAGAAAATTTCAGAGAGACAGCAAAGGTGAAATTCATTAACGGCAAGATAACGTAATTCGTTGCCCTTGACAATCAACTGTTCTGTCGTGGGTGATGTTGGCTTTCTGGTTGAGCACCGGTATACACTACCAAGTGCGCTATTTTTCAGATGTTGCCCTACCGGAGTTACACAGTAATAGCACTGCTATAAACTTCACGACATACCATGGAATGCCATTTGAGTCTTCGCGTGTCAAAAAAATAAATAAGTCAAATGACAGTTCTATTATAGAATGTTGTGTGTTAGGAATTTGCACGTGCAAGCCAAGCGCAACTACTACTATCAGTAGCACTGTCAAAGCTGTACAAAAAAAAAGTCTGCAAACGAGCAAACACCGGCAACGAACGACGTCTTTAAAATACTGCGTTGGTAATGAAGCATTATTTGTTTGACCGCAACTTCTGGGGTAGCTAGCTTTAGCTTGGTACCTAGCTAGCACCAATACAACCAACCTGAAAACAATGACCAGTACAAACTGCAGTCATTTTCATTATTCTTAGCAATGATTTAGGAATTCTTTTGAGTAAGTTTTAGCTAGGTAGCCACTTGTTCGCCTATTAAAATTCAGTTCTTGAAAATGAACAGCTAGTCAGTTACTTAAACCCATTGCTCTAAGGTAACGTTAGAAACAGCCAACTAGCTTCATCTGGCTAGTGAGACGAGGCCGGTCTGGATTATGTGTTGTGAAGTTAGCCACAATAACGATTAGGCACAATAGTGGAATTTACGGTTTGGCTTCAAAATAAAAGTACCTCTTTGAAAGTGATGCAGAAGGTTACAATTGGTGTAATCATTCCATATTTCGACTAGATAATGTTAAACAAGGTTTGCATGTGAAGCAATCTAATTATCAGCCTACTCAGTGACACTCACAGAACACAACTGTTAAGAGTTGACGCAAATATTAGCATTGTAGCTCTTATCGCAGGACTGTGACTGTGAAATCACCTCCCCAGTCAGCCTGTTGTGTGTATTGACATTCATATTGCACTGTACAGCTTTACCTAAGGATTGGGGATCAATGAAATGGGGTATCAGTCTACTCAATACCCAATATTTTTTCCCAACATCCTCCTCAGAGTTATCAGACTCCAAAACATCCACGCAGTATTGTTTTTCCTGGGGAATAGTGTTCAATACACATAGGGTGACAAATGTGGCTCAATTCATTAAGAACTACGACGCTAATGTTCTCTGGGTGTTATGGAGTAGACTGATACCTATGGATTGTGGATCAATGACATAGGGTAAGGCTGTACAGTGAAATAAGTAAGCCCCCGATGCAATTCTAAAGTATAATACATCCAGTGTGATTTCAGATGTCAAATTATCTTTTGTTGATTTTATATAACATTCCAACCTCGTTTAGCATCATCTATTCAAGTATGGCATAAATCTACTATTTGTATTAATTTGCATCACTGTCAATGACATAATATTATTTTGATGGCTACCTGCAAAATCCACTATTGTGGCTAATCCTTATTGTGGCTAGCTTCACATAGATGGGTCCGACCACCATTAATCAAATAAGAACCGTCTTATAAATTAGGGTTATTTTTGATGACACCTAGCTATATAGTTAGCTAACTGTAGCTACTGAAACAGATTGTCGTTTTTGCTATGTTTCTGGGGAAGAACATTGTTTGCATCCACAAGCTAGCTAGCTTTAAAAAAAAATTATGACCAGCACTGTAGGTGCGCGAGACAACTTTACCAGCATCATAGCATACGTATCGATTAATCGTTGTGACATGAATTACAAGTGATAGTGTAATCAATGTGTAATAACTACAGAAAATTATGAACGTTAATTCATTATGTGACATGCAGTCATATTCAGGTCCTGAATGGTCAAATAGTGTTATTTTACACATCAAATAATGACGCAAACAGCATTCCATAGTATGAGAAATCCTGGATGAGAATGAAACGACTGAACAACGAAACAGCAAGAAAGTGAAAGAAATAGGTTTTGATTATGTTTTATTGGTAATGGGGACATAGTTAAATGACAAAATAACCTTTTGGTCAGTGTGGTGTGTGAAACCTTTAACTTGGCAAGTCAGTTAAGAACAAATTATTTTTTACAATGACGGCCTACCCCGGCCAAATTCGGACAACGCTGGGCCAATTGTGCGCCGCACTATGGGACTCCCAATCACGGCCGGATGTGACACAGCCTGGATTCGAACCAGGGACTGTAGTGACACCTCTTGCACTGAGATACAGTGCCTTAGACGACTGCGTCCATATGTGTGTTAACTATTTAACTGTACTAGAATGCTTAAAAGGCCTCTAAAATGTTAAATATCAGTTATCAGGATCGTTTTTTGGCAAGGAAAATATGGGATATCGTTACCGGCCAAAAATGTCATATCGGTGCATCACTAGTAAAGAACACTTTGTTGGACTGCGAACATTCACCTCATATATGTGGTCTAATAAAAAAAATGAAAGATGAACCAACATACAGTGCCTTCAGAAAGTTATTTGTACTTATTCCACATTTTGTTTTACAGCCTGAATGCAAAATGTATGAAATATATTTCTCACCCATCTACACACAATATACTCCATTATGACAAAGTGAAAACATGTTTTTCGAAATGTTTGCAAATTTATTGACAATGAAATACAGCAATATCTTATTTACATAAGTATTCACCCCATGAGTAGGGCTGGGCGGTAAACTGTTTTTTACAATATACAGGTATTGATGCACGGACCGGTTTGAGTTTTTACTTTACCTTCTACAACAGTATTTGAATGTTTGGTTTGTTAAATGGGATACGCCGTGTGTCCATTTTTATAGTTTACTTCGCTACTTGAGTCATCTCTCTCCGCTCTTGCTCTCCATGCTGGTTTCCACACAGATCTAACCCCGCCCCCTGTCACTCAAGGAGCGCATTTGTTGTTCCTCGAAAACTTGCGTTCAGTCTGCAAGGTCAACGCAGCACATGCAACAATGTTGACGACAATGATGCCGTTTTCACTTTGCTTCTTAATATAAATCCACTAGCGTTCTACAATTACACTGAATTTGTGTTTCTTACATCTGCAAACAACTAGTTTGTCTTTTCTTAGCAAGTTAGGCCTAAATCTTCTTTGCTGCTAATGCTAAGTTAGCTGGCTAGCTGGCTAATAAATGTACTGAGTAAGATAACCTAATTAGCTATACAGCCTGATTATACCAGTGATGGTATAGACCTAAATCTGCATGTTTGTGCAACAGTATCTTTTAAATCAAAGAGGAATACGCAAAGCATGAATAAGTAAGCTACATGAAGTAGCTAATTGAAAAAATTCAATGTAGCCAAAGATTATAGGGTCCCCTTGGAAACACTTATCAACACTTTGGTTCCTACCCTTTCACAATAACTCCTCTCTGGCATCGTCATGTCAAACACTATTCAAAGTGCCCACTATTATATTCTAGCTCAATTCAACGGCTCAGACACAAGAGGCATGTGGCAGGGTCTACAGTCAATCTACAGTCAATCACGGACTACAGGAAGAAACCCAGCCCAGTCATGGTTAACATTTAAACGTGTTAACCCTCGCAAGGCTGCAGGCCCAGACGGCATCCCCAGCCGCGCCCTCAGAGCATGCGCAGACCAGCTGGCCGGTGTGTTTACGGACATATTCAATCAATCCCTATACCAGTCTGCTGTTCCCACATGCTTCAAGAGGACCACCATTGTTCCTGTTCCCAAGAAAGCTAAGGTAACTGAGCTAAACGACTACCGCCCGTAGCACTCACATCCGTCATCATGAAGTGCTTTGAGAGACTAGTCAAGGACCATATCACCTCCACCCTACCTGACACCCTAGACCCACTCCAATTTGCTTACCGCCCAAATAGGTCCACAGACGATGCAATCTCAACCACACTGCACACTGCCCTAACCCATCTGGACAAGAGGAATACCCATGTGAGAATGCTGTTTATCGACTACAGCTCGGCATTCAACACCATAGTACCCTCCAAGCTCGTCATCAAGCTCGAGACTCTGGGTCTCGACCCCGCCCTGTGCAACTGGGTACTGGACTTCCTGACGGGCCGCCCCCAGGTGGTGAGGGTAGGCAACAACATCTCCTCCCCGCTGATCCTCAACACTGGGGCCCCACAAGGGTGCGTTCTGAGCCCTCTCCTGTACTCCCTGTTCACCCACGACTGCGTGGCCACGCACGCCTCCAACTCAATCATCAAGTTTGCGGACGACACAACAGTGGTGGCTTGATTACCAACAACGACGAGACGGCCTACAGGGAGGAGGTGAGGGCCCTCGGAGAGTGGTGTCAGGAAAATAACCTCACACTCAACGTCAACAAAACTAAGGAGATGATTGTGGACTTCAGGAAACAGCAGAGGGAACACCCCCCCATCCACATCGATGGAACAGTAGTGGAGAGGGTAGCAAGTTAAGTTCCTCGGCATACACATCACAGACAAACTGAATTGGTCCACTCACACAGACAGTATCGTGAGGAAGGCGCAGCAGCGCCTCTTCAACCTCAGGAGGCTGAAGAAATTTGGCTTGTCATCAAAAGCACTCACAAACTTCTACAGATGCACAATCGAGAGCATCCTGGCGGGCTGTATCACCGCCTGGTATGGCAACTGCACCGCCCTCAACCGTAAGGCTCTCCAGAGGGTAGTGAGGTCTGCACAACGCATCACCGGAGGCAAACTACCTGCCCTCCAGGACACCTACACCACCCGATGCTACAGGAAGGCCATAAAGATCATCAAGGACATCAACCACCCGAGCCACTGCCTGTTCACCCCGCTGTCATCCAGAAGGCGAGGTCAGTACAGGTGCATCAAAGCTGGGACCGAGAGACTGAAAAACAGCTTCTATCTCAAGGCCATCAGACTGTTAAACAGCCACCACTAACATTGAGTGGCTACTGCCAACACACTGTCAATGACACTGACTCAACTCCAGCCACTTTAATAATGGGAATTGATGGGAAATGTAAATATATCACTAGCCACTTTAAACAATGCTACCTAATATAATGTTACTTACCCTACATTATTCATCTCATATGCATACGTAGATACTGTACTCTATATCATCGACTGCATCCTTATGTAATACATGTATCACTAGCCACTTTAACTATGCCACTTGGTTTACATACTCATCTCATATGTATATACTGTACTCGATATCATCTACTGCATCTTGCCTATGCTGCTCTGTACCATCACTCATTCATATATCCTTATGTACATATTCTTTATCCCCTTACACTGTGTATAAGACAGTAGTTTTTTGGAATTGTTAGTTAGATTACTTGTTCGTTATTACTGCATTGTCGGAACTAGAAGCACAAGCATTTCGCTACACTCGCATTAACATCTGCTAACCATGTGTATGTGACAAATAAAATTTGATTTGGCTCTAAAAGGAGAACAATCATTATATTTCCATCATTCCAACAGCTCACGCAAGTGTTTCTCTAATTCACAAGTCAAATCACAATTGCAACATTTGGTTAAAAATAAGGCCTAGGATGTTGGCCCATATCGTGCAACCCTACGTGGCAGTGTGAAAATGATCTCAAATTAGTGCAGGAAATGCAGAAATGTATTTGGTTGAAGTTGAATTGAACTGTATAAAACAAATCAGAGTTGAGAAAGACACATTCTAAAGGATTTCAATGGATGTTGCCACCCACTACCCATGAAGCAAATGTATAACTTTTATTATTCAAAAACATAAAATAACATGATTTGATATTTTGCCCATATCACCCAGCCCTACCCCTGAGTCAACTCAACAATACTTTGTAGAAGCTCTTTAGGCATCGATTGCAGCTGAGAGTCTTTCTGGGTATGTCTCTAAGAGTATCCACACCTTGATTGTGCAACATTTTCCCATTATTCTTTTCAAAATTCTGCAAGCTCTGTAAAATTTGTTGTTGATCATTCCTAGGCAACCAGGTCTTGCCATAGATTGAAGTCGAAACTAACTTGGCCACTCAGGAACATTCACTGTATTCTTGGGAAGAACTCATGTAGATTTGGCCTTGTGTTTTAAACTATTGTCCTGCTGAAAGGTGAATTCATCTCCCAGTGTTGAGTGGAAAGCAGACTGGAAAAGGTTTTCGTCTAGGATTTTGCTTGTGCTTAGCTCCATTCCGTTTCTTTTTTATCCTGAAAAACTCAGTCTAACAATTACAAACATACTCATAACATTATGCAGCTACCTCTCTGCTTGAAAATATGGAGAGTGGTACTCAGTAATGTGTTCTATTGGATGTTTTTTTTGCAGTATTACTTGAATGGTTTCCTTCCTCTTCAGCAACAGAGTTACGAAGGACGCCTGTATCTTTGTAGTGACTGGGTGTATTGATCAGTGGTGTAAAGTACTTAAGTAGTACTTTAAAGTATTTTTACTGATGTAGTTTAGGGTATTTGACAACTTTTACTTAACTACATTCCTAAAAAAAAAAGAATGTACTTTTCACTCCACCACCCAAAAGGACTCATTACATTTTGAGTGCTTAGCAGGACAGAAAAAGATTTCTCATTCACACACTTATCAAGAGAACATCCCAGTCATCTCTACTGTCTCTGATCTGGTGGGCTCACTAAACACATGCTTAGTTTGTAAATTATGTCTGAGTGTTGGAGCGTGCCCCTGGTTATACATAAATTAAACAAAACAAGAAAATGGTACCGTCTGGTTTGCTTTTAAGTATCAAAAGTAAAAAATAATTTAAGTGTATTTTAGAGTCAATGTCTATTAAGGTATCTTTACTCTTACTCAAGTATGACAATTGAGTATTTTTTCCACCACTGGTATTGATAAACCATCCAAAGTGTAATGAATAACATGCTCAGAGGGATATTCAATGTCTTGTTTTTTTAACCCATCTACCAATAGATGCCCTTCTTTACGAGGCATTGGAAAACCTCCCTGGTATTTGTGGTTGAATCTGCTCGACCGAGGGACCTTACAGATAATTGTATGTGTGGGGTAGAGATGAGGTAGTCATTCAAAAATCATGTTAAATACTATTAATGCAGAGAGAGTGCAACTTATGTGACTTGTTAATCGTATTCTTACTCCTGAACTTAAGCTTGCCATAACAAAGGGGGTTGAATACTTATTGACAAGACATTTAAGCTTTTGATTAATTTGTTAAAAAAAAAATATATATATAAAAACATAATTCCACTTAAACATTGTCAGGTATTGTGGTCCAGTGACCAAAACATCTAATCCATTTAAAAAAATCAGGCTGTAACATAATAAAATGTGCAACATCAAGGGGTTTGAATACTTTCTGAAGGCACTGTAGCTACACAAGCCTTATACAGGAGGCTGCTTGGACTTCTATAAGCCCGGCTCCTGATTGGAGCCTACAGTGTGGGCCAAATGGAATTCATGCAGTAGCCTACAATAGGCTAAACCACACGGAGTAGTTCATAGGCTACCCATGCAGGACAACATTCAAAGTTGAGAGTGAGACTAACTTGAATGCTACAAGCACTGACATTCTTCTCCCTGCCTGTCATCCCTTCCCCCAGTCGAAGCCTAATCTCTGCTCAATGAGTAAGGGTCTTCTAAGAAGGACAGTCCTAAATAGACTACAACTCAGGCTATTGCTAAACGTAGCCTAACATATCATGATATTTCATTGCATTTCCAACATATGAAAATAAATAAAAAATGTATTTCTCAGCACATGATAATAAACACACACAAATCTTGAGATGACCAGGTATTTAGAGGTTGCAGAGAAAACCCTGTGTTTTAGTAAGTTAGCCTTGTAACCATCTAGCCAATCTTGTGTGTATTCTTATTACAGTCAGTGTCAGATAAAACACTATTGTCGTTTTATATCCAAATGGAGCCAGATATGAGATTGAAGTTCATTCATAATCCCTAATGGGACCAATGAATTAATCACTTCGCACAGATGGGGCTTCAAACAAGGCCCACCAGGTTTGCCACATTACACATAAAAAACAGACTATATATATATCAAGCACAAAACCGAATAAACCTACCCAAACAGGCCGATGCGTTGATATTGTTTTTCTAACAATTAAAACTATGCATACGTAGTTAACCTATGCTGTGCATGAAAATGAATACCATTAGGTTGACCAGGCCCTATAGAATACTTTTGCAGGCACATTCAATATTGATCCACAAACACAATGGACGAAAGGGAAAACGTTATGTTGCCATAATTTAAAGTAAAATATGGACGTTTACATGGATGAATTATGTTTCGTCTCGTGCAAAACCTAAAACACTAACAGCTAGAGCATGTGAATACAAGTCTGCACAAAACGCTAACTAGCTCTTCCCAGCATTAAGGAGCCTTAACTAGCTAGCTAGCCAGCCAGCATTCAACTAGCAACTCGCTAACTAGCTTGGGAAAATTAGTGATGCTCGGGTATAATTCGAAAGTAAGGGAATTAACTAAATATCGGAAAATACGTATGATGTATATAGTTCACTAACTACTATCGTTGGAAGTTAAAACGGGGAGTAATTGTGTTTTTTATGTTCTGATGTGGCTAGCGCGAGCTAGCTACATTGTTGTACCTAACGTACACGCGCATCATCAGGCTGGAAGCTGGATGGAAGACTGCAAACCACTAGGATGGGTAGTTGGAAGGAAAAAAATGCTGACCTGGCAGAACTCCTGGCAGAAACGCAAAGAGGCCTCAGACAGTGATTCCGAGCTTTCTTTTAGCGTTGTGGTCAATTCCTGGAACCGTTCTCGGAGCCCTTCGATAGCTTTCCTTGTGTCATATTCCTTCTCTGTCTCTCCCCCCGCCATCTTCACAACAATCACGACCGCGTACGCACAGATGTTACGCTGCCAGACTTGCACACGCACGGACAGGGGGAGGGTAGAGACGACGATAAAAGCGCTACATCGGTGTCACCGGCATAAGCGTGCATGACCTTATATAAAAATAAGATAAACCAAAAATACATAATACATTACTTATTAATTGAAAGATTCAAATAAGATGTTGACAATGATGTTAATATGCCTACTAGATATAACCTAGACTACAAATTGCGCATTGCCCATCAGCCAAGACCTGTGGTGGTAATCGAATAATGTTCCCCACATGCAATCTAATACTACAAAGTTCTGAAGTATTTTAGTAAATATCATGCTTAAACCTACAGCTTGTTAGGCTACTTGAGGAAATATAAACTCATAGTATGGCCACTAGGACTACCTGAGGCTGTGTCATTATGCACATTTTATGTTGATCCATATGCTATTGAGTGTGGTGTAGTTTGGGAGAGGAACAATATTTTTATTTCTCGTAAAACCATAAACCATTGGTTTTACTCAAGGCATTAGTTTCTCAAAAAAGAAGCAGAGGAGAGATCATGTGTCAAAATAATATGCATGTTAAGGACATTTGAATAATTATTCAATTCATACAGTAAAGTCTTTTGTTGATCAACACAGTACAGGAATACAACTTTATATAATTGTGACCATTAGAGCACTATAAATATTCTCAGCAGACTATACCCTTTGGTGGATCACAATGATTTCCTAATATGAGATTTCCCTTGATGGACCAATGCAGTTGTTTTTATTGCAATATCACATAATTTCAGGGTAACAATTAAGTATCTTAATGTGATTGTTTTCAATTAAAATGGTCAAAAATAAACAAAAATAGCTTCTTAGCAAAGAGCAATTTCTCAAGCAAGAATTTGCTAGGACTGCCTGGGAGGGGTCTGAGTGGAAGGGGAACATTTTAAACTAGCTGTTATTGGCAGAGAAGTTTGGAACTCTCTTATTTGTCTATTAACTAATTTACCGTCTGGTGACATTACCAGGCAGGCCCAAATCCATCCCACCAAAACAGGCTGACATTTCAGGTGGTCTTTTCAAACACCTTACACTAAAAGGGCATTATCATAATTTTCAGTTTCACAGTATTATTCCAACCTCGTAGTGTGAAAACATATATAAAACACAGGAAAATCACATTTTTGACTGCACTGGGCTTTTAAAACACAAGGAACTTCAGGAATGAGTTAAAAAATATATAGTATCTGGTGCCAAGCTTTTACTTCTGCAAACAAGGAGATTTCCAGCCCTCACAGAGAGTTTATGACTTATGGTGATAACAAGTGCTGCAGTGACACTCTGTATGATTCGTCAGCTTGATGTTGTCGACCACCACCTGAGAAGAGAGAGAGAATCGAGAGACAGAGAGATGGTTTAAAAAACACACATTTGGTAAATTTGAGTTGATCTTAAATATTACGTTTAGATGTTATGTGATACTAGGAATGTCGTCATGTCAGATGGTCAAACTTTATTTAGATGAAGATATCAATCCCAACTCCTATACCGAAATAGCTAGTCATTCTTACCCTTTTCCCTTCTTTTGCAACGCAGCATGTGGCTTCAGAGGTGATGTTCTTTGGGACCAACATGGTTTTCTTGGACCGTAGTGGGGTTGGATAAGCTCTGGAGAAGCAACAGCCTGTACACTGATAGACAGGGGCGCTCGGGTTTGAGAAGACTTTGTTCTCCCTCAGTTTGCATTCCTCACAGCCCACTGTAAAGATAATAAAGACATAAATTAATAGAAAATCTATTGAACAGTCTGATCTGTAAACTTGATGCACCATGCAACACCAATGTGTTGTCTCTCTTCCTTGTAAGCACACACTTTTTGGGAGTAAGGAGGTCATGTACCAATTTATATTCTCTCTAATGACAACCTACTCCAAGAACAACTCACCGGTCATTTTGTTTCCAGAACATGTAGACCATTAATAAAAACAGTACTTTCAAAGTAATGTCACGTAAAACGTACTGTTTGTCATGTCGCTGTTTGGATAAGAGTCTGCGATATTCAGAAGTATGGACAGGATGAGGGACACTCCAGTTAATTTAAACAAGCACATCATAGTGGCGGGTGGCAATAACCTGACAAGAAAAATGAAGAAAACCATAGTTGAAAACTCATAAACACAAAAACAGCACAGTGAAACAATACAATGGAAACCCAATATATTGAGTGTAAAAAGCATTACCTGTTGAATGTGTCTCTTGGTGGAAGCCTGTTCAGCGTTCAGTGAAGAGCCTACTGCTCCCACTATTAACATTTATACTGCTGTCCCTCTGCCCATGTGCTCAACGGGGATTAAGTGAACCCCTCCAACCTTATCAGTGATCTCTGCGAGCCATTGACCACTTAGCTACCTGCCTCATAATCCTTGAAATGAAAAAAGGTACAGCACACGCGCGGTCACAAGTCAAAACACACTTCCATCCTTCCATCCTGACTCTGGATGGGAGCTTTTAATCCCTTAAACAGATGGGATGCTGTTACTAGATAACTGCTGTTATGTCTCAGAGGGCGAGGCAGGGTCATTGGTTCAGTAGTTTAACTTATGTTCATGGTCTTTTGCTTTGTAAATCATTAAATCTAAAGTAATTTTTAATACTTTGAATATCTGATTCCTCTTTCCATGCAGGATTGTAACCCCCAAAAAATAAGTAAATATATACACACAAAAGTGAAAGATTTGTCATGAAATAAATGGGGTTTCTTATATAAACCATGAGGACTAGTCCCTGGCCGAGCTTTGTAATCCTCTGGGACAGAGCTAACATGAATGCAAGCAATGAATACTGTATGTGAAATAATGAACATTGAATATTAAAGGGGCAATCTGTGATTGCGACATACATTTTTTAACTTTTATATTTGTGATAAACACTGAGTGTACAAAACATTAAGAACACCTTCCTAATATTGACCCCCCCTCTCAAACCCGTGTGCCCCTATCTACCAGTGTACAGGCTGCTGCTTCTCCAGAGCTTATCCAACCCCACTACGGTCCAAGAAAACCATGTTGGTCCCAAAGAACATCGCCTCTGAAGCCACATGCTGCGTTGCAAAAGAAGGGAAAAGGGTAAGACAATGATAAGCTATTTCGGTATAGGAGTTGGGATTGATATCTTCAGCTACATAAAGCTTGATCATCTCACATGACAACATTCCTAGTATCAAATAACATCTAAAGGTAATAATTCAACTGTTGTACCCCATCAGAACCCAAAATATAAGCTTGTTTTACTCCATTGTTTGTAAACAAAGTAATTGTAAACAAACCCTTTATAGTCTCAAAACATAGATATAACTATAATGTTGATATCATGGATGGTCAGTCCTTGCATCCATTGCTCTGTCTATGAATTTGAGTGTTTACACTTCTCCAGCCCCATCCTTCAGCTGTTTACCAAAAAAAGTGGTGGGGTGTCCGCTTTGTTATTGTTTAAACTGCTTTTTGCCCCTTTAAGATGCAGTACTATCTCTTCATGTTTCTGTTTACCGGTGTGTTTTTAAATCTCCCGGCCCTGGTTGCGTTGGAGACTAGACCTGGCAGATGTAACTCAATAAGCATTGAGGATAGCACATGAAATGCCTGAGATTTAAAGGCTCTTTTTAGCTTATGGCGCAATCATGTCATGACTCATAAATATTCTTTACTCCACTCTTACAGTAATTGTATTCTAGGATTCAGAATGTTAATTGGCTTCTTTAATACATTTTCTACAGCCAATGAACAATCAGCCCAGACACAGCCAAGAAAGCAGTCCTATTTGCGCTTGTTACATCGGAGCAGTTTCTTAAAAGCCTTTTTGAAGTCCTCATTGAAGCTGGTGTAGAGCAGGGGGTTGATGAGTGAGTTAACATATCCCAGCCACGTGAGGAAGTCCGACACCTATGCTGAGGCATGAAACACCTGGATGCCCACCAGCAACTCTTTAACAAAGAAAGGCAGCCAGCATAGGGTAAAAGCCCCCAGGATGAGGCCCAGTGTGCGGACAGCCTTCCTCTCTCTGGAGGCACAGATCTGGGTCCTCTCATCACAAGTCCCCCAGTTCCCCGCTACCTGGCTTGGGCCGGTGGGATCGTTGACTCTATTCAGCTCTGTGTTTAGCACGGGATCCGAGGTAGACAGCTCAGACGCACAGAGAGACGTTGGTGCGATGCGGCAGCTACTGAGGCATTTGTGGCTGCTAGCTCTCCACTTACACAGGCTCCCAGAGGAGCGCCGTTTGTGGTACAAGGTCCGGGCAGCAATGAAGATCCTGTAGTAGAGGATGAGAATGAGGGCCATGGGGATGTAGAAGGCCCCTAAGGTGGAGTAGATGGTGTAGCCAATGTGGTCATGCTCGATGATACACTTGGTGTAGTTACCAAAGTTGTCATCCCCGCTGTGCCTCCAGAACAGAGGCGGCACTGAGATGAGGATGGAGATGGTCCACACGATGGTGACCATGATGGCAGCGCGGCGCGGGGATCTCTTGCAGGCGTACTCCAGGGCGTTGGTGATGGCCCAGTGGCGGTCCAGGGCGATGGCAAATAGATGCAGGATGGAGCAGGTGCAGCAGATCATGTCCACGCTCAGCCACGCCTCACAGACTACACATCCCAACATCCACCTCTTTGTGGCGATGTAGAGGACGCTTAGGGGCATCACCAAGATGGCCACCAGGAAGTCAGTGACAGCCAAAGAACAGATCAGGTAGTTGGCGGGCATGTGGAGTTTTTTGGTGTTCATGATCGCAAGTATGACTGAAATGTTCAGTAAGGCAGTGATCAGGGTCACAATGCTGAGGAGGGTCACAACCAGCACCATATCATTCTCTGGTTTCATTTAAAAGCAGCCTGCAGTTTCTGACATGCAGTTTGTTTAAACTATCCATCATATATTCCTCTTTCTCTCATTAGCATACATTTGGCTGTGTCCCTAGTCCAATGCAGATCCTTTTCTCTCTCTTACTTCCATGCTTTCCCTTATTTGGAGCCAACTGTGAAGGGGAAAAAAATATATTTGGGGTTTATTATTTATTATTATTTTTTGTGTGAAAAAACATTGATTTGAGTAAGTTATGTATAACACAGTAAATTGAATAAGATACATGTTTAAGTTATTTGTACTCAAAATGTCACTTCTTCTCGATGAGTAGATCACTCAGACCTTTTTCCACACGGTGGCAGAACTGATCAGGGAATCTTTGAGCCAAGTAAATCAGTGAGCCAAATATTCAGTCATATTGGAGGCAGTTATGCTCAGCATCCTAACTCATTGCAGACCCATGACATCAATGTCAATACTCAGCATAAAGCCCTGAATGTAACAATTTTGCCCTCGTACTTCCGGCGCCGACAGAGATGGCCGCCTCGCTTCGCGTTCCTAGGAAACTATGCAGTTTTTTGTTTTTTTACGTGTTATTTCTTACACTAGTACCCCAGGTCATCTTAGGTTTCTTTACATACAGCCGACAAGAACTACTGAATATAAGATCAGCGTCAACTCACCATCAGTACGACCAAGAATATGTTTTTCGCGACGCGGATCCTGTGTTCTGCCTTACAACCAGTGTAACCGAGCGGATCACATGCAGCGACCAAAAAAAAAACGACTCAGAAAAAGAGGGAAACGAAGCGGTCTTCTGGTCAGACTCCGGAGACGGGAACATCGTGCACCACTCCCTAGCATTCTTCTTGCCAATGTCCAGTCTCTTGACAACAAGGTTGATGAAATCCGAGCAAGGGTAGCATTCCAGAGGGACATCAGAGACTGTAACGTTCTCTGCTTCACGGAAACATGGCTCACTGGAGAGACGCATCCGAAGCGGTGCAGCCAGCGGGTTTCTCCACGCATCGCGCCGACAGAAACAAACATCTTTCTGGTAAGAAGAGGGGCGGGGGCGTATGTCTTATGGCCAACGTGACATGGTGTGATGAAAGAAACATACAGGAACTCAAATCCTTCTGTTCACCTGATTTAGAATTCCTCACAATCAAATGTAGACCGCATTATCTACCAAGAGAATTCTCTTCGATTATAATCACAGCCGTATATATCCCCCAAGCAGACACATCGATGGCTCTGAACGAACTTTATTTAACTCTCTGCAAACTGGAAACGATTTATCCGGAGGCTGCATTCATTGTAGCTGGGGATTTTAACAAGGCTAATCTGAAAACAAGACTCCCTAAATTTTATCAGCATATCGATTGCGCAACCAGGGGTGGAAAGACCCTGGATCATTGTTACTCTAACTTCCGCGACGCATATAAGGCCCTGCCCCCCCCTTTCGGAAAAGCTGACCACGACTCCATTTTGTTGATCCCTGCCTACAGACAGAAACTAAAACAAGAAGCTCCCACGCTGAGGTCTGTCCAACGCTGGTCCGACCAAGCTGACTCCACACTCCAAGACTGCTTCCATCACGTGGACTGGGAGATGTTTCGTATTGCGTCAGACAACAACATTGACGAATACGCTGATACGGTGTGCGAGTTCATTAGAACGTGCGTTGAAGATGTCGTTCCCATAGCAACGATTAAAACATTCCCTAACCAGAAACCGTGGATTGATGGCAGCATTCGTGTGAAACTGAAGGCACGAACCACTGCTTTTAATCAGGGCAAGGTGTCTGGTAACATGGCTGAATACAAACAGTGCAGCTATTCCCTCCGCAAGGCTATCAAACAAGCTAAGCGCCAGTACAGAGACAAAGTAGAATCTCAATTCAACGGCTCAGACACAAGAGGTATGTGGCAGGGTCTACAGTCAATCACGGACTACAGGAAGAAACCCAGCCCAGTCACGGACCAGGATGTCTTGCTCCCAGGCAGACTAAATAACTTTTTGCCCGCTTTGAGGACAATACAGTGCCACTGACACGGCCTGCAACGGAAACATGCGGTCTCTCCTTCACTGCAGCCGAAGTGAGTAAGACATTTAAACGTGTTAACCCTCGCAAGGCTGCAGGCCCAGACGGCATCCCCAGCCGCGCCCTCAGAGCATGCGCAGACCAGCTGGCCGGTGTGTTTACGGACATATTCAATCAATCCCTATACCAGTCTGCTGTTCCCACATGCTTCAAGAGGGCCACCATTGTTCCTGTTCCCAAGAAAGCTAAGGTAACTGAGCTAAACGACTACCGCCCGTAGCACTCACATCCGTCATCATGAAGTGCTTTGAGAGACTAGTCAAGGACCATATCACCTCCACCCTACCTGACACCCTTGACCCACTCCAATTTGCTTACCGCCCAAATAGGTCCACAGACGATGCAATCTCAACCACACTGCACACTGCCCTAACCCATCTGGACAAGAGGAATACCTATGTGAGAATGCTGTTCATCGACTACAGCTCGGCATTCAACACCATAGTACCCTCCAAGCTCGTCATCAAGCTCGAGACCCTGGGTCTCGACCCCGCCCTGTGCAACTGGGTACTGGACTTCCTGACGGGCCGCCCCCAGGTGGTGAGGGTAGGCAACAACATCTCCTCCCCGCTGATCCTCAACACTGGGGCCCCACAAGGGTGAGTTCTGAGCCCTCTCCTGTACTCCCTGTTCACCCACGACTGCGTGGCCATGCACGCCTCCAACTCAATCATCAAGTTTGCGGACGATACAACAGTGGTAGGCTTGATTACCAACAACGACGAGACGGCCTACAGGGAGGAGGTGAGGGCCCTCGGAGTGTGGTGTCAGGAAAATAACCTCACACTCAACGTCAACAAAACTAAGGAGATGATTGTGGACTTCAGGAAACAGCAGAGGGAACACCCCCATCCACATCGATGGAACAGTAGTGGAGAGGGTAGCAAGTTTTAAGTTCCTCGGCATACACATCACAGACAAACTGAATTGGTCCACTCACACAGACAGCATCGTGAGGAAGGCGCAGCAGCGCCTCTTCAACCTCAGGAGGCTGAAGAAATTCGGCTTGTCACCAAAAGCACTCACAAACTTCTACAGATGCACAATCGAGAGCATCCTGGCGGGCTGTATCACCGCCTGGTATGGCAACTGCACCGCCCTCAACCGTAAGGCTCTCCAGAGGGTAGTGAGGTCTGCACAACGCATCACCGGGGGCAAACTACCTGCCCTCCAGGACACCTACACCACCCGATGCTACAGGAAGGCCATAAAGATCATCAAGGACATCAACCACCCGAGCCACTGCCTGTTCACCCCGCTGCCATCCAGAAGGCGAGGTCAGTACAGGTGCATCAAAGCTGGGACCGAGAGACTGAAAAACAGCTTCTATCTCAAGGCCATCAGACTGTTAAACAGCCACCACTAACATTGAGTGGCTACTGCCAACACACTGTCAATGACACTGACTCTACTCCAGCCACTTTAATCATGGGAATCGATGGGAAATGATGTAAATATATCACTAGCCACTTTAAACAATGCTACCTTATATAATGTTACTTACCCTACATTGTTCATCTCATATGCATACGTTGATACTGTACTCTATATCATCGACTGCATCCTTATGTAATACATGTATCACTAGCCACTTTAACTATGCCACTTGGTTTACATACTTATCTCATATGTATATACTGTACTCGATATCATCTACTGTATCTTGCCTATGCTGCTCTGTACCATCACTCATTCATATATCCTTATGTACATATTCTTTATCCCCTTACACTGTGTATGACAGTAGTTTTTTTTGGAATTGTTAGTTAGATTACTTGCTCGTTATTACTGCATTGTCGGAACTAGAAGCACAAGCATTTCGCTACACTCGCATTAACATCTGCTAACCATGTGTATGTGACAAATAAAATTTGATTTGATTTTGATTTGATTTGATTTGAACTCAATTTAGGAGTATGGGGAGCACACACAATTGTATTATTACGTACTAAGGAGCAGGAGTAGATGGCTGTTTTGCATACAGGGCTTTAAAAACCATGTTAAAAATAACACATTTCAGTCAGAGTGACACTTCCAAAGGTTTCAACTGTTGATACAAAAACAACAATTATGAAAAGACAATTGACAAACACGTCTAGCCTGATGTGTGTATCCATTGAGCAAGGGAAGCCTAATATGAACAATATTCAAATGGTTTTGTAATGCGATGCTACTGTCCGCAGAGAAGTCAGGCGCAGGAGAGCGGAAACTGATTTACAACGGTTGAGTTTAATAACCATAAACCACCGTCAATAGAATAATAATAATAAATGGGTCAAACAAAACCCGGTAAATACCAGCATACCATGCACAAGCACTACAACAAACAATTACTGACAAGGACATGGGGGGGGGACAAAGGGTTAAATACACAACATGTAATTGATGGAATTGGAACCAGGTGTGATGGAAAACAAGACAAAACCAATGGAAAATTAAAAGTGGATCGGTGATGGCTAGAAGGTCGGTGACTTCGACCGCCGAACGAACAAGGAGAGGGACCAACTTCGGCGGAAGTCGTGACAGGTTTCTTGTGCATATGCCACTTTCCCTTTCAAATAAAGAATTTATATCTGCCCTGTGCAATCAGTGTTCTTCAAATAATTGAATGGTGTCATAATTATGTAATGTCAGCTAGTAGCTCTTCAAGTTTAACCACCTTGTTGAGTGGAAATACCTGCCATTACATAGTGTGGCTTACACTATTGCTTTTCAACTACTTGGTCAAGGCAGCAGCTGAGCTGAGTTCGATTTTTTCATTTTGTAAGTGAATCCAAGCCGCTCTGTGCCATAACATCAATGGTCATACTGTGCCCCATACTCTGCAAACATTGTGTCCACAAGTGACTGACATGACTCATGCTAAAAAGATTGGTCATACAAGGTCATCACCCTTCATCACTTTGTCTACTGCTCAAACATACACATGCAGTTCACTCAGTCACTCCCGTTGATATATATTAAATATTTGTGCTGGGTGTTACTTGACTTTTCCTAAATTATTTTTCATTTGCACACATTGGACGTACAGGTGTTAAGACTTTAACTTAAAGTTCACATTTGTGGCATGCATGCCTTCTATTCTAGACATCGCAGCACCTGCACCACCTGTGCCATGGTGAAAGCTTGGGATCGTCTTGTTTGAGTTGGTCCTGATATTTCTCATTAAACTCAAGAACCTATATCGTAGAGGTTATTACTTACCATTTTTGCTTCTGGCAATTGCATAATGCATTCAAATATTAAATGAAGAAGATGAAGGAGCAAAATAAAAGCACAAAAACGAGAGCTGATCCCAAACCAACATACCGTAACAACATTAAAAAAATAGGCTACATATAAATGTTATATTTTATAATATGATAGTGGCATATAGCCTCATTATGATCAAATGAAACTATAAGGGGGGAAAAATCGTTATCTAATATGATATGCTACCAAATTGGGCAATATAAGTCAGGCTACCAATGTGGGCACATAGCCTACCTTCTGAATTGTTCAATCTTCCTGTATCCATTACAACAAATGTTGTGTGTTGGTGATGGGACTCTCAAATATGTCTGAAGTCGGCAGTATTAGTTGCTAGTGCGGCCGCACCCCGAGATATTCCTCATCTCAGGAGTAAGGACAGGTCAGACGGACATCCAACACTTCAGAGGAATGCACGAAATCGCAAGTGCAGGAGTTTGACACTGTCCAACTGCCGCGCGCACGCCAATGAGGAAGCATTTTTTTCCGAACAGACTAAGGGTAGGGCTCTCTGTCGCCTGGAGTACAGAATGTGACATTAGGCTACTCCATAGCGTGAGATGCTAGCAACATAGCCACGTGTGTGCGTTGGCGATGGATGGAACTTTCCCGCCATGCCATAAAAGTATGTGCATAATACAGTAGTAGCATTTGTGTTCATTTGTGCAACACATACATATGCATGACATTACTACTAATGAACATCAACTTCATGCAGATGAGCATCAATGATCACCCATTGGATATCGGCTATTGTCAGTGTTATAGTCAAAACAGGGGTTCCCAAACCTTTCCCCCCAGGGCCCCCTTTTTTTTTTTTACATTTGAGAAATTCACATTCACAAAATAACCAATTGGGGAGAAAAGGGGGTAAAAAGTACCAAAAAAATGAAGATTAACCAAGTCCAATTTCTTTGACTCCTTGACTTGAGAAGGTCTTAACTCAGCTTCTGAATGTCATGGAAATCAAGATGTTCCCCTGTGCATAAGAGTCATGTCTTCCTCTGGCATTTTACAGCGTGTTTAGCCTAAAGCATCTCGGATGTATGCAGCGTTTAAGATCGGTATAAACAATCTCAAACAATCTCTACAAAATCTCTATATTAAAATATAAATCTTTAATTGAACCCCTCAAATCAATGAAGATCCCGCCCCCTAGGTTGGAAATCCCTGAGTCAGAGAATCTACCCCTACAATATGCAGGTCATCCCAACCAATGCCCAAAATAATGTTGCTGAGTAAGGTAGCTGTCTGAGTCCAGTACACTATTGTATAAGTGTATAATGTAGCTCTTTTCCCATCTGTCACTGACCTAAATGGCATCCCTGAACTCATGCTTGCCAACATTCAGGCTCTTTCTTGATGCTTAATGTTCCATAATAGCTAGGAGACATAATCGGATACATTCTCTGATCCCTGAAAAGTGTGAGTTTCCAAAACATTTTCCCCTTAGTCAGCAGTTCATGGGCATGTTGGAAAGGATAGTGGGTCCAGTCCCAGATGGTATCCTTGATCTAAGGTACTTAGTCTGAATTTCCTCAGTAAGCATCCTGCTGTATAAATGAATATGGAGACCAGTAATGAGATATAAATTGTCCATGGATGAGTAGCCTACTTGTGTGGCTACTAATCCTACTTGTCTTTGCAATGTGGGTCTTAAGAGGATATTTGATGAATACAAATTATTTGCCCCCTTGATTAATAAGAGCAAAAAAGACTGCATAAAATAAATAATGCAAAATACATTTTATGCAAACAAAGGGGAAATTATATTATACTAACACAATTGCTCTAAGAAATACTTTTGATTTTATTTAAATTATACTTTTTTTCTCAAAAAGAAATGGGTCACAATTATTGGCACCCCTATTTTAAATACTCGGGCACCCTCCCCCTGCGAGGATCAAGGCACTGTGTCACGATCGTCGTAATGATTAGACCAAGGCGCAGCGTGCGTAGAGTTCCACATATTTAATATAAACTGAAACTCAGCAAAACAAAACAAACAAACGAAAGGAGAAGCTACTGGTGCACACAGGCAACTATCTGTAAACAAGATCCCACGAATAACAATGGGGAAATGGCTACCTAAATATGATCCTCAATCAGAGACAACGATAAACAGCTGCCTCTGATTGGGAACCATATCAGGCCACCATAGAAATACATTTCACCTAGATGACCCAACCAAGTCACTATCACGCCCCAACCAACACAGAGAATAAACAGCTTACTATGGTCAGGGCGTGACAGTACCCCCCCACCAACGGTGCGGACTCCGACTGCAAAACCTGACTCAATAGGGGAGGGTCCGGGTGGGCATCTATGATGGATGGCACAGGGCATCGGGGGCAGTTCCAGTGCGGAGCGCATCTCCGGAAGCTCCGGACCATGGGTCGTCGCTGGTGATACCGGACCGTGGATGTTCGTCGGAGGCTCCGGACCGTGGATCGTCAACAGAAGGAACCGGACCGTAGATCGTCGCAGGAGGCTCTGGACTGAGAACCCCTGCTGAAGGCTCTGAACTGCAGACCGTCGCTGGAGGCTCCGGACCGCAAACCCTCGCTGGAGGTTCCAGGCAGGAGGTTCCGGACTGTGGACCGTCTCAGGAGGTTCCGGAACGTGGACCGTCGTTGGAGGTTCCGGACTGGGAACCGTCGCCGAAAGCTCTGGACTGGGAACTGTCGCCGGAAGCTCTGGACTGTGGAGGCGCACTGGATACCTGATGTGTGGTGCTGGCACTGGTGGTACCGGGCTGGTAACACGCACCTCAGGGCGAGTGCGTGGAGGAGGCACAGGACGTATTGGACTGTGGAGGCGCACTGGAGACCTGATGCGTGGGACCAGTACAGGTGGCACTGGGCTGATGACACGCACCTCTGGGCGAGTGCGGGGAAGAGGAACAGGACGGACCTGACTGGGGACACGCACTTGAAGGAGAGTGCGAGGAGCAGGAGCAGGACACACCTGCCTGGGAAAGCGATCTTGAGGGAGTGTGCGAGGAGTTGGCACAGGACGCACTGGGTTGTGAAGGTACACTGGAGACCTGGTGTGTATAGCCGGCATCAATTGTTCCGGAACTTTAACACACGTTTCAGGACGAGTACGGGGAGCTGACTCAGGTGGCACCAAACTGACAACACGTTCCCTTATTCCAAATCCGTGCGTCCTCCACCAACTCAACAACTCCCCCATTTCTCTCTCCTCCGAATTCTCCTTCTTCTACCAGACTGGCTCTGGTTCACTCCTCGGTTCCGCCGACTGCTCCATGTGCCCCCCCAAAAAAAGATTATTGGGGTTTCTGTGGCCTACCTCCCCGACTTCGTCGCTGTCCCTCCTTCGCTGCTTCCGCCTGCTTCCATGGCAGGCTCTTCTCTCCTGCTATAATGTCGTCCCAAGTCCAGGATGTTCTCTCCCTAATCTCCTCCACAGACCAGGATGCCATTATCTCCCGGGCACGCTGCTTGGTCTGTTGTTGGTGGGATCTTCTGTCACGATCGTCGTAATGATTAGACCAAGGCGCAGCGTGTGTAGAGTTCCACATATTTCATATAAACCGAAACTCAGCAAAACAAAACAAGCACAAACGAAAAGTGAAGCTACTGGTGCACACAGGCAACTATCTGTAAACAAGATCCCACGAATAACAATGGGGAAATGGCTACCTAAATATGATCCCTAATCAGAGACAACGATAAACAGCTGCCTTTGATTTGGAACCATATTAGGCCACCATAGAAATACATTTCATCTTGATGACCCACCCAAGTCACTATCACGCCCCAACCAACACAGAGAATAAACAGCTTACTATGGTCAGGGTGTGACACACTGAGCCTTTTTCTAAAATGTTTTATGAGATTGGAGAACACATTGGGAGGGATCATAGACCATTCCTCCATACAGAATATTTCCAGATCCATAGGTTTTCAAGTCCGGAGACTGAGATGGCCATTTCAAAAAGCAGATTTTGTGGTCAATTAACCATTTCCTTGAGGAGTTTGATGTGTGCTTCGGTTTATTGTCTTGCTAGAAGATCCACTTGTGATCAAGTTTCAGACAACTGGCAGAAGCAACCAGGTTTTTGGCTAGGCATAGTTTATACATTTTGGACCTGACTATATGTGCATTTTCAGAGTCCTTAGGCAGGAAAAGTGTAAGAACACTATCATCTCTCGTTCTCTCATATACACTACATGACCAAAGTTATGTGGACAACTGCTCGTCGAACATCTCAATCCAAAATCATGGGCATTAATATGGAGTTTGTCCCTCTGCTGCTATAACAGCCTCCACTCTTCTGGGAAAGCTTTCCACTAGATGTTGGAACATTGCTTCCATTCAGCCACAAGAGCATTAGTGAGGTTGGGCACTGATGTTGGGCGATTAGGTCTGGCTCACAGTCTGTGTTCCAATTCATCCCAAAGGTGTTCGAAGGGGTTGAGGTCAGGGCTCTGTGCAGGTCATTCAAGTCTTTCCACACTGATCTCAACAAACTATTTCTGTATGGACCTCGCTTTGGGCACGGGAGCATTGTCATGCTGAAACAGGAAATTGCCTTCCCCAAACTGTTGCCACAAAGTTGGAAGCACAGAATCGTCTAGAACAGTGGTTCCCAAATGTTTTATTGTCCCGTACCCCTTCAAACATTCAACCTTTAGCTGGTTACCCCCTCTAGCACCAGGGTCAGCGCAATCTCAAATTTAGTTTTTTTGCCATCATTGTAAGCCTGCCACACACCCTATACGATATATTTATTAAACATAAGAATGAGTGTGAGTTTTTGTCACAACCCGGCTCATGGGAAGTGACAAAAAGCTCTTATAGGACCAGGGCACAAATAATAATATAGTAATAATCAATAATTTTGCTCGTAATCTAACCATCTTACATAGAAAACCTTATTTGTTCATCGAAAATTGTGAATAACTTGCCACAGGTTAATGAGAAGGGTGTGCTTGAAAGGATGCACGTAACTCTGCAATGTAGGGTTGTATTGGAGAGAATCTCAGTCTTAAATAATTTTCCACACACAGTCTGTGCCAGTATTTAGTTTTCATACTAGTGAGAGCCGAGAATCCACTCTCACATAGGTACGTGGTTGTAAAGGGCATCAGTGTCTTGACAGCGTGATTTGGCAAGGCAAGAAACTCTGAGCGCAGCCCAATCCAGAAATCTGGCAGTGGCTTCTGATTAAATTAAATTTTCACAGAACCGCTTGTTGCAATTTCAATGAGGCACTCTTGTTCAGATATCGGTAAATGGACTGGAGACAGGGCATGAAAGGGATAACGAATCCAGTTGTTTGTGTCGTCCGTTTCGGGAAAGTACCTGCGGAATTGCGCACCCAGCTCACTCAGGTGCTTCGATATATCACATTTGACATTGTCCGTAAACTTGAGTTCATTTGCACACAAAAAATAATACAATGATGAAAATACCTGTGTGTTGTCCTTGTTAATGGAGACAGAGAAGAGCTCCAACTTCTTTATCATAGCCTCAATTTTGTCCCGCACATTGAATATCAACTCAGCAAAAAAAGAATCGTCCTCTCTCTGCCAACTGCGTTTATTTTCAGAAAACTTAACATGTGTAAATATTTGTATGAACATAACAAGATTCATCAACTGAGACATAAACTGAACAAGATCCACAGACATGTGACTAACAGAAATTGAATAATGTGTCCCTGACCATAGGGGGGGTGTCAAAATCAAAAGTAACAGTCAGTATCTGGTGTGGTCACCAGCTGCATTAAGTACTGCAGTGCATCACCTCCTCATGGACTGCACCAGATTTGCCAGTTCTTGCTGTGAGATGTTACCCCATTCTCCCACCAAGGCACCTGCAAGTTCCGGGACATTTCTTGGGGGGAATGGCCCTAGCCCTCACCCTTCGATCCAACAGGTCCTAGACGTGCTCAATGGGATTGAGATCCGGGCTCTTCGCTGGCCATGGCAGAATACTGACATTCCTGTCTTGCAGGAAATCACGCACAGAAGGAGTAGTACGGCTAGTGGCATTGTCAAGCTGGAGGGTCATGTCAGGATGAGCCTGCAGGAAGGGTACCACATGAGGGAGGTCTTCCCTGTAAAGCACAGCGTTGAGATTGCCTGCAATGACAACTTGCTCAGTCCGATGATGCTGTGACACACTGCCCCAGACCATGACGGACCCTCCACCTCCAAATCGATCCCGCTCCAGAGTACAGGCCTCGGTGTAACGCTCATTCCTTCGACGATAAACGCGAATCCGACCATTGCCCCTGGTGAGACAAACCCGCGACTCGTCAGTGAAGAACACTTTTTGCCAGTCCCGTCTGGTCCAGCGACGGTGAGGACCTGCCTTACAACAGGCCTACAAGCCCCCAGTCCAGCCTCTCTCAGCCTATTGCGGACAGTCTGAGCACTGATGGAGGAATTGTGCGTTCCTGGTGTAACTCGGGCAGTTGTTGTTGCCATCCTGTACCTGTCCCGCAGGTGTGATGTTCGGATGTACCGATCCTGTGCAGGTGATGTTAAACGTGGTCTGCCACTGTGAGGACGAGCTTTCCGTCCTGTCTCCCTGTAGCACTGTCTTAGACGTCTCACAGTACAGACATTGCAATTTATTGCCCTGGCCACATCTGTAGTCCTCATGCCTCCTTGCAGCATGCCTAAAGCATGTTCTTGCAGATGAGCAGGGACCCTGGGCATCTTTCTTTTGGTGTTTTGCAGAGTCAGTTGAAAGGCCTCTTTAGTGTCCTAAGTTTTCATAACTTTGATCTTAATTGCCCACCGTCTGTAAGCTTAGTGTCTTAACGACCGTTCCACAGGTGTATGTTCATTAATTATTTATAGTTCATTGAACAAGCATGGGAAACAGTGTTTAAACCCTTTACAATGAAGATCTGTGAAGTTATTAGGATTTTTACGAATTATCTTTGAAAGACAGGGGCCTGAAAAAGGATGTTTGTTTTTTTGCTGAGCTTATTTACTTTTATAGTAATTCTTCTTAATTTAAACTCTTGAGATGTCTGTTAAGAAGTTAAATATCAGCTCTTTATGACAGAATGTTAAAATTAAGGTTAAATAAATTGTTATTTTTGACAATATTCATAGAATGATCCAGTTCTATAAAGCACTGAATGAAAATACGTATTGGCAAACTGACTGAATAGAGATCTTGACAACGCTGTCTGCTTTCATGTCATAAACACTTACTAATTGTGATGCATGATGAACATTACAAAACCCTGTCTCTCTGCATCACCGTGCCGTGGTGAATCCTGCCCCTTCCGAAGGTATTCGCCAAGGCCTCTTTCATTGACTTCAGAGTAGGTTTCCAGGCCTTCGGCTGCATAGCGTGTCCATGTACTTGCACTTGCTCGATTGAGGCTGTCAGTGTGAGGGAAATAGCTACCCTCTCTAATTTTATACCACCTCCAGCCACAGAGTAGAGGGCTCAGGCGTGAAATATCATACATTAAACTGTTTCAACAGCCCTTGGCCTAAAATTCCATACTCATCGTTGTGGATGATGATGAGTAGAGTTGTGGTTAATTCAATTAAGGGAAGATTTTGTCACCTATATCAATCACAGCTATCACTCAGCTCAATGATAGTGTCTACTCCTGTTTCACCCCATTGGGTCTGAATGAAATTAGTAATTAAATGCATGGATTATTACTTTTTTCAGAAGTCATGGACAAGGAATTATCTATATCCTATAATTGTGGATGTTGGCACGACCATGCATATTTTATGTAGCCTAACCAAGGTGTTACTTCAACTTTGTTGCTTGATAATGTTGCGATTTGAGAAGGACACAAAGAAGTCCCAATTTACAGGGACAGCAATGCTTAGATGAATTTGGTTTGGCTTTGTTCTGTCGAATACATGGGTCCCTACATCCCAAATGTAATCCAGAAAGTCTAAGCATTGGTGGAGATGACACAGCATGCAGTTAGGAGGCCCATCATTCTGCCAGTACATTAAGAGCCACTTCAGATAAAGAAGAGAATATGCTTCCCTTGACAGGAACAGCCTGTTCTCCTGATGAAATCCAGTTTGAGTTATGTTCGTACCTCAACGTCAGGTGCCATTAATAGTGGATGGCAGTTGGCCATTACATCAACCATTACATTAACATCAAAGTTCCAAGACCTTTTCATTCGAAGGTCACCTAGGAAGAAATTTGTAGGTCAGTGTGATTACCCAAGTGCCCCCGGGACTGGCCATCAGCAAGGGTAAACGTTTGTTTCTGACATGGAGACAACAGCACTGCCTCTGGCTCCCAGACTTCCAAAGACTTTCTTGGATCAGTGAGGAGGTACTGCCAGTATAAATCAGGAGAGGTTCTGTCATCTCTCAACTTTATATGCTGACTTGTAGGCAAAGCTCTTTGAATTGCTGGAGCTAAACTCTGATGTCCTTCGATCGCCTTTAGAGGTCTTCTTTTAAGAGTTGTTCTTTGCATCATTGATCTTGGTCCAGTGTTCTTTCACGTTAGATAAATTATGTTCCATCATGTTCCCAGTCTATCAGCTCTGTAATGTAAATATCCCCACTGTGCCTCAGAAGGCAGCAGACATCTTGGGGTTGGCAATTCAATTCAATTCACATTATTATAATCTTATACACCAAACATTAGTTAGTTAGTTCCTAGCCAAATAGCCACATGACTAAAAAAAATATTTTATCAGCAAGGCTTTTAAACTTCTCAATATTGGCCTACGTTGGGTCCAGGCATTCATTGAGTTTGTATTCACCTAGATCTCACCTATTTCCTCAATAAGTTTGTTTGAAAGGAACAGAATTTCAAAGGAGTTTCACATTACTGGAATGCATAAAATGTGATTGGACTAAGGTTTTGTGTAATGTATTCATCATGAAGCCACGTCATGAAACAGAATCAGTGGTTATGATCAGCCTCAGCTTTGTATGTGTTATGTTATTCCACCACTAAATTAATTTAGTGATGACTAGCCCTGACAAGAGCTCAAAATCATGTGGGCTGTAGTGACTTCCCACTGGGCACACACTGGTTGAATCAACGTTGTTTCCACATCATTTTGACGTTGAAACAATGTGCAATAGACTTTAAATTGACGTCTATAACCAGTGGGTTGAGACTGTAGTTAGACCTAACCCCTAGTCCCATATAATTTAGAGGTAATTTGTATCACAGAAAGACATAAAACATTAATGTCAACAATATGTTAATATGACTCAATACTTGGATCAATTTATGATGTGTCATGCAGCTTCAGGCCCAAATATGGCCTGGATGGTACAGTATCTTCGGGCTGTCCTTCAATGTACTTTCTCAGTTTATTATTTCATTTATTTATTTCACCTTTATTTAACCAGGTAGGCAAGTTGAGAACAAGTTCTCATTTACAATTGCGACCTGGCCAAGATAAGCAAAGCAGTTCGACACGTACAACAACACAGAGTTACACATGGAGTAAAACAAACATACAGTCAATAATACAGTAGAAAAATAAGTCTATATACAATGTGAGCAAGTGAGGTGAGATAAAGGAGGTAAAGGCAAAAAAAGGCCATGGTGGTGAAGTAAATACAATATACACTGCTCAAAAAAATAAAGGGAACACTAAAATAATACATCCTAGATCTGAATGAATTAAATATTCTTATTAAATACTTTTTTCTTTACATAGTTGAATGTGCTGACAACACAATCACACAAAAATGATCAATGGAAATCAAATGTATCAACCCATGGAGGTCTGGATTTGGAGTCACACTCAAAATTCAAGTGGAAAACCACACTACAGGCTGATTCAACTTTGATGTAATGTCCTTAAAACAAGTCAAAATGAGGCTCAGTAGTGTGTGTGGCCTCCACGTGCCTGTATATGACCTCCCTACAATGCCTGGGCATGCTCCTGATGAGGTGGCGGATGGTCTCCTGAGGGATCTCCTCCCAGACCTGGACTAAAGCATCCGCCAACTCCTGGACAGTCTGGCAGGCCAGTCCATAGCATCAATGCCTTCCTCTTGCAGGAACTGCTGACACACTCCAGCCACATGAGGTCTAGCATTGTCTTGCATTAGGAGGAATCCAGGGCCAACCGCACCAGCATTGTCTCACAAGGGATCTGAGGATCTCATCTCGGTACCTAATGGCAGTCAGGCTACCTCTGGCGAGCACATGGAGGGCTGTGCGCCCCCCCAAAGAAATGCCACCCCACACCATGACTGACCCACTGCCAAACCGGTCATGCTGGAGGATGTTGCAGGCAGCAGAACGTTCTCCATGGCGTCTCCAGACTCTGTCACGTCTGTCACATGTGCTCAGTGTGAACCTGCTTTCATCTGTGAAGAGCACAGGGCGCCAGTGGCGAATTTGCCAATCTTGGTGTTCTCTGGCAAATGCCAAACATCCTGCACGGTGTTGGGCTGTAAGCACAACCCCCACCTGTGGACGTCGGGCCCTCATACCACCCTCATGGAGTCTGTTTCTGACCGTTTGAGCAGACACATGCACAATTGTGGCCTGCTGGAGGTCATTTTACAGGGCTCTGGCAGTGCTCCTCCTGCTCCTCCTTGCACAAAGGCGGAGGTAGCGTTCCTGCTGCTGGGTTGTTGCCCTCCTACGGCCTCCTCCACGTCTCCTGATGTACTGGCCTGTCTCCTGGTAGCACCTCCATGCTCTGGACACTAAGCTGACAGACACAGCAAACCTTCTTGCCACAGCTCGCATTGATGTGCCATCCTGGATGAGCTGCACTACCTGAGCCACTTGTGTGGGTTGTAGACTCCGTCTCATGCTACCACTAGAGTGAAAGCACCGCCAGCATTCAAAAGTGACCAAAACATCAGCCAGGAAGCATAGGAGCTGAGAAGTGGTCTGTGGTCACCACCTGCAGAACCACTCCTTTATTGGGGGTGTCTTGCTAATTGACTGTAAATTCCACCTGTTGTCTATTCCATTTGCACAACAGCATGTGAAATTTATTGTCAATCAGTGTTGCTTCCTAAGTGGACAGTTTGATTTCACAGAAGTGTGATTGACTTGGAGTTACATTGTGTTGTTTAAGTGTTCCCTTTATTTTTTTGAGCAGTGTAGCAAGTAAAACACTGGAATGGTTGATTTGCAGTGGAAGAATGTGCAAAGTAGAGATAGAAATAATGGGGTGCAAAGGAGCAAAATAAATAAATAAATACAGTTGGGAAAGAGGTAGTTGTTTGGGCTAAATTATAGATGGGCTGTGTACAGCTGCAGTAATCTGTGAGCTGCTCTGACAGCTGGTGCTTAAAGCTAGTGAGGGAGATAAGTGTTTCCAGTTTCAGAGATTTTTGTAGTTCGTTCCAGTCATCAGCAGCAGAGAACTGGAAGGAGAGGCGGCCAAAGGAAGAATTGGTTTTGGGGGTGACCAGAGAGATATACCTGCTGGAGCGAGTGCTACAGGTGGGTGCTGCTATGGTGACCAGCGAGCTGAGATAAGGGGGGACTTTACCTAGCAGGGTCTTGTAGATGTATTATTCTTATTGGTTGGTAGAAAAACTGTTAATGCATAGCACATACAGTACATTACTCAATTGGCCAAAAAGCTGGAGTAATGCATAGCCCTCTCGTGGACAATAGTTACCTTTAGTGTCTATTCATGAAGGTATCTTCTGTCTGGAAGAGTTTTGTTAAGAGTCCCTACGCGCATTCTGAGCATTAACACGCAACGCTTACGCTTGCGGTGCGGTTTTGGAAACACAAGGAACATATCTTTCATATCACTGAGAAATATATATTTTTTAGACTAAAAGTTCAATTACTACACACCTTTATAGAGTTAGGGTTAGTTTTCCTTCACTGCCATATCTCCATGTTACAGCGCTTGTTTACGGAAGACAGAGGCGACCACCTGTGCTAATGAGCTATCTAACGTGCTTGAACACCTGTGTGTAAGCGTAGTTCCTTGGCTGGAGGCACACAGCCATATGCAGGGCCGGCTCTAGCCTTTTGGGGGCCCTAAGCGAGATTTGGTTGGATGGATCTGTGCAAACCTGCTACAATAAATGTATATTTTTATTTGAAAGATTCTTTCTCGCTGTTATGAAAAATAAGTTACATGTTTCAAAAGCCGTATCGCAAGCAATGATTATTGACGTTTCTAAATGTTAAAACAGAGCATTGGGATCGTAGTTCACATGATCCCAACGGTAAACTGTGCTTATAGCTGAGAACCTTTGGGATGAAGCAGAATGCCTTGTTAATGCCTTGGGTTCTCGAGAGCAAGAGTAATGCACTGCCTTGGGTTCTCGAGAGCTAGAGTAATGCATATCAGAGCCAACACGCTCATTACACATAATAGAGCTGACAACTTTCAAGGAACTCTTTGACTTTCATGCTACTTATTATGTTTTTTAATCTAATGTAAAAGATCAAAGGGGACTTGAACAGAAACTAAAAGAACTAAAGTCCTTCTGCCAAATCATCATTTAAATTTCAAATGCACAGCCTAAACTGTAAGATGAGGAGAGTAATGATTAATGATATAGCAAGCCCATAGCATAGGGGGAAAACATATTAATCAAATCTATTTATCCTACAATACTTGAAAATAGTTAATCACTTACTTTCTCTACACAAATGACTTGTTCATAGTAGTGATGGGGGGCAAAATCGATATTTTTCACGATATATTGTATCGTATCGTTTATACAATATCGGAATATTAGTTTTGCGCTAGTTTGCTGTACCTGCACCAAAACTCCAGTATTTTCCCTTCATACGCTATATATACAAAAGTATGTAGACACCCCTTCAAATTAGTGGATTCGGCTATTTCAGCCACACCAGTTGCTAACCGGTGTATAAAATCGAGCACACAGCCATGCAATCTCCATAAACAAACATTGGCAGTAGAATGGCCTTACTGAAGATCTCCGTGACTTTCAACGTGGCACTGTCATGGGATGCCACCTTTCCAACAAGTCAGTTCATCAAATTTCTGCCCTACTAGAGCTGCCCCAGTCAACTGTAAGTGCTGTTATTGTGAAGTGGAAATATCTAGGAGAAACAACGACTCAGCCGCAAAGTGGTAGGCCACAAAAGCTCACAGAACGGGACGTCTGAGGCACGTAGAGCTTAAAATTAGTCTGTCCTCGGTGGCAACACTCATTACCGACTTCCAAACTGCCTCTGGATGCAATGTCAGCACAATAACTGTTTCTCAGGAGCTTCGTGAAATAGGTTTCCATGGCCGAGCAGCCGCACACAAGTCTAAGATCAACATGCGCAATGCCATGCGTACGCTGGAGTGGTGTAATGCTCACCTCCATTGGACTCTGGAGCAATGGAAACATTCTCTGGAGTGATGAATCACGCTTCACCATCTGGCAATCCCACGGCCGAATCTGAGTTTGGCGTATTGCCAGAAGAATGCTACCTGCCCGACTGCATAGTGCCAACTGTAAAGTTTGGTGGATGAGGAATATTGGTCTGGGGCTGTTTTTCATTGTTTGGTCTAGGCCCCTTAGTTCCAGTGAAGGGAAATCTTAACGCTACAGCATACAATAACATTCTAGACATTTCTGTGCTTCCAACTTTGTGGTAACAGTTTGGGGAAGGCCCTTTCCTGTTTCAGCATGACAATTCCCCTGTGCACAAAGTGAGGTCACTACTGAAATGATTTGTTGAGATCGATGTGGAAGAACTTGACTGACCTGCAAAGAGCCCTGACCTCAACCTTTGGGATGAATTGGAACACTGACTAATGGCGCAACATCAGTGCCCGACCTCACTAATGCTCTGCGGCTGAATGGAAGCATCAATGTTCCAACATCTAGTGGAAAGCCTTCCCAGAAGAGTGGAGGCTGTTATAGCAACAAAGAATGTACCAACTCCATATTAATGTCCATGACTTTGGAATGAGATGTTCGGCGAGCAGGTGCCCACATATTTTTGGTCATGTAGTGTAGCTTGTTCTCCATCTTCTTTTTAAACAGGGAGACAAATTATTTTCAGCCCTTTTATTTCCATGACTGATCAAAACCCGTTTTCGCATGTCTCTTTGTCGTCCGTCTGCAGCAGACATATCGTGAGCAATATGTTTGGAACATCGAATCGTAAATATCACAGTATCGAATCTCAACCCATAAGAATCGTGATAATTGCAATACATATCCTATTGGTATCGTGAGAATATCGTATAGTGAGATCTCTGGCAATTCTCAGCCCTAATTCGTAGGTACCATCCTAAACTGTCCAAACAGTCATACTTTTAGCTTGTCATACACAATATAAACAGTTCGTAAATGACAAAACTCAACAGCTGATGGAGAATTGTGTACTTTTGTAATTGAATAACAATGCTGCAGTTGTTAATAATTAGTGTAACTAATGCTTTGTAATAACTAGAGTATAAAACAATGTTATACCTACGGTAGTACAAACTTATGCTTAGCTCTATCTGTGCAAGGATTCCCATTCCAGAGGGACGGTGGAAAGCAAACCCTAGGAGATATGGAGAGTTTTCGGATATGACTGCTGTAGAGTCAGGTCACCAAGCTCAGCTTTACCTGTCGATAAAGCACTGCGGTGTGGGGGCATATAGTGGGCCTATGTGCAAATTTATGAAGCTCAGAAAGTCCTTCCAACCACCCCTTCCAGCAACGGAAATTGATTATGAGTGTGACATATTCAGAAAAAATGGCATATTTTACAATGACGGCTCCTTTATCCATAAGGCTTCTGTCTGCCAAGTGAATAAATTAGGTACAAACCTATCATTAGGGTCCTGTCTTCCTCAAATGGTGATCCTAGAGCTCATGAATGACAGGGGCACAGCATAATGACATTGGTCATGCCCTTTGCTCATGCTCCATAGCTTATGAATGAGGAAAGGTCATGCTCAAATTGCTCTGGTAAAATATGAAACTCTGGGCATTCGAGCCAACTCCTCATAGCAACAGTAAGTGATAAGATTGTGGTGGAGTATCATGCAATCTTGATAGGATAGAGGCTAGAGGATAAAAATTTGATAAAGCCAAGCATTAGCCTTACTGAGAAAAGGTCTGTCGGAGGAGTGAAAAGCATAAATCCAGCATGTGCTCACAAGTGCCAGTTTAGCAGTTTTTTTTAATATATATTTTTTTTAGAACCAATGACTATCAAAGCTGTTCATCAGCAAATCCTCATCTACTCAAACTATACTGGGTTTTGTGAACACTGTATAGGCCTGGTTGTTTGTTTTGTTGAAGTTCTTTGTTCACATCATAAGTGTGTGAAACAAGCCAATGAAGAGGGTGACACGCTGTGGTGGAAAAAGGCATTTTCAAGGGTGTTTCTTTACTACGGCTCTCTCTCAACCAATTATGATTTCAACTCACTAGAAGCAGGGTCATATTCATTATAGGCACCAAACTGAAGAAAACAGACTGAACTTGTCCAATAAGAAACAGGTGTTTTCCGTTTTGCTACGTTTTCAGTGTGCACTAGTGATTAAAACCCATGCTGATTTACCAGGACAGTTTGACTGAGAGAACAATACCGGCCTCTACGCCTCAGGGGTTTGCACAAATCAGTGTGCCTGATTGTTCTTCTAAAATATTCAGTGGAATTCAATAGAATCTGAACTGTGTAAAAACATAACTGAGACACTATTTGAGACACTAGTTATGTCTAAAAAATGGTAATAAAGTTAGCCATCACAATGGTCTCAAGAACAGCCAACCAGTTTATAAAATATTTGAAAAGGGTTAAGGTTTATTAAATGTAAAATCTGGCATTTCAGGAATAGTTTCACATTTTAATTCAAGAACTGTACAGTTCCACAATTTAAATTTCATTGGATATTTTTCAATTCCAAAACTTCCCGAATGGACCCAAAACATAAAACGACTGATATACTGTTAACAAATATTTAGAATTCTAACAATACTTTAGGCTAAGGTGCTGAACATTGTTATGATAGCCTATTGTTCAAAAGCTTTACAGAAATGTTGAGTTTTAATCCTCGCCTCTCTCTTGTCATTCAAGCCATTTAATGCAAAATCAGAGGCAAAATATCACTGTAGCACTACATACAAATCATTTCCCAATCTACTGTAGAGTAAAGGCATAGAAGGCAAGCCCGTGCATGGGTGTCTAAGAAACCCCATTGACGAGACAAAACTCGCAGCGTGAACGTGGCAGCCATTTTACATCCTCAAGAGTGAATGAGTGGAGCCGAACTAGTGCCGGGAGTTGTACACTTTTCCTCTTGTAATTATCAAAATTTCCTTCCGAAATAATCAACACCATACAAGTTGGTGATCCATCGGCAGGTATGATGAATACTACTAACTGGTCACGTGATCATAGCACAATTTATAGCTAAAGTAGTTGAGCGTGTGGTGTTTCAAACAATGTGGAAACGGGTGGTTGGGACGGGTTCTCCAGACCGGCTTTTTGAAAATGGACTCTCCCTATGTGGCGGCACGTTGACAAACCACGAAGCTAGCTAGTTACCATACTACAAGGCCTCTCTCTGCTCCACATATGGACATGTCGAGCCGAATTAAGTCAACCATCAAACTACATATGAGCTTTCGCGGTTTTAATGGTGTCGCTAGTTAACTCAGCCAAGTGGAATAATTATGCTACATCATGAATGACTTGATCGTTGTCACTACCCAACTGAACCAGCCAACCAGGGAGCTAACCTCTGAGCGTGTAAACTTCGAGATAATTGCCTTTGTCAGATAGTTTTGATTCAACTCGCGAACTAACGTTAGTTTAGCGTAACCAATTTGGCTAGCAAAACATTTGGTCGTCACTCCGCTAACGCTGCCTAGCTAGTATGGATAACTAGCTAGGTTTGTTATTGTGACTTGACAGGGTTGGAGGACCGTGATTATTGAACTTGGCGTGCTATTATTTAGCTGGCTGCTGGGTAGCTAACGTTATGGATAACGCAGCTAGGTGACGTTGGCTAACAATGTCTGAACACTTGTGGTTATAGCTAGCTAAATTATTAAGTTAAATATGAAAACGTAACGATGTTGCTTGTCAGGTTTAGCTAGAGAATTGGGTAAACGTTAGCTAGTTCGCAAACGTTACGTTAGTTGGCTGCAATTAATACTTTTTGCATGAGAACAAACTGAAATGGCTTCGCGTTAGACTGCTTCCTTTACCCTAACTAGCCAAATTTGCTATCAGTGGTTTGCGACACGTTATCAAAATGTTTAATTAGATAGATGTAACGTTAGTCTGCCACACCATGTAATTTGCTCCTGCACAAATGCTTGCGGATTGCCTTATTAGTTACCGGAAACGGGTGGCTTAGAAACTCTGTCGCGGTACTCTACCGAAGGAACACGTGTATCAGCTAGCTAGTTAGTGCTGAAGTCTGCAATCAGTAGGCTAATTTATAATTTAGCAATCAGGCCATGCCATTGTACGCAGCGGGAGATTAACGTAATGTTAGCAGCCATAGTGTTGTGCCAAGTTGTTATTCTAACACAGTCAAAGGCGGGAAATGTGTCATTACGTGTACACATTTCACCATGTAGCCTATGCTAACTCTCCTCATACATTGCACATGCAAACGAAAATAAGTATACGGTATGCAGTTATCATACATAGCAATTTATACTTTTATTGGGTGTCAGCATTTTCAAAATTGATACAGACATGTAAATTTCAATATCGTAATTGAAATGTGACCTGATTCCACTCTTAATGGACCACATGAACCCACATGTGTGCCTGTTGCACATGACACCTCCCCCCAAAAAAGCTATCAACAGTCTTGCACTTGAACCAGGATTAATTTGGCTCATTGCATTTGCACAGATTTCTGGAGACATGGCCACAGAACATATTAATGGAAATGGTCCAGAAGAACCAATGGACACCACTGCTGCAGTTACCCATTCTGAACACTTCCAGACTTTATTAGAAGCTGGTTTACCACAGAAAGTTGCTGAAAAACTAGATGAAATTTACATAGCAGGTAAGGCACATTGAATATCCAGCATATTCGTACACAAATTATACTTTTGCTATTGCATGTGCTGTCATATTTTACATTAACTTTGAATGTGGGAATTGGGATCCTCAAGCAACTTTTTGTGGTTTCCTACCAAAATGGGTACTGCAGTGTAATGGACAAAAGAGAATTCATACACCACCAATATCGATGTGAAATAAATGTTTTGGGTACATGTCCATTGTCTTAAAGGTATATCTGGGCAGAGCACTGGTGTCATGGACACTTTGTGTTCTCAATAATTAAAGTGTAGCAGCACAGATGAGCAAAGAGTTAGGCCACAGTTCAGCAGAGGTCTCTGGAAAGTCTCAGGCAGAGTGCAGCCAGATGGGCACATGCAGCAACAATGGCAGCAGCTGTCGGTGGCTGGGACAGGTGATGGGCCCTCCAAGAGCAGAATGTGCACAAGCTCATTAGGGGCGTACAGTGCACAGGACTGCCATATCAAGTTAAAACATCATGTCTGTTGTGATGAGTTCTGCAGAGGTTGAAGAAAGTGCTTTTACTCAATGCACTTTGTCCATTTTAAAATATCGGTCTCCTGAGATGGTTCCTTTTCTCTGATTTATGTTATGCAAATTATTCAAATTTAAGCAATCCCTAAAGAAGTCACAGAAATAAATTAACTTTGATACCCCCAAACATGCATTGTGGCTAGACCCGTTTGAAAAGATGTCATCCCGTAGTTCTGTTCCTGCTAGTAACCAATGTTTTTTTGATGTCCCTCAGGTTTGGTATCGCACAGTGACCTAGATGATAGAGCGATTGAGGCTCTGAAAGAGTTCAACGAAGAAGGTGCTCTGCAAGTTCTGTTGCAGTTCAAGGACAGCGACCTCTCACATGTTCAGGTATGTATGGCGAGGGATGGTGGATTGATTGCATATGGGATCACGTCTTGAAATCAAATGCTACCATTTCGCCCTCTAAAGTGTACCGATTTTTCTTTCATCGACAGAACAAAAGTGCCTTTCTTTGTGGAGTTATGAAGACATATAGACAGAGGGAGAAACAGGGTACCAAAGTCTCAGACTCCAATAAAGGACCAGATGAGGCCAAAATCAAAGTATGGTTTTAACGAACATTCTTGAAGTGATAATGGAAACATGTCATCATTATCATATACTGTGCAGTTGTTCTCTGGAAGGCGTTTGACTTCAATCATGTTATTTCAATAAACAGGCCCTGCTGGAGAGAACTGGCTACACGCTCGATGTAACAACAGGTCAGCGGAAGTATGGAGGCCCCCCTCCAGATTCTGCTCACACAGGGGCACAGCCCACAATTGGTACAGAGGTATGTCTCTACAATAATTCAATGGTGTATTTGATTAGTGTGTTATAGTTTACTTAAGTGTGTATGATAGTGTTTCTGCATTCTGTCCAAATAATGAAAATGTGTCATTTTTCCTGGAGTAACTCAGATTGCGCTGTTTTACTGCTAAGATCTGACTGTATTTTGGAGATTTATTGCGTAACAATGGCCCAATGTTTCTTTCACACCAAGTTAACCTAATTTTGCTTTCATCTCAGATTTTTGTTGGCAAGATCCCTAGAGATCTATTTGAGGATGAGCTGGTCCCTCTGTTTGAGAAAGCCGGCCCCATTTGGGACCTGCGTCTGATGATGGACCCCCTCAGTGGCCTGAACAGAGGTTACGCCTTTGTCACTTTCTGCACTAAAGAGGCGGCGCAGGAGGCTGTCAAGCTGGTATGTACCACTTGTTGAAATCCTCTCTCATGATAGGAATGGAGAATTTAGCCCACCCAATCATGACATGTCATGCACTCTCTCATACCCACTCCCCTCTTTCCACAGTGTAACAACAATGAAATTCGACCCGGCAAACACATTGGTGTGTGCATCTCTGTGGCCAATAATAGACTATTCGTTGGCTCCATCCCCAAGAGTAAAACAAAAGAGCAGATTGTGGAAGAATTTGCCAAAGTCACGGGTAAGCAGCACCTCTTTTTGTTGAATGATCTTCTGGGACAAATTGACATTTTGCTTGGCCACTCATATTCGGTCTTGACAAAGATTTATATTTACTTTGACTTTGACAACCATGTTTAAACATTGCCTTATGTTACTGAATGCAGCAATCATGATCAACCGCTAGTGTGTTAGATTGCATTTAGTCTGAGTTTGGGTTTATGTATGGTATGCTATGTAAATCTGGGCTATATTTGCTCAACAGTTTAATTGCTCATTTCCAATGTCAGGGTTCAGTGTCTAAATGATGAAATACATCTATTCTATCCTGGAGTAACTCTGGTTACGCTGATAGTTTACCGCTAAGATCTGACTGGACACTTTGCACTTAACTAGGCACAAATCCATGGTCTCAAGACTTGTCCAAAGAGAACAAATGTGTCAAAGAAAGGGGACACTAAATGTTTTGACTAAACCAAAGGAAACATTCCATGAATGTGTGATATTTTGTTCTGCTGCCAACTGTTTTAGTAAGGTACTCTCTAGAGTAACTCCGTTCCATTCCTTTTTGCTTAGCATTTTGCATGGAGATGGAGCAAGCTTTCTTGTGCACCGGTCACTGTTCAGCTAGGATACCTTTTTATGCCTTTCCCCTTCTGCCTCTCTTTCAACAGAGGGTCTTAACGATGTCATACTGTACCATCAGCCAGAAGACAAGAAAAAGAACAGAGGCTTTTGCTTCTTGGAATATGAAGACCACAAAACTGCCGCTCAGGCCCGCCGCCGGCTGATGAGTGGCAAGGTCAAGGTGTGGGCGAACGTGGTGACTGTGGAGTGGGCTGACCCCATAGAAGACCCTGATCCTGAGGTCATGGCCAAGGTAAGTGGAGCAAAGTTAACAGGACTCATTTCGCCTGTGATAAATTGTTTTTGTATTGTCCATCCATTAAACTTGTGAAATATTTCCGAGTTAACATTGATTTGATTTCGACGTTGTTTACCAGGGAGTAAGAATGGAAGTAACCACCAGTGTATGAGACAGGACAGAGACACAGACTTTAAGTGTAATTGATAAGCCACTACCATTTTCCTTCCAGGTGAAAGTGCTGTTTGTCCGAAACCTTGCGAGCACTGTAACGGAGGAAATACTTGAAAAGGCCTTCAGTCATTTTGGCAAGTTGGAGCGGGTGAAGAAGCTGAAAGACTACGCCTTCATCCACTTTGAGGAGAGAGACGGTGCAGTCAAGGTACATGCTGGAGTCTTTATATTACTCTCACCAATGTATCACAAAACTGGTAACAATGGCTGTTTTTTGTGTAGTTATTCAACTTGCCTCTTTTGACAGGCCTTGGCCGACCTGAATGGGAAAGACCTGGAGGGAGAGCACATTGAAATAGTCTTTGCAAAGCCACCTGACCAGAAGAGGAAAGAACGCAAAGCCCAGAGACAAGCGGCTAAGACACAAATGTAAGCAAAGACAATTGATTTTCAATTACTTGAGACCTGCAAATACGGGCCAAAATTATAGTTTCGTTGTTGGGCGGCCTTTCACCATTGATTTCTTTTGAATGATTGAATAGAAAAGTTAACGTGATCTAACAAGCGCAAATGCGTCCTGTACAGTTACTAAACAAGAGAATATCCTCTCCCCAGGTATGACGATTACTATTACTACGGCCCACCTCACATGCCACCTCCCACAAGAGGCAGGGGACGAGGTGGCGGCCGAGGAGGCTACTCTTACCCCCATGACTACTACGGCTATGAAGATTACTACGATTACTATGGCTACGACTACCACAACTACCGGGGTGGCTATGAAGACCCCTACTACGGCTATGAGGACTTCCAAGCTCCCAGCCGAGGACGAGGAGGGGCCCGAGGCGGAGCCCGTGGTGGTGCCACCCTATCCTCCCGGGGCCGTGGAGCTGCCACGCCCAGGGGCAGAGTGGGTGGCTTTTCTCAGCGAGGTGGAAGTGGCCCTGGATCGAGCAGAGGTGTGCAGGGGACCAAAGGGGCACTGGGTAAATAGGGCCTAGATGTGTTGGCAAATGGTTGCTATCAGCTACACAAAAATGCAAACATACTATTTGGGCAGGACTTACCACCCCCCCCAGACACACACTTGAATAACCTTAAACTAATGTTTTCAGCCTGCATTAATTTCTTCCTTATGGCATAAATTGACTGTAGTTCGCAATTTGCATTCTGTGTAAAATATAGGCCTTGAAAGTAAGGAATCATATAGATGCAGACCTGCCAACAGGCATGTATCTTGCGTACCATGTATGCAATTTGATGTCAAAGTACGCTGGTACGAAAAACAACCCTAAAATAAATAGGCTTCTAGTTGGCACATTGTGGTTTTTGACAACTGAACCAATCCACTTCATCCATTGATACTACTGATGTGTGAGGGGAAAATGGAGAACGAACTGTTTGCCGACTACATTTTCCAGAATTGTATGTTAGTTACAGCGTTTAGCGAGAACACTTTCTTGGTCGCACATGCTTTGATCTCTGCAATGGTAGTAGGCGCGAGCGCATTGATGAGCAAGGAAACGGTGAAGTGTTGCGGTAGTTCGCTGTGTGGATGGCAATAGACATGGCAGAGAGAACTGTTACGCTAATACCGTCCTTCACAGAAAGTTATGTTCAAGTGTAGTAGGCCTATGTTAATTAGTCAGTTCTTGGTCTGTCCACTTGATATAGCTGTCAACAGTAGGCTGCTAATGACGTGCTAATAGGTAGTTCGCCAATGACCAAGGTATGTTGAATGAATGGCAGCCTAGTAGTCCGACCTAATTTGACAGATTATGTCAGGGATGGAGATCTGAAACAAGCTCAAAGGCCTAGTTCAGTTTCATATACCAAATAGCCTACAGTAAACCAGACTACTGAATGTTACATTGCATCCAGTAATTTAATTATATTCAGAATTTTCTCCCCAAACTAAATTAAGCCCGTTTTACACTTTCACTAGACTATCCACATAAAGACACGTATTAATTAGAATAATCAACCCCCTAAATTTAACAGAATTTTTTTAATTTTAGGATCAAACAAGACTTATGTTGACTACATTGTTTGATGTACTTTAAGACTATGTTTCAGGAAATGGCAGTTACAGGTTTTAAAAAAATGATAAATCCTCTAACTTCCTCTGGACCACCCCCTACCCAGCCTACATCAGCACCACCTTGTCAGAAAATCCTAGGGAGAGCCCTGATTTTGTACATTTAAACATATTTCTAGTTATCTACTGAAGAGCAGCCACTTACCAAGTACCCATAACAGTCTAGTCTACCATTCCTACTGAGCCAGTCTTCTGCCAACATTAGCACAAAAAAAGGAGGCGCATTTGCCTATGATTTGAGCAGTGTGGGTGTCGACGCGTGCTGTAATGGGAGCTGGGGGTGCCGCCACCACGCTGAAGTGATACTTGTAAAAATGATTCAATGTTGGCAGGTCTGCAGACGTCACCATTTTATTCCTTGTCTTTTGAAAGCTGAGCCTCACATTCAATTGGTAATTTTCAATGTACAGATATGTATTTGGCTTTCAGTGTCCAAATGATGAAAATATGTATATTCTGTCCTGGATTAACTCTGGTTACGCTGATAGTTTACTGCGAAGATCTGACTGGACATGTTTGATATTTTTATTTATTTCTGTCCATGTCTTTAGAAGACTTCCTCAAATTAGTGATGGATATTAGTGATGGGTATGTATGCGTAACATTTGAAAACACACCTGACTTTTGACCTTAGGTCGAAACCTTGACAGGTGTCACCTTTCAGAGCACCAACTGAAAGGTCTGCTCCTCTGCAGATTTAGGGTCACCCTAATCTATATATATATATTTTTTAAATGTAATTTTACATGATTGGATGTCATTAGTCATGTTTATGTTCTGTGTTGTGATTTGTTTTTTATTATTATTTTGAATTCCATTCCAATTCTGTCTCTATTTGCTTGGTCAGCAGGGAAAAGGGGTCGAGGCCGGTCCTGACCTGTCACTATGAAGACTGACTTACTGTGTTGGGTTACACCAGAAGCTGCAATGGATACGGATGGAAAAGTCAGCAAAATGGTCCAATATTCCAGCCTTACAGAAGCATCTCCCCCAAACTGCCACCTAAACAATCAGCGGATTATTTAGAAAAACTTGCCTCCCCCTGTATGCCCACACCCCCCAAAAAATGCCATTTTAAATAATTATTGAAGAATTTGCACTTTTTAAGTTTCTTAGTTTGAAGTGGCTCAAAGGAGCTTGATGCTATTGTATATTTTTGTGCTAATCACAATTTTTATTGTTGGAATATCCCTGTTAATCTTAATTGTTTGATTTGGATGTTTGAAGAGAACATTTGCAGGTTTTAGGTGTAACCAGCTGGCATGGATAAGTCAGGCATTCCAGGAAAGTGGTTCTTTTCAGAACTTGTCTTTTTTAAAGGGTTGGTTAACTACCTCAGTACAGAGGATTAAACTACCCGGCCTGTACTGTAAATAGGGAAACTATATTGATGAAAGCAGGGCTTGTTTCCTACAAAATATGCACAAGAGCAGCAGCACAACCGAAAGGACTTGCTGCAGCTCTGACATGGCAAACAGTCAAACTGGGCATGCAAAAATAATCTCATATGATGAGACTGAACAAGCCCTGCTTTTATCCTATTTTGAACTGAATAAGCCACCTTGCTTCTTCAGATTATTGTAGTTACTGGTTGTATAGTTTGGAAAATGTTACTTTTGTAAAGGCTTGAACATCAACAAGGGTGTCAACTGCCTTTGAAAAAGCCCTGCAGTGTCCCTTTGCCACTCCCAATTATTTTTTATTGTTTTTAGAATAGATCAGAATTATGTTCAGTACCATCCCCTTTACTGTAAAATAAATATCCCAATCATGTGACATCTTGAATGATCCCTCTAACTCTAAGCCAGCTACTATGTAATCAAGTCTTTTGATTAAAAAGGAATTGCCATACTGCCCAGCCAGCGAGCATGTGTGCCTGTAGCTGTTTCGAAGGGGATCGTGATCATACAGTGGTAAAAGGGATACTGCAGCTGTTATTCGTATTCCATGTATAGCGAAAAGGAGACTGAACTATTCATCCGGTTTTGTACACTGTTAACTCCCTCAATAAAATAATTACAACCACCTTTTGAAAAAATGTTAGCAGTTTTAAACTATTGTTGGTGGCCAACCACGTTTTTGCATTCCTGCAAATAAATTGTTTTATACTGTAAAATGGAGGTGAGTGTAACTTATTTTTGTAATAAAGTTTTTGATTTCTATCTGTGTCTTACTCTCTGTATGACATCTTGTTAAACCATGTCACACATTTTATGCACTGATTATAGTGTAAATACCCTGGGTTTATAGCTTTTTTTAATAGCTTTCTGATGCGCATCACACAATCACTTTCTCATTCCCAGGGAGGCTTTAACCAGAGGCGCATGTGTAACGTCACTATCCTGTGATTTCAATTGAATAATTACTTTCAGTTATAATAAGCACTTCGCTGACAGTGAGTACTGCTGCCACGCATGTTAGTCGTTTGCTTCTAGCCTGCCACAACACGAAATCAGTACTATAGCAATGTGATTACATTTTGGAATACTGTATATTCACCGTTATGTTGGCAGGTGAAATGGGCTATAAAAAATAACGGGCAAGAATGTTGCACGATCCCATAATGAACCGGATGTGACATCAGCCCGACGACGACTGACTGTCCAGTTATTTTAACGACGAAAATACGTACACATGGTGAAGTTGGGTGGACATTGATAATAATGATATTCAGAAGTATATAGACGGTGAACGCATGAGAAGCCTTTACTGACTCGACACAGGTTTACGGCAGACTGGCGCGTGCCCTGCACAAGTCAAAGACCGTGCGCATGTCTATGAGCGCGCTGCGTGCAGTATAGAGAGAGGATGTTGACGTTTGGCTAGCGTGATGATAGATAGCGTTTCATACATCAACTATCTAGCTTGGCTAATCCTGCATATTGGATTGTGGTGAGTATAGACGACAAATTATCAAATTGCACCGTTATTCTGCATAGCCTAGGTATATGACGTTTCTAACATCGCACTTATTTGTCGCAGTGTTTATCATGGAAGGTCCTCCATTGCTCTCCAGTGAAAGTGCAACATAATTACGTGATTATAATTACTTGTGTACGTTGTCCATCCTGACAATGGGATGCATCAGAGTCTACCTGCAGAAGATGAGGCACAGGATGAAGCTGGACCTATTGAGAGAACTGGGCCGCCAGTATCCAGTATTCTGCTTCCTTCTACTTGTCTTGCTCTTATCCACTGTTTTGTTGAACAGGTAGGTACAAATAGGCCTACTGTATGCTTACAATGTTTCACACGTTTACAGATTGTAGGCCTGTCTACAATAAAACAGACTATTGCATGATGCTCAGAATCACGAATAGGCAGTATTTGCATATCAGTTTGAGTTAGCATATCGATTTAGCAATGACTGAGGTAGACTAATGAGTCACAATACATTCCCAATGTAAGCATATGTGTAAAATGTCATTGAATTCACAGATATCTGCACATTATTATGGTTTTCTGGTCGTTCCTGGCTGGAGTTGTCACATTCTACTGCTCTCTTGGCCCAGAGACTCTGTTGCCTAATTTCTTACTGTCTATAAAGCCAAAGACCAAGGTAGGTTTACCTTATGTACAGAAAATATACACCTGTAACTAGAGGTCGACCGATTTTATGATTTTTCAACGCCCATACCGATTATTGGAGGACCGGAAAAAGCTGATAACTATTCATCTGAAAATGTAATTTTTTAAATATATATTTTTGTATATGTAAAACAATACTCAACGAACACTTATTTTAACTTTAATATAATACATAAAATCTATTTATTATCTCAAATAAATAATGAAACATGTTCAATTTGGTTTAAATAATGCAAAAACACAGTGTTGGAGAAGAAATTAAAAGTGCAATATGTGCCATGTAAAAAAAAAAGCTCATGTTTTAGTTTCTTGCTCAGAACATGAGAACATATGAAAGCTGGTGGTTCAATATTCGCAGTTAAGAAGTTTTAGGTTGTAGTTATTATAGGAATTGTGACGTGTCGCCTTTCTCTCTATACCATTTCTATTTCATATACCTTTGACTATTGGATGTTCTTATAGGCACTTTAATATTGCCAGCCTAATCTCGGGACTTGATAGGCTTCAAGTCATAAACAGCGCTGTGCCTCAAGCATTACTAAGAGCTGCTCGCAAACGCAGTAAAGTGCTGTTTGAATTAATGCTTACGAGCCTGCTGCTGCCTACCACCGCTCGGTCAGACTGCTCTATCAAATCATAGACTTAATTATAATAAACACACAGAAATAAAAGCCTTTGGTCCTTTGATATGGTCAAATCCGGTTTAGTCGTTCAGTGAAATACGGAACCATTACTTATTTTGTCGAACAGTTGGCAACGCTAAGTCTAAATATTGCTGTTACATTGCACAACCTTCAATGTTATGTCATAATTAAATAAATATTCTGGCAAATTAATTATGGTCTTTGTTAGGAAGAAACACTGTTTGCAACGAGCAGGCGGCCCAAACTGTTGCATATACCCTGACACTGCTTGCACTGAACGCGAGAGAAGTGACACAATTTTCCTAGTGACTATTGCCTGCTAACATGAATTTCTTTGAACTAAATATGCAGGTTTTAAAAAATATATACTTCTGTGTATTGATTTTAAGAAAGGCATTGATGTTTATGGTTAGGTACATTTGTGCCAGGATTGTGCTTTTTTTCGCGAGTGCGATTTTGTTAAATCATCACCCGTTTGACGAAATTGAAGTAGGCTCATTCGATGATAAATTAACAGGCACCGCATTTGATTATATGCAACGCAGGACAAGCTAGTTAACCTAGTAATATCATCAACCATGTGTAGATTGATTGTTTTTTTTAATCAGATAAGTTTAATGCTAGCTAGCAACTTACCTTGGCTCCTTGCAGCCACAAGGTCCTTTTGACGCTGCACTCGCGTAACAGGTGGTCAGCCTGCCACCCAGTCTCCTCGTGGATTGCAATGTAATCGCCCACAATCGGCGTCCAAAAAGGCAGATTACCGATTGTTATGAAAATTAGGTCCGACATCAAATTAATCGGTCGACCTCTACCCTTAACCATATATTTACTTATAGTCCAGGTTGATAGAGGGTGATATTGTATCTGTTAGCAGGACCAACAAGAGTTGTTTCCCTTGGGTCACAGCTGTGCAGTCTGCGGGAAAATAAAGTGTAAAAGGCACAGGTGAGATCACTGCTCCAAAAGTACTGCATGTGAATGAATGTTGATTAGGACGTTGGCCTTATTGTATTTATGTGGGATTGAGAGTGAATAATACTGCTTGATGTTCCTACTGTTGGGTCTCTGTGAGTTTACTGTTCATCTCTCTCTATTAGTTTGACAAAATAGCGTAGGAATTCAATACAGCTTACTATTTTGATGTTCACATTCATTGACTGGAGTTGTTGATTTTGTCTATCACCAGTGCGTTTTTACTGCACCCCCAGTGGCAAAATGGTATACTGGAGCACATAATGGAATTGAAAGTGTCCCACATTGGTAGTTTTAGTAATTTGGCTAGATGAGACAACAGAATGAACTCATGGTTTTATCAATATTTCAGACTAATTGAAAACAAAAAGTGGAGTTAATTGCCAATATGTACAGTACCAGTCAAAAGTTTGGACACACCTACTCATTCCAGGGGTTTTCTTTATTTTTACTATTTCTACATTCTAGAATAATAGTGAAGACACCAACATTATGAAATAACACATGGCATTATGTAGAAACCAAAAAGTGTTAAACAAATCCAAATATATTCTATATTTGAGATTCTTTGAAGGAGCCTTTGCCTTGATGACAGCTTTGCACACTCTTGGCATTCTTTCAAACAGCTTCATGATGTAGTCACCTGGAATGCATTTCAATTAACGGGTGTGCCTTGTTAAAAATTAATTTGTGGAATTTCTTTCCTTCTTAATGCACTTGAGTCAATAAGTTGTGTTGTGACAAGTTAGGGGTGGTATAGAATATATCCCTATTTGGTCCATATTATTGCAAGAACAGCTCAAATAATCAAAGAGAAATCACAGTCCATGATTACTCTCATGAGGACTGCCACAGGAAAGGAAGACCCAGTGTTACCTCAGCTGCAGAGTACAAGTTCATTATAGTTAACTGCACCTCAGATTGCAGCCCAAATAAATGGTTCACAGAGTTCAAATAACAGACACATCAACATCAACTGTTCAGAGGAGACCGCGTGAGTCAGACCTTCATGGTCGAATTTCTGCAAAGAAACCACTACTAAAAGACACCAATAAGAAGAATACTTGCTTGGGCCAAGAAACACGAGCAATGGACATTAGACCGGTGGAAATCTGTTCTTTGGTCTGAGTCCAAATTTGTGATTTTTGATTCCAACCGCCGTGTCTTTGTGAGACGCAGAGTAGGTGAACGGATGATCTCCGCATGTGTGTTTCCCACCGTAAAGCAAGGAGGAGGTATGATGGTGTGGGGGTGCTTTGCTGTTGACACTGTCTGTGATTTATTTAGAATTCAAGGCACACTTATCCAGCATGGCTACCACAGCATTCTGCAGCGATACTCCATCCCATCTGGTTTGGGCTTAGTGGGACTATCATTTGTTTTTCAACAGGACAATGACCTCCAGTCTGTGTAAGGGCTATTTGACCAAGAAGGGGAGTGTTGGAGTGCTGCATCAGATGACCTGGCCTCAACAATCACCTGACTTTCACCCAATTGAGATGGTTTGGGATGAGTCAGACCGCAGAGTGATGGAAATGGTACAGTAAATGTTTTACAGTGCAGCCAACAAGTGCTCAGCATATGGTGGAACTCCTTCAAGACTGTTGGAAAAGCATTCCTCATGAAGCTGGTTGAGAGAATGCCAAGAGTGTGCAAAGCTGCCACCAAGGCAAGGGTGGCTACTTTGAAGAATCTATTTTCATAACTTTTTTTATTTTTTGGTTACTACATGATTCCATGTGTTATTTCATAGTTTTGATTTCTTCACTATTATTCTACAATATAGTAAAAAATAAATAAAGAGAAACCCTTGAATGAGTAGGTGTGTCCAAACTTTTGACTGGTGCTCTATGTAAATAATGTTCTATTGACAGACCAACATTACTATTGGAGAACTATCAACCATGGCTGGACTTGAAAGTCCCCTCCAAAGTGGATGCCTCTCTATCTGAGGTATGGGACACTGAAAAAAATCATTTTATTTTGTGCCTTCTGGAAAGTGCTGTCAATCTAAGATGTGATATGTTTTTGCTCTGTTTCAAGGTTCTGGAACTGGTTCTTGAAAACTTTGTGTATCCCTGGTATAGGTTTGTTACTGTATATTATTCACAAGTGCTCCATGTTGCACTAAATACATCCTCTGGCATGGTATATGCAGACATATGACCTGTTTTTTTTTTCTCCTGTGAAGGGATATCACAGATGATGAGGCGTTTGTGGATGAGCTGAGAGTGACTCTGCGTTTCTTTGCCGCTGTGCTCGTACGCCGAACTCAAAAGGTGAAACAGGATTTAGACTATTCTAGATATCAGATTTTTTTAAATATATATATTTTTATAATATTTATGTCCTATGTTCTTTCTCAGGTTGATATACCAGGTCTTATCACGGCCAAACTGCTTAAAGTTTCCATGAAGCACATTGAAATAATAACCAAAGCAAGGCAAAAAGGTAATCATCTTAATTTTTAAATATCTTTTACTGCCAGAGTTCTTTCCAAAGAGTGGAACTTTGACCAGTGGACCTTGACTTGTATCTACCCCCTAGTGAAGAACGCTGAGTATCTACAGCAAGCAGCACTGGAGGAGTACGGCCCTGACCTGCACGTGGCACTACGCAGTCGCAGAGACGAGCTCCTCTACCTCAGGAAGTTGACTGAGATGCTCTTCCCCTATATTTTGCCCCCCAAAGCCTCTGACTGCAGGTAACATGGCACCATATTTCTTGAGGCAATATAGGTCATTGTCTCCTGGGTTGAGTTCATTAGGGCACACTTATGACAGAAAACAAAATTTAGCATTTCTTATTAGTTGTTCAGATAGTGCCTTCTTGTTTTGGGGAGTTTCTGTTTCATGCTAACTGTATATGAACCCGGTCTCTGTTTTCCCATTTCTCTCTTTCATACCCGTCTCTCCACTATCCTCAGATCGCTTACTCTTCTGATAAGAGAGGTGTTGGCTGGCTCTGTTTTCCTCCCCGCCTTGGACTACCTGGCTGATCCTGTAAGTGCTTTGTAGCCATGAAACATGTTTAATTTAGAAAACATATGTAAAAAAAACAAAAACAAATATTTCACCTTTATTTAACCAGGTAAGCTAGTTGAGAACAAGTTCTCATTTACAACTGTGACCTGGCCAAGATGAAGCAAAGCAGCGCAACAGAAACAACAACACAGAGTTACACATGGAATAAAAAAGTGTACAGTCAATAACACAATAGAAAAAAAAGAAAGTCTATATACAGTGTGTGCAAATGGCGTGAGGAGGTAGGCAATAAATAGGCCATAGTAGCAAAGTAATTACAATTTAGCAGATTAACACTGGAGTGATAGATGAGCAGATGATGATGAGCAGATGATGGTGTGTAAGTAGTGATACTGGTGTGCAAAAGAGCAGCAAAGTAAATAAAAACAATATGGGGATGAGGTAGGTAGATTGGGTGGGCTATTTACAGATGGACTATGTACAGCTGCAGCTATCGGTTAGCTGCTCAGATAGCTGATGTTTAAAGTTAGTGAGGGAAATGTAAGTCTCCAGCTTCAGCGATTTATGCAATTTGTTCCAGTCACTGGCAGCAGAGAACTGGAAGGAAAGGCGGCCAAAGGAGGCGTTGGTTTTGGGGATGACCAGTGAGATATATCTGCTGGAGCGAGTGCTACGGGTGGATGTTTTTATCGTGACCAGTGAGCTGAGATAAGGTGGAGCTTTACCTAGCATAGACTTATAGATGACCTGGAGCCAGTGGGTCTGGCAACGAATATGTAGCGAGGGCCTGCCGACAAGAGCATACAGGTCGCAGTGGTGGGTGGTGTAAGGCGCTTTGGTAACAAAATGGGTTGCACTGTGATAGACTGCATCCAATTTGCAGAGTAGAGTATTGGAAGCTATTTTGTAGATGACATTGCCAAAGTCGAGGATAGTCAGTTTTACTAGGGTAAGTTTGGTGGTGTGAGTGAAAATAGAAAGGCGATTCTAGATTTGATTTAGGATTGGAGATGTTTGATATGAGTCTGGAAGAAGAGTTTACAGTCTAGCCAGACACCTAGGTATTTGTAGTTGTCCACGTATTCTAGGTCAGAACCGTCCAGAGTAGTGATGGTGGGCTGGTGCGGGCAGCGAATGGTTGAAAAGCATGCATTTGGGTTTGCTAGAATTTAAGAGCAACTGGAGGCCACAGAAGGAGTGTTGTATGGCATTGAAGCTCATTTGAAGGTTAATTAACACAGTGTCCAAAGAAGGGCCAGATGTATACAGAATGGTGTTGTCTGCGTAGAGGTGGATCAGGGAATCACCGCAGCAAGAGCGTCATCGTTGATGTATACAGAGAAAAGAGTCGGCCTGATAATTGAACCCTGTGGTACCCCCATAGAGACTGCCAGAGGTCCGGACAACAGGCCCTCCGATTTTACACACTGAACTCTATCTGAGAAGTAGTTGGTGAACCAGGCGAGGCCGTCATTTGAGAAACCAAGGCTATTGTCTGCCGATAAGAATACGGTGATTGACAGAGTCGAAAGCCTTAGCCAGGTCGATGAAGACGGCTGCACAGTACTGTCTTTTATCGATAGCGGTTATGATATTGTTTAGTACCATGAGCGTTGCTGAGGTGCACCCGTGACCAGCTCGGAAACCGGATTGCTTAGCGGAGAAGGTACGGTGGGATTCGAAATGGTCAGTGATCTGTTTATTAAGTTGGCTTTCAAAGACTTTAGAAATGCAGGGCAGGATGCATATACAGTGCCTTGCGAAAGTATTCGGCCCCCTTGAACTTTGCGACCTTTTGCCACATTTCAGGCTTCAAACATAAAGATATAAAACTGTATTTTTTTGTGAAGAATCAACAACAAGTGGGACACAATCATGAAGTGGAACGACATTTATTGGATATTTCAAACTTTTTTAACAAACAAAAACTGAAAAATTGGGCGTGTAAAATTATTCAGCCCCCTTAAGTTAATACTTTGTAGCGCCACCTTTTGCTGCGATTACAGCTGTAAGTCGCTTAAAAAAAAAAAAGTTTGAAATATCCAATAAATGTCGTTCCACTTCATGATTGTGTCCCACTTGTTGTTGATTCTTCACAAAAAAATACAGTTTTATATCTTTATGTTTGAAGCCTGAAATGTGGCAAAAGGTCGCAAAGTTCAAGGGGGCCGAATACTTTCGCAAGGCACTGTAGGTCTGTAAAAGTTTGGGTCTAGAGTGTCATCCCCTTTGAAGAGGGGGATGACCGCGGCAGCTTTCCAATCTTTAGGGATCTCGGACGAAACAAAAGAGAGGTTGAACAGACTGGTAATAGGGGTTGCAACAATGGCGGCGGATCATTTTAGAAAGAGAGGGTCCAGATTGTCTAGCCCAGCTGATTTGTAAGCGTCCAGGTTTTGCAGCTCTTTCAGAACATCTGCGATCTGGATTTGGGCGAAGGAGAAGCTGGGGAGGTTCGGGCAAGTAGCTGCGAAGGGTGCGGAGCTATTGGCCGGGGTTGGGGTAGCCAGGAGGAAAGCATGGCCAGCCGTAGAGAAATGTTTATTGAAATTTTCGGTGGTGACTGTGTCACCTAGCCTCAGTGCAGTGGGCAGCTGGGAGGAGGTTCTCTTGTTCTCCATGGACTTTACATTGTCCCAAAACGTTTTGGAGTTAGATCTACAGGATGCAAATTTCTGTTTGAAAGCTAGCCTTTGCTTTCCTTACTGACTGTGTGTATTGGTTCCTGACTTCCCTGAACAGTTGCATACCGCAGGGACTATTCGATGCTATTGCAGTCCGCCACAGGATGTTTTTGTGCTGGTCAAGGGCAGTCAGGTCTGGAGTGAACCAAGGGCTATATCTGTTCTTAGTTCTACATTTTTTAAAAGGGGCAAGCTTATTTAAGATGGTGAGGAAATTACTTTTAAAGAACGACCAGGCATCCTTGACTGACGGGATGAGGTCAATATCCTTCCAGGATACCTGGGCCAGGTCGATTAGAAAGGCCTGCTCGCAGAAGTGTTTTAGGGAGCGTTTGACTATGATGAGGAGTGGTCGTATAGCTGATAGCTGACCCATAGCTGATTCGTATAGGATTGTTGTTTTCAGGCTTGATGTGATTTGCAAGTCTTTCCCAGGACATAAACAAGCCAGACTGGGCATAGATTTTCTGTTGTAAATCAATACTCATTCCCATTTTAGGACACCGTGAACCATTTGCTTCTCATATTCATCAACAACTCTCCTCCCGAGGCCGCCATGGAGCCCAGCTCAACCTTGGTTCCCTTCCTGCACAAGTACTCTGACGTTCGCAACAAGAAGCCCTCTGTAAGTAGCCAAGTAACCCATCCTTTCCCCCTCTTCTCCCCATATACTGCCCTTCCAAACCACTCATCTTCTCCCCTCTTTCTCAGGTGCTGAAGCTGGAGCTGAAGGAGATCAGGGAGCAGCAGGACCTGCTCTTCCGCTTCATGAACTTCCTCAAGCAGGAGGGGGCCGTGCATGTTCTCCAGTTCTGCCTCACTGTGGGTAAGCAGGCTTTGGCCATTCGCCATTATCCCAGCATTAGATGAATACAGACTGACAACTATGTCCTGGCCCAGAAACTCCCCCCTTCCCAGTGTTTTGACAGTCTAAAGGAAAATGGATAAGTGTAGGGTGTCCAATCAAAAAAGCATCTTTTGACCAATGGTTAAAATATGTTAATTGTGTAGATACTTTTCTAAGAAAACAAATGGTCCAAAACTCATGTCTGTATCATGATTCGTTCAAAGTTATTGGAGTTTTTACCCTTGTAGGATGACCAGAATTAGGGTTAATAAATCAATGGAGGCCAGAGGTAAAACATGTTTGTCAAAAATCTGGAAAATTACATTACTGGCTATCTGACACTTTCCTGTTGATCATTCTTCTCGAATCCGCAGGACATAAAACAATATAGAGGTAAGATGGATATCGATTTTGAGACTTGACCATTAGTACACCCTAATAATTAAAAGTAATACGCTATGAAAGCGACGTGTTATTTACGAGCAAGATGGTGGCATAGGAGTTTTGCTCACTCTTCTGCAAAGTTTTTAAATGCTAATTCTAGTGTTCTTTTGACCGTCTGAACTAATCACGTACAAGAATGAGCGCTGAAATGCCTGCCAAGAGAAATATCAAAATGTTGGAGCCGGCTACTCCGTCTCCATCTACAAATCAAGAAGATACGAAATGGAAGCTGTTAGCATCCCTCTGTACATGGGTCTACAGGGACGCAGCTCCCCGTCAAAGAGGAGTTGGTTCTATCGCACTTGCTCCTGATGTCGGGAAGGCTTGCTGAGCTAAAAGAGTCTATCCAAAATGTGCACTGATGTAAAAACGACTAAAGTCACAGTGATCGCCATCTTCGCAGACATTGAATCATTCAAGATGAAATTCACTCAATGTGAGATTGAAATTGCGAAGGTAAACCAGTCTGGCACAACACAATCAGCCCGCACAGACAATACAAGCGGAACAGCGTGAACACCATGATATCAACATCGATGCGGAGAACATCCAGGGCATGACGGATTGTTTAGCCGAGATGGAGGATTATTCATGCCGCTCATCCCTACGCCTGGTCTCGCTTTCTGAGACCCAGGAGGGTAGCGACGCTATATCATTCCTGCAGAAGCCACTACCTGTTATGGGGGTATCTGGTGCCCACGGGGGTGTGACTCGGCATCTGCATATCACCAATGCATGGGGAAAGGGAAAGAGCAGGCAGCATTAATGGATTGTTGTGTGACCTACACTGAGTGTACAAAACATTAAGAACACCTTCCTAAGGCCTCCCGCGTGGCGCAGTGGTCTAAGGCACTGCATCGCAGTGCTAGCTGTGCCACCAGAGATTCTGGGTTCGAGCCCAGGCTCTGTCGCAGCCGGCCGCGACCAGGAGGCCCATGGGGCGACGCACAGTTGTCCGGGTTAGGCTGGCAGGGATTGGGATCAGGGATCCTTGTCTCATCGCGCACTCGCAATTCCCGTGGTGGGCCGGTGTGCAGTGCACACTGACCAGGTCGCCAGGTGTACGGTGCATTGTGTCAAGAAGCAGTGCGGCTAGGTTGGGTTGTGTTTCGGAGGATGCGTGGCTCTCGACCTTCGCCTCTCCCGAGTCCGTCCGTCCGTACGTTGGCTGGATGTCCTTTGGGTGGTGGATCATTGTTGATACACACGGGAAACTGTTGAGTGTGAAAAACCCAGCAGCTTTGCAGTTCATGACACAAACCGGTGCACCTGGCACCTACTACCATACCCCGTTCAAAGGCACTTAAATATTTTGTCTTGCCCATTCACCCTCTGAATGGCACACATGTCTCAATTGTGTCAAGGCTTGAAAATCCTTCTTTAACCTGTCTCCTCCTTCATCTACACTAATTGAAGTGGATTTTACAGGTGACCTCAATAAGGGATTATAGCTTTCACCTGGATTCACCTGGTCAGTCTATGCTATGGAAAGAGCTCTTATTGTTAATGTTTTTATACACTGTATAAATATAGGTATGTACTTGAAATACAGGACAATCAGATCCTATTGTTCTGTGTTTTTTCTTTCGATACTTATGACTAGTCTTTTTTTTTTTTTCCCCTTTGGGATTCCAAGAAATCAAAAACTGGAACTAAGCAAGCACTATGTCTTGATTTTATTCAGAGGAAAAATATTGATATTACTTTAATACAATAATCACATCTGTTGAAAGAGGATGTTCATAAATGTAGCAGTACCCTTTTCAATGTAGTAGCTTCTTCTGCCCTTAGTAGGGCAAGAGGTGTGTGGTAGTTTGTAGAACTCTCGATATCAGCATTACAGACTCCTGGAATGACAGTGAAGGCAGGATCCTTTATCTCTCTGTATGCTCCAGACATATTTGATAAAACCTTAATTTCACTATCTAATATATGGATTCAATTGTCCTTTTTATTATAATTATATATATATATATATATATATATATATATATATATTTTTTTTTTTTTTTTTAAATTTGGTCAAAGAAGCACACATGCCTGCAGTTATTAACCCATGTTTAGATAGATCCAATCGAAAAACCGAAAGACCGAAAAATCCATCTTCTAAAGAGTTTACTTTCTTTTATCAGAGACATCAGTATTACTCAAGGATTGATTACATTTTGTCCTCTGTCACTATGTCCATTATTACAGAGTACTTAGATCTTCCATTCTACTTTATCAGATCACCATGCAAACTGTTGTATTTTAGATTTCAACTCCCAAACCCAGAGCACCTTGTTGGAAATTGAACATATCTTTACTCCAGAGTTAATTTCTTTTAATATTAATTCAGTAGTTGATTGTCTGGGAGGCTATTTTAAATGATTTGTAAAGGACAATACAACATGGTTTGCACCCCATCTGAATAAATCTAGAACGACGAGAATATCTGGTTTAGAAAATAAATATTAATCTCTGGATTTAACCCAGCAATCTTCCTTTTGTGATTCAAAGGCTCTTCAGCTCCGTCTTTAAGAAGCAAGCTGAATTCCTTACTCAGGCATCAAGTCATTTTTTTTATTTATCCAGAGGTCATTGCAAAACCATTAAAGTAATGATAGCCATCTTTCACATCTTCTAACCATTAAACTCTGTTTCTGCACAAATGAACGGCTGCCCTCTCGTCAATTAATTCTCAAGGAGACATTGTCACTGTTTACATTCACAATTAACTACATATTGTCTGATTTACTTTGATCAACTTCTTAAATCTGAGTTATAGCTTTCTACAGAGAATTGAGCTGTCAGGCTGAGGCTGATGATCTGGGCAAAACATTATTTTTTTAAATAAAATAACCTGGGCCCGATGGAATCCGTGTGGATATGTATTTATTTTTTTGTTGCTTTGGTAGGTTGTGCGTGTACTATTAGTTTGCTTCCGATTTGTTGCCTAATCAACCCTGGGTTAACTCTAGCTGGACCTTTCCCTTCATCCCCACCAGAGGAATTCAACGACAAGATCCTATGTCCGGAGCTGTCGGACTCTGAGACGCTGATGCTCCACGAGGAGGTGAAAAAGATCTACGAGACCTACTGCCTGGATGAGAGCATCGACAAGATCCGCTTTGACCCCTTCATTGTCGAGGAGATCAAAAATAGTGAGTCATAGGGACTTGTTTGACATTTCCCGTTTTAAGGCACGATCATTGTATTCGTCATGGCTTTTGTCATTGCTCAGTCATAGCTTTTTGTTATTTTCTCTTTGAGAACTTATAATACCGTATCCTCTCCTTCAGATATGGATTTTAATATTGTATCTTCAGCCTTATCAACAGAATGTCTATAAGTACTGTTTATAAATAGCCATATGAACAGTTTTATTAACAGAATGTTCATTATTACAAATGGCAGCTTGGTTAGGTTATGCTCATGTGGTAGGTTTCCCTCCCCAGTTGCTGAGGGCCCTTATGCCGGGGTGGTGAAGCTGCAGACCATGCGCTGCCTGTTCGAGGCCTACGAGCATGTCCTGTCCCTGCTGGAGAACGTCTTCACCCCCATGTTCTGCCACAGCGACGAGGTCAGGACTCGGGTTGCAAAGGGGGGGTATATTACTGAAAACTTTCAAAGTCTACCAGAATTTGTGTCTTTCAAGGATTTTATGTAATCTATCACAAGACATCTAGTGGCCCTTTTGGGTACTTCAGATTACCACAGGTGTCTATCATGTCTCTGGCCCTCTTGTGTGGCCTTATCACATGTACTCTGAACAAAAATATAAACGCAACATGTAAAGTGTTGGTTTCATGAGTTGAAGTAAAAGATCCCAGAAATGTTCCATATACACAAAGGTTATTTCTCTCAAATTTAGTGCACAAATTTGTCTGCAACCCTGTTCGTGAGCAGCTCTCCTTTGATGATAATCCATCCACCTGACAGGTGTTTCATATCAAGAAGCTGATTAAACAGCATGATTATTACACAGGTGCACCTTGTGCTGGGGGGAAATAAAAGGCCACTCTAAAATATGCCGTTTTGTCACACAACACAATGGGAGCGTGCAATTGGCATGCTGACTGCAGGAATGTCCATCAGACCTGTTGCCAGAGAATTTTAATGTTCATTTCACCTACCATAAGTCACCTCCAACGCCGTTTTAGATAATTCTGTATTACATCCAACCTGCCTCACAACCGCAGACCACGTGTATGGCTTCATGTGGGCGAGTGGTTTGCTTATGTCAACGTTGTGAACAGAGTGCCCCATGAGGGCGGTATGGGCAGACATAAGCTACAGACAACGAACACAATTGCAATTTTTTGATTGCAATTTGAATGCACAGAGATACTGTTACACTGCATGAAGCAAATTAGGCACTACATACTGACTGCTTTTCTGATCCACAACCCTTTTTGTTTAAGGTGTCTGACCAACAGATGCGTATCTATATTCCCAGTTATGTGTAATCGATAGATTAGGCCCAATTGATTTATTTCAATTGACTGATTTACTTATATGAACTGTAACTCAGTAAAATCTTTGAAATTGTTGCGTTTTTATATTTTTGTTTAGTGTAACATTTACATATAAGGAAATATTTAAAAAAAAAATATATATTATATATATATTATATATATATATATATATATATATATAATAAATTATTGAATACCATTGGTGTTTTAATTTTGAGGGTCTCACCATAAAATATACTTTTATATTTGTTTTACACACCTGGGGATTTTATTTGTTTTATTTTTTAAACGATGTATTTGTTGTCAATGTTTTGGCGTCAAACTGGTTGCAGTTGGTAAATTACAGGTAGCTTTGCAACCCTGGTCTCTCACACACAAACACACGTGAGATCATGTCATCAATACTGGACACACGACTGACCAATGAGCTCGTGCAGCAAGTCATCATGCATTACACTATACAGATTTCCTCATTTTATTATCATACTGAAACATGAGGTGAAATAGTGTCGGCTTCTACCGATCCCTGAATACATAGAGTATCTGGAAAGTAGTTATTCGTAAGAGTCTTTAGATCTCATGGTTATGGCCTGGTGTTTTTCCTGTTCATGTCAAATGATCAGGAAAAACGCCGGGACCCGACCACGGTACTTTGTTCAGTGTTAAATAGATAGTCAGGGAGGGGAGGAGGTCCTAATATGTGTGACTGGTTTCCTCCCTGCCCCTTTTCCCAGTATTTCAGGCAACTGTTGAGGGGGGCCGAATCCCCCGCCAGGAACTCTAAACTGAGCAGGTGGGTGCTGTTTTTCCATGGCCATAGAACAATGTTTGTATCTATATTGTGTCTATGTTCTGTCTTTTCTTAATGTAGGCTTGTCTTTACTGTGCACCCGTGGTGTCGGTAGACTAGTTAATCTCGAAGGCACAGTTGAGCTTTTTGGATCCTTTTTGTGCTCACAAGTACGTAAATTCTCCCATCAGAATTTGGTTTTGGACCAAAAGGGAAATCCGAAGCTCTTCTGTGCCATATTACATTCACCAGGGTTTCTATCACAGGAGGTTGCTGGCACCTCAATTGGGGAGGATGGGCTCGTGGTAATGACTGGAGTGCGAAGGTTGAATGGCATGAAATACATCAAAACGCATTGATGCCAATCCATTCGCTCCGTTCCAGCCATTATTATGAGCCGTCCAGGTGTGTACAGACTTAAAATTGGACTTATACTACTCAAGCTAAATAAAGATGAACTTTTATCTGTACACACCTGTCTCAGTGGCTAAGTTCAGTCAGTGTCTGTCGTCTGGTAGTGTGTTTGAGTGGCCTGTCATCTTTAACTCCTTGTGCCTGCTATTATTCCAGAAATAGCCTGAGTTTGGATGACATCCGGTGAGTATGCCCCCTCAGTATGGTGCTCAGCAATGGCTGTCCATTGCTTAGTTAACACTGCACGCAAGATATGTAACTATACTTGCCTGAATGCAGTCTGAGGAAAAGAATACTGCCTTTGTAACAAACTTAACAAACCCTGGTGGAGTTTAGTCAACTGCTCTATGTATAAACAATCCCCTCCTTTTTATAACGCACATTGTTAAAGAAAAGTTAGAAAAATTGTATTTTTTTTTGTTGCACAGATCTGTGCTCCCTTGCAGCAAAAAGGAAGGTAGGGTGGGGAATAGTTCTTGTTCTCTCGTAGGAACAGTCTTTGTTATAAAGGCAGTGGTCAAGGCAGCATGGACTGTGAGGTTGTCAGAAAGGAGGAGGTGAACGAGGAGAATTTTTAAAGTAGAGAATGGCACTTTCTGCTTCGGCACCCCCATGCGTGAACACTGGGCCTGTCGCTAACCCCCTCCCCTTGTCTGTCTCTCTCTCACCAACTGCTCGCCTATATCCACCATCTTGGACAGTGCTTGTTTTTTTTTTTTTATCCATCCATCCCTCTGGATGTTCCATGCCTTACACACTGATGGCTCTAAAGCTCCTGGGAGTGGGACTATGCCCAGAGCCCTGAGTCCCCGTCCAGCACCCCTGGTTCCTCCTCACCTGCATCTGTTAACCACCACCTTCATGTCCAGTCCATTGTAGCCCTCCCATCCGGCTCTTATGGCTGTCTAACCTCACGCCCTGGCTCGCTGAAGTAAGTCGGGGTCCATTGCGAGGCCTGTGTGTATCCTACATTCCCCCTCTATAAATCGCCCCTCGCCTCCCATCTCCTATGCATGGGTACTTGTCTTGTGGTGCTAATGTTTCTTGATTTGTTCCCCTACCAGCATGGCCTCCTTGTTTGTGACAGTTCTGGGTCTTGATTTGAATATGTCAATTTTGTGTTGCCTTTCAGTGTTAATTTTTTGTTTAGGGTGACTACACAGTGTGTGGTTTCATCAGTCATTCACAAAGTGTCTGTTGTAATTGTACTTTTTTACTTGGCTAAAGGAACATTAGTTTGTTTTCCAATGAGTGTGGTTTGAGTGTATACCCCAAGCCACTTTCATCCTATCTCGTCAATGATTTTTCATCCACTTCTATTTTATAGAAGTGTTCACTGTTATCTGTGGTCTGGTGTGGCTACCCTGGCTTCTACCTCCCCCACCTCAACCCCAAACCATATACAGTATCCCTTCTGTCTTCCAGTCCTGCACCCACACTGCATGTGATGTGCTGAAGCCATGCACAACTCCTGCATTGTCACAAAATTAAACAATCTCTCTTCTTTGGCCTGCAGGAACACCTCGAAGCGGGGCGAGTCGTTTGGGATTGGCCGCATCGGCAGCAAGATCAAGGGGGTGTTCAAGAGCACCACCATGGAGGGAGCCATGCTGCCCTCTTACGGACTGGTGGAGGGAGAGGATGACATGGTGAGTAGTGTGTGGCCACTGGGCTGCAGTGTGGAGCCAGGATTAGTTAGGATCGCACACACACACAGGAAATGAAGGATTCATGGTAGAGGTGAAACTATGGAAGTCTTGGTAGATATGGTTTCTGTTGAATCCATATGGTATATGATGATGTCATCCCGCAGAGTGTACCTTGAATATGAAAGATGGGCTTGGGACTCTACTTTTTTGAATTTTGTTGTTGATAATTTGAATTTTGAAATTAATTCGCCAGAGACTTTATGAAGCAATACTGATTGCCAAGAGGAATCATTTTTTAAGGTTGTGAGTTTTCACTAACCTTTTCATTGGAAATCTGGTTAATAGATTACAATTGCACGGTCAGGTAGATAAATAAACTGGAATGGGGGGCCTGTTGACCCAATTTCAGCATCAGAGGTACTCTTTTTGTTCTGGCCCAGTGCCCATATACATCGTACGGTGTTGTACTGGCCTGTATGTTTGCTTTTTCAATACCATGATGTGTTTCTTTCTTTGTACTAAACAGACAACAATTAGGTTGAACTTTTTGTTGGTATATAATTTCTACTTGATGTTAATGGTGAACACCCTGCCACAAATTCACCAAAGGGGAAATATTTAGCATTTCTGCTCAGAAAATATATAATGTTGAACTCAACTAAAAATGGTTTATGATCATGTTTGATTCACTGACAGAGACCACTGCCCTGCCCCCTCTGACTAGGTATCATCATCATTCCCACAGCATTGCACAGCCGACCTCCGTATGTTTCTCTTCTTCTTCTCCCAGAGCCTTCCGTAGCTGACCCACTAGATAGTTCACATTCTAGCTATATTTTACCCCCACTAGAGCTGCTGTCACTGAATACATCTCCCATTTTACATCCTGTACTTTGTTGTTTATTCTAGTATGTCTTGTATATGTCACTCGATCAGTGGACCTTTGCAGTGTGTCTCCCTTTTTACCTTGTGGTTCTGTGCGGCTTCACACAAGCTTTACCATGTATGGGACCACAGACCAGGCACGTATTCACAAAGAGTCTTGGAGTAGGAGTGCTGATATACATGCACCAGACAGTTTATTAGGTACACCTGTCTAGTACTGGTTCGGACCCCCCTTTGCGTCCAGATCAGCCAGAATTATTATATATAATACATGATATTCAGTAGATGCGGTTTACAGACATGCGTGCATACATTTTACATATGGGTGGTCCTGGGAATTGAACCCACATTCCTGGCATTGCACGAGCCAAAGCCATGCTCTACCATCTGAGTTAGAGGACCAATTATTTTGGACATGGATTCTACAAGGTTTCGGAAATGTTCCACAGGGTTGTTTGTCCATGCTGATGCGATGGCATCACGCAGTTGCTGCAGATTGTATGGTGGTACATTCATCCTGCGAACAGCCCATTCCATCTCATCCTGAAGATGCTCTATTGGGTTTGGGCAGCAGCAATGTTCAGATACACTGTGGTGTTCAATTGGTATCAAGGCATGTAATGTGTGCCAGGAAAACATTCCCCACACCTCTACACCACTGCCACCAGGCAGGATGGGTCCATGGACTCATATTGCTTACGCCAAATCCTGCCATCAGCATGACGCAACAGAATTGGGATTTGTTGGACCAGGCAATGTTTTTCCACTCCTCAATTGTCCAGTGTCGCGTGCCCACTGAAGCCGTTTCTTGTTTTTAGCTGATAGGAGTGTTGCAATAGCCTACTCTGAGAACCTTTTTGTGAATAGAGGCCCAGATTCCATACCAAACTTTGACTGTCATTCATTGTTTTGACCTTCACCCTCTTATCTCTGACCGCCCTCTGTCTGTGGCTGGGCTCTGTCAGGTGGAAGAGGCCATGATGGTTCTGGAGGATGACTCCCCCATGGAGGCCGTCAGTACCCCCAGCACCCCTCGCAATCTCTCAGCCTGGACCATCACCATCCCCTACATAGACTTCTTCGATGATGACATCAAGAGGGAGAGGATCCCCGTGTTCTGTATCGACGTGGAGCGCAACGACAGGAAGGCAGGTGAGATTCACAGGATGCTCTGGGATCTGTGTGGCTTACAGGTGAAACTAGGCCCAGGGGCTTAAGTATTACCTACAGGCTGGTCTGGGATCTATTTTAAAGATACACTTCTCGTTAATCCAACCACAGTATCCGATTTCAAAAAGGCTTTTCTGCGAAAGCAGAACATATCATTATGTTAGGTCAGCAACTAGTTACAGAAAGCATTCAGCCATTTTCCAACCAAAGAGAGGTGTCACAAAAAGCAGAAATATAGATAAAATGAATCATCAGATGACATTCCCAGGACTCAATGTTACACAATATATGTGTAACATTGTTGTGGAGTCAACAAAAGTCATAAATAGCATTATAAATCTTCACTTACCTTTGCTGATCTTCGTCGGAATGCACTCCCAGGACTCCCACTTCCACAAGAAATGTTTGTTTTGTTCGATTATGTCCAAATACCTCAGTTTTGTTTGCGCGTTTAGGTCACTATTCCAAAGGCACAATGCGCGAGTGCAAAATCCAGACACATTTTTACTATGATTAAATGTCAGGGATTGTGAAAAAAATTATGTATTTTGCTAAGGTGTATATGAACTTCCGACAACTGTATATGGGTCTAAAAGGGCTTTTTTGAATATGTTTAAATCTACAATGGCTAAACAAGGCTGTTCTATACTCCATTAGCACTGGATGAAATTCGGCTTCATTATCTATCATCATGCTGCCTGTTGCTGACATAATGCAAGTCATTCGATGACAACTCTAACTCTATTACATAACTTCCTCTGTGTTCTGTCAGTCATCAACTTTTTCTTTCCATCACATATTTCAAGTACCTTATAAGCTTCCCATTTATAGCAAAACAGATACACAAGGGATGATTTTTGCCGAGATATTTAGAGTATGTAGGCCTACTGTATTCACACCCCTTGACTTTTTTTCACATTTTGTTGTTTCAGCCTGAATTTAAAATGGACTAAATGGAGATTTGTTTTGTCACTGGCCTACACACAATACCCCATAATTTCAAGGTGGAATTATGTTTTTCATTTTTTATTTTTTTTGAAAAGCTGAAATGTCGTGAGTCAAAATGTGCTTAATAAGTTGCATGAACTCTGTTTGCAATAATAGTGTTTAACATGATTTTTGATTGACTACCTAATTTCTGTAACCCACACAACATTATCTGTAAGGTCCCTCAGTCGAGCAGTGAATTTCAAACACCGATTCAACCACAAAGACCAGGGAGGTTTTCCAATGCCTCGCAAAGAATTGCGCCTATTGGTAGATGGGTAAAAAAGCACACACGGAAAATCCTTTGAGCATGGTAAAGTTATTCATTACACTTTGACGGTGTATCAATACACCCAGGCACTACAAAGATACCAGTGTCCTTCCTAACTTAGTTGCCGGAGAAGAAGGAAATCGCTCAGGGATTTCACCATGAGGCCAGTGGTCGCTTTACAACCGTTTAATGGTCACAACAACTACTACTAACTTAATTGACAGAGTGAAAAGAAGCAAGCCTATACAGAATAAAACTATTTCAAAACATGCATAATTTTTGCAACAAGGCACTAAAGTAAAATTGCTAAAAAAAAGGTTGCAAAGAAATTAACTTTATGTCCTGAATACAAAGCTTTATGTTTTGGTCAAATCCAATCACTGAGTACCACTCTTCATATTTTCAAGCATGGTGGTGGCTGCATCATGTTATGGGTATGCTTGTCATCTGCAAGGACTAGGCAGTTTTTTAAGATGAAAAATGAGCTGAATAGAGCAAACCACAGGCAACATTTTAGAGAGAAACCTGGTTGTCGGCTTTCCAATAGACACTGGGAGACAAATTCACCTTTCAGCAGGACCATACACAAAGCATAAAACACCATGCCCAAATATACAGTGCCTTCGGATAGTATTCAGACCCTTTGATTTTTCCCACATTTTGATAGGGTACAGCCTTATTCTAAAATTGATTCAATTGTTTTTTTCCCCTCATCAATCTACACACAAATACCCCATAATGACAAAGCAAAAACATTTTTTTTAATACATTTTTACTAATTTATATTTAAAAAATATATAAATATCACATTTGCATACAGTACCATTCAAAAGCTTGGACACACCTACTCATTCCATGGTTTTTCTTTAGTTTGACTATTTTCAACATTGTAGAATAGTAGTGAAGACATCAAAACTATGAATTAACACACATGGAATCATGTAGTAACCAAAAAAGTGTTTCAAATCTAAATATATTTGAGATTCTTCAACGTAGCCAAGCTTTGCCTTGATGACTGCTTTGATCACCCTTAGGATCGAGACAAACTAGTCTACCAGTCCCTGCCACTGAAAAACACCCCTACAGCATGATACTGCCACCGCCATGCTTCACCGTAGGGATGTTGCCAGGTTTCCTCCAGATGTGACACTTGGCATTTAGGCCAAAGAGTACAATCTTGGTTTCATCAGACCAGAGAATCTTGTGTCTCATGGTCTGAGAGTCTTTAGGTGCCTTTTGGCAAACTCCAAGCGGGCAGTCATGTGCCTTTTTACTGAGGAGTGGCTTCCGTCTGGCCACTCTACCATACTGGCCTGATTTGGTGGAGTGCTGCAGAGATGGTTGTCGCTCTAGAAGGTTCTCCCATCTTCACAGAGGAACTCTGGAGCTCTGTCAGCGTGACCATCGGGTTTTTGGTCACCTCCCTGACCAAGGCCCTTCTTCCCTGATTGCTCAGTTTGGCTGGGCAGCCAGCTCTAGGAAGAGTCTTGGTGTTTCCAAACTTCTTCCATTTAAGAATGTGTTCTTGGTGACCTTGAATGCTGCAGACATTTTTTGATACTTGCCCTTATTTGTGCCTCTACATAATCCTGTCTCGGAGCTCTACCGACAATTCCTTCGACCTCAAGGCTTGGTTTTTGCTCTGACCTGCACTGTCAACTGTGGGACCTTTTAATATAGACAGACATGATTTGGAAAAGCACATATCTAATCAATTAAATTTACCACAGATGGACTCCTACCAAGTTGTAGAAACATCAAGGATGATCAATGGAAACAGGATTCACCTAGAGCTCAATTTCAATTCTCATATCAAAGGGCCAGAATACTTAAGTAAATAAGGTATTTCTGTTTTTTATTTTGAATAAATGAGCAAAAAATTCAAAAAGATCTGTTTTTGCTTTGTCATTATGGGATATTTTGTGCAGATTACTGAGTATTTTATTTGATCCATTTTAGAATAAGTCTAACGTAACGAAGTGGAATAAGGCAAGGGGTCTGAATACCTTATGAAGGCACTATACACTGGTTATTTACAAGATGACATTGAATGTTCCTGAGTGGCCTAGTTACAGATTTGACTTAAATCGTCTTGAAAATGTATGGCAAGACTTGAAAATGACTGTCTAGCAATGATCTGCAACCAACTTAACAGAGCTTGAAGAATTTTAAAAAGAATGTGCAAATATTGTGCAATCCAGGTATTCAAAGCTCTTACAGACTTACCCAGGAAAATTCACAGCCATAGTCACTGCCAAAGGTGATTTTCTAACATGTTGGGGGTTGAAGTCGGAGGTTTACATACACCTTAGCCAAATACTTTTCAACTCAGTTTTTCACAATTCCTGACATTTAATACTAGTAAAAAATTCCCTGTCTTAGGTCAGTTAGGATCACCACTTAACAAGTCCTAACCGATTTGCTAAAACTATAGTTTGTTAACAAGAAATTTGTGGAGTGGTTGAAACACTCAGGTTGCAGTCATTAAAACTTGTTTATGTAAACTTCCGACTTCAACTGTACTTATCTAATCAAGATAGTATATTAGTGTTTTATTTGTCATTTTGTTAGACTTTTTCTTCCACTTTGACATTAGAGTATTTTGTGTAGATCGTTCACAAAAAAAGACAATTAAATCCATCTTAATCTTACTTTGTAACACAACAAAATATGGAAAAAGTCAAGGGGTACTTTCTGAAGACCGTATGTCCACTCTTAATATTGATGTATTGTTCCCCTTTGTATTTCACAGTGGGTCATGAGACCGAGCACTGGTCTGTGTACAGAAGATATCTGGAATTTTATGTCCTTGAATCAAAACTCACTGAGTTCCATGGTAAGTACATGTTTTAGATGATTTCTTCAGGTTTCAGTCCCTGTAACCACTCATCGCATCGTCCATTGTAAATCGACAGCCAGAACACATGAATCTCGAACATTGGCCATATGTTTCTTCTCGCACTGAATAATTCCACCCATTTCTAAGAATAGTTATAACAGTATTTTCACATTGTTTGATTGTCTTCAAGCCTTCCCATCCAGGATTAGTTTTTATTTTGTGCTCCTCTGTCACAACAGGCTCATTCCCAGACGCCCAGCTGCCTTCCAAAAGAATCATCGGCCCCAAGAACTATGAGTTCTTGACCTCCAAGCGGGAGGAGTTCCAGGAGTACCTCCAGGTAGGTAGTCATTATGGACTAAATAAGCGCTGGGTTGACGTTTCCCATAGGTACTGATGTAGGATCAGCTTCCCCTCCCCGAATCCTAACCTTAAACATTAGTAAGGACAGTACAAAATTGACTCAAGATCAGCGTCCAGGGGAAACTTCACCTTACAACAGAGAGGCCATGCTTCGGTAAATAGCTGGTCTCTCCCAATGGATCTATGTCAGCTTATGTAGCTGATGTAGAGGCTAGAGAGGTATTAGCAACCAGAGGGTTTATGGTTCAAATCCCAGGGCTGCTGGGTTCAGAATCTACCACCAAACCCCAAATATAGGGTTACTGTGGTTGACCCTGAACTGGTTCCAGCTTCTCAAGTATGTGTGCTGCCTAGGACACGTTTCCATTGTTACAAATGAATAACAAAGTGCTATTCTATGCCAGCCCTCACTGAATATGTCAACAAAGTGAAGATTGTTGAATCCTTCTGTTTATTTTCCAGAAACTGCTCCAACACCCTGAGCTGAGCAACAGTCAGCTGCTTGCAGACTTCCTCTCCCCTCACAGTATGGACTCTCAGTTTGTGGACAAGATGCTCCCTGATGTCAATCTAGGTATGCAACACTGGCTAAGTAGCCTCGTCTCAGATACGTTTGTGCCATCTTGCTGACTCCTATGGTCATTGTAACGTGGCCAAGAGTTCTATGTTAGTAACATCTCTCACAACCTGCTCTCCTGTTGAACTCATTTGAGTTTAACATTGTTTATTTTCCGACAGGGAAGATCATCAAATCAGTGCCCAGCAAACTGATAAAAGAAGTAAGTCATCCATTTTCGACATGGGTTGGGAAAGAACGTTGTGGCGGCTTCCTTGTAAAATAATTCCTGGCATAGTCATTTAGGAATGTAAGCCACACATGGCTGTGGAATCCACGTATAAGTCATGTCAGCTATGTTATTAGAGTATGCCAGTTGAAATAAATGAATGAACAGCAGGGATCCAGTGACTCAAATGTCAAATAACACATTTAACTGTTTACGAGTGCTTTCACAGTAACCTATAAGGAATCTCCCCTGTGTTTTTTTCCATTTCAGAAAGGGCAGCATTTGGAGCCATTTCTCAATTCCTTCTTTAACTCCTGTGAATCGCCCAAGCCCAAACCCAGCCGGCCAGAGCTGACCATCCTCAGTCCCACGTCAGAGAATGATAAGAAGGTGGGCTTACACTACACCTGGGTCTAAAGGGTATTTCATTTCTTTCAAATATTTTAGGTGCGCTTGATTTGGCTTACCTAGCCTGCTGAGTTGGGGTGGGGGAAGGTTGCACATGCACATGAAATATTTGGAAGAGATGCAAATACTTTTTTGATCTGTGTCTGGCATGCTTAGACTCCCATACTCACATACTCTTACCTTAGTTGACAAGTGTTTCGTGTTTCTAGTTAGGAGAGCCACTTAAATGCTCAGCCAAATTGGAACAGATCCTTTAAATATAACTGCTGGGTGTGTTTTCACATGTTGTTATTTTGTTATTCCCCTCCATTTTTAAAGTGTTGTTGACATTTGCTTGAACTCCCTAGCTCTTCAATGAACTATTCAAGAACAACGCCAACCGATCAGAGAGCACGGAGAAGAAACATAACCAGAACTACTTCATGGAGATGATCACTGTGGAAGGAGTGTATGACTACTTGATGTTTGTGGGTAAGTCGGCCCCACCCATAGCATTTGTTTATCCAGCGACAAAGTAGTGCAGGAATGTAACGCTCAATACTAAATTGTTCTCTACTAGGCACTAGTGGAGATATGAGAGAATTAAGTAGGTGAAAACAATATGGTGGAAATTCTATCTAGCCAATCAGAGGGTAAATCAGTGTTATTGTCACCTTACATAAATCCTATACCTATTTAGAAAATCAATAATTGATTGGACGTAACCTAGCATCTCATCACTCTCCCACTGCTTGACTGTCATTGGCAGGTCGAGTGGTCTTTCGCATCCCTGATTGGCTGCACCACCTGCTGATGGGCGGGAGGATCCTGTTAAAGAACACCCTGGAGGCATACACAGACCACTACCTGCAGCATAAACTGGACAAGGTGTTCCAGGAGCACCGCCTCATTTCTCTCATCACCTTGCTCAGAGGTCGCTAGCTTACCTCCGACCTGTTTTCTTCTTCCAATTTCTACTTTTTCTACATTTTATTTATATTATTTTCTATTATTATCCTTCTGTTTTGTAACAAAAAAAAATTATATACTAAAGCAATGAGTGATATGACTCTTATTTTGATGTTTGTCCTTGTGTACTAGATGCTGTGTTCTGTGAAAACAGTGAGCCACGCTCCTTGGCAAATAAGCAGAAAAGGGCCAAGAAGACCTTTGAGGAAATGACGAAATACATTCCAGGTCCTTAGTAGATCTCTTAGGTTCAGATGTTTTCATGAAGTACATCTCAAGTTAAAGTGGGAAACTTGGCGAGGACTATTAGCTCTTATTTTGGGTTCTATGTAGTTGAAAAAGTGTTTTTAATTTTTGCTATTAAGTCAAGACAAAATGTATTATTAGAAGTCAATTGATTTGACCCTCTAAGATGATGAGTGTTTTCCCTTCAGAATTCCTGGGCAAGTGTATTGGAGAAGAGGCCAGGTACGAGGGGGTCCGCCTGCTCTTCGATGGACTACAACAGCCTGTTCTTAACAAACAGGTACGACAATGCAGCGAGGCATCTAAAGTTACAACTAGCATCACACAAAGTACAGGAGAATGCAGGGTTGAAAAGAATACTATCATATATCATTGTTTCAAATGCACGAAAACTGACTTGGTTGAAGTGTGAAAGCTCATTAGCGTCCTCAGGCATTGTAGGGTCCTCAGGCATTGTAGGGTCCTCAGGCATTGTAGTAGTTGGAGGCTTGTGAAGTCCAGTTAGTCAGTGAATTTTTATCCTACATGTAAACACCAGAAAGGCAGCTTATTATTATTATTATTTCAGACAGACCATGTGTAACATCAGTATAAGGTTGCTACAAATGAGCTACGTATGTAACTCATGGGCAGCTAACCTAAAACATAATGAGAACAGTGTGTTTAGTACAGTACTGTATGATTTAGACTGCAGTAAACACATTTAGGAATTTAGGAATTTTGTAGTCATTCTAATGATCCTTCTGCATCATTTTTCCTCAGTTGACCTATGTCTTACTGGACCTTGCTCTTCTAGAGCTGTTTCCTGAACTGAACAAGGTAAATGGATTGTTTCAATTTAACTTCAAAAGGGAGACGCCCGCATATCTGGTAAGAGGTGTGCTGGAACATGAAATTCGATTTACAAGACGTTTCTGTACACTACTTACTTGAAATGTTTAATTCACTTAATTGAAAGGCCAACATTTTGGTCTACCGACCGACAAGTATAAGTGCATTGTGTAAAAAGCCTGAACCGTCATCCTATTATCATTCCAGCAGTAATCATTGTGTTATACATTGTATTTTTAATTCATGGATTTGATTTATTTTTTCCACCAGCAGCTGGGACAGAAGGAGACTCCTAACATGGCTCCATGGATGTAGCAAGAGGATGGGGACTCGCTTTAGTCTTTGCTTTATCTGTTGCATGTGCAATAGACTGTGTACATACAGCACTTAAACCATTGATACCGCTGCACTTGTGATCATTTTTACTGTAAGCTGTGCTTAGCCTGTCATTTTTTTACCATTGACAATTTCCTAAGATACAGATTCGTAAAAGTATAACACTGGAAAAATGTGTTTTGAAGATGAGCATGATTATGCTAATAAAATATTTATTGATCAAATAAAAAAAACATCCTGATGTTCCTGACTGTCAAGACTCATAACATTAATCCGACTACGCTTGTCCAAACTTGGTCACTGATTTTGTCAACTTCCCCACGTGGTTTCTGGTTTCCTGTCTGGCCTATATCAATACGTGTTCAGATCCATGACTCATTTGAGTCTGCACTCTGCGGTAGACATTAGCAACATGCAGTCTTCCCTTCTCGGCAAGCCTTCGAAATAGGGACGCTTTAATACCATGGGTATTTCAGAAAGGGATGTGGAACAGGATTCTTTAGATTCTTCCATCGGTCTGTCAACACTTGAGGTGAAACATAATGAATAATAATAATGAATATCAAAGTTTTTGCCTAAAATATTTTATATTCCTTTATGAACATGTCAGTCAACATTACTGAGTGGAAAAAAAGCTGCAAGAAATATACAGGGCTCTAGAAAAGTGACAAAACTAAATTTTCTTGGCAGTTCTTCCACTTAGCTGTACTTATAGGTAACTGACAAGATAAATGAAACCCTTTTAAATTAAGAATACAAAGTATATTGAAAGCAGGTGCTTCCACACAGGTGTGGGTTCCTGAGTTAAATAAGCAATTAACATCCATCATGCTGAGGGTCATGTATACAAATGCGAAGTTACCCATTATTTTGGCTAGAAGAGATCCCAGTGACTTTGAAAGGGGGGTCTCAAAGGATCGTAGGGGTTTAAATGGTGTGTTTGTGTCAGTCACCAGATCTCAACCCAATAGAAATTCTGGAGTGGTGCCTGGGAGCGTTTTCCACCACCATCAACAAAACACCAAATTATGGAATTTCTCGTTGAAGAATGCTGTGGCATCCTTCCAATAGAGTTCCAAACACTTGTCAAATCTATGCTCAGGTGCATTGCAGCTGTTCTGGGTGCTTGTGGTGGCCTAATGGTGTATTTACAGTGAGGCAAAAAAGTATTTAGTCTGCCACCAATTGTGCAAGTTCAAGGTCCTGGAGTGGCCTAGCCAGTCTCCAGATCTCAACCCCATAGAAAATCTTTGGAGGGAGTTGAAAGTCAGTGTAAATAAATACTTATTTTCCACCATAATTTGCAAATACATTCATTAAAAATCCTACAATGTGATTTTCTGGATTTTTTTTTCTCATTTTGTCTGTCATAGTTGAAGTGTACCTATGATGAAGTTACAGGCCTCTCTCATCTTTTTAAGTGGGAGAACTTGCACAAATGGTGGCTGACTAAATACTTTTTTTGCCCCACTGTATATACTCTAGTGTTGCTTTCAATTGTCTTGGGTTGTGCAAAAACAGTTCCCGGGAAGCCTGAATTTCAACTTACAGTGCCGGTGGGCAAAAACAGTTGGTCATTATGACGGGGGAATTTGAGACAAAATATCTAAAGGATCATATTATTAAACAGACTTTGCAAATGTGGGTCTGTTGTAAGACCAACCTCTCAGCTTACATCATGTCATAATAAAAGTCCTGCAAGTGTGCCATATGTGGACAAAAAAAGGTCCTTTACATATTTTGCCTCAAATTTCCCCCGTCATAATGACCAACTATCCTACCCACCGACAGTTTGTGTAATACAATTGAAAGCAACGCTAGTGTATGCAAATACACTAGCGTTGCTAAAAGCACCTACCCAACGCCCTATTAAGACACTTCATGTTGGTGTTTCCTTAATTTTGGCAGTTACCTGTACCGGCATATGGAAAAAATCTATAGTAATGCAGATAAAAATACATTTGATTGATATAGTATACTTTGCTTTCTCGTAAACAGCAGCCTTTTTACAAAAATAGAAAAACTGGTATGTGCCACACCACCACATAAAGCAGACATATTGTAATCTTGTGGACAGTGTCTCTCAGGCGTGTGGATAGGCCCCATAGCAGACCTAGCAGTAACAGAGTCAGACAGTTGGTTGCTAAACTTATTGAGGCCCTTCACGGTTGGGTAAGCCAGCTTCATCTCAGTGATATAGTTGGAGAAAACAGAGCGGTCCACATCACCTATAGGCAAGAGTAAAGAAAAGTGGAGGTTCATCTTTTTGCTATAGCAAGGTTAGATTAGAATCATTTGATTTCAAACACATGCAGTACAGTAATGGTTCACTGTGTGGCTTGGGGTCAGGCATCAAGGTCACAGACAATTACTAGCTAAAAAGATATTCATTAACAAGGTCATTCTGTTAAGATGTTTAATGCATTTTAATGGCATATTTTTTAAGCCTGTGTGGCACATAAGCAAAGTCGTCAAGTATTTAAAGCCTGTACTCATGAAGCGATAATTCACTTCTGTGATAATTCACTTCTGTCAAGTACTCAAGTGTTCCTATAACTAGGATGCTTTATGTATAAGTCTCTTCACAGATATTTACTGGAAATCGAAGGCCATTTATTTATTATCTGTAATGTCATATATTACAGTCTTAAAACAGCAGATCCTGAGGTGACCAATACAGAAGTTTCTGTCAAAGACCTGCATTGGGTCTGTGAAACAACTCTGAAGTGTTTAACAGGGCCAGAGTACCCACAATGCTAATGAATTCTAACACCAGCTGTTACTCTTCAGTGACACTCACTGGTCGATTTCTCATTTGGGACTTTTCATTCAGATGTTAATCTTTGAAAATAGTTACTACATGATCCTATTTGCCATTTATCATGAGGCACAGGGGATCTTATTTTTCTCATAAAATGTCTATACCAACAGGGCCTCAGTACATTTACAATTGTGCTAATCAAGTACAGTATATTCAGTGAGGTGAAATGTAATCATTAGAGTTCACGTAATTCCCTATCTTACATGACAATTTCCATGTGAATGTTCTGTATCGTTGCACCCTCCTGAACAGTCTCCTGTTCTGTTCAAAACTAACTTCTGCCACCCTACCCAATGAGCTCACCAGCATCATGTGTCAGCTTCTCCTCCTTGATCATGGTAAAGCCAACCTGGGCTTAAAAATTAAGTTTAGTAATTAATTTAACATCGGAAAATGTCAAAACAGGACCCCGTTGCCCCCTATGGGCATGACGCCTCTGCCAGCTCCATGGACTGTCATCAACCTTCTGGGACGAGAACTGAGGACCCCGGTCGGAGACCCTGTCCATTGGCAGTCCATGGATCCGGAAGACATGCTGCACCTTGAGCTGGGCCATCTCTTTGGCAGAGGGTAGCTTGGGGAGAGGAATGAAGGGGTCGGCTTTGGAAAACTGAACCACTACAGTCAGGATGGCGCTGTTGCCATCAGACGGGGGAAGACCCGTGACAAAGTCCAGGGGTATGTGAGATCAGGGGCGGTGAGGGATAGGCAGAGGTTGAAAGAGTCCAGCCGAAGCTTGCCGAGGAGTCTTGTTCTGTACACAAATCGTGCATGCGGTGACGAACAGGGAGACGTCAGGAACCATGGTAGGCCAGTAAAAGCATTGTCACACAAAGTCCCGGGTGGCAGGCAAACCTGGAGAAGTGTGCCCGCTCCAGGACCAAGGAGCAGACCGTGTCAGGAACGAACATCTGGTTATCTGGGCCTCCCTGGGGTTTGGCTGGGAAAGCTGCGCCTCACGAACCTTCTCCCCTATTCCCCAGCTGAGTGCAGTCGTCAGGCATGACGTGGGAAGGATGGTCTTGGTTTCCGGGTTTGAAGCCATGGGGCTATAGCGGCGTGACAGCTCATCCGGCTTGACATTCTTGGATCCTGGCCGGTATGAGAGGGAGAAGTTGAACCGGGTGAACAGCAGGGCCCACCTAGCTTGCCTGGAATTGAGGCGCTTGGCGGTGCGGAGATATTCCAGGTTCTTGTGGTCAGTCCACACAATGAACGGATGTTCCACCCGCTCCAGCCAGTGCCTCCACTCCAATGCCATCTTCACCCCAAGAAGCTCGAGATTCCCCACATCATAGTTCCTCTCTGTGGCATTGAGGCGGTGGCAGAAGGCGGAGCAGGGATGTATAACTTGAGGTCCAGGGCAGAACGCTGGGACAGGGCAGCCCCCACTCCGACATCCAAAGCATCAGCCTCCACCACAAACTGGTGGGACGGGTCAGGATGAACGAAGATGGGAGCTGTGGTGAAGTGGTGTTTTAGATCCCAGAACGCCCAGTCAGAAGCTGGGGACCATTTGAACAGAACCTTGGGAGAGGTGTGCAGACAGAGGGGGAGCCAGGGTGCTGTAACCCTGGATAAAGCAGCGATAAAAGTTGCTGAATCCCAGGAAATGTTGCAGTTGCACCCTGGATGTAGGGGAGGCCAATCCACCACAGCTCTCACCTTTCCGGGATCGATCTGTACACTCCCTGAGGTGATGATGTAACCCAGAAAGGGGATGGTGAAGCGATGGAATTCACACATCTGCTTTTACAAAAAGCTGGTTCTCCAGGAGGCATTGGAGAACCTGTCGGGCGTGGAGCACATATTCTTGGGTGGAGCGGGAGAAGACAAGGATGTCATCTAGATAGACGAAGAAGAACCGGTTCAACATGTCATAGAGAGCGTCATTAACCAGAGCCTGGAACACAGCAGGAGTGTTGGTAAGGTTAAATGGCATGACCAGATACTCGTAGTGACCGCTGGCCGTGTTGAAGGCAGACTTTCACTCGTCCCCTTCCTGTATCCGCACCAGGTGGTAGGCATTCTGTAGGGCCAGCTTGGAGAACACGGTGGCCCCCTGGAGCGGTTCTTCACCATGATGTCATTGAGACCCCGGCAGTTGATGAACGGCTTTGTCCTTCTTCTCCACAAAGAGAACCCTGCGCCGGGTGGGGAGGCAGAAGGACGGTTGAACCCTGCAGCCAGGGAGTCCTCAATGTAGGTCTCCATAGCCTTGGTCTCCAGACCCGACAGAGAGTACAGTCGTCCCCAGGGTGGAGTGGTGCCTGGGAGAAGGTTAATCCTGCAGTCAAATGGTTGGTGCAGCAGAAGCGAAGTGGCCCGGGCATTGCTGAACACCTCCCGGAGTTCCAGGTACTCTGTGGGAAAGGCGGAGAGGTCCGGGGCAACTTCCGAGCCTCCAGGAAGATATCCCGGGGCAGGCTGCGCTGACTTCAGGCAATGGGCGTGGCAGAACGGGCTCCAACCCATGATGGCACCAGCAGACCAGTCAATGAGGGGATTGTGTTGCTGGAGTCAGGAAAATCCCAATAACACGGGAACTTGAGGAGACTTAAAACCAGGAAGATATCCCGGGGTAGGCTGCGCTGACTTCAGGCAATGGGCGTGGCAGAACGGGCTCCAACCCATGATGGCACCAGCAGACCAGTCAATGAGGGGATTGTGTTGCTGGAGTCAGGAAAATCCCAATAACACGGGAACTTGAGGAGACTTAAAACCTCTTAAAGATCTGCCCCTTTTTTTTCAAATTTCACCTAAAATGTCATACCTAAATCTAACTGCCTGTAGCTCAGGCATTTAAGAAAGGATATGCATATTCTTGATACCATTTGAAAGGAAACACTTTGAAAATTTGTGGAAATGTGAAATGAATGTAGAAGAATATAACACAGATCTGGTAAAAGAAAATATAAAGAAAAAAAACTGTTAAAAATGTTTTTGTACCATCTTTGAAATGCAAGAGAAAAGCCACACATTCAGCTTGGAAGCTGGAGGTAATTTAGATGGTGTCCACAAGAGGGCAACAGTATATGTGCAAAGACTGATAACTTCAAGAATGAGTAAGCTACATGATATTTAGTTTGAAGTCACCCAGGTGTCCTTCACGATTTGCCCAAAAGTATCCAAGTGACCGAATTGATAAATTGATACATTTTCAAGAACATAACTTTAGAAAACATACAAAAATGCTACGCTACTAAAAAATAGAAGTTTACACACTCCCAGGAATGTCACACATTATGGATCATTAGCTTCCCTACATAAATTGTACTAACAGGAGACGTGACAAGAATGCTGATCCAATGTCTCCAAACATAGAAGTGAAATATTTAAGATAAGGGCCAAGTTAGCAGCCATCACTGATCTAATGTCATAAATGAACACACCACAAACCACACACACACACAAAGTAAAAATAAATAAAATGTACACACTATTTACAATTACAGTATTTAGAACACCCTCTACACAAGATTGTGCTGCTGGACCCAAGTCCCAAGTCTCTTTCTGCTGTAAAGCACTTACCATCCTCTACTTGTAGGCTGGCTGGGTACTGGCTGGGTATTCACACCTCTAGATGGCCGGGCGGGGGTTTGTAGTGGAGCCAGAGAGAACAGCAGTCAGACTAAGTGGGGGATGGAGGATTTAGATGTAGTCTCTTCGAAGTCAGTCTTTATCACTATTGAAGATTTAAAAAATATGTATATCAGTAAGAACCTCAACCTTTATTTTAGCAATACATCAAATAAACACCACATCTATAAACCTATATTATATAGAGTGGAGAACACTGTGGTGAAGTGTGCACCAATTGTTTTATTATTTTATTTTTGTAACCTTTATTTAACTAGGCAAGTCAGTACAAATTCTTGTTTACAATGACGCCTAACCCGGCCAAACCCGGACGACGCTGGCCAATTGTGTGCCACCCTATGGGACTCCCAATCACGTCCGGATGTGATGCAGCCTGGATTCGAACCACAGTGCCAGTCGGGAGCCCAATGTGTATTCTATGTTGACTTTGACATGTTGTGGCTTTCGAGTGCCTTGTTAGCTATTCATACACATGTCATTAGGGAATATATATACAGTTGAAGTCAGAAGTTTACATACACTCAGGTTGGAGTCATTAAAACTAGTTTTTAAACCACTCCACAAATTTCTTGTAAGTGAAATAATCTGTCTGTAAACAATTGTTGGAAAAATGACTTGTGTCATGCACAAAGTAGATGTCCTAACCGACTTGCCAAAACTATAGTTTGTTAATAAGAAATTTGTGGAGTGGTTGAAAAACGAGTTTTAATGACTGTAACCTAAGTGTATGTAAACTTCAGACTTCAACTGTATGTGTGAGTGTGCAGGTAGAGTCTAGTGAGTGTGCATAGAGTCAGTGTAAGACTGCAAAAAAGTGTCAATGCAATAGTTTGGGTAGCCATTTGATTAACTGTTCAGCAGTCTTATGGCTTGGGGGTAGAAGCTGTTTAGGTGCCGTTTGGTCCCAGACTCGGTGCTCCAGTACCACTTGCCGTGAAGTAGCTGAGTGAACAGTCTATGGCTTTGACAATTTTCCGGGTCTTCCTCTGACACTGCCTGGTATAGAGGTCCTGGATGGCAGGGAGCTCGGCCCCAGTGATGTACTTGGCCATCCGCCCCATCCTCTGTAGCGCCTTGGGATCGAGGGTGGTGCAGATGCCATACCAAGCGGTGATGCAGCCAGTCAAGATGCTCTCAATGGTGCAGCTGTCGAACTGTTTGAGGATCTGAAGGGCCATGCCACGTCTTTTCAACCTCTTGAGGGGGAAGAGGTGCTGTCTCACCTTCTTCAAGACTGTGCTGGTGTGAGAGGACCATGTTAATCCTTTTCATTTGCAGATTTAGACACTGTACGCAGCGGCTGTACAGTAACATGCTATAGATAACGTCAGAGCTCAGGGTCTCCGCTTCACAGTGCTGTATGGGTTTCGACTGACAGCCATTCTGAACTTGAGCACTGTGCGCGACAAGTTGCCCCCCTCCCTTTTGCAAATGTTTTGTTGTCTGAGTGAGGGAAATACTGTAAATTAAGCAAGCCAAATGTGCATATCATAAAATGCATGTAATATGCAGCGTCAACGATTATGACCACTATGTTTGGATTACAGTTACAAGATGACATTGTGTTATACCCAGGGTTGTCCTGAACAGAATGAGCCTGTTTGTTGTATTGTAAAAAAAATTGCTGCGGACCGCGCATCTGAATGCACCCATGACTCCATTCTATGTGCAGCAAAATTAGAATCTGCTCCTCTGAATTTCCCTGTGAATGCCTAACACTGTAAGATCATATTTGTTCATTTAGCTAGTCATTTTGGCAATAGAACAAGCTTTTAAATGATGCCCACCTGATCCAGATTGCGATTTATAAATGGACTGTTTGTGGATTGCGTAAACAACAACAGTAATTGTGTGATGCAGGCCTGTGTTCAAAACAACCACAATACAAGTGTGCTTGCTTCAGTTCCTTGACACCACATAGTTGAAGACTGCATTGAAATGACTTAGGAACTATGCACACATTGGAGAGGTGTGTGGCCACTTGGAGACACCAGTTTGACCTCTCACTCAAACCCCTGTCAAATGTTTTGTTTTATGTTGCACCTAGCCCACATTTTCCGATAATATTCTTATCATGTTTCCTGAATGTATCCAGAGTATTTTCAGATTTCGTTATAAACAAATGTACAGTAAAAGTAAATTGCACAAATCAACAGTGTAATGTTTGGATTCAGTCTTGTGTCAGGTGAATTTAAGTATGCTCCCTCTTAATTCTCCCATGTGACAAATAAAATTGGATTTGTCTCTCTCCCCACCCGGAGGACCTGAGCCCTAGGACCATGTTTTAGGACTACCTGACCTGACTCCTGCCTGTCCCCATCCCCACTCCACCTGGTCATACTGCTGATCCAGTTTCAACTGTTTTGCATGAGGCTATGGAACCCTGACCTGTTCACCGGACGTTCTACCTTGACCCGGTCCTCCTGCTGTTTTCGACCTGCTCTCTCCCCATCTCTTGCTCTCCCTCCCTCTCTCCCACATCTGCTGTATTTTCCTCTGAATGCTCGGTTTTCAAGAAAAGCCATCTGACATTTACTCCTGAGGTGCTGACCTGTTGCAGCCTCTACAACAGTGGTCACCAACTTTTTCTGAGTCAAGATCACTTTCGCAGTCAAAAAGCAAGCCGAGATCTATCACTCAAGAATGTTTTTTTTTTTACATGACTTAAATAAATGTAACATTAACCTAATAAAAACAGTTCTGTACAAATGAGGTTTGGGCAGTAGGCCTAATACACAGCATATTGACTATATGGCTGGCCTGCCAATATTGTACTTCTCAGACCATTATATAAAAAAACTTGTTCAGTTGGTGTAGCACTTGCCAGCTACTGCGGAGCATAAATTGAAATAATTTGCTTTTTTATTTTACTGGACTGGACCAGTGGAGAATAATTCCGCTACAACCATTACCACGAGCCCATCCTCCCCAATTAAGGTGCCACCAATCTACTGTGTATGGTACCTGCATCTGATGGTCATGGTGCTTTCAAGACAACTGGGAAGTCTTTTTTATTTTTTATTGTCAAATCATGATGTCAGTGATCCCAGTTGTTTTGAACACAGCATTAGTTTCAGCGGAGGGAGGGACAGAACAGCAGAGGGTCCGCCTCCTGCTCTCTCCATAGCCGGGGGAAGTTATTACACTTACATCCAGTCACAACAAAGATACAGGAGTCCTTCCTAACTCAGTTGATGGAGTGGAAGGAAACCACTCAGGGATTTCACCATGAGGCCAATGGTGACTTGAAAACAGAGTTTAATGGCTGTGATAGGAGAAAACAACATTGTAGTTACTCCACAATATTTGACAGATGGAAAAGAAGTAAACCTCTACAGAATACAAGGTGTTATGTTTGGGGAAAATCAAATACAACATTACTGAGTACCACGCTCCATATTTTCAAGCATAGTGGTGGCTGGATCATGTTAAGGGTTTGCTTGTAATCGTTAAGGACTGGGGTGTTTTTCAGGATAAAAACAAAACAATGGAGCTAAGAACAGGCAAAATTCTAGAGGAAAATCTGGTTCAGTCTGCTGTCCACCAGACACTGGGAGATGCATTCACTGTTCAGCAGGACAATAACCTAAAACAAGGCCAAATCTACATTGGAAGAAGAATACAGTGAATGTTCCTGAGTGGCCGAGTTACAGTTTGACTTAAATCTACTTGAAAGTCTCTATGCCAAGACCTGAAAATGGTTGTCTAGCAATGATCAACAACCAATTTGACAGAGCTTGAAGAATTCTGTATAGGAATAATGGGCAAATGCTGCGCAATCCAGGTGTGGAAAGCTCTTAGAATTACCCAGAAAGACTCACAGCTTTAATTACTGCCAAAGTTGCTTCTACAAAGTATTGACTCAGGGATGTGAATACTTACAGTACCAGTCAAAAGTTTGGACACACCTATTCATTCAAGGGTTTTTCTTTATTTCTACTATTTTCTACATTGTAGAATAATAGTGAAGAGTGTGCAAAGCTGTCATCAAGGAAAAGGGTGGCTACTTTGAAGAATCTCAAATATAAAATATTTAGATTTGTTTACCAATGTTTTGGTTACTACATGGTTCCATGTGTTATTTCATAGTTTTGATGTCTACACTATTATTCTATAAATGTAGAAAATAGTTTTAAAAAACGAATCTCTTTCATAATTTCTTTAAACAAAAAAGAAGCTAATTTAACAAAATTTCGAAAAAAAAATGATATATAGCGTTTTGGAATGAAACTCTTCTTAAGTTGCTCTAAGAGTTGTGCAAAGTTGGTAGAATCTTATTCAAAATGATTCAAAGCTGTAATGGCTGCCAAAGGTGTGTCCACCAAATATTAGCTCTGGGGTGTGAAGACATCGGCAATCAAGACATCTTTCTTTTTTTACTTTTAATTAGGAAAAGTTTCTCAAATTTTTCTTTCACTTTGAAAATGTGGAGTAGGTTGTGTACAAGGGAAAAATCTAATTCATCCATTTTTAGATTTCATTCTGAGGCAGCAAAATGTGAAGACTGTGCAAGGGGTGTGTAGACTTTCACTAGGCACTGTGAAAGTATTCAGACTTGACACATATTGTTAGGTTACAGCCTTGTTTTAAAATGGATTAAATAGTCCCCCCCCCGATCAACACACAATACACCCTAATGACAAAGCAAAAACAGGTTTATCATTTTTTGCTATATAAGAAATAAAAAACAGAAATATCACATTTACATAGGCATTCAGACCCTTTACTCAGTACTTTGTTGGAGCATATTTGGCAGCAATTACAGCCTCGAGTCTTCTTGGGTATGACACTGCAAGCTTGGCACACCTGTATTTGGGGAGATTCTCTCATTCTTCTCTGCAGATCCTCTCAGACTCTGTCAGGTTGTATGAGGAGCATTGCTGCGCAGCTACTTTCAGGTCTCTCCAGAGATTGAGAAAAAAAAAAAACAGTCTGCCACCTCTTCCCTCTTACCTGCACCTTTCCCTCTTACCTGCACCTTTCCCTGGGTGGCCACACCTCAAAAGTAAGAAGGAAAAACGGAAGTAACCACAAGTCTCAATTAATCAATCAACTAACAAACACTAAATTAGGAGCACATACGCAAAAATAATAATAAATGAGGGCATTCATCACACCTGTGACATCTTGATATATCATCATGCGCTTTATCCTCAACAAAGTGTAGAAAAGTTCCACTATTGACACTATACTGTATTTACACAGGCAGCCCAATTCTTATCTTTTGCCCAATTATTGTCAAAAGAGCTGATCTGATCAGGCAAAAGACCATTAAGTGTAAAAAAAAAATCTGAAAATCAGAATTGGGCTACTTGTGTAAACGCAGCCAATGAGTACATTGACTCTTCAATGATCCATTGTCACATACCATGACATCCTAGCATAAATAAAAGCCGATCAGCTCATTTCCTGCGACACAAGACTACTCATGAAAATGTGCACTTAGGAAATGGTCCTCCGATGCATTCTGGCTAAAGCATTAGGAGTACTCCTGTTACACCCTGTAGAGCTGCTCTATTAAAAATCTTAAAAAGCTACTTTGTTCTTCGCGGCCATCGTACTAGACCACCATGTAGGGCTGCATAAAATGACATAGCAGTCTCAAACTGGGCAGCTTCAACTCCCCAGTCTGGTCATTAGTTTTAGGAAACTTCAAAAGGAACCAGTTGAAAATAGTCCCCTTCTCCCTTCGGAGAAGGATTTGACTGGCGTAGCCAGCACCATACAATATGTCATCCTCACACAACTAAGACTTCAACCAGTCACATGGATCTGAAGCTCATCATATGGCCTATATTTGATCCTCTCTGCAATGTTTTTGCATGCCTTCCAGGTTAAGTATCTGACAAGTATATGATTGTTCGAACTTGAAATTGAAATCAAGACTGCAAAGGTGAAACAAAGTTCCCAATGACTTTCGGTCAGCTACGGAGACCACTCACTAACTGTCTCCCTATACTGTGTGCATCCAGTTTATTGACTTAGCTATGTAATGTGACCCCAGGCATTACTGACCTATCAACCTTGACTCGGGGGTAGACGTAAAATATTAAATGTAAATCTGTCTCCCACCATTTACATTGAACAAAAATATAAACCCATCATGCAACAATTTTTAAGATTTTACTAAGTTACAGTTCATATAAGGAAATCAGTCAATTGTAATAAATTCATTAGGCCCCAATCTATGGATTGCACATGACTGGGAATACAGATATACATCTGTTGGTCACAGATACCTTCGCATAGTGTTGATCAGGTTGTTGATTGTGGCCTGTGGAATGTTCTCCCACATTTTGCTGGATATTGGTGTAAACTGGAACATGCTGTCATACACGTCAATCCAGAGCATCCCACACTCAATGGGTGACATGTCTGGTGAGTATGCAGGCCATGGAAGAACTGGAACATTTTCAGCTTCCAGGAATTGTGTACAGGTCCTTGTGACATGAGGACGTTCATTATTATGCTGAAACATAAGGTGATGGCGGTGGATGAATGGCACGACAATGGGCCACGGTATCTCTGTGCATTCAAATTTCCATCGATAAAATGCAAAGTCCGTAGCTTATGCCTGCCCACACCATAACCCCACCGCCACCATGGGGCACTCTGTTCACAACGTTGTTATCAGCATACCGCTCGCCCACACAACGCCATGTCTGCCATCTGCCCGGTACAGTTGAAACTGCGATTAATCCGTGAAGAGCACACTTCTCCAGCGTGTTAGTGGCCATCGAAGGTGAGCATTTTCCCACTGACGTTGGTCACGACGACAAACTGCAGTCAGGTCAAGACCCTGGTGAGGACGACGAGCACGCAGATGAGCTTCCCTGACAGTTTGTGCAGAAATTATTTGGATGTGCAAACCCACAGTTTCATCAGCTGTCCGGGTGGCTGGTCTCAGACGATTCCGCAGGTGAAGAAGCCAGCTGTGGGCTGGCGTGGTTACACATGGTTTGCGGTTGTGAGGCCGGTTGTACGTATTGCCAAATTCTCTAAAATGATGTTGGAGGGAGCTTATGGTAGAGTGGTAGAGAAATTAACATTCACGTCTCTGGCAAGTCTCTGGCAACAGCTCTGGTGGACATTCCTGCAGTCAGCATGCCAATTGCATGCTCCTTCAAAACTTGAGACATTTTGGCATTGTGGTGTGACAAAACATTTCAGAGTGGCCTTTTATTGTTCAAAGCACAAGGTGCACCTGTGTAATGACCATGCTGTTTAATCAGATTCTTGATATGCCACACCTGTCCGGTGGATGGATTATCTTGGCATGAAACATGGGACCAACACATTTATATTTTTGTTCAGTGTAGTATGATAGATTTATTTTCATATGGTATGTATTCATTTGTTAATGTCAATCCTCCATTAGCATGGTAATGGACTCCCAAGTGGCGCAGCGGTCTAAGGCACAGCATCTCAGTACTAGAGGTGTCACTACAGACCCTGGTTTGATTCCAGGCTGTATCCCAACCAGCTGTGATTGGGAGTCCCATAGGGCTGCGCACAATCGGCCCAGTGTCGTCCGGGTTAGGGATTTGGCCGGCGTAGGCTGTCATTGTAAATAAGAATTTATTCTTAACTGACTTGCCTAGTTAAATAAAAAGATTTCTAAAATGTTTACAAATTAATTCCTGAGCTAGGTGGCTAACGCTGGTTAGGGTTAGGGGTTAAGTTTGAAGCCAGGCTGATGAGGAAGCATTTTTTCGCATTTATGTAAAGAGTTATGGGATATTAGAATCATCTTGTCTTAACCTTTGTTTTCTTCAACCTAGATTCATTCCACTACAACTGTGAACCAATATGTGCATGAGCCAGTAACAAAACTAAAAAGTCATCCTAAATACACTGAGTGCACAAAACATTAGGAACACCTTCCTAATATTGAATTGCACCCCCCTTTGCCCTCAGCAGAGCCTCAATTTGTCTGGGCATGGTCTCTACAAGGTGTCGAAAGCGTTCCACAGAGATGCTGGCCCATGTTGACTCCAATGCCTCCCACAGTTGTGTCAAGTTGGCTGGACGTCCTTTGGGTGGATGACCATTCTTGATACACACAGGAAAATGTTGAGCATGAAATACCCAGAAGCGTGGCAGTTCTTGACACACTCAAACCAGTGCCTCTGCCACCTACTACAATAACCTATTCAAAGGCACTTCCATTTTTTCTCTTTCCCATTCACCATATGAATGGCACGGTTCAATGGCTGCGGTTCAAACACTTAAAATACACACCCTATCCCCTCAGCCCTGAAATTAAGTGGACACTTCTGATGACGTATCATGATGTCTGACGGGTATACACTTGCAGGGCAAGGAACGAAGGAATTCATTTTAAATGGAACACACTTGGTCGAAAATTCATCATCCCGCGATGATTTTGTATTCAGTATTTATGCTGCAGTAGTTAATGTGTCGGGGGGCTAGGGTCAGTTTGTTATATCTGGAGTACCTCACCTGTCCTATTCGGTGTCCTGTGTGAATCTAAGTGTGCGTTCTCTAATCCTCTCTTTCTCTCTCTCTCTCTCTCTCTCGGAGGACCTGAGCCCTAGGACCATGCCCCAGGACTACCTGACATGATGACTCCTTGCTGTCCCCAGTCCACCTGACCGTGCTGCTGCTTCAGTTTCAACTGTTCTGCCTTATTATTATACGACCATGCTGGTCATTTATGAACATTTGAACATCTTGGCCATGTTCTGTTATAATCTCCACCCGGCACAGCCAGAAGAGGACTGGCCACCCCACATAGCCTGGTTCCTCTCTAGGTTTCTTCCTAGGTTTTGGCCTTTCTAGGGAGTTTATCCTAGCCACCGTGCTTCTACACCTGCATTGCTTGCTGTTTGGGGTTTTAGGCTGGGTTTCTGTACAGCACTTTGAGATATCAGCTGATGTACGAAGGGCTATATAAATAAATTTGATTTGATTTTAATTTGTATTCAGCCACTGGTAGCTTGTGGGTGCTTTATATGCGCTACATTCAATTATGAGTGCGTGTGTACTTATATTAAGTATATAATTATTAATATATGCCTGCCCTATGATAGCTAGCAAATGAATTAGCTACCTAAAGTTAGCCTGACTAGCTGGAACTTCTGAAGAAGGAACATTTTTATTTCTACAATTTCCAAAAGCTAACCAAACAAAAACAAATGTACTTTTAACTTATTTGCATTCATTTTTACTTACACTTGTATGTTGACAACTCTATTGATGTTGTTTTTAAGTTTTCGCGGACTTTGCGGATGTACTGTACAATGGTCACGAATTGAATTATGGGGAGTTTCAGGACCCGGAGTGAACAAAGTTGTACACTCGCAAAGCCGACTGAAAACGAGGCATGAGGGGCTTTCGTTGCAAACTTCCCTTGCTTGGCTAATCATTTGGACCACCCTCCAAGACGGCGATGGGGATTTCCCCCAAGGGCATAAATGGACGAGGGTGTGTCTTTTAAGTGTTTGGACCGCAGCCTATGTCTCAATTGTCTCAAGGCTTAAAAATCCTTCTTTAACCTGACTCCTCCCCTTAGTCTACACTGATTGAAGTGGAATTAACAGCTAACATCAATAAGGGATCATCATTTTCACCTGGTCAGTCTATACTAGGGAAAGAGCAGGTGTTCCTAATGTTTTGAACACTCAGTATATAAAAACCCTGCCTGGAGACGTGATGTACAAAATGAAAATAATACAGTATTTTCAACAATCTCATGCAAATATATACAGAAATCTAAACAAGGGCTATGAAAATGTTATATCCCTCAAACGGGGAAAAAATGTTAAGGGAATCAACTGTATTCGGCCTCTATGTGGTTACTGCCTCCCTAAAAATAGCACTTTTTACATCCTGCCTAAGAGTGGATGCTACTGCTCTGACTGCTGTGCTCCTAATGTATTTAGTGAATTGCCAAGATAGCCATTGTGATTTTACTCTACTCACTAAAGCACCTGAAGTGGGTCACTTTCCCCAAGGCCTACCTTCCAACTGAGCTAGGTACACACACAGGATTTTTTTTGTGATTCATGGATACTTGGGTTTTTTCCTTAATGGATGGTAAAAACATGAAATTCATCCTTTATATATTAAACAAAACATAACCAGAGAGATGATATTTTAGGTACATTTCTTTGTACATTACTTGCAGAAATATAGGACAGAGGAGACAACTTTGTTGTTACAACTTTGTTTACATACTGTCGGGCTTTTAGTGGGGACAGAGATTGAATAAAATGTATACCTACAGTATGTGTCCTATGACGTGGCTGACTGAGGCTGTGAATTACAGCTTGTGGGACCTTTTAGTTCTTCATAGGCTTCAAGCTTCCTTGCAGATCTGGAGACTATGAGTTCACAACGATGAGTCCCACTCACACAGTGGGAAATGAGAGGAAGGGATTTGGGGGAAGGGATCGGGTCCAGGCTGGCAGGGGAGTCAAATGAGAAAGAACAGTCATGACAATGTGGTTTAGATACATTTTATTTTGTTTTTCTTTTTGTTCAAACTTAATTAATATCTTTAGTCTAATCTGAGTAACATAAAACAAAAAAATTTAAACTAGAGATATCAGTTTGCGGTGGAAGGTGGTCGAGCTACACACTATTTGCCGTGATGTTGACAGAGTGGCATGGGAGGTTTATTTATTAGACTGGGTTAAGATGTCAATTTTAAGACACATCCTCAGTAGTGTGCCTTCGAATCAGTGGGTGTTTCGGCCTTTAATCACTAAACACCCTCATCAAAGGTGGCCAGCTAAAGGGTGATCAAGCCTTAGCTTGTGTCCCATGCCCAATTAAGATGTCCCACGGGACTATGCAAGGCAGGGGCGTCCTCTTCCCTGAGCCAGCCCTACAGCTGACCGCATACCTCATTTGCTCTCCTCAAGTTGGAGGGATCTGAATTGGGTTCTCAGGTGGGGGTGGGGGGTCATGGAGTTATAGCCACTGGCTGCCTCTTTCAGCTGCTTGAGAAACTGCTCTGACGGTCTGCCGCAGAGCCTGTCCATGGAGTCCAAGTTCTTTCAGCAACCTGATGGTGGAAGAAGCCACGAATCCTCTGCATCCCACTTCAACTGGCCAGACTTTTGCATTCCAGCCACGCTGAGTTGCGTCTGCTGCCAACTCTGTGTAACGCAGTGTCTTACGCTCGTAGGCCTCTTCAACAGAATTTTCCCACGGGACTGTGAGCTCTATGATGTATACAGCCTTTCGTGAAGGGGACCAGAGTACCGTGTCTGGCCTAAGGTTGGTAGAAGTAATCTCAGGTGGAAAAATGAGTTTCTGGCCAATATCGACAAGCATCTTCCAGTCCCGGGCCATGGCTAGGTGTCCAGTTTCTGGCTTCGTAGGAGGATGCTTGGGCCTTTTCTGTCCCTCCCGGACCTACATTGACCTACATTGGAACAACATGCTAGTTTCTCAGAAGTCCAACTGACATCTATTTAATTTTCGCCTTTTAGGAAAACACTTTCAGTCCTAAAAACAATTCATTTCTTAGCCGTCTCTTTTGATTGAGACACTTATGTGACAGCACTAGAGGAACAAAGGGAGAATATTGATCGTATCAAAACCCTTTGTCGCAGAGTAGAAAGAGATGCCCGGGGAACATTTGTGACGGTACCCCATAGAGCACCCAGAGGGCATAGCCATGACAGACTCATCTCACTTCCTCCATGGGGAAGAGATAAGGTCCCTCTCAACGTCAAATTGACATTTGTCTGTATGAGCTCTCTGTCGTGTCCAAGGTACAGAACACCGACTGGACCATAGGGATCCTATTACATTACTAGAGAGGGGATGTCATGGTGTTTCTGAAAATGTTTCTGTATATATTATCCTCTAAAACAGTGGTTCCCAAACGTTTTATAGTTCAAACATTCAACCTCCAGCTGAGTACCCCCTCTAGCACCAGGGTCAGCCCACTCTCAAATGTTTTTTTGTTGTTGCCATCATTGTAAGCCTGCCACACACACTACTATACGATACATTTATTAAACATACGAATGAGTTTTTATCACAACCCGGCTCGTGGGAAGTGACAAAAAGCTCTTATAGGACCAGGGCACAAATAATAATATAATAATAATCAATAATTGATCTCTTTATTTAACCATCTTACATATAAAACCTTATTTGTTCATCGAAAATTGTGAATAACTCACCACAGTTTAATGAGAAGGGTGTAGTTGAAAGGATGCACATAACTCTGCAATATAGGGTTGTATTGGAAAGAATCTCAGTCTTAAAACATTTTCGACACACAGTCTCTGCCTGTATTTAGTTTTCATGCTAGTGAGGACTTACCCCAGATCTGTGCCAAGACAGAGTAGAAGTGGCTTCGGGACATGTCTCTGAATGTCCTTGAGTGGCCCAGCCAGAGCCTGGACTCAAATCCGATCTAACATCTCTGGAGAGGCCTGAAAATAGCTGTGCTTTGTAGTGACGCTCCCCAACCAACCTGACAGAGCTTGAGAGGATCTTCAGAGAAGAAGGGGAGAAACTCCCCAAATACAGGTGTGCCAAGCTTGTAGTATCATACCCAAGAAGACTCAAGGCTGTCTTATCCGGTGTCCTGTGTGAATTTAAGTATGCTCTCTCTAATTCTCTTTCTCTAATTCTCTCTCTCTCTCTCTCTCTCTTTCTTTCTCTCTCTCTCTCTCTCTCTCTTTCTTTCTCTCTGAGGACCTGAGCCTTAGGACCATGTCTCAGGACTACCTGGCCTGATGACTCATTGTGGTCCCCAGTCCACCTGGTCGTGCTGCTGCTCCAGTTTTAACTGTTCTGCCTGCGGCTATGGAACCCTGGCCCGTTCACTGGACGTGCCACCTTGTCCTAGACCTGCTGTTTTCAACTCTCTAGAAACAGCAGGAGCGGTAGAGATACTCTGAATGATCAGCTATGAAAAGCCAACTGACATTTACTCCTGAGGTGCTGACCTGTTGCACCCTCTACAACCACTGTGACTGTTATTATTTGACCCTGCTGGTCATCTATGAACATTTGAACATCTTGGCCATGTTCTATTTTAATCTCCACCCGGCACAGCCAGAAGAGGACTGGTCACCCCTCATAGCCTGGTTCCTCTCTAGGTTTCTTCCTGGGTTCCGGCCTTTCTAGGGAGTTTTTCCTAGCCACTGTGCTTCTACACCTGCATTGCTTGCTGTTTAGGGTTTTAGGCTGGATTTCTGTGCAGCACTTTGTGACATCAGCTGATGTAAGAAGGGCTTTATAAATACATTTGATTGTTTGATTGATTGACTGTAATCGCTGCCAAAGGTGCTTCAACAAAGTACTGAGTAAAGGCCCTGAATACTTATGTAAATGTGATATTTCTGTTTGACATTTCTCATACATTTGCAAAAGATTCTACAAACCTGTTTTTCCATTGTCATTATGGGGTATTATGTGTAGATTGATGAGGAGAAAAATGGATTTAATCCATTTTAGAATAAGGCTGTAACGTAAGACTCTTCTGGGTTAAAAGCCAGTCTTCCCCTCGTGAATATATCATTATGTGTTGTAAAGCCAATTAGAGTGGGGAGAAAAATTACACTGTATTCCTACTTCAAATGCAAAATGTCATATGACTGCAAGGAAAAAAAAATTCTTTGATGTTTTCTAGGAAACCAAATCACATCCATTGATGCCATTGACAAGTGAATTTGTCTGAAATGTACTGAGCAATTACCTATATTGAAACCAGTGGCGATTTTAGCATGTAAATGTTGGTGGGGCAAACAAAAAAATGTTTTTTAGATGCATGCCAGCAAAGCAACTGCACAAGACTAAACAATACATTAATTGCACTAATACGGTGGCAAATGGTGCCCACAAACTGTTTGTGCCTACATAAAGCTGTCCAACAGCAGGGCTTTCCTTTCAGCACCATGGAATGAATCATTACCACCACATTACCTGGCTATCAGCGGAGCCTTGTCTGGCAGTGAAACAGCTAATTCAGCCATATTTACAGCCTGTTTTAAAAACCATAGCTGATATGACTGCCTTGCTTAAACAAATATGGTTACTACTGACTCCTTGTGAAGTCGATAAGAACCGCAATCTCCTTCAACAATAACGAACTGCAAAATGAGTTTTGACTTTTGAACCATCCACAAACATTATTACATGTTCAGTATGTTTCTAGTAAATCCACAATGCTTATTCTTATATCATTAACACTTACAGTGGTTCCGCCTTTAAAAGTTGCGAGCTTACACCATGGGATTTAGAGGTACCCAGCGTCACGGCCTCATTGCACCAGACCACCGCGAGGGGGAGTTAAGAGCACTCATTATGCATTTGGGTCCCGAGGTTTTTATATAACCAATCATATCGAGTGGTTCCAATGACGAATTTGACGTGAGCCACACGTCCCTGGTGACTTTCTTCAGCAAAGACGGCTGGCAAAACATTACGGTGGGAGCAAATGTAAGTAGTTCTAACGTCATAACGAGTCAGGCAAAAAAATTTACAATTGAGGGGAATATGTTAGTTAATGTAGAGACAAACATTTGGTGTAGTATTCCAATGAGATACTTCATTTCAACCAGTGGAGAATGTGAAATGCTTTATTGAAAGTTCATTATCCAGGTGTTATAAATACATAATACATGCATTATAAATATTATAATTGATTAATTAATAATATAATATTCTAAGTACAAGTTCATTCTGTACTTCAATGCACATATGGTGTGCATTATAAAACAGAGGAAGAAAGAGGAGGTGGGGAAAGAGGTGTAGAAGACAGAATAGGAAAGAGGTCAAACAGAGGAGCAGGGAAGACAGCATATGATTAATGAATTTACAGTGCTACTCTAATATTCTCTCACTTCATCACAATTACATAGTGTCTCTTGCGGTGTCTCCTAATCAGCCTTGGGCTCACAGTCAGCCCGAAGGTGTCGATGACGGGACTGGCTTCCTCTCTCACATCAAAACATACCTGCAGACGAGAGACAGATGGATAGAGAGATAGAATTGTTTTAAACAAAGCTTAATCATGCTAACACGGTCAGTCTTCATCATCAGGTGAAATGCAAAACTGACCTTGGATCATTAACTCTGGTACTACTACATCTCTATCTGTATTTCAATGTAAAGCATCTCTTTAATAATTCTTCCTGTATAATATAAGTATGATATCCCTTATAACAAATCATGATAACATTGGATAGATAGATACATGTGCTTGTGTAGCATGTGGCAATAGCAGGATCATATCAAGGATAGTGTCACAAATGAATATATCAATACCACTTGAAGCTTGATGACTTGATCATTTGAATCAGCTGGGTAATGCTAAGGCAAAAACCTGCTCTATCCAGAATAGCCTACTCTCTCACTTTGACAGCATGGCCTGCAATCCTTTCACCCTCCTCCAAAAAATACAAATGTTTGCCATTATCAAGAGTGGCACTGGGGCTAAAACAATATCTGACATAGTGTGGGAGGACTGCACCTAAAAAGACTGGAGACTCATAACTAATCGAAGAGCATGTGTGTATATGTCCTGACCAAAAGATGAGGAGTCAGTGGTAGGGTTCACTTGACGTTGCAGCACAGCAAGATTCTCAGTAGACAGGGGGCATTGTCACGTACGTGAGGAGAGACGGATCAAGGCGCAGCGGATGTAGAGTTCCACATATTTATTATAAAGTGAAACTTAGCAAAAACAATAAATCAATCAACTAACAATGCACATGCACAAAACACAAAATAATATCCCACAAACACAGGTGGGAAAAACAGCTACTTAAATATGATCCCCAATTAGAGGCAACTATCATCAGCTGCCTCTAATATGGAACCAAACCAAAACACCAACATAGAACTGTTAAACTAGAACACCCCCTTTCGTCACGCCCTGACCTACTACACCATAAAGAAACAAAGGCTCTCTATGGTCAGGGCGTGACAGGCATGGGATGTCAGGAACACTGACCCGATTGTCAGTGTTTACAGATTCCTGATTACCTTCCTGATAAAGCAGATCCTCCACCTGCTGAATCTGGAATGCTCAAAAGAAAACAAATCTGTATTAGTGACAATACATTTGGCAGCAACAGGGGCTTGATAGTCCAGTGAAAATAGCTGAGTGTTGATGTGGTGTAAATCTTAAAATTAGCAGCTGACATCTTAAGGTTTTTTAAATTAATGCATGTGAGACAGGTTCCATGTACAACAAGACAGGCAGAGAGGAAGAGAGAAAAGGAACACAGAACAGTTTAATTACCTCTGGTTATGGACACTTTCGCCAGCAATAAAGCTTCCACGGCCTGTTCCTCAGACAGTGAACATAGTACATCTGGCAATATCTACATTTTCGACCCCTTGATCAGCTCGCACTCTGAAAGTAAAGAAAATAGCTTATTTTTTTGTAGATATGAAAACAATAACTGAGAAATAACCATTCAATCTAAAGAAGCAGATGTCAATTTCAGGATACGTCAAAAAAGCACAGAAAGCTTAACACCAGGCTGTTATTGTGGTTGTTCATTAGGTGTTGGGAAATATGCAATATGCATACAAAATAACATACTTACCTTCCTTGAAAATCCATCTATACTGCCAAAGATGACAATGTTGTGTCTTGAAAAAAAGCATTGGAATTAAAAGTGGAATGTTTAACCTATTAACCTTATTTATGCATTACCAGTTGATGAAGAACAACTCCAATTTCATACATCATTGAAAATTTGTCTACCAATAAGTAAGAATAAAAAAGTTAAAATAACTTCTTAGATTTGATGGAGACATTATACATCCTAGCAGTGTCGTGTCTTTGGCTATGCCGAATTAAGTGATATGACATGCTATTGTATATAATAATTTCTCCGTAATTAATATTACCTGATTGAGCTAATCATGTAAATGTAATTAACTAGAGAGTTGGGGCACCACGAAATAATATTTATAGAGCTGTTATCTTCCGAATAAACTCTTAAAGACCTAGTAATATTTTACATCAATAGCAGTCAATATTAATCGTCATCTTAATTCAGTCTCATCTGAAAGCTGTAAATTCTTGGTTATCTGCACGAACCCTGGCTAACAAGTTGAATCAGCAATACAAAATTGGGTTTAATTATTTATTTACTAAATACCTAACTAATCACACAGAATTACACATACACATAATTAAATCATAACTTGATTACAAATTACGTCATAAAGGAAAACGTCCCTAGCGGGCGGAACAGATATGACAGTTTGTTACACAAAAGAAAAGGGGCTGGGTTTGAGTGAAAAGAGCGGGAAGACTGAGTAACAAAGGAAGAAGCTCTGTGCTATCGTAAATACAGTATCTTATGCATTCTAAATTACTGCCCATTTGGAAAAAGAAAATGCAATAAATATTTACTCTGAGCTGCGCTTCGGTAGGTTGGTGGTAGATGGAAGGCCGTGTTGCCAAACCGAGTCCTTTGTCCTTTGAAGAATGTCTCTGGCGGTCAATTGGATACGTTGTAGTAACGTCGTAGTGTGATAGACGGCATACTCTGTCTGTTCCTTCCTAACCCTCGTTGGCAGCAGCTGTTGCTAACTCAATGGCTAGGAGGTATCACTTCTGTAGTGAATAAGAGTTCAAAGTTCATACCATTCTCAACCAAAGCTCAGGCTGATGTTGGCTTCGTTCTGTAGTTATTATCTGAACCATTCGGACATCGGACAGTCGCCCCCACATCCTCGGAACAGGAGGTTATATTGTCGTCAAGGCTTTATATAGGAAGGGAGAGGAGGGCGTGTTTGAAGAGTTTTATAGCCCATGTCCCGCCCAGTTCTGCTAGGGCGAGTAAAATGGTCAGAGTGGTCTCATTTGTGTCTGGAAGTAGCTAGCAAGCTAGCCAACGTTAGCTTGGGTGCTTGACTGCCATTGTAAGGCCAGAACGCTCAAATCAACCCTACTCCTCGGCCCGAACGTCCAGTGTGCTCTCGTCCAGCGGGTTTTCCGTTTTTCATGAAATAGAAACACCATAATATTATTCAAATGAATTAAGCAAGTACCAGTCAAAAGTTTAGACACACCTCCTCATTCCAGGATTTTTCTTTATTTTGACTATTTTCTAGATTGTAGAATAATAGTGAAGACATCACAACTATGAAAATGATACATATGGAATCAGTTAAGAACAGATTCTTATTTACAAGGACAGCCTAGTCCTTCCTCCCCGTCAGGAGATTGAACTCCGGTCTCCTGTCCGCACGACACAGGGATACTTTAGCTAAATAGTCCAGTACTGTACTGCCGACCGTCATGTTGTACAGCACCATATTTACCCAGAGGGTTTTTGTTTTTCATGGAATAGAAACACCATAATATTAATCCAATTAATTAAGCAAGTACCAGTCAAAAGATTGGACACACATACTCATTCCAGGATTTTCTATATTTTTACTATTTTCTACATTGTGGAATAATAGTGAAGACATGACAACTATGAAATAACACATATGGAATCAGTTAAGCCCGGTCTCCCGCGTGCCTGCAATATGGAAGACTATCAAATGCTTCTCAAAGATGCCCTCTGGTCAAACTAGCAATAACTTGCATTAACAAAAAAAATGTCCGACAAACAGATAATGTGCCACAGAATGCTGCAGCAGCTCGCAAGGTGTGCCGCAGTATGACGCAACTTCTAAAGGAGGAAGCACTGTAGCTATAAGTATAAGCAACTGCAAGCAAACGAACTGCGACGAGGTAGGCCTATTCGTTCAGCACTTTCAAAATGGACACCGACATAAATTCAGATAGATGTTAGTTCAGATAAATTCAGCAAGATTTTGAGGCCTTAACTTTACTCTTCTTTAAGTCACCACACACACACACACACAGAGAGAGGGAGGGAGGGAGACTCGTTTAGCCTACCATTTGAAGTATTTTAGAAGGCTTGAACTTTTTGTTGAAAACAAATATTTGAATGGGAAGAGACTGTCACTGGCAAACATGGTTACAGACCCAACGACATTATATAGTATCTACTCCTCATCAAGAAAAGCACATGAGATAATTATAATACACAAAGTGAGCAAAACAATGAAATCATTACAACATTGCCTAAAATTATCAATAAGATACTAATGAGATACACCTATATAATCAATAGGCCTATAACAATTGAGATGTACAAACTATGGCATAAGGGAACGATGAGCGGATAAGAGGAAATCTGTAATTCCGATTAAGACATTAATGAGCGAGTTAAGATGGACGTAGTCAATACAACTATCTGTTCAGCACTTTGAAATATTCAGTGACAGAATTTAGAACATGGGCCGTTCTTACAGTATTCTCCCTGTACACCAAGTCAGAACCGAAGGATAAATAAAGTGGGCATATAAGCAGACAAAGAAGGCTCTTAAAATATTAGATGATGACATTTCTCTAAAACAGGCTATAGGCTACATGTGCACCACCAAGTCAAGTTCTGAGGGGGAAAGGGACCAAGTTATTAGAGAGGCACATGGGCTACTAACAGTTTACTACACAACATACACTTAGTATTACTTTCTTAGCTACAATATACATATCTCCCTGGTATATTACATAATATATGCAGCAGCAAACAATAAATGTTTTAACTGACTGTTGTTGTGCTATGCTCACTTGAAGAGGAAGGTGGTGGAAGGAGGCGTGGAGGAAGGTGGCATGGAGGTCCTTTTATTTGTCACATGCGCCGAATACAACAGGTGTAGTAGACCTTACAGTGAAATGTTTACTTACAAGCCCTTAACCAACAATGCAGTTTTAAGAAAAATCCCTAAAAAAGTAAGAGATAAGAATAACAAATAATTAAAGAGCAGCAGTAAATAACAATAGCAGGACTATATACAGGGGGTACCGGTACAGAGTCAATGTGTCAATGTGCGGGGGGCACCAATGTCGAGGTAATTGAGGTAATTATGTATATGTACAGTAGGTAGAGATATTAAAGTGGCTATACATAGATAATAACAGAGAGTAGCAGCAGCGTAAGGGAAGGGGGCAATGCAAATAGCTGTTCAGGAGTACAAGAGTGTATTTTAGGTCAGGCTAAGATGGCCACTTCATCTCAGATGTACTGAGTGGCATACCAAAATGTTGGGAAAAGATGCAATGTTTATTCATTGTTACAGTGACAGCTTGATATCAAAACTAGGGTTTGCTAGCTTGCTGTTGCTAGCTAACTTGTCCTGGGATATAAACATTGAGTTGTTATTTTACCTGAAATGCAAAAGGTCATCTACTCCACCAATTAATCCACACAAAAAACGGTCAACCGAATCGTTTCTAGTCATCTCTCATCCTTCCAGGCCTTTCCTTCTCTTGACTTTATATTGCGATTGCCAACTTTCATAAATTAGGTGGATTCCTGCCACTGACCTCGTTCGTCTTTCAGTCACCCACATGTGTATAACCTGCTTCTATAAACCAGTGAGGAGATGGGAGAGGCAGGACTTGCAGCACGATCAGCACGATCTGCGATTAGCATGATCCGCGATCTGCGTCAGAAATAGAACTGACTTCTATTTCAGCCCTTGGCAAAACAGACGCTCATTGGCGCACGCGAGCAGTGTGGGTGCAATAATTGAATAATATAGATTCTATAATAATAATAAATTCTAAATTTATTTTGCAACGCTCGCGCACGCAATGCGAGCGGTGTAGTCAGCCTGTTTATGGCTTGGGGATAGAAGCTGTTCAGAAGCCTCTTGGACTTAGACTTAGTGCTCTGGTAGCAGAAAGAACAGTCTATGACTAGGGTGGCTGGAGTTTTTGACCATTTTTAGGGCCTTCCTCTGACTGGCCTTCCACCGCCTGGTATAGAGGTCCTGGATGGCAGGTAGCTTTGCCCCTTTGATATACTGTGTCGTACGCACTACCTTTTGTAGTTCCTTGCAGTCGGCGGCCGAGCAGCTGCCATACCAGGCAGTGATGCAACCTGTCAGGATGCTCTCGATGGTGCAGCTGTAAAACCTTTTGAGGATCTGTGGACCCATGCCAAATCTTTTCAGTCTCCTGAGGGGGAATAGGTTTTGTTGTGCCCTCTTCATGACTGTCTTGGTGTGCTTGGACCATGTTAGTTTGTTGGTGATGTGGACTCCAAGGAACTTGAAGCTTTCAACCTGCTCCACTACAGCCTTGTCGATGAGAATGTGGGCGTGCTTTGTCCTCCTTTTCCTGTAGTCCACAATCATCTCCTTTATCTTGATCACGTTGAGGGAGAGGTTGTTGTCCTTGCACCACACGGTGAGTTTCTTGACTTTCTCCCGAAGGTTGTCTCATCGTTGTTGGTGATCAGGCCTACCACTGTTGTGTATTCGGCAAACTTAATGATGGTGTTGGTGTCGTGCTTGGCCGTGCAGTCAGGAGTGAACAGGGAGTATAGGAGGTGACTGAGCACGCACCCCTGAGGGGCCCCCGTGTTGAGGATGTGTTGTTACCCACCCTTTCCACCTTGGGGTGGCCCGTCAGGAAGTTCATCTTCAAGTTGCAGAGGGAGGTGTTTAGTCCCAGGGTCCTAAGCTTAGTGATGAGCTTTGAGGGCACTATGGTGTTGAACGCTGAGCTGTAGTCAATGAATAGCATTCTCACAAAGGTGTTCCTTTGTCCAGGTGGGAAAGGGCAGTGTGGAGTGCAATAGAGATTGCATCATCTGTGGATCTGTTGGTGCGGTATGCAAATTGGAGTGGGTCTGGGGTTTCTTGGATAATGGTGTTGATGTGAGCCATGACCAACCTTTCAAAGAATTTCATGGCTACAGACGTGAGTGCTGCAGGTTGGCAATCATTTAGCCAGATTACCTGAGTGTTCTTGGGCACAGGGACTATGGTGGTCTGCTTGAAACATGTTGGTATTACAGACTCAAGGATAGGATAGGTTGAAAATGTCAGTGCAGACACTTGCCAGTTGATCCTTGAAAGTGGCAGCTCTACCCTTTAGCTCAGTGCAGATGTTGCCTGTATTCCATGGCTTCTAGTTGGGGTATGTACGTACAGTCACTGTGGGGATGATGTCCTCTGTGCACTTATTGATAAAGCCAGCGACTGATGTGGTGTACTCCTCAATGCCATCGGAAGAATCCTGGAACATATTTTAGGCTGTGCTAGCAAAACAGTCCTGTAGTTTAGCATCTGCTTCATCTGACCACTTTTGTTATAGACCGAGTCAGTGTATTGTCCTTCTTTAATTTTTGCTTGTAAGCAGGAATCAGGAGGATAGAGTTATGGTCAGACTTGCCAAATGGAGGGTGAGGGAGAGCTTTGTACGCGTCTCTGTGTGTGGTGTGAAGGTGATCTAGAATTTTTTTCCTCCTGGTTGCACATTTAACATGCTGATAGAAATGAGGTAAAACTAATTTAAGTTTCCCTGCATTAAAGTCCCCGGCCACTAGGAGCACCGCCCCTGGATGAGCGTTGTCCTATTTGCTTACGGCGGAATACAGCTCTTTGATGCAGTTTTAGTGCCAGCCTTGGTCTGTGGTGGTATGTTGTCAGCTACGAAAAATGCACATGAAAACTCTCTAGGTACATATTGTGTCTACAGCATATCATGAGATACTCTACCACGGGCGAGCAAAACCCTGAGACTTCCTTAGATATCGTGCACCAGCTATTGTTTACAAATAGGCCCCCGCCCCGTGTCTTACCAGAGGCTGCTGTTCTGTCCTGCCGATAGAGTGTATAGCCTGCCAGCTGTATGTTCTTAATGTCGTCGTTCAGCCACGACTCGGTGAAACATAATATATTACAGTTTTAATTGACCCGTTGGATATACGTGCTTTCAGTTCGTCCCATGTATTTTCCAGCGATTGAAAGTTAGCTAGCATAACGGAAGGCAAGGGCAGATTAGCCACTTCTCGCCTGATCCTCACAATGCATCCTTATCTCTTTCTGCAAAACCTAAGTTTCCTTTTCCAATGAATCTGGGCCTGGTTGGGTGTCTGTAGTATCCCTTGAGTCCGACTCATTGAAGAAGGACTCCTCGTCCAATTTGAGGTGAGTAATTTCTGATGTCTGATGTCCAGATGCTTTTCTCGTCATCAAGGTTGAATCATGACGTCAGAGATCTTCAGGTCAAAACTTTAGAAAGAGGCTTGAGATCGACCATTCAAAATGTATTTTCCCAGTCAGAGCTTGTTTTTTCAGATTTCCCAGTTGTCTTGAACTCACTGAAGTCTGAGATTTCCCAGTTCCGAGTTTCCAGTTGTTTTGAACGCGGCAGAAGTCATGATGGATTGACAGTATGGCCAATGTATTCAACCTTTTCTGGCCCATGGGGTTGTGTGTGAATGTTTATCCTTTTAAGCTTGGAAAGGGCACCCGAGTGGCACAGCGGTCTAAGGCACTGCATCTCAGTGCTGGAGGCGTCACTACATACCCTGGTTTGATTCCATACTGTATCACAACCAGCCGTGATTGGGAGTCCTATAGCCCAATTGGCCCAGTGTTGTCCGGGGTAGGCCGTCAATGTAAATAAGAATTTGTGCTTAACTGACTTGCCTGGTTAAATAAGGGTTAAATAAAAAAATATACATTGGGGAGAACAAGTATTTGATACACTGCCGATTTTGCAGGTTTTCCTACTTACAAAGCATGTAGAGGTCTGTAATTTTTATCATAGGTACACTTCAACTGTGAGAGACGGAATCTAAAACAAATATCCAGAAAATCACATTGTATGATTTTTAAGTAAATAATTTGCATTATATTGCATGACATAAGCATTTGATCACCTACCAACCAGTAAGAATTCCGGCTCTCACAGACCTGTTAGTTTTTCTTTAATTTAAGAAGCCCTCCTGTTCTGCACTCATTACCTGTATTAACTGCACTTGTTTGAACTTGGTACCTGTATAAAAGACACCTGTCCACACACTCAATCAAACAGACTCCAACCTCTCCACAATGGCCAAGACCAGAGAGGGTGTAAGGACATCAGGGATAAAATTGTTGACCTGCACAAGACTGGGATGGGCTACAGGACAATAGCCAGCTCTCAGAAGAGTCTTGGTGGTTTCAAACTTCTTCAACTTAAGGATGATGGAGGCCACTGTGGCCACTGTTTTTGGTGACCATCAATGCTGCAGAAATGTTTTGGTACTTTTCGCCTTGACACAATCCTGTCTCAGAGCTATACGGACAATTCCTTCAACCTCAAGGCTTGGTTTTTGCTCTGACATGCACTGTCAACTGCGGGACCTTATACAGACAGATGTGTGGATTTCCAAATCATGTCCAATCAATTTAAAATACCACAGGTGGAAATCAAGTTGTAGAAACATATCAAGGATGATCAATGGAAACAGGATGCACCTGAGCTCAATTTATTTAGAGTCTCATAGCAAAGGGTCTGAATACTTAAGTAGAAATAATATTTATGTTTTTTATGTTTAATACATTTGAAAACATTTCTACAAACCTATTTTTACTTTGGTATTGTGTGTAGATTCCAAAATATTTGTTATTTATTTTTATGAATTGTAGAATAAGGCTGTAAATTACAGAATGTGGAAAAATTCAAGGGGTCTTGAATACTTTCCAAAGGCACTGTACATCTATGGCAGCACCCAAGGGGGCTTGAACTGCCTAGCGCTCCCTGTAGATTCTGCGGTAACGTAGTGTGCCTGTCACACCCTGATCTGTTTTACCTGTCTTGTGCTTGTCTCCACCCCCCTTCAGGTGTCACCCATTTCCCCCATTATCCCCTGTGCATTTAGTCCTTATGTTTTCTGTTTGTCTGTTGCCAGTTCGTCTTGTCTCATCAAGCCTACCAGCCTATTTTTTCCCACACTCCTGTTCTCTCATCCCTGTTTTCTAGTTTCTCCGTTTTTTACCTTTCTGCCTGCCCTGACCCTGAGCATGCCTGCCATTTTGTATCTTTCTGACACTTCCCTGGATTTCTGACCTTGGTAATGTGCAGATGGATCCCGGAAAGGTGAGAGCCGTGGTGGATTGGCCTCAACCCACATCCAGAGTGCAGCTGTAACACTTCCTGGGATTTTCCCATTTCTATCGCCATTTTATCCGGGCTTACAGCACCCTGGCTTCCCCCCTTTCAGCACTCACCTCTCCCAAGGTCCCGTTCAGATGGTCCCCAGCTGCTGACCGGGCGTTCCTGGACCTAAAGCATTGCTTCACCACAGCACCCATATTAATCTATCTGGACCCCTCCCGTCAATTCCAAGTGGAGGTCGATGCTTCGGACATCGGAGTGGGGGCAGTCTTGTCCCAACATTCTGCACTGGACCTAAAGCTGCATCCAGGTCCCTTCTTCTCCTATCATCTTAATGCCATGGAGAATTGTGATGTGGGAAATCGATAACTACTCGCAGTGAAGATGGCATTGGAGGAGTGGAGGCACTGGTTAGAGGGGGCAGAACATCCATTCATTATGTGGACGGATCACAAGAACCTGGAATATCTCCACACCGCAAAGCATCTCAACTCCAAGCTTGATGGGCGCTGCTTTTCACTCGATTCAACTCATCTGGGGAATAGAGTACCGGGTCTTGGGGTGGGCCCGGCTAACCAGATGCTTGTCCCAGACGCTGCCCGTTCCCTGGTTCTGGAATGGGCTCATTTCTCCAGGTTTGCCTGCCACTCTGGCACCCGTCGGACCATGGCCTTTGTGCGACAACGCTTTTGGTGGCCCACCATGGTTCCTGATGTCTCCGTGTTCGTCGCCACCTGCACTGTCTGTGCTCAGAATAAGACTCCTCTGCAAGCTCCGGCTGGCCTCCTTCAACCACTTCCTGTCCCTCACCGTCCCTGGTCACAAATATCCCTGGACTTCGTCACTGGTCTCAGTCCATATGATGGCAACACCACTATCCTTATGGTAATGGACAGGTTTTCCAAAGCAACCCATTTCATTCCCCTCCCCAAGCTACCCTCAGCCAAGGAGATGGCCCAGCTCATGGTGCAGCACGTCTCCCGGATCCATGGACTTCCGGTGACATGGTCTCCGACAACGGTCCTCAGTTCTCATCCCGGCTCTGGAAGGCGTTCTGCACACTCATTGGGTCATCAGCCAGCCTGTCCTCTGGGTTTCACCCCCAGTCTAACGGCCAGTCGGAGCGAGCCAATCAGGACCTGGAGACAACACTTTGTTGCCTCATTTCCGCCAACCCCACTACCTGGAGCCAGCAACTTGTGTGGGTGGACTATGACCATAACACCCTTCCCTGCTTAGCCACTGGTCTCTCGCCATTCAAGTGTTCAATGGGTTATCAGTCCCCATTCTTCCCTGAGCAAGAGGAAGAGGTCAGCATACCTTCGGCCCAGATGTTTGTACGCCACTGTCGCCAAACCTGGAAGAGAGCCCGGTCTGCTCTTCTTAAGACCACCTCCAGGTATCGACAACAGGCAGACCACCACCGGACCCCGGCTTCCCGTTATTATCTCGGGCAGAGGGTATGGCTGTCTACTCGGGATCTGTCCCTATCTTTCACAGCAATCTCTTTAGATTGAGACACATCTGTCATGGACGAGTGGTGAAAATCCTACAATACTGGTAAGCCTTTGGTTTTCCAATCAAGGAGACACCACTCTTGGTAATACCTTTGATGACTTTGAAAGGCTACTCAGTGCTCCTTCTACAGTGTGATACCCCATAAATCTCAATAAAGCCTTGAAAAAGAAGATCTGTATTTTTAGGGGGTGGATCAGCTTTCATTTCGCAGATAAATTGTGGCTTGCATCAATGTAATTGTCTGCATCATTTCCAATCCCCCATATTGTCACGAATATTACCGAAGGTGACTCCCCTTCTTGTTCGGGTGGCGCTCGGCGGTCGTCGTCACCGGTCTACTAGCTATCACCGATCCGTTGTTCTGTGTTCCTTTGGTTTTGTCTGATTGGTATGACCTGTTTCTTGTTTGGTTGTTAGGGTAGGGTTATATATAGTTTGTTCAGCCCGCTTCTGTTTCGTGCGGGCTTGTTTGTCTGTTTTGTTGTTTGAGTGTATTTTTGTTTGTATTTGGGTTTCACGCTGTCCGTTTATATTTCTGATCATTTGTTTTTCTACTTTTGGTTCATGTTATGTTTCCGGGACATTAAAGCGTGTTTTTTCCCACATCTTTTGCTCTCTGCGCCTGACTCCACACCTCCTCACTCATTTATCGTAACACATATAATGTATATTTTTTAGTAAGAGCAAGGATTAATGTCAGGATTTGGCCAGGGTTGTTCCGGTCTTTGGTCACTAGATGCCCCCATTGTGCTTTTTGGCCCTTTTGCTTTCCCTTGTTCCCTGTTATTATTTGCACCTGTGCCTCGTTTCCCCTGATTGTATTTAAACCCTTAGTTTTCCTCAGTTCTTTGCTCTGTGTTTGTATGTTAGCACCCAGCCCGTAGGATGCTGTGAACTTTTGTTGCTCCCGTTGGACTCTCTTGTGGAATTCTGTTTTTGTTCTTGTTTATACATTTTTGAGTATCCTTTGAGGTTTTTTCATGCTATACCTACCACCCTGTGGATTTACCTTTTTGTCTTGGAGGATTACCTTTGTTTTCGTGGAATTACTTTTGACGTTGTGGAGTTATATGTTTGCCTGAAGGACTTTCCTTTTTTACTTTATTAAATACTCCAATCAAGTACTGCTGTGTCTGCCTTATCTTCTGGGTTCTGCCGACTATTCGTGGTTCAGTTGGTTAAGTGACTGTTTCTCACTCCGGAGACCAGGGTTCGTTACCGGGTCCTGACATGCTGTTGCCATGCTGTCCCACCACGAGGAGACTGTCCAACACCACGAAGCCGCTCTGGTTCAGCAAGAGGCCTTCATGGCTAGACATTCTCATCTTCTGTCGGAGATGCTGACTTCCATAAAGCAGATATCTGATCGACTTACCCCGGCAACAGCTCCCGCCCCAGTGCCTCAGATTCACATACCCGTGGCAGTTAACCCCCTGGCTGAACCTCGTCTTACACCTCCCCAACGGTTCTCAGGTGATCTGAGTGCTTGTAAAGGGTTTTTCACCCAATGTTCTCTCTCCTTCGAGCTGCAACCCTCGTCGTTTCCCACCGACCGGTCCAAGATCGCATACATCATCACCCTGCTGTCGGAAAAAGCCCTGGCCTGGGGTACTGCTGTGTGGGATGCCCATAGTCCCTGCTGTGCCAGCTACTCTGCCTTTGCTGAGGAATTCAAACGAGTGTTTCAAGGCCCTAGCAGTGGTCCTGACTCAGCCAAACAGCTCCTGACTCTCCACCAAGGTCAGCGCAGCGTGACGGACTATGCCATCCAGTTCCGCACGGTGGCAGCAGCGAGTGGCTGGAACGACGAGGCGCTCACGGTGTGCTTTCTGAAGGGCCTTTCCGACACTATCCAAGATGAACTGGCCACTCGGGAACCACCGGACAATCTCGAGTCCCTGATCAAGTTGGCCTCACGCATTGACCAGCGTCTGAGAGAGAGAGAACTCAACCGTAGACCTCTAGCCCCTATCAGTCCCAGCTCCGAGTCCCCACCTTTATCCTCGCTGGCTCCACCGGAACCCATGCAGATTGGACGCATCTCCCAGGCTGAGAGAGACCGCCGGATGAGGGAGCGACGCTGTCTATATTGCGGCAAACCGGGCCATTTCCGTTCCACGTGTCCCGGGCTCCAGGGAAACGCTCTGTCCCGTGCAGACCGGGGGGAACTGTAACAGGAAACATAACCTCCTCCCATCCGTCCAACTCCCGTCTGCTCATTCCAGCCACCCTTTCCTGGGACAACCACAAGCTTCACCTTCAAGCCTTGGTAGACTCTGGAGCCGCAGGTAACTTCATGGATGGTGTCTGGGCGAAGGAGAATGGCGTTCCCTCTGAACCTCTAAGTGACCCCATGAGGGTTACTACATTGGATGGAAGCCCTTTGGGATCTGGACTTGTCACTCATGTCACTACCTCCTTGCGACTTTCAGTTTCCCAACACCAGGAATTGATGAACTTTCATCTGATCTCCTGTTCCGAGTTCCCTCTCGTCCTTGGATACCCCTGGCTTCACAGCCATAACCCTCACATCGACTGGTCTGTGGGCACTATCAAGCAGTGGGGTCCTACGTGCCAAGCTACTTGTATTTTCCCGAGTTCCCCGAGTTCTACTTCCGAGTCTTTAGAATCCATCGACCTGTCCCGAGTTCCTGAGTGTTACCATGACCTCAAACTGGTATTTAGCAAACAGGGGGCCACCATGCTACCACCCCATAGACCTTACGATTGCCCCATCAACCTGTTTCCGGGCACTTGCCCCCCCAGGGGTCGGATCTTTTCCCTATCTCCTCCCGAACGAGCTTCTATGGATACCTACATCAAGGAAGCTCTGGAAGCAGGCCTCATGCGTCCATCCACCTCCCCGGCGGGAGCAGGGTTTTTCTTTGTGGCCAAAAAAGACGGTGGATTACGTCCTTGCATCGACTACCGGGGACTCAATGCCATAACCGTCCGTAACCGTTACCCGCTACCCCTTATGGCCACAGCCTTCGAGCTGCTCCAGGAAGCAGTTGTTTTCACTAAGCTTGACCTGCGGAACGCATACCATCTTGTGCGGATCAGACCTGGTGACGAGTGGAAGACCGCTTTCAACACGCCTACTGGTCACTACGAATACTTGGTGATGCCCTTCGGCCTGACCAACGCCCCAGCTGTGTTCCAAGCGCTCATAAACGATGTGCTTAGGGATATGCTTAACATATTTGTGTTTGTTTACTTGGATGACATCCTCATCTTTTAGAGCTCCCTTCAAGAACACACAAAGCATGTCAGACAAGTACTCAAACGCCTCCTAGACAGCCATCTGTACGTTAAGCCGGAAAAATGTGAATTCCATTCATCCCGAGTACAATTCCGGGGATTTGTAGTGGAACCCGGTCGAATCCAAATGGACTCCAGGAAGGTAGGGGCGGTAGCGGATTGGCCCACCCCCAAATCCGTTAAAGAGGTTCAGCGTTTCCTGGGCTTCACAAACTTTTACCGCAAGTTCATCAAGAACTTCAGCTTGGTGGCAGCCCCTCTCTCAGCTTTAACCAAGGGTGGCAATGCAAGGTTTTTGTGGGGAAGAGAAGCTGAGACGGCCTTCCAAGGACTCAAGCAGCGCATCCTCTCTGCTCCCATCCTGATACTACCGACTACGGATGAACCATTTGTGGTGGAGGTAGACGCATCAGAGGTTGGTGTTGGAGCTGTCCTGTCTCAGAGGGGTGAAGACAAGAAGCTCCACCCGTGCGCTTTCTTCTCACACCGGCTTACCCCGGCTGAGAGGAACTACGATGTGGGGGATCGTGAACTCCTAGCGGTTAAGATGGCATTGATGGAATGGAGACACTGGCTCGAGAGGGCTTCTCACCCGTTTCAGGTGCTTACGGACCACAAAAATCTGGAGTATATCCAGCAGGCGAACCGGTTGAACTCCAGACAAGCTAGATGGTCTCTTTTCTTCAATCGATTCCAGTTTATCCTCACCTATCGGCCCGGGTCGAAGAATCTCAAACCGGATGCCCTGTCCCGAGTCTACGCTCCTGCCATTCGAGACGACACGGACATGCCTGTCCTTCCTGCTGCTAAGATCGTGGCCCCGATCTCGTGGCAAGTTGAGGATACCGTGAGACGAGCTCAAGCTATCGAACCGGGCCCGAAAGGAGGTCCTGCCAATTGTCCCCAAGGCAGTGAGGACTCAGGTCCTTCTGTGGGGGCACTCCTCTCGTCTCACCTGTCACCCGGGCGTAGGTCGCACCTTGGAGTTCATCCAGCGTAAGTTCTGGTGGCCCACCATAAGAGAAGACGTTGCCACTTTCGTCAAGGCCTGCCCCGTGTGCTGCCAGGGCAAATCTTCTCACCTCCGCCCTCAAGGACTCCTTTACCTGTTCCCCACAGACCCTGGTCCCATATCTCGTTGGACTTTATTACTGGCCTTCCTCCGTCCCATGGCAATACTACTATCCTAGTCATCATCGACAGGTTTTCAAAGGCGGCCAGGTTCGTCCCCCTGACTAAGTTACCTTCTGCCAAGGAAACGGCTGAGTTGGTAATTAACCATGTGTTCCGAGTCTTCGGCATTCCTCAAGATATGGTTTCCGACAGAGGTCCCCAGTTCGCCTCAAGGTTTTGGAAGGCCTTCTGCCAACTCATGGGGGCCTCTGCCAGTCTATCTTCAGGGTACCACCCGGAGTCCAACGGCCAAACAGAGAGGATGAATCAAGAGCTGGAAACCACCCTCCGATGTATGGCTCTTAATAACAACCCATCCACATGGCCGTCCTTCATTGTTTGGGCCGAATACGCGCACAACACCTTGCGCTCCTCCTCCACTGGTATGTCCCCGCACGAGTGTCAGTTTGGCTATGCCCCTCCATTGTTCCCAGACCAGGAGGCAGAAGTCAGAGTGCCTTCAGCCTTGAAGTTCGTCAGACGCTGTCGGCTTATGTGGAGGAAGACCCGTCTTAATCTTCTGCGTTCCTCACAGAGGTACCAACAACAAGCCAACAGACGTCGCCGTCCCGGGCCTACCCTGCGCCCCGGCCAGAGAGTCTGGCTCTCCACAAGAGACTTACCACTACGGGTGGAGTCTCGCAAGCTGTCCCAAAGATACATCGGTCCCTTTAAGGTTGCCAGGAGAGTTAACCCAGTTTCATATCGCCTACACTTACCCAGATCCCTTAAGATGAATCCCACGTTTCACATTTCCTTATTAAAACCTGTTGTTTTTTCTCCCCTTGTCCCGGCAGACAGACCTCCCCCTCCGCCCCATGTCATCGGAGGCCAGCCGGCTTATACCGTCCATCGGATACTGGATTCCCGCCGGGTGCAGCGGTCCTGGCAGTATCTGGTGGACTGGGAAGGCTACGGTCCCGAGGAGCGCTCCTGGGTTCCTGCTAAAGACATACTGGACCCTGACCTCATTCGTCAGTTCAGGACCCTCCACCCCGAGAAAGCTGGTAGGAACGTCAGGAGCCGTTCCTAGGGGGGGATTCTGTCAGGATTTGGCCAGGGTTGTTCCGGTCTTTGGTCACTAGACTGACCCTTTTGCTTTCCCTTGTTCCCTGTTATTATTTGCACCTGTGCCTCGTTTCCCCTGATTGTATTTAAACCCTTAGTTTTCCTCAGTTCTTTGCTCTGTGTTTGTATGTTAGCACCCAGCCCTAGTATGCTGTGAACTTTTGTTGCTCCCGTTGGACTCTCTTGTGGAATTCTGTTTTTGTTCTTGTTTATACATTTTTGAGTATCCTTTGAGGTTTTTTCATGCTATACATACCACCCTGTGGATTTACCTTTTTGTCTTGGAGGATTACCTTTGTTCTAGTGGAATTACTTTTGACGTTGTGGAGTTATATGTTTGCCTGAAGGACTTTCCTTTTTTACTTTATTAAATACTCCAATCAAGTACTGCTGTGTCTGCCTTATCTTCTGGGTTCTGCCGACTATTCGTGGTTCAGTTGGTTAAGTGACTGTTTCTCACTCCGGAGACCCGGGTTCGTTACCGGGTCCTGACAATTAAGTCTTGAATCCTTGCTATTATTTCTTGCCTTGCTGCTAATTCATTGTGTGTGCCCTCACACACTGTACTACGTCTAAGCCACAGTTACCAGTGAGTCGGTTCAAGTTGTGGCGACCTGTTTTATGAATTGTATTTGTACTAACATGCCCTTCGTGTCATAAAAAGGTAGCTTAGACGTAGTACAGTTTACAATTGTACTCACAGTTATGATGCACCGCAGACAGTCCAAAAAGTGTGGAGAATCTCATTAAATTCTCCGCACTAAGCCAGTGTCAAGACGTTTATGGTTCCTCCTTGAAATTAGATAACTATCCGCTCTGCACACACTGGTTGAATCAGCGCGGATTCCACATAATTTCAATGAAATTACGCTGAACCAACTTGGAATAGACGTTGAATTGATGTCTGTGCCCAGTGGACAAACTATGATGTATTTGGCACGACTTTGTCATTCCTGAACAATTTTGAAAAAGTTCCCATTGGCTTGTTTGCCACCATAATATCTTATGCTTTTGTTAGAGGTCAAACCAGAGTTTGAACAGTTGACTAAAGGAAATCAAAGGGAGCTCTGAACCTTTGAACCAAATGTGAAGAAATGTAAAAGTAATTTCCCCCTTGACATATATTAGTTCAGAACAGAGAAATTGGCCTTGTTAAATAAGACTGCTTGAAAGAGCAGCTCAATCCATTCTATTGTCATTTGAATACTTGAGCTACCCAGTACACTTCAAACTTGGTCTACAATCAACATGTCAATCAGCAAAGTTTGACTGAGCCTGCATGGAATGCCAGATAGTTGGGGTAACAGGTTTGCACTTCTGGGACTATTCCAATGCTTCCATTTCGTAAGTCAGGCTCAATAAAGGGCAGCTAAAGTATTTGAAAGAAAATACATACTATTTGAACACTTTTCTGCTATATATACACAATATGGCTGACATGATGCCTCTTGTGCCTTTATCTAAGGTGATGAAAGGCAGTCTCTCCATCTCTGCAGTGGCATGACTGGTTCATATACTTCATGGGTCATAAATGTGCTGGATGGAATTGATCTTCAGATCCTCGTCTACTGCACTGGCAGTGGGATGTGAGAAATATCAATAATGTCTCTTAATAACCCACTGGGCAAAAACCTGTTGAATCCACGTTGTTTCCATGTCATTTCAACCCCCAAAAAATCGATATGATGATGTTGAAAGAACGTGGAAAACTGATTGGATTTGCAAAAACTTCTCAACGTTAGGGCATTCCGTATTTTTTTCACCCCACTTTAAACCTAATTCCAATGACATGGTGACATTTGTTGTTGATTTTTACTTTGAATTCACGTTAGTTGAAAAAAGTCAATAAGTTATGCCTTTGATGTGCCCCCTTTCACAAATATATTACATGTACTATAAACATTTGTTGCAGGCCCAATGGTCCATATCGTATTGGAAAAAATGTAATATAAAAAATAATAATGCTGGAATGTTTGCTTCCAGACCTTTTTTTACATGACATGACGTTTTCAGTCTCTGCAAATTATGAAACAGAATAACTAAATTGCCATATAAATCCATTGTATCTGCACCAAAAGGGCACAGCGATCCTTGGGCATGTTTATTATTACCAGCATGAACATTGTTATTACACCGAAACTTTTGAATTATGGAGAAACTGACCAAGACACTACCAGCCACCTAGCAATTTTATGAAGTTGGCTTTAGCTAGCCAAGATAGGTTCCTAATCTTCCAACCTCATAACTAACTATCAATAAAGTCAAAGTAGCTAGTTTGTCTAGAAAATACTTTAGAAAAGCAAGCATTTACCAAATGTACTGAATAAAACTCACATTCCTTTCAATATTTTATCCAGATTGGAGCAGAGATGCAGAGAAGCATATTTAGTTTCCTTAAAACGCCCTAAAGCTGATTTCCGCGCCCCACGGAAATGTACTTAGCATAATAAAGAAATCCTCATCAAAATCCGTCAGTTTAAGCCAGAGATACTGTAACTGTCTCAATTCACAGCATCTGCCAATGTTGACCTTTCGCATCTCAGTGGAAGGTGGTCGATCTACAGCGGTGTCTGTCAGACCAGGATAAAATCCCGAAAATTGGTCTTCTCACAAAACGTCTGTAGCGTCCGAACGTTCTACAAACAACTATGACCACTCTATGGAAAGATGATACTCTCACAAACATGTACATGTTGGTATTTTACCCAGATTTAAGCAGAGATGAAGAGAAGCATATTTAGTTTCTTAAAAAAAAAACACCAGTCAGGAGTATGCAGACAGCTCAAGAGGTATGCTTAGATACTGTATGCAGAAAAATACATGTATTTTTTACATAGAATTAAGCATAATGATTATGGCTCTAGATTGAAGGAAAAGCTGTTTCAGGTGTTTGGAAAATGCTAAATTCTCCAACTTCTTGATGGGGTGCATAGCCCCCTGCAAACTACCGCCCAGCAATCAGCACATTAGTATCGTTTGTGATATTCATCATATGTCCATATAATGGAGGAGTTGGCTGGTGTTGACTTTTATGATGTTTAAGAACATTGTAGCCTACTATATGTGTTGGAAATTAAATGAATGATTTGACGTGATATGTAGGCCTATTGTCTAAATGCAGTAAATGTATACAATGCCTCTGGTAATGTATTTACTCAGACCATGAGTGGGCCAATTATTTGACAGATGTAGGAAGTGATGGATCTATTCTATGTTGAAATTGTTTTATTTCTAGTAGTCTATCGTTTATGTGTTGTTCAGGTTCAATATAGGTCTAGTAAACATGGATATTAATGATAAAGGGCAAATACATGACTCATGGTGACAGGTAGAAATGGCAGGGCACTATGACCCAGTGGAGATGTGCTCACCTCTCCAGAAGAATCCCTGTGATCAATGCTGCATGTTAATGTTTGCAGTCAGAGGCAGGCGGCAGCAGCTGTATAAAACCAAGAGTGGAGGTCTCCTCACCATTCAACTGAAGCAGCCTGTAAGACAACTCCAGGAGACAAGGATTACAATGCAAATGGTAAGCTTGCAGTTGCAACATTTGTCAAATGGCTGCAAGTCATTGGTCTTTCATCAGTCTCAATGTTTATTTTGATAAACTTTCTATATACATGCTATTTATTTTGTTTAGATAGCTAAACTGTTAAAACAGTTGAGGACAGACGTTGTTATACATTCTCCAGAGAACATAATGGATATTTACTTCAAAATCCTTTTTTTTACATCAACAATTATAATAGGGTCGCTTCTGCAATGAAAAAAAAATGAAGAAGAAACGGACAACAATGTTTTCCTGTCCCAAAATACTTTACTCGATTGATTGAAATTCATTAAGAAAAAAATGGATGTTAGAGACTTGGCAACATAAGAAGAATATCCCTTCTCTTTGGACTGACCACACTGTTTCAAAATGAGGAATCAATCAGTGATGGAGAAAAACGACTAAGGGGATGGAGCCCTCAAGTCAACTCCAGCCTGCATTATATGGACAAATGATGAATATCACAAACGATACCAATGGGACAGAATCTCCAGAGCTTGATGAAAATGATGAGAGTTTGGCTTATCAAACCGGGTTGGCAGTGATTCTCTTCGTTGTCACACTCGCTACTACTTTATCCAACGCATTTGTCATTGCAACGATTTATCAGTCTAAGAAATTGCACACTCCAGCAAACTTTCTCATAGCGTCTTTAGCTGTCACCGACCTCTTGGTGTCCATTCTGGTGATGCCAATATGCGTCCTGTACACGGTGAGTCACACTTGGACTTTGGGACAAGTTACATGTGACATTTGGTTATCCTCAGATATAACATGTTGCACTGCTTCTATCCTTCACTTATGCGTAATCGCTTTGGATCGATACTGGGCAATAACAGACGCGGTTGAGTACTCCAAAAAGCGCACGCCAGCGCGCGCTGCGGGAATGATCGTGACCACCTGGGTCATCGCTATCTCCATCTCCCTGCCCCCGCTTTTCTGGCGCCAGGTGAAAGCGGAGGAGTTAACTGAATGCAATGTCAACACGGATCACATTTTCTACACTATTTACTCCACGTTTGGAGCATTCTACATCCCTACTCTGCTGCTTATTGTGCTTTATGGAAGGATATACTTAGAAGCACGTAAGATCATTTTGAAACAGTCACCCAAAAAGGTAGGGAAAAGACTCACTTCAGCGCACCTGATCACCAACTCCCCTGGATCTGTGGCATCGACATCATCTTCTCAGTGTAAAATACACGATACCCACTTCAGTGACACGGGGTCCTTGGCAAGTAAGAACCATGTGAAAGTAACCGTGTCCGACGCACTTTTGGAGAAGAAAAAGATCTCAGCTGCTAGAGAGAGGAAAGCGACCAAAACATTGGGAATAATATTAGGCGCATACATTATATGCTGGTTGCCCTTTTTCATATACACCCTGGTGGTGGCCGCCTGTGAAACTTGTTTTTACCCCGAGATGTTTGACTTTTTCACCTGGCTTGGTTATCTCAACTCGTTAATCAATCCAATTATATATACCATGTCCAATGATGACTTTAAAAAAGCTTTCCATAAACTCTTACGCTTCAGATTTTGCATATCCTGAACATATGTCTTCCATCTCCTATTTTGTTTGCATTATTGCTCTATACAATACAGCATACAATACAGATACCCTTGTGTGGTGTTATATGTGTAAATGCATTCATATGATGCAATTTAGGGCACGATAAACCTTTATGTAATGATGGAATTATGGGGACACCGTATAGGATACACCATTTTTACACAGTAGCTAACGTTGCGCAATACTCAAATTCAGATTTAATATGTCATATATACTTAAGCCGATTATAATAAATTGTGAATACAACTGATTTGTTATTTGTGTTTCGCAAGGGCTCCCATTTGGGGATTATGGTGGCTCACGGCGCATTGCGCGTTATTCCCTTCGCGACTGACCGTTGCATTTCAGATCCGCTACACATCATTAGTAAGAGCTATCCAAACCAGACTCGACTGAAACAATTACTTCTGTACATTGGCTGGCTATGACATTTTCCACTGGGCACAGACGTCAGTTAAGCGTCTAGTTTGGATTTACGTTGGTTGAGTTGTCAACTACCGTGAATTCAACATGATATCAACAAAACATTTCACCATGTCATTGGATTTAGGTTAAAAATGGGGGGGGATGCATAATGCCCTTACGTTGAGGACTTTTTGCAAATCCAATCAGTTTTCCATGTTGTTTCGACGCCATCTAACATATTTTTTGGGTTGAAATGACATGGACACAAAGTTGATTCAACCAGTTTTTTTCATATCAATAATCTAATTTATTTGATGCGATTATTTCCTCACATGATGATGTGTTTTTTTAATGTTTTTGTTTTGCATACACTAGTGTGTACAGAATGTACGTTTCTTTTTCATTGTGAAACTGTTACACGGAGATAAGGATCTTACTCTATTCTATTTATAGTTGATGGACACACCGTAAAAAAATATACAGTTGTTTCAACTAATTATTATTAAGTAACTGGTTCCACAGCCTATTTTAGTTTACTAACCTTTTCGGTTAAAGTGTTAACTGAATTTAAAATGTTTAGTTGGCCCAAACCTAGCGCCAACTTTAGAAAAAAATCAGTAAACATCAAATTATGTGTTTGTTCAACTTGTCTCATATGTTCATACAACTATTACTTGGGCATCTTAACTAAAAAAAGTCTGTGTAACGGTTTAAAGACACAAACATTGCTTTTAACATACATTTTCAACATACACTACCGGTCAAAAGTTTTAGAACACTGACTCATTCAAGGGCCTTTCTTTATGTTTACTTTTTTCTACATTGCAAAATAATAGTGATGCAATCAAAACTATGAAATAACAAATATGAAATCATGTAGTAACCAAAAAAGTGTTAAACAAATAAAAATATATTTTATATTTGAGATTCTTCAAATAGCCACCCTTTGCCTTGATGACAGCTTTGCAAACTTGGCATTCTCTCAACCAGCTTCACCTGGAATGCTTTTCCAACAGTCTTGAAGGAGTTCCCACATATGCTGAGCACTTGTTGGCTGCTTTTCCTTCACTCTGAGGTCCGACTCATCCCAAAACATCTCAGGTTGAGGTTGGGAGATTGTAGAGGCCAGGTCAACGCTCCATCACTCTCCTTCTTGGTCAAATAGCCCTTACACAGCCTGGAGGTGTGGTGGGTCATTGTCCTGTTGAAAAACAAATGATAGAGCTACTAAACGCCAACCAAATGGGATGGCGTATAGCTGCAGAACGCTGTCGTAGCCATGCAGGATAAGTGTGCCTTGAATTCTAAGCACCCCCATACCATCACACCTCCTGCTCTATGCTTTACGGTGGGAAATACACATACAGAGATCATCCGTTCACCCACACCATGTCTCACAAAGACAGTGGTTGGAACCAAAAATCTCCAATTTGGACTCCAGACCAAAGGACACATTTCCACTGGTCTAATGTCTATTGCTCGTGCTTCTTGGCACAAGCAAGTCTCTTCTTATTATTGGTGTCCTTTAGTAGTGGTTTCTTTGCATCAATTCCACCACGAAGGCCTGATTCACACAGTCTCCTCTGAACAGTTGATGTTGAGATGTGTCTGTTGAACTCTCTTAAGAATTGATTTGGGCTGCAATTTTTGAGGCTGGTATCTCTAATGAACTTACAGTGCCTTGCAAAATTATTCATCCCCCTTGGCGTTTTTCCTATTTTGTTGCATTACAACCTGTCATTGAAATTGATTTGAATTTGTATTTCATCTAATGGACAAAATAGTCCAAATTAGTGCACAATAGTCCAAATTAGTGAAGTGAAATTTAAAAAATAACTGTGAAATAAAAATTAAAAAAAAGTGGTGCGTGGCTATGTATTCACACCTTTTGCTATGAAGACCCCAAATAAGATCTGGTGCAACCAATTACCTTGAGAAGTCACATAATTAGTTAAATAAAGTCCACCTGTGTGCAATCTAAGTGTCACATGATCTCAGTATATATGGTGGTTTAAGGGGAAACATTTAAATGTCATGGAATGGCCTAGTCAAAGCCCAGACCTCAATCCAATTGAGAATCTGTGGTATGACTTAAAGATTGCTGTGATGTGCCAAGCTTATAGAGACATACACCAAGAGACTTGCAGCTGTAATTGCTGCAAAACGTGGCTCTACAACGTATTCACTTTGGGGGGTGAATAGTTATGCACGCTCAAGTTTAAAAAAATTGGGTCTTATTTCTTGTTTGTTTCACAATAAAACATATTCTTGATCTTCAAAGTGGTAGGCATGTTGTGTAAATCAAATAATACAAAGCCCCCAAAATAATAAATTTTAATTCCAGGTTGTAAGGCAACAAAATATGAAAAATGCCAAGGGGGGTGAATACTTTCGCAAGCCACTGTATCCTATGCAGCAGAGCTAACTCGGTCTTCCATTCATGTGGTGGTCCTCATGGGAGCCAGTTTCATCATAGAGATTGATGGTTTTTGCAACTGCACTTGAAGACAATTTTAAAGTTTTAGAAATTTCCATATTGACTGACCTTCATGTCTTAAAGTAATGATGGACTGTCATTTCTCTTTGCTTATTTGAGCGGTTCTTGCCATAATATGGACTTAGTCTTTTACCAAACATGGCTCTTCTGTTGAACACCCCTACCTAGTCACAACACAACTGATTGGCTCTTATGCATTAAGAAGGAAAGAAATTCCACAAATTCACTTTTAAAAAGGCACACCTGTTAATTGAAATGCATTCCAGGTGACTACCTCATGAAGCTGGTTGAGAGAATGCCAAGAGTGTGCAAAGCTGTCATCAAGGAAAAATGTGGCTATTTGAAGAATCTCAAATATATTTAGTTTTCTTTAACACCTTTTTGGTTACTACATGATTCCATATGTGTTATTTCATAGTTTTCCTGTCTTCACTATTATTCTACAATGTAGAAAATAGTATGAATAAAGAAAAACCCTTGAATGAGTAGGTGTTCTAAAACTTTTGACCGATAGTGTTCATATTTAACACAGGTTGACATTGTGCATGTTCATTTTTACAGTAGTTATTATTTAACTGGAACATGTCCTCACCTGGGATTTGAACTCACAACTTTTCGGGTTCAAAGCATTCCAATCTCCCGTCTACATCACCATATCTGTGTCAATCATCAGTTAATCGGACTGTTCTCTTATCATTTATGTGATTTACTTATTTCAGCAATTGTAGGGTTTTCTGTATTGTTCCCTGATGTTGGTGGAGCATATTACTGTTTTAATGTTACTCTTTAATAACTATGATAAATATAATAGTTTTACTGGAATGTACTTTCAACAGAGCTGAGATTTACTTTGAAGTACAATGTGTGAAATCATTCATTGACACAGACATGGTGGCGTAGCAGGAAGTGCGGTATGCCGTGAACCAAGAGATTGTGACTTGAAATCCAAGGCGAGAACATGTTGAAAAATAATTACTGTAAAGTATCCAGACCCCTTCACTTTTTCCACATTTTGCTACTTTACAGCCTTATTCTAAAATGGATTAAATCGTTTTTTCCTCATCAATCTACACACAATACCAGATAATGACAAGCCGAAAACATTTTTTTTTTAGAAATGGTAGCAAATTTATTACAAATAAAAAACAGAAATACCTTATTTGCATATGTATTCAGACCCTTTGCTATGAGACTCGAAATTGAGCTCAGGTGCATCCTGTTTCCATTGATCATCCTTGAAATGTTTCTACAACTTGATTGGAGTCCATCTGTAGTAAATTCAATTGATTGAACATGGTTTGGAAAGCCACACACCTCTCTATTTATGGTCCCACAGCTGACAGTGCATGTCAGAGCAAAATCCAAGCCATGAGGTTGCTGGGAATTGTCCATAGAGCTCGAGACAAGATTGTGTCGAGGCACATATCTGGGGAAAGTTACCAAAAAATGTCTGCAGCATTGATGGTCCCCAAGAACACAGTGGCCTCCATCATTCTTAAATGAGAGGAGTTTGGAACCAACAAGACTCTTCCTAGAGCTGGCTGCCTGGCCAAACTGAGCAATCGGGGGAGAAGGGCCTTGGTCAGGGAGGTGACCAACAGCCCGATGGTCACTCTGACAGAGCTCCAGAGTTCCTCTGTGGAGATGAGAGAACCTTCCAGAAGGACAACCATCTATGCAGCACTCCACCAATCAGGCCTTTATGGTAGAGTGGCCAGACGGAAGCCACTTCTCAGTAAAAGGCACATGACAGCCCGCTTGGATTTTTCCAAAAGGCACCTAAAGACTCTCAGATCATAAGAAACAAGATTCCCTGGTCAGATGAAACCAAGATTTAACTTTTTGGCCTGAATGCCAAGTGTCACATCTGGAGGAAATCTGTCACCATCCCTATGGTGAAGCATGGTGGTGGCAGCATCATGCTGTGGAGATGTTTTTCAGTGGCAGGGACTGGGAGACTAGTCAGGATCGACGGAAAGATGAACGGAGCAAAGTACAGAGAGATCCTTGATGAAAACCTGCTCCAGAGCGCTCAGGACCTCAGACTGGGGAGAAGGTTCACCTTCCAACAGGACAACGACCCTAAGCACACAGTCAAGACAATGAAGGAGTGGCTTCGGGACAAGTCTCTGAATGTCGTTGAGTGGCCCAGCCAGAGCCCAGACTTGAACCCGATCAAACATCTCTGGAGAGACCTGCAAATAACTGTGCAGGGACGCTCCCCATCCAACCTGACAGAGCTTGAGAGGATCTGCAGAGAAGAATAGGAATAACATCCCAAATACAGGTGTGCCAAGCTTGTAACATCATATCCAAGAAGACTCAAGGCTGTAATCGCTGCCAAAGCTGCTTCAACAAAGTACTGAGTAAAGGGTCTGAATACTTATGTAAATGTGGTATTTGTGTTGTTTATTTTTTATAAATTTGTAAAATTGACTGAACCTGTTTTTGCTTCATCATTATGGGGTATTGTGTGTAGATTGATGATAAAAAACAACAACAATTGAATTCATTTTAGAATAAGGCTGTAACGTAACAAAATGTGGAAAAATAGAAGGGGTGTGAATACTTTCCGAATGCACTGTATGCACGTTGAAAACATTTTATGTCAAAAGCATTATGTGTGTAACTTGTTCCACAGCCTTTTTTTGTGATTATGCCCAAATAATAATTTCTAGTTGAATGAACATTTGAGACAAGTTGAGCAAGCACGTAATTGTAAGTTGACTTAATTAAACTCAAAAGTTGAGTAAACTTAAAAAGGCCGTGGAATCAGTTACTTAACAATATTTAGTTTAAACAACTAAATTTTTTTTACAGTGCAGAATTAAATTATGGTCAAACTGTTTTGGTTCACTATTAGCCTGTTATAGAAAACCGATTACACATTTCTCAACCTCCTGGATCATGAACAAGTCTTGAGCTACACAATGACCAATTTTCTCTAGAAATGTTAAATGTGCCTGTAAAAGCTGAATCCCTGGGATAGTCACAAAGTTAAATTCTTAACTGGGTGTGGAAACCTTTTATCGGGGTTTCAGGAGAGAAGGCCAGGATTCATACAACCTGAATGTCAAACACAGACCCAGACTGGTTTTTATTGTGGGTGATATTTATCCAATAGACATAACAGCTGATGAATACCTTCACTTTTACTGAACAAACATGCAGTATTTAACAGTGTATGAGTGGGTGTTTGAACTGTATGTTCATACATTTAAGTGTATTCATGTCTCTGTATGTTCCGGCTAGCATCTGCTTCAAATTAATTTACTGCCCTGAATTACATAATACGTTAGCCTATCAAGATACAGAGAATTACACAATAAGTTAGCCTATTAAACTCATCTCTCGGCATTGATATGTGAAACATTGTGTTCTATAACATGTCCGAGGCTTGCCATACATGTGAATTTGTGGACATCATTTTTTACAATAGGAAATGCTGTAAAATAAAAACTTCTGCAATGAAATACTGCTCCATGAGAGTAAAATGTATTGTAAATGGAATCTACAAATGTGAAGTGTCATATGGTGTTACAGTGTAGAGTCCATCATTTCATGTGTTGATCACTGTCATTGGTGATAAGGGACCCATAATACTGTATGTCAGTTACTATTATGTCAATGTGTGGGACAAAGTAGGTTGCACTCCCCCTTGTGGCATCACGGAGCCCACAAGCATGAATAAAGCATGATGCTAAAATAATGGAAAATGGTACAAAGAAATGTACTCAAGAAAAGACCAAGAGAAGCAACTACCAGTATTAATCAACTAACTCCATGTATGATTTCAATCCATTATATAAAAATTGCTGTAGGACTGGTGGAAGAAGTTGAAATCTTTATTTGGAAATATAGTAACCTGTTCTGAAGACCAAGGGCTCTATTCAATCTGCATTGCAGAAGTTCAGCTTTACAGCGTGATGGAAATTTAAAGGTAATATTCCAACTTTAGGGGAGAATACATTCATGATAAACGCTGCATATATTGGCTCACTCTGAAACTGCCTTTACGTTAATATCGCAGAATCTGTAACGCTGATTGTATAGAGCCCTAAACATATAATTGCTTGACATTAGTTATCCATCACAACCTACCCCACACCTCTTTGCAGGTTTTATTACAGCACACGCATAATGAGATCAGCTGTGATCGAGGTGTGAATACATGCACATACACGCACACACACTTTGACCTCTGACCTCACGCGTCTACCAAACACCTGAGCTGCCACAGCGCAGACCTGCACCACTGTCAGAGGATGTGCACCACTGGTCCTTCATCTGTCATGCACCAATAGCCAAACACAGCAGAGCAACACAGCAGAGCACTCATGGATTTTCACCAGATTCATCATGCATGACCGATGAATGTGTCCTGCAATGATAAGCTCTGATTGCAAATATGTCCCCTTATGGTTCAATGCAAATGTTTTTCTATAGGTTTCACGCTGTCAATGGGAAATTCAATATGGATCTACATTATGTGGGTTGTAATGATTTCAGGTTGACCAAATGGGCATGTTGTCTGCCAATACAATGCTGGTTTGGGCTAACTGTGGGCTAACATTATAATGATGTGCCATGCAATATGTAGTGTGCCCTTGAGAAATATCAAATGTTTCTGCTGAGTTGGCAGTGACATCAACAGGAGTGGGTCACAGCTGTTCAAATCGAGGAGTCTCTGGGCAGTAAAACCAGGATCATCTATGTACTGTCAAGGTGACATGAATAGGATGACTTACAAGGCCTGAGGCCAAGGTTTTTCAAGCCAGAAAGACAAATGTTCTCTTGGGCAGTCAAGTCTTCATTCATGTTTCAACTCAATCCCCTGAAACACTACAGAAAGGAGTTTCCCTCATTCCTCTTAAGGGCAGCTCTGACTCGAGGACAGAAACAAATTTGATTAGTTAAGTTCAGGCAAGAAATTATACTGTTTAAGTTTGGGGAGGGATTCGAACCAGCAAACTTGTGTATGGAAACCCATGTTAGTCCATTTTACACCCTAGGAATATATTCAGGGTGAACATTAATTCAACCAAATTATAACATTGCTTGGCACAAAGCTCATAATACTGACTAGGGATAATGAAACCTGAGGGACATGGTTGACCTAGAAAGCATTGGCTGAAGCGCTGATGCAATATTCTTGTTGTCAAGTGAGTAAGATGGAAGGTATAAAGATAAGGTATCTGCATACTTACACATGCAAATGTATTTACATTTTTTTTTTTACCTTTATTTAACCAGGCAAGTGAGTTAAGAACAAATTCTTATTTTCAATGACGGCCTAGGAACAGTGGGTAACTGCCTGTTCAGGGGCAGAACAACAGATTTGTACCTTGTCAGCTCAGAGGTTTGAACTTGCAACCTTCTGGTCACTAGTCCAATGCTCTAATCACTAGGCTACCCTGCCGCAACACATAAAACACCTTGTTATTGGGAACTAATGCGATACAGCTAATTATATGTTATCATTTATGTTCTATAGCTCAGTGTTCTGCTTCAGCGCTTCAATAGAAAACTAGTAAGTTGCATGAAGGTTACAGTAGAATGATCGATGAAGACGAGGTTGAAATTAAGCCATAAAATATTATCATCTTGTATGCAGCTTTAGCAACAGTTTATCGATTCACCCTCTTTGTCCTCTGAGGCTTAGGCAATCATCAGCCCACAATGGCCTTGCGAAGATCCTGATTTTTGTCACCAAATTAACTTATGCCTCTAATAACCATGATTCACAGTGACTAAAACTAGCAAATCATTTAGGCATGACATTAATGCAGGGAATACGGGGTTAATAATGTGGTTTCTCTCTCTAAAAAATTATACTTGTCATGCAATCTCTAAATGGCAATAACAAAGCATGACAACATAAAGTATATCACATGAAAGGCATTACAACAAAACAATGTTCTAGATATAATGTTCTATGGAGTGATTCGTAGGACATCAAAATATGTGTGACTTGTTCGGGACCCCGTTCAGTCAAATAAACCGCATGAGTAATCAATTGCTTTGATCTCGCAAGGGAATAGCACATCTATTACACAGCATCAATAGCAGGGCTTGATGCTGGTGAGACTCCAATTATGGGCTTATTTATTTCCCCTTTTCTACCCAGGAGAAACCAGATAATATGCGTTTTTGCGTGCGTTATGGCAAATTGTGTATCTTTCTCAACCAAATAGTGACAAATGGACTCCTGGTGTCCTTTTAGACTTTGTTTCTCATTCAGAGGTGTCATGCCACCTCAGATTTGTCCTGTTTAATAATAATAATTATTATTAGAATTTGACATTTTTTGTTGTTGTTTCTCTGTAATATGTTTCTCTGTTTCTCTGTTTCTCTGTAATATATTTATGAACTTGGCTTTAGCTAGCCCAGATAGGTTCCTTATCTCCCAACCTCATAACTATCTACCAAGAAGCCATTTCAGTCTATCAATTGAGTTAGAGTAGCTAGCTAGTCTAACTATCTTAGCTGGCATGCCTGTTGGCAAGGTTGGTAGACTTTAGAAACGTATGCAATTACTAAATGTACCGAATAAGACTCACATTCATTTCAATCTTTTACCCAGATTTTTAGGGGAGATGCAGAGAAGCATATTTAGTGTCTTAAAAAAAAACACACACAAGTCAGGAGGAAAAATAAACATATTTTTGACATAGAATTAAGAATAATGATTATGGCTCTTGTTTGCAAGAAATGGCTATTCCAGGTGTTTAAAAAATGCTAAATACCCAGTCAAGCATCCTCGCGTACTTTGTGCCCCCTCAGTCAACTACAAGCAGCTGGAAAATGACCCTAATTAATTAAAATGACCCTTTCATAAGCTCCTGATGGTGATAAATATGGATAGGGTGCTTAGACATGAATCAAAGCCTACGAGAACTGTGAAACCCAACCCTTTCATTCCCTTGAAAAGATGACATGCATATATTGTAGGCCTACATGAAGTGCACATCTTTAGGATAATTATTATCTCTGCGCTCTGTTGGTATCTTAATATAGCATATAAGAAATCTTAAATAATCTTTTGTAGATTGAATCACCTTGTTAACAATGTTTCAATTATGCGGTATTATACAGTATTATAGCCTGACCAATGAAATACGAAAATAATCATGGATGGTTGAGCCCACAAACCTCCCCAAGCTCTCAATGTTCACATTGAGGAAGTGAAGCAGACTTTTCTCCTCACTCCTCAATCAGCTTATTCTACAGTTTATTTTTCAACTGAAAATGTCAGAAAATGGCCCATTTTTAGGTAGCTGACATCATGTATAGCCTACACTCTCCGGCATGAATGTCTCACTTTAATCCTGATAAATGTGATATGAGGCAGTCGGTGGAGCTGTGGTTTAGATTTGAAATGCAGCTGGTCGACATATTGAGTGCCCTTCCATGTTCAATGCTGGTTCACACACTGACACTGCACAGCTAAGCAGTTTGGAATCAGCCTCATCACACACAGCACAACATTGAAGAAACCCCAAACACACTTAGACCATGATGATATTTTGGATCACTAACCAGCTTTCCAGCCAACCTTTGCATACATCAGATAAAAAAATGTCAAGACAGGGCCTCCCGAGTGGCGCAGCGGTCTAAGGCACTGCATTGCGGTGCTTAAGGTTTCAGTACATATCCGGGTTCGTGCCCGGTCATCCCATAGGGTGGCGCACAATAGGCCCAGCGTCGTCCGGGATAAGGGAGGGTTTGTCCCTGGGTTAATTACTGGAGAAATGTAATGGAAATACTACTATTTGCACATTTTTATATAATAACCATCATATCAAAGCAAATTTGGAGTCACACGATGACATGTTTTGTGGTCCTCCCACTACAACCCAAAAGGAAAGCATGCAGTATGTTAGGCGACAGATTCAATAAATTATGATGAACTTCACAAGGAGGTGAAAGCTTGATGCTCCTTTCCAATAATTCTGTTGACATGATCATCGATCCTTGGCTGCCGTTTAACAATTAAAACAATCTCGCTCTTTAGTCCATAATAATCTCATCATGTAGGTTTATGTGGACTCTAGCTAAACAGTGGGCACACAAGCTATAGAATGCAAAACATTTTGTGAGAAAAACACAATTAGAGTTAAAAATGCATGAAAACTCATTTAACTTGCATTTTTGATTTGGTACGGGAATTTAATGGGAATTTAACAGCATAATGTATTCTTATGTGCGCTACGTCATCACGGACAGTCTTTTATCTGCAACAAGTCAATTTGATGGAAACCCATCTCCGGTGGGAAAGTGCTCATATTGTTTTTATGCGGATTTCAGAATATCGCATGATAATCTGTCACCAATTACATGGAAACCTAGCTATTGAGAACCATGAGGAATTTAAACGAGTGTTTTCTCCACATCGGTGATGATTTACGTATGTCTATTAAAACTTTTGACATCAAACCAGAGAAACCGTCTTAACCCAGGAGCCTGTCTTGCACGGTTGTAATGCTCTCATTTCAAGCGGTGGCAATAAACAATAGCGGTGCATGAGTAAAATCAACCGGGAAGCCAAGCCAGAATAAAAAGCCATATTACAACCTATGTGTTGTGATAATTGTGTTGTTTGCTCTTTAATGTTAGTTCATTTGCCTTGTGACCGTGATACATAGGCCTAAGACAGAGACAATGAGAAGACAGTGGCAGAATACATTCAACCACACATTAGTTTCATCACAAAACCTGGAAAGCAACCTCTGTCCGAGGAAGACCACAAAGCAGGTAACAAACAGTTACAAGACCTACAGCATGATCAAGCAAGTTAATGGTTCCGGAATGTTGATTTAGAACCACAGAGAGTTGCCACAAGTCGGCAAAGAAAACGGGAGCTTCCTCCACTATTCCAGCACCATTTCAACTTCAACATTTCAACGTCATCAAATCACCTAATCTTACAGTGACATCAAAGAGATACCAAAAATTATTTAGTCCAATCAACATAAGCTAAATATGATGTGGCTGCCCATGGTTCTGATTTGTGTGTGTGTGTAGTTTAAACAACAACATGTTGACTCACCTTACTTGCAGTGGTGTAAAGTACTTCAGTTAAAATACTTTAAAGTACTACTTTTTGGAGTCTCCGTACTTTACTTTACTATTTATATTTTTGGCAACTTTTTACTTTTACTCCACTACATTCTTTAAGAAAATAATGTACTTTTTACACCCAAAAGTACTTGTTACATTTCGAATGTTTAGCAGGACAGGAAAATGGTCAATTTCACACACTAATCAAGAGAACATCCCTGGCAGACTTACAAAACACAAATGTTTCTTTTCGTTTGTAAGTAATGTCTGTGTTGGTACTTAAGTACATTTAAAACCAGATACTTTTAGACTTTTACTCAAGTAGTATTTTAGTGGATGACTTTCACATGAGCCATTTTCTATTAAGGTATCTTTACATTTACTCAAGTATGACAATTGGGTACTTTTCCCACCACTTTCTACTTATAGAGAAATGCCAATGCCCTCCTCCTCTCTTTCATGTTGATGAAACTGTCTATGACTCATAGAGTACACGCGTGTATTTTTTGTTGTCCTAGGTTAACTGGCTAAAATGCACAGAGAGACGTTGGTACATTTTTTGGGGGAAGGGAAGCCCGGCTTCCCTTGGCATCCACCTGTAATAACACAAATGTCAAAGAAGCTATTAGAGCAGACTTAGCCACAGAGAAAACTTAAGTCGACCCTTTTTAGGTGGAGAAGGGACTCATTTTAATTAAACAAGGTTATACTCTATTTGCTATCTTCCAAATGGCATATTGATAGTGCTGCTTTCATTCATTACCATCATTACCATAGTGTGTGTGAAAAATTGTCATACTTTATATGAACATATGTGGAATTACATACTTCATTGCCGATGCATTGTTGATTAAAGCTGGAATCCTTAGTTGCTACATGCATTTTTGCATGCAGAAATTAATGACATATGCCCATTGATTCCTGGAGAATATAACTTAGTAATGCCTCATGAGCTTAGTTCAACTGTGCCAGTGTTGTGTTTGAGAACACCTAAAGCGAGACTGATTCAAGACCAGGACCGGAGCAAATAGAGACCAAGTCAAGACCGAGACGGGACCAAGTCAACACCGAGACCAGAAAAATGCCGAATCCAATTCAAGACCATGATTGTAATTTCGACAAATCACCACCATAATAAGAGTTCAAAATGTCCAGTATTCATGTGTTCATATTTGATGTTCTGATATTCTCCTCAGTTTTTGTTTGAAAGGAAAGGTTTAACACTGAAGAGAAAATAGATCCAATCAGGATTTTTCTTTGCTGGTCTCTGGGGAGATAAATTTAGCTAGCTAAGTCAGCCATTGGCTAGACCATCAGAAGCTAGATAAAGGCATCTGCCATTCAACATTTAAGGCAACATTTTGGGGTGACAGTGGAATCAACCAATCACATTTTGACTTAATGGGTGGGACCGTTTTTACAAAAACGAATGGAAAGTTCTGCCTTCTTGAAGGTCAACAGGTCAGTGCGCAAATGCGAGCAATAGTTTTCACATGGTCTAGCTAGCTAGCTTTTGATGTTGGCTAGTTTGCAGTGGCAGCAGCAGGTGTTATCAAAGAGGATGTTGTTGCTAATTTGTTAGCTTCCCCCTTTTCAAGAATAACTTTCAACAAGAAGTTAAGTTTCAAATGAGCATCATCTGGTGAGTGGAAATGTGTTTTATATTGCATCTCTTTGAAAATAACATGTGTGTGAAACATTGTTGCATTTAAATTGGAATTGACATTTTAGCAACATGACATCTTATTCAAATCTGTTCATATCCCCAGGAATAATTGTTTAACATTTTCTGACAAGCGACCACTTAGATATGGTAATTTTCACATTTTCATAAATTCATAGAATGTTTGGGAGTTACGTATACTAAGGCATTTGTGAAATTGTTATAGCAATATAGAGTGGGAAAGCGGCCGTGCGTTTGGACAATTAATACACACTGCAGTAAATAAAACAAAATAAAAACATCTGTCTTGTCCAGGACCGGAGTCTACACAGACCGGTTGTCACGTTGGTTGAATGGAGGAGACCAAGGTGCAGCGTGATGTGAATACATGTTACTTTTAATGAAGACGGACACTAAACAACTATGACGCTATATATGATAAGTGCACACACAGGCAACTAACACATAGACAATAACCCACGAATTACCCAAAGAATATGGCTGCCTAAATATGGTTCCCAATCAGAAACAACGATAAACAGCTGCCTCTGATTGAGAACCAATCTAGGCAACCATAGACATACAAAACACCTAGATAGTAAACAACCCAATAAACATACAAAACCCCTAGGCAGTACAAAAACACATATCACCCTTGTCACACCCTGACCTAACCAAAAAAATAGAGAAAAAAAAAATACTAAGGTCAGGGCGTGACACCGGTGCACTATAGCTAATCAGAGCTACAGCAGGTCTTTTTTCAAACAAGCCATTTGGCACAGGGGCCTGCCATCATTCACTTTGAACTGGACTGTGTGTTTACAGGCAGTTGCAACAGAGCGACTTTAGATCATTAGAACGCATTTGCCAAAAGCCACAAAATACACCTGAATGGATTTCTGCACTTATGTAAACAAAACGGCAGTCCTCTTACGTTTGGGAACTTTACAGTTCTATTGATCAAACAACCATGAAAAGGTAAGATCTTTCTCCCTCAGTTATGCACATCAACAACAACAAAATCAACAACTAATGCTAGCCAGAGCAAGATGAGATCAAATCTAACGAAGGAACATTAGATAAACCCTCTCAAAGTTTTTCCCAGCTAGTTGGCCGTCACAATTGCACTGATAAACGATTGGGAATTGTAGCCTCCTCGTACTTCTACAGCTTGCCTGCCAATGCATGCTTATCCCAACCAAGCTGGCTAACTGGCTAAAGTTGGCTAGTTAACTGGCTAAAGTTGGCTAGCTTGCTAGCTACTTCCAGACACAAACGAGAGAACACCTCACTCTGACCATTTTACTCGTAGCAGAGCTGTTTACATTTTTTTTGTAGAGCATTCTTGATTAACTGTTACTTTTTTGTCTACGTTTACTGACATCGGTCATATTCATCAGGCGTTGCGCGTTCGTAAATTCATGCACTCTGGCACACTAAGAAAAAAAGATTGCAGTCAGAGTGCAGTATAACTGTACATTTCGAATGGGAAATGCTTAATGGTTGTGTTTTTGTATTCTTATGATTGAGACCTACTGGCTGATTGTGTCAAGAGTTTATGGACTGCTTATCCTTTAACATCATGCTGTGTGTGACTGCTGTCTTTCCATCGGCCCTATGCAGTGGTGTAGTGGTGCCTGGAGAAGTGGGTATATCCAAATTTTGCCCAGAAGTTCCCAAACGGTCCACCCAGCAAAGGAAAGGGATCCTGTGTTGAAAATCCTACGATTTCCTATGCTTTTTAAATTAGTTTTCCTATCGATTTTTCAGATTTTCACTCTCAAAATGACAGTAAAACAAATAATGCTAATATTTAATGGTCTACGTCCACAACAGTACTTAAACCACATCAATCTGATTGGGTGGCCTGTCAGAGCCTGGCTCCCCAGTGGGTTGGCCTCTGTCCAGCCAGGCCGTCCATGTCGACACCCCTGATGCAAACAGAACATGATGACAATTGTGCATCACAAATAGCCAACTAACCAACACCTCGGACTAAACTTTTACAATACCTGGTTTACATACCCATTGTTGCCTTGGTTAGCATTAACTGGTATAAATTTGAATGTCTTTCCTACCCTACCAGCTACCGATGTTATTCTTCTATGAGCTGCTCCATGGCAAACCAGTTGAGATTGTACACGTGCTGCCTGCAGATGATATTGCACTGAATCTAGGCTATTTGTGCGGAGCGCATGTGAATATATTCCATGTGCTTTGCGATTGTGTAGGCTACTCTGTGTATGATTTCTCTATTGTACTACATAATTGATCAATCGTATACCTCCACTACACTACTTTGATATGCATCAGTAGGGATTCAGAAGTGAGTATACACAATGCCCACTGAACAATAAGTGGGTGTACGGCTTATACCTGCGTATAGCCTACCCTCCACTACACCACTTGCACTTTGTGTTTTACAGAAAGTGCACTCTCCTACATGAGTGCGCTGGTATTACGGTTGCTGTCATTTCAGAATCACGAACCTGTCACACACTGAAGACCTGTAGGTTCACCACTGTACTAACCTGTCACACACTGAAGACCTGTAGGTTCACCACTGTACTAACCTGTCACACTGAAGACCTATAGGTTCACCACTGTACTAACCTGTCACACACTGAAGACCTGTAGGTTCACCATTGTACTAACCTGTCACACACTGAAGGCCTATAGGTTCACCACTGTACTAACCTGTCACACACTGAAGACCTATAGGTTCACCACTGTACTAACCTGTCACACACTGAAGACCTGTAGGTTCACCATTGTACTAACCTGTCACACACTGAAGGCCTATAGGTTCACCACTGTACTAACCTGTCACACACTGAAGACCTGTAGGTTCACCACTGTACTAACCTGTCACACACTGAAGACCTATAGGTTCACCACTGTACTAACCTGTCACACACTGAAGGCCTATAGGTTCACCACTGTACTAACCTGTCACACACTGAAGACCTGTAGGTTCACCACTGTGCTAACCTGTCACACACTGAAGACCTATAGGTTCACCACTGTACTAACCTGTCACACACTGAAGGCCTGTAGGTTCACCACTGTACTAAGTACAAATGTCCGACACCGAGACAAGAGACAAGACCGAGTCACTCAATATGTGGTCTCGAGACCCCAGCAGAACTCAAAATATAAGCTTGTTTAACTTAAACGTAAACAAACACTGTATAGCCTCAAAACATGGTTAAAACTATAATTTTGATGTCATGGATGGTCAGTCCGTGTATCCATATCTCTGTCTGTGAAGTTTACAGTGGTTCAATTTCTCTAGGCCCATCCCTCAGCTTTTTACCAAAACATAGGTGTGGTGTCTGCCTTGTTATTGCTACAATTGTAAACATAAACTATTCCCTGGCAACTCCAGCTTCCATAATGGATGTGTACAGTTATGCGTTGTGACAGTTAATCAAAAGGCTAGTCTTAACTAATCAGCCAGATTTCCAACTAAAATGTGTTCACTACTGACTTAACACAACACGAGTAACTAGGATTATCAAGATATGACAGTTTAGACAAATAACAGAAATGATTGCAGGCGTTGGGCACAATATGAACATGATGAGAAAAATGTCTGTCACGATGTGTGCTCAACATATGAGGGCTTGGTTGAGCTGCTGTCACACTGCCACTATCCTTTCCCCATTCGATCAGACAAGTTCTTAATATGCCAGTCCTAAAGTTGATCACCTGTTGTCACTACTTGATCTGTCAATAAATGTTCATATTGATCAAAGTCTGGTCGTCATTACTTTAATCAGTCAGAGCCCCCATTCCTCCCCATATCCATGCACGCACGCACGCACGCACACACACACACACACACACATGTTAAGCGTCAATTAGCTAGAGTACTTCCACTACCTAGCTTAGTTCAGGGTTAAGAAGCTATGCCATTTCTGTCGACTGTCTTCCATTCAAGATCATGCTTCAGGAAGCTAGCTAACAAGTCCCTGAATGTTTCCCAAGCAACCCTGAACATCTCTCCTACCTTGAGTGAACCCCATTGAATAATCGCATGTAACTTCATCAGCACCTAGTGAGGGATGAAGGCTAAATGAGAAGGAAAGTCTCACACCTGTATAAGGGGCCGATTCAGAATTAGAAACATCTTTCCTACACACTTCCCAGTAGTTGGTATTCAGACTTACCTTATGCAGTCACGTAATGCACCCTATGCGTGTGGCTACCATGCGCACACTGAATATGTTATTCAACTGCTGAAAACTCTCCCACTTGCTGGCCAACAGATTTTCTCATGGAGTTTTCCATCAATAGGGGTTTCAAGCCATCCCTTTAAATACTGTGTACCTTTTTAAGTTTGAATTTTGTCAACAAACTGACTAGAATATATTGAGAGAACGGGTCATCCATTATTAGGGATCAACAAAAGAAAGCCATCTCGATATATGCATATCTCCTTTTCAGCACCAATTGGGAGATTTAAAACTATTCAGCTCTTGTAGATTATTTAGGGTTAGTGAAGTGTTTATAAATGATTTAAAAAACTGGTTTGGAGAGCCTTTCCACAATAAATATATTGTTTAATACAAAATGCAGTGATTGCCATATTCATGGTCAATCGCTGAAAAATTGGAAAGTGAGAAAAGTGTACAATAGGTGTTGAACAATAGTCCTGTAAAATATCCTATTCCTCACTAATCATGGAACTGTATGACAACGGTCCAGTCGTCGTGAACTGCACACCAGGCTCCAGGTATAAACCGCTACATATGGTCAGAGTACCATAATGATTCAAATAGGCTACACGTCCCATATTATTGCACAACGTTAGCCTAATATGATCCACTATTGCTCGCGACCCTCAGTAACAACTACACGGAAGGTGACAGAGGAAAGAAAGGTAAATGGAATGGAATGGAGTGATGCAAAATGTAGGCTACAAATTGAACGAGACTAACATTAAAGTGACAGTTATAAATGAATGGGTATTACTGACAGTGGCTCCCAATAGTAGCTAATTTAACACGATACAAATTGTAAAATAAAAAATCAAATGGAGTAAAGCTGGGGCATATAATTAAAATATTCTATAGTGCATAAATCACCTTGGTATGTTGGGTGCTACAGAAGCCTATAGATTGGTTCTCCAAATGTCATCCCCGCAAATGATGAGGACACACAATAAAAATAAAGGCACAGCTATTTATAGCCTACTTCACTGTGGAAAAGGGGCCGCAATACATGTCATGTTGATATGATTTTCAGTTTGCTTCCATATGACTGGTCATCGTAGTATTTACAATCCCCTTCTCCAAACGGAAGGATTACTCATTTACCTAGCTCTTATCAATAGCTCTCAATGTATAAGTTACAGTGTGTGGAGAATGGTGTTATTTCTATCATAGAAATATGGGAACCGACAGGTGCTCGACCTTATTCATGGTTTCCTCCAATGTAAAAGTGGTGGAATTATTCGGGAATTAATTCAAGGTCAGAATATGGCTTATCTGAAGACACCTCCGCCACACTTCTGTTTCTTTTATCTCCACCCAAAATGCATACCTTGGAAAAACTGACTTTTCCCCATTCCGTAAGTTCAGGGTCAGAATATGAAGAGAGAAAAGTGCAAAAGACTGGAATAAAGTTCCATGCCCCTAAGAGCATGTCTGAGTGTTCTCTATTCTGAAGCAGCCAAGTAGCCAAGAGATACTTTAGGCTGCAGATATACAGTAAAGCAGTTGTGCCTCTCTGATTTTGCACTCTCCTGTGGGTTGAAGCTGGTCTGAAGCTGTCGAGCCCCAATGCCCAGAAGCAGCTCTGTCCACTGGGAGAGACACAGAATGGGCTGTCAGCCGCCTGGTGCCTGCCTCACCCTACCTGCTGGGAAACTGAGTCCTGCCTGTGGGGAACATGATAAATAGGCTCAGTTTTGCAGGGTTACCAGCGCCACACTCTCCCAGTGGCCATCGAAGGTGTACATTTTCCCATTGAAGTCGGTTACGATGCCAAACTGTAGTCAGGTCAAGACCCTGGGGAGGACGACAAGCACATAGATGAGCTTCCCAGAGACGTTTCTGACAGTTTGTGCAGATATTCTTCAGTTGGCCAAACCCACAGTTTCATCAACTGTCCCTCCCGCAGGTAAAGAAGCCGGATGTGGAGGTCCTGGGCTGGCATGGTCTGCGGTTGTGAGGCCAATTTGACATACTGCCAAATTGTCTAAAACGATGTTTGGCGGCTTATGGTAGAGGCGGCTTATGGTAGAGAAATTAACATTAAATTATCTGGCAACAGCTCTGGTGTACATTCCTGCAGTCAACATGCCAATTGCATTCTCCCTCAAAACTTGAGACGTATGTGGCATTGCATTGTGTAACAAAACGGCACATTTCAGTGGCCTTTTATTTTCCCAGCACAAGGTGCACCTGTGTATTGATCATGCTGTTTAATCAGCTTTTTGATATGCCACACATGTCAGGTGGATGGATTATCTTGGCAAATGAGAAATGCTCAGTAACATGGATGTAAACAAGGGCCTCCCGGGTGGCGCGGTGGTCTAAGGTACTGCATTGCAGTGCTAGCTGTGCCACCAGAGATTCTGGGTTTGAGCCCAGGCCCTGTCGCGACCGGGAGGCCCATGGGGTGGCGCACAATTGGCCCAGCATTGTCCGGGTTAGGGAGGGTTTGGCTGGCAGGGATATCCTTGTCTCATTAGGCACTAGTGACTTCTGTGTCGGGCTGGGCGCAGTGCACGCTAACCAGGTCGCCAGGTGTATGGTGTTTCTTATGACACATTGGTGCGGCTGGCTTCCAGGTGTGCATTGTGTCAAGAAGCACTAGGTTGGGTTGTGTTTCGGAGGACGCCTGGCTCTTGACCTTCACCTCTCCGGAGTCCGTATGGGAGTTGCAGGGATGAGACAAGACTGTAGCTACTACCAATTGGGGAGAAAAAAACAACAACAAAAGAAACATGGATGTAAACAAATTTGTACAATTTGAGAGAAACAACATTCAAGCTTCTGCCGCACAATTGCCCCAGCGTCATCCGGGTTAGGGGAGGGTTTGGCCGGCAGGGATGTCCTTGTCCCATCGCGTGTCTGCCAGGCGTACAGAGGCGAAGGTGCAGCTGGCTTCCCTGTTAAGTGGGCTTGGTTGTGTTTGTGTTTCAGAGGACGCACCGCTCTCGACCTTCTCCCGAGTCCGTACGGGAGTTGCAGCAATGGGACAACACTGTAACTAAGAATTAGATACCATGAAATTGGGGAGGAAAAAGGGGTAAACAAACAAATAAATAAAAAATGTCATGACAGACCTGATGGACACAGAAAACAAATCTAGACCAATTACTGAGATGTACCCATGGGACTGGTTTTGTTTACTAAACCAAACAATGGCAGACATGTAACAGCTGCTAATCAGATTGAGAGTACCATCCTAAAGTCCTCCTCTCTTCATCCCATAGACAGTGGCCGGGCCTTGGTACATTTTCACTTTAAACGACCCAATGGACATCAGCATTCGTGGAGGTGTATGCAGGTGGGCCAGACAGCAACGGCAAGGAGGGGAATTTCACACCCACAGCACTCTCATGCTTCCTTTCCATGTCACAGCGTCAACTAGAGCTCTGTGCCTGACAGAATACATTATGTTGCTCATTTACAGAGCAGCTGCCCTTATCCAAAGCAATTTACAATGCTTACAATTGTCATACCGTATATTTTCTGGACAGATGGATGTTTAGTGCAGTAATCAAATTTAATTGTTTCTCCGCTGCATAAAACAGACATGTTCCCTATGGGGACCTGAGTTTTGAGACTTTTGAGACAACCTTTGAGACATCTCAAGGTTACCTGATGCACAGTGTACAAAACATTAAGAACACCTTCCTCCCCCCTTTTCAATTCGTCAGGGCATGGAATCCACAAGGTGTCGAAAGCGTTCCACACGGATTCTGGCCCAGGTTGACTCCAATGCTTCCCACAGTGGAGTCAAGTTGGCTGGATGTCCTTTGGGTGGTGGACCATTCTTGATACACACCAGAGGAGGCTGGTGGGAGGAGCTATAGGAGGACGGGCTCATTGTAATGGCAGGAATGGAATCAATGGATGCGAGCCAAACACATTTTTTCCATGTGTTTAGTGTGTTTGGTACCATTCCATTAATTCCATTCCAGCCATGATAATAAGCCAGTCCTCCTATAGCTCCTCCCACCAGCCTCCTCTGAGCGTGAAAAACCCAGCAGCTTTGCAGTATTGACACAAACTGGGGCAGCCGGCATCTACTACCATTCCCCGTTCTAATTTAAGGCACTTAAATCATTTTTACCCTCATACACAATCCATGTTTCATTTGTCTCAAGGCCTAAAAATCCTTCTTTAACCGGTCTCCTGATTGAAGTGGAATTAACAAGTGACATCAATAAGGGGATCATAGCTTTCACCTGGATTCACCTGGTCAGTCTATGTCATGGAAAGAGCAGGTGTTCATAAGGTTTTGTACACTCAGGGATGACCTGCAGTATTATACTTTTATAAAATGTTATGCTGTTTTCAAACTAAACACAATACCTTGCTCTTGTTAAAGTTTTTAGAATTGATAGACATACATAATACATTGACATAAATTTGTATATTTTGGCACAATATAGGCCTCTACAAAAGAGACATCAAATGAATTGATTATCTATACCGAGAGTGGAGGCTCAGAGAGAGTACTTAAGAACATAATGGTGGATTCTCTTGTTTTATTAGTGTTGATGTGATCAAAGACTTCATCAACTTCAAAGGATTCAAATACGGAGTCTGAGAGGCGCTCAGTAGGTCAATGGGAGGAATCATTGTATTTTGTACCTGCAGCCTGATACAAAGAAGCTTTACATGTGCATTACACTCAGAGAATGGTAGTCAAATACATTTATATTTTTCACATGCGCCGAATACAACAGGTGTAGACTTTACCGTGAAATGCTTACTTACGAGCCCTTTCCCAACTATACAGAGTTAAACACTAAGAAAAAAAGGAACAGGAAAGCAGCAGTGTATGTGAAGAGTGAAGAGTGTGTGTTGGACTGTCAGTGTAGTATGTGTGAATGTGTGGGTAGAATCTAATGAGTGGAGCCAAAGCAAGAGAAAAAAGGAAAAAATAGGAGGTCAATGCAAATGGTCCCAGTAGCCATTTGATTAACTGTTCAGCAGTCTTATGGCTTGGGGGTAGAAGCTGTTCAGGAGCCTTTTGGTCCCAGACTTGGTGCTCCGGGAACTGCTTGCAGTGCGATAGCAGAGAGAACAGTCTATGACTTGGGTGGCTGGAGTCCTTGACAATATTTAGGGCCTTCATCTGACACTGCCTGGTATAGAGGTCCTGGATGGCAGGGAGCTTGGCCCCAGTGATGTACTGGGCTGTACGCATTACCCTCTGTAGCGCCTTGCAGTTGGATGTCAAGCAGTTGCCATACCAAGCAGTCATGCAGCCAGTCAATATGCTCTCAATGGTGCAGCTGTAGAACTTTTTGAGGATCTGTTGTGGGTCATGATGTCAAAAGTAGGGGATCAGAAACTAGGTTTAGTTATTTATCCTCCATATTCCAGGTATAGGCTACTTTGTTCACAGGTTTGGGTAGGTTACATTATAAATGTAATCTGTTACAGTTACTAGTTACTTGTCCAAACTTTTGGATTATCCAAACTCAGTAACATAATCTGATTACTTTCCCCTTAAGAGGCATTAGAAGACAACATTTATCCATCAAAACACCTTTTTTTCAATGCTGAATTGAACGTCATGAGAAAACAGAAAGGTGTCATAATGTATTTTTTTCTCACAAACATCCTTTTTGAATTTAAAAAGTAATCCAATAAGTAATCTAGTTTTTAAAAAGTATCTGCAATCTGATTACAATATTTATTCTGGTAATGAAAGTGATTACAGTCAAATCAGATTACATGTTACTCCCCAACCCTGCTCTTCAGTGTCATTCAGTAAATTTTTTCATCCCTTTCTGCTGCTCGAATGGATTTATTTCCGTCCATTCTCTCACTTCCTTGGCGGCTCTCTCAAGAACCTCAAAGGGATCTAAACCCCAGCTTGTTTTACATTTGTATACACAGGGCATGATGATGTCTGCCCTGTAATAATACAAATGCATCTTGAGTTCATATGCATGACACATTGGAAAGATACTATGCATATTGTGCATAAAATGGACAAACATGTAATCCTAATTTGTATGCGGTCTGGTGGCCATTGGCTCAATTTACCCCAAGGCAAACAGTTTGACCATATATTAGTCCACAAAGCTACAAGGATGGACTTTCATGCTAGGTTTAGGACCTCATATTGTAGCTTATAGAGACCCCAACTGATGTATAAAACAATCTTAAAACGATCTACTTTGGTTTAGATGCAAGCATCATGAAACCTATAACACAATACATATTCTTTTTGGGCTGCTTACCATCTGGTTTTCAAATCAAATCAAATCAAATTTATTTATATAGCCCTTCGTACATCAGCTGATATCTCAAAGTGCTGTACAGAAACCCAGCCTAAAACCCCAAACAGCAAGCAATGCAGGTGTAGAAGCACGGTGGCTAGGAAAAACTCCCTAGAAAGGCCAAAACCTAGGAAGAAACCTAGAGAGGAACCAGGCTATGTGGGGTGGCCAGTCCTCTTCTGGCTGTGCCGGGTGGAGATTATAACAGAACATGGCCAAGATGTTCAAATGTTCATAAATGACCAGCATGGTCGAATAATAATAAGGCAGAACAGTTGAAACTGGAGCAGCAGCACAGTCAGGTGGAAGTTGAAACTGGAGCAGCAGCATGGCCAGGTGGACTGGGGACAGCAAGGAGTCATCATGTCAGGTAGTCCTGGGGCATGGTCCTAGGGCTCAGGTCAGTTGAAACTGGAACAGCAGCATGGCCAGGTGGACTGGGGACAGCAAGGAGTCATCATGTCAGGTAGTCCTGGAGCTCAGGTCCTAGGGCTCGGGTCCTCCGAGAGAGAGAAAGAAAGAGAGAAGGAGAGAATTAGAGAACGCACACTTAGATTCACACAGGACACCGAATAGGACAGGAGAAGTACTCCAGATATAACAAACTGACCCCAGCCCCCGACACATAAACTACTGCAGCATAAATACTGGAGGCTGAGACAGGAGGGGTCAGGAGACACTGTGGCCCCATCCGAGGTCACCCCGGACAGGGCCAAACAGGAAGGATATAACCCCACCCACTTTGCCAAAGCACAGCCCCCACACCACTAGAGGGATATCTTCAACCACCAACTTACCATCCTGAGACAAGGCTGAGTATAGCCCACAAAGATCTCCGCCACGGCACAACCCAAGGGGGGCGCCAACCCAGACAGGATGACCACAACAGTGAATCAACCCACTCAGGTGACGCACCCCCTCCAGGGACGGCATGAGAGAGCCCCAGTAAGCCAGTGACCCAGCCCCTGTAATAGGGTTAGAGGCAGAGAATCCCAGTGGAAAGAGGGTAACCGGCCAGGCAGAGACAGCAAGGGCGGTTCGTTGCTCCAGAGCCTTTCCGTTCACCTTCCCACTCCTGGGCCAGACTACACTCAATCATATGACCCACTGAAGAGATGAGTCTTCAGTAAAGACTTAAAGGTTGAGACCGAGTTTGCGTCTCTGACATGGGTAGGCAGACCGTTCCATAAAAATGGAGCTCTATAGGAGAAAGCCCTGCCTCCAGCTGTTTGCTTAGAAATTCTAAGTTTCTTCCTTCACAGACTCCATGAAATGATGACCTCTTCCTAAAAATCTGGTCACATGATTAATTATGTGTATGGTTTCCTAGAAACAAGGGGTGGCACAACTAACCCTTTGGCTTAATTTACCCACTCTCCCCTATTAGACAAAACCTCCACAGGATCAAGATACAACATCCCAAGAACATCCTAAAATCGTCCCTGGGGGACGTCCCGGGAACTAACCAGGAACTAGACAAGACCTACAAAGGACCATTACACAACATCCTTACAACTTGAGGCGAACATTTCGTGACTTTCCAAGTACACCCTAACGACAAACTTTTGTTTGCAAGGTTAGCCGAACAGGTTTTAAGAAGTTCAAAGACATTCAAAGTTGCTCCATAGAAGCCACTCCTCCGTAGATATAATTCTGTGGGCCTTATTCAGATAATGCATCTCATAACAAGATGAACAGCACTTCAAGGCAAGCTTCCTCCATCCTCACTCGCTCTCTCCTCCTCAAACTTTCAGTTGCACCTCGCGCCTTACACTTTGACTGGCAGCACAATGTGTGTGTGTTTGTCTTTCATTATGATTAAACCATGCTGTTAAGGCAAAAAACGATTTGCTCTGAACGACTTTCCTATACTGATTAAATTGCTTACCCACTCCACAGCAAGCATCTCTATCCACACTGACTGGTGAACAGTGGTGTAAAGTACTTAAGTAAAAGACTTTAAAGTACTACTTAAGTAGTTTTTTTGGGGTATCTGTACTTTACTTTACTATTTATATTTTTTGACAACCTTTACTTTTACTTCAGTACATTCCTAAAGAAAATTATATACTTTTTACTCCATACATTTTCCCTGACACCCAAAAGTACTTGTTACATTAAATTGTGAAATTCGCACACTTATCAAGAGAACATCCCTGGTCATCCTTACTGCCACTGATCTGGCGGACTCACTAAACACAAATGCTTTGTTTGTAAATTATGTCTGAGTGTTGGAGTGTGACACTGCCTATCTGTAAATAAATAAAACAAGACAATTGTGCCGTCTGGTTTGCTTAATATAAGGAATTTACTTTTACTTTTGATACTTAAGTATATTTTAGCAACTACATTTACTTTTGATACTTAAGTATATTTAAAATCAACTACTTTTCAACTTTTACTGAAGTAGTATTTTCTATTAACATCTTATGGCTGGGGGCAGTATAGAGTAGCTTGGATGAATAAGGTGCCCAGGGTAAACTGCGTGCTCTTCAGTCCCAGAAGCTAAGATATTCATATTATCAGTATCAGATAGAAAACACTCTGAAGTTTCAGATAGAAAACACTCTGAAGTTTCTAAAACTGCTTGAATGATGTCTGTGAGTATAACAGAATTCATATGGCAGGCAAAAACCAGAGAAAAAATCAAACCAGGAAGTGGGAAATCTGAGGTTTGTAGTTTTTCAACTCATTCCCTATTGAATATATAGTGGGATATTGGTCATGTTGCACTTCCTAAGGCTTCCACTAGATGTCAATAGTCTTTAGAACCTTGTTAGATGCTTCCACTGTGAAGTGGGGGTGAATAAGAGGGGAATGATTGCTCTGGCAGAGAGCCATGAGCTGACCACGCTCGTTCACGTGAGCTCTGTTCCATTGCATTTCTACAGACAAAGGAATTCTCCGGTTGGAACATTATTGAAGATTTATGTTAAGAACATCCTAAAGATTGATTCTATATTTAGTTTGACATGTTTCTACGACCTGTAATATAACTTTTTGGACTTTACGGCCGTACTTTCCTCTGGACTTGCACGCGCGCCCTGAGTTTAGATTTGTTTTCCAAACGCGCTAACAAAAGGAGGTATTTGGACATAAATTATGGACATTATCGAACAAAACAAACATTTATTGTGGAACTGGGATTCCTGGGAGTGCATTCTGATGAAGATCATCAAAGGTAAGTGAATATTTATAATGCTATTTCTGACTTCTGTTGACTACACAACATGGCAGATATCTGTTTGGCTTGATTTGTTGTCTGAGTGCCGTACTCAGATTATTGCATGGTGTGCTTTTTCCATAAAGTTTTTTTGAAATCTGACACAGTGGTTGCATTAAGGAGAAGTGTATCTATAATTCCGGGCATAATAGTTGTATATTTTATCAATGTTTATTATGACTATTTCTGTAAATTGATGTGGCTCTCTGCAAAATCACCGGATGTTTTGGAACTACTGAACGTAAAGCGCCAATGTAAACTGAGATTTTTAAAATATAAATATGAACTTTATCAAACAAAACATACATGTATTGTGTAACATGAAGTCCTATGAGTGTCATCTGATGAAGATCATCAAAGGTTAGTGATTCATTTTATCTATATTTCTGCTTTTTGTGACAAAAATTGTGTTTTTCTGTGAATAGGTACTCACCTAACCTAATCTTTTGTGGTGCTTTCGCCTTAAAGCCTATTTGAAATCGGACACTGTGGTGGGATTAACAAGAAGTGTATCTTTAAAATGGTGTGAAATACTTGTATGTTGGAGGAATTTTAATTATGAGATTTCTGTTGTTTGAATTTGGCGCCCTGCACTTTCCCTGACTGTTCCCGTTAGCGGGATCTCAGCCCAAAGAGGTTTTAAGGTATATTTACTTTTACACAAGTATGAGAATTGGGTACTTTTCCCACTACTGCGGGTGAAGTAATTTAACGTCGCCCTAAATGTAAAATAAATTATATTTTAGAGGTTTAAAAAGGAAGAGAAAGGAGCAGTATAAACTGTAGTTTTTTGGGTTTCGACCTGTTCATAACAGTGGAAGGGAATGACGAAAAACAATGGTTATGTTCAGAACGAAATGATTGGAAAATAATTTCAGTTCCAACACTTGAATTTCTATTATTATTACTTTTTTAACCCCATTTTTCCCCAAAGGGCTCAGGCAAGTTGAAGGTCGGAACATGCAATCCCTCCAAAACATGACCCGCCAAGCCGAGACTGCTTCACATTGTTCGCTTTACCCGGATGCCAGCCGCACCAATGTGTCAGGGGAAACACCGTTCGACTGACAACTGAAGTCAGCCTGTAGGCACCCAGCCCGCCACAAGGATTCACTAGAGCATGATGAGCCAAGGAATGCTCCCCGGCCAAACCGTTCCCTAACCCGGACGGTGCTGGGCCAATTGTGCACCGCCCTATGGGGCTCCAGGTCACAGCAGGCTGTGACACAGCCTAGGATCAAACCCCAGGCTGTCGTGGCACCTCAGCTGTGCGATGCAGTGCCTTAGACAGCTGCACCACTCGGGAGGCAACCCTTTCTTTTAACATACAATGTTTTGTACTGACTGAACACGTTTGTCAAAGTGGATAATGTACTGTAGGCTATTTGGCACACTTGGCGCACGTACAGTTTAGGCCCTAAAGCTTACTTTTAAGCACTAATTAATGCCAGATCGCCTAAAATAATGAAAGAAAAACCTCGATAAATTGAATAAATTACACATTTATGGATTTTCTAAGGTATTGTTTTCTCTTTATCCAACCTGCCTGCCACCCACCCGCCCTTCATCCATACAATATTTAATTACCCTAAACCCACCCTCTCCGCAGGTTATGAGTCAACCCCACCCATCACTAGTGTACAAACAGACACTACGCCCTCTGGTGCACACCTTCGCTCTAGCCATAATACATTCTTTAGCTCCTCTGGATTTAGTGGTGGAATGAATCACTGTAATGACTGCAGAACTTGGCCTACTGAAGGCATTGAAGAATAAAGGGCAGTTGCAACTATAGGCCTAGATTATTGTATAAATTAACATAAACAACATTCAAATAATTTCTCACCATGATAGACATATTGACAAGGCTTCAAATAAAATCGTGTTCTTTAATAGAGATGAACAAGATAAATGAGATAAACAAACCCATTGTCAAGAATGTTTATGGTAGAGAAATAGCCTTTACTTCAACAAACAAGATTAAGTATGAATGGGTGCCATGTTGGTATGATTCATTTTCACTCCTCACTCTCTCCCTGGGATCCATTCAAACGTTTAGCTGCTAATGCTTAGCTGATCATCTACGTTCTTGAAAGGAACTGCTTCAGAGCATCAGTGTGAGAGAGCGTTCCTTTCGTTTGAGTTCACTGTAGAGTTCCTATCTGGTCCAGGTCCTTTCTCTGTCGACACACAAACACACACAAGCACGACAAACAAACGAATGCGTGCATGCACGTGTGCACACAAATACACGCATGCACACACACACATAGCAGGACACAGACAGGATTAATGTGCGGTATGGTTGGTCAGCCATTCCCTTATTGTAGTGCCAGCGGCCTCACAAAAAGTAATTGTGTCTGGTGAAGCAACCACTTGCTTCGTCCCAGCCATAATTTAAGTCATCGTCCCGTTAGGCAGTCAAATGACTGTGTGTGGAGCAGGACATAGAAGGATTCATTGCTCTACAGTCTAACATCTCAAAGTCACTTTGTGTGCAGCATTACAGCTCAGTCAACCAGGCATGTTTTGTGCCTGTTTTGCCTCCATTTTATGAGATATTACAGATAGAGCTGAAAGTTCATGGGTGTTATGACATTTCATGTCTTCATACATATTTCAACATGTCTGTTCCTCCGGATAGGGATTTGGGTTAGGCACAAATAAACATGGACCCTAACCCAACAAACCTAACCTTTACCTTAATCCTAACCCTAAACCTAATTTTCAACCTGATCTTAACTATATGACTTGGCATGCTATGTTCACACAAGTGCAACAATGCCAAAATTGTATTTTTTTCATGTGAACATTATCCTACAAATTGCTTATTAGCAATCATTACAATTTGAATTCAAGTCCAAGCAAAGAAAAAGATAGGAAAATGTTCAGTATATTGTAGGTCCCTGCCTAAGCCTGAATACCAAACTCTCAAGTAATTTTCGATCAAGATAGAAAGTGAATATACTTTGTAGCAATTTATTTCAGAACATTAAATGTGTAGCATGAAACAATTTCCAAATTAATTTAAATGAACCCAGCTAGTACATAACGTTCTGAGAACAATATCTTTCTTAGAGCTTGGTAAGAGTGTCACGCCCTGACCTTAGAGCTTTTTATGTCTCTATTTTGGTTTGGTCAGGGTGTGATTTAGGTGGGAATTCTATGTTCTTTATTTCTAGGTTTTGTGTTTCTATGTTTTAGCCAGATATGGTTCTCAATCAGGGACAGCTGTCTATCATTGTCTCTGATTGGGAATCATGCTTAGGCAGCCTGTTTTGCCACCTGAGGTTGTGGGATGTTGTTTCTTGTTAGCTCTGTGTAGCTGTCAGAACATGACATTCGTTGTTCTTTTTTGTTGTTTTGTTTAGTGTTCAGTTGAAATAAAGTATGAACACTTACAACGCTGCACCTTGGTCCACTTCTTCCGATGAGCGTTACAAAGAGTGTGGTTGTCCTATGGTTATTTTGCATACAACCTTCAAAACAACTTCTGGCAATGGTGAGGTGTAGTTGCTTGGCTTTGAAACATTCTCAGCACATTTAAGAGACTTGACAAAAAATATATGTTATTTTCTTGGTAATCAAGGCAAAGGGTGGCTACTTTGAAGAATCTAAAATCTAAAATATATTTTGAATTGTTGAACAGTTTTTGGTTACTACATGATTCCATGTGTTAATTCATAGTTTTGATGTCTTCACTATTATTCTACAATTAAGAAAATAATCAAAATAAAGAAAAACCCTTGAATGAGTAGGTGTGTCCAAACTTTTGACTGGTACTGTATTTCTTTACCCCTATTTTGTGATATGCAATTGGTATTTACAGTCTTGTCTGATCGCTGCAACTCCCGTATGGACTCGGGAGAGGCGAAGGTTGAGAGCCATGCATCCTCCGAAACACGAACCTGCTTATTGACATACTGCTCGCTTAACCCGCAAACAAGCCGCACCAATACATCGGAGGAAGCCAGCCACACCAATACATCGGAGGAAACGCCGTACAACTGGCGACTGCATCAGCATGCATGTGCCCGGCCCGCCACAGGAGTCACTAGAGGGCAATGGGATAAGGACATCCCGGCCGGCCAAACCCTCCCCTAATCCGGACGACACTGGGCCAATTGTGCTCCGCCTCACATTTTTTTCCCACATTAAAAACCACAATAAATCTTTAGTAACATTCAGAGAATGTTCTAAGAACGTTATTTAAAAACATACATTCCCTTCTCAGAAACTGAACTTTCCATAAAAACCACTTTGAAAAATGTAGTAATGTTCTAAGAATGTTATTTAAAAACATATATTCCGTTCTCAGCATCAACAAAACTCTATCTTGTTAAGTGTGTTGAGTTGTGTTGGTCTCGCTCACTAATTGGCAACACCTGATCTTAATTTGTCGCCCTTGAAATGGGGTCTCTTAGAATAGATTAAAATGAAAAAATATGACATCCTAGCTCCATCTTGGTGGTGCAGTAGACTATATCTATAGATAGAGAACAGAAGATTTTGGTTTCAAATCTCACTGATGCTGTGTCATAATGAAACAAATGTGTTTGCATGATTAATGCCCAAGGAAACTATTGTTTTAATGTCCAGTGTTATTAGAAGTCTTATTGAAACATTCAGTTAAAGTTTTAAGGAAAAGCTCCAAATAACTTTCAAGGAGCCAGAGTAAAACATTCTCAGAACCTCATTGCAACCCAAAATAAACTTTCCCAGAACAGGCAACCTTTTCACTTCTGTTCTCAGAACGTTAAAAAAAAGTTACGTTTTACTGGTCTCGAAACGTATGGTTTCATTCCCACAACTAATGTAAAACCAAAAATATACATTCCCACAACTTCCAAGGACCCAACTATGGTACCTGTGAATATTCAAATGATGTTCAGTGTACAGAAATGTCATAGTTTTGATGCAGAGTCAATTGGATGGTTGCAAGATATGTAATAAAGCATGTACAATGAATTATTATTTGTAAATAAATGTGTAAAATCTGTGAAATTGTTTTTTGGTAGCATATCCTGATTTACATTTTTTTCATTATTATGTGAATCTTCTATAAATGGCTTGTAACTGTATTAAATGGCTGGTAACTCGTAACCTTCTCTGTGGGTCACCACCTTGCCATGTTGGAGATACCTATGAGTGTCACGACTTCCACCGAGGGTGGTTCCTCTCCCTGTTCGGGAGGCGCTCGGCGGTCGTCGTCTCCGGCCTACTAGCTACCACCGATCCATTTTTCTTTTTCGTATGGTTCTGTCTGTTTCTTACACCTGTGTTCTATTGAGTTAATTTCTGTGGGTTTATTAACCTCATTGCCTGCTGGTATTTTGCGCGGGATTATCTCTGTGTTTGTTTGTGTGCGTGTGCTAGATTGCGCCACAGGCTATTCTCACAGTCGTTTGTGTCGTTGTGATTTATTTAGGAGTAGATTATTTTTCCTCCTGTTGTCACTTCGAATTCCTGTTTTGCTGGGCGCCTTTCCTTTGTCAGGTTTGTTTCCTGACCAGTTTTGTTGTGTTTTGGGACTTCCAAATAAATACTTTCTATTTGGACGTCAGTGCTCTCCTGCTCCTGACTCTTGCACCAACCTCGTCCTAGTGAGGCACCTTACAATGAGTGCCAAACATCCCTAGAGCAATGACCTCTGGAATATTTTTACTCCTGGTAGGGTCACCCATGACGGAAAGGTCCAGGGGGAGGTTCCAGACGAGATGGAGTCCTGCCGGTCTCAAGCCCGGACAAAAGAACCCAAAATGAATATCGATGTTGGAAGCTGGAATGTAAGGACCCTGCATCAAACTGGAAGACTTGCACAAGTCGTCCAAGAGATGCACACATATGGCCTAGGCATTCTGGGCATCAGTGAGGCACGCAGGACTGGAAATGGGAGGAGCAACCTGACCACAGGAGACACCATTCTTTGGTCAGGAAGGAATGACCACGACAAAGAGCTCTCATCATCCAAAAGAAGCACAAAAAAGTGGAAACCAATCAAAGAACAACTGCTCGATGCAAGGTTCAACTCAAAATTCCCCAAACTGTCAGTAATAATCTGCTACTCCCCTAAAAATGACACAGACAAAGAGCACGAAGACATTTTCTATGAAAGCCTACAATCATCCCTAGAGCAAGTTCCAAAACACGACCTACTCCTGATTCTTGGTGATTTCAATACAACCTGGTAATATGAGGGACGATCTTCCTACATAAAACCATACACAAAATGACCTGGAAATCACCTGACGATGAACTGAGAACGAAATGTACCACATCTTCATCAATGGAAAATGAAGACGCTTCCTTGAAAGATGTAAGGACCAAAATAGTGGCAGATATAGGCAGTGACCCCAGCCTGCTGATCAGGAATTTGTCTCTGAAGTTGAGGAAAGCTAAACTGGGTGAGAAAAATATCAACCAGTTTGACTCTGCCAAGTTGAAATACAGGTCAGGCATCAGTTCAACATTGCCCTAAAGAATAGATTCAACATCCTCCAAAAGAAAGTGCCGATGACCATTTACTCTTTTAATTAGGGCTAGGCCCCTTTTTTCTCAATTTCCGCCTGAATGACATGCCCAAAGTAAACTGCCTGTAGCTCAGGCCCCGAAGCCAAGATATTCATATAATTGGTACGATTAGAAATAAAACACTTTGAAGTTTGTAGAAATGTTAAAATAATGTAGGAGAATATAACACAATATAAGATATGGTAGGAGAAAATCCAAAGAAAAACCAACCAGAATTGTTTTGATAGAGAGACCATCCTCTTAGAAAGGCAAGTAAAAGGTCATATTGAAAATTAGCTCCCTGGTTGCAATTCCTATGGCTTCCACAGGGTGTCAGAAGGGTATGTTCAAGGTTTCAGGCTTGTAACTTCAAAAACGAAAACGAAATATCAGTTTTAGTACAGGGACACAGTCTTGGAAATTCGTGTTTGCGCGCTCCATGAAGACAGTACGCACCTGCTAAAATCGGTTTCCTATTGAACATACTTCTTTCCATAAGAAATAGTATAGTTTGATTACATTTTAGGGTATCTGAGGAGTAAATAGAAACATATTTTAACTTGTTGAAAGTTTAGGGGTAGATTTTCGGATTCCTTTCTCTGCATGTTGAACGAGTGGTTTACTCAAATCGATGGCACCAACTATACAGACTTTTTGGCATATAAAGAAGGATTTTATTTAATTAACAAAACGACACTACATGTTATAGCTGGGAGCCTTTGGATGACAAATCAGAGGAATAATTTCAAAAAGTAAGTGAATATTTAAATGTTACTTGTGAATGTATGAAACCTGTGCTGGTGGAAAAATATTTAGATGTGGGGCGTCGTCCTCAAACAATCGATTGGCATGTTTTCGCTGTAATAACTACTGTAAATCGGACAGTGCAGTTAGATTAACAAGAATGTAAGCTTTCAGCCGAGATAAGACACTTATATGTACCTAAATGTTTAATATCCATATTATTTATGATTATTTATTTGAATTGCGCACCCTCCAGTTTCCCAGAAGTTGTCCCGCTCGTGAAATGCCTATCCCTAAGATCTTTTAACTAGGCAATGGAGGAGGCTGGCAAGATGGTTCTGGGCTATAGATGAAAAACAAAAAAAAAGGAATGGAAGACAATAGAACAAAGGAAAGTTATCAAGAAACACATCATGTGTACAAAATCTACAAGACTAAAGGAAAAACTCTCCAAAGAATACCCTCAGTTAGACATAGAGGTAAAGAAACGTGATATAAATGTTCACTGAAAATGTGGCTACAGAAGCAGAAGAGGCAGCCAAGAAACAAGGCTTGAAATCCTTTTACAGAATAACAAATGAGCTATAATTTACACAGTGGTGTTAAGTACTTAAGTAAAAAATACTTGTATAATTTTTGAGGGTATCTGTACTTTAGATTTTACTTCACTACATTCCTAATGAAAAAATGTACTTTTTACTCCATACATTTTCCCTGATGCACAAAAGTACTCGTTACATTTTGAATGCTTAGCATCCCTACTGCCTCTGATTTGTCGGACTCACTTAACATGGATGCTTCGTTTGTAAATTGTCTGAGTGTCTGAGTGTTGGA